>NW_027465947.1:0-629563 GCF_049634645.1 Pelodiscus sinensis | reverse complement strand
GCGAGAGGGGGCAGTGGGGGGCGGGTGCCTGGCTCCCAGGCGAGAGGGGGGGGAGTGGGGGGCAGGTGCCTGGGGAGCCCTAAGCCCTGTGCTGAGTGTCCTGCCCCTCCTGTGGCCGCTCACCTCGTACTCCTGGGAGAACCTCAGCCCGTCGTTGGCCTTCAGCCGGTCGATGTTGTCGGCGAGATCCGTCACGGGGATGGGCGGGTGGTCGCGCATACCTTGCAGGAGGCGGGAGTCACGTCTCTGGCCCCGGCCGGCGCCACGCCAGCCACCAAGGGGCGTGTGCGCGGCCGCAGGGACACGTGAGCATGGTGGCGCGGCGGGATGGGCACGCGGCATGCGGCGCGCGGGGACACGGCGGTGCGGGATGGGCATGGCTAGTGAACATGCTGCGCGGCGGGGCTGTGGGCACAGGCCAGTGCCACCCGCTAACAGCTCAGCCGGGCTCCCCTCGGCCCGAGGTTGAACACACTGAGTCACTGGGGGGGCAGGCTCCTCACCCCCCGGACCACGGGGCACCCAGAGGGGCTGAGAGCCCCTGCCTGGCCAGTCCTCGCACGCGCCCCAGCTGCTATTTACCCAGCCATGTGGGCTGGCAGATTCCTGGCCCCGGGCCCCCCCCATCTCACACCTGCAGGGGGAGCCCCCTCTGCAAAGCTGGGCCCTGGGGCGCTCCCCAGCGCTTGACACAGGCCGGAGACCCCCCCGGCCAGGCTGCAGCCACCGGGGGGGGGCAGGAGTCCCAGAGCGCTGGCAGGCCACGCTGCAGCAGGCCGGGAGCACTGGCGCTCCACGGGACCTGGGGGGCATCCTGCCTGGAACGGGGCCCCACAGCAGCACCCACATGTGCCCCCTGCTCTGCACAGCGCCGGACACAACCACCGCCCAGGGAGGCCGACAAGGCTCCGGCAGGCCCCTGCCAGGGAGACAGAGACCCCCAACCCAGACCGGGCTGTGGGCTGCAAAGCCCTTAGTGCTGCCCCGGGGGGCCATTCCCAGCTCCCCCTGCTCCCGCGGGCGCCTGTACTCGGCCCCCGCCCCGCCCAGCGAGCACAGACACTGACGCTCCCCCCTGCTCCCGCGGGCGCCTGTACTCGGCCCCCGCCCCGCCCAGCGAGCACAGACACTGACGCTCCCCCCTGCTCCCGCGGGCGCCTGTACTCGGCCCCCGCCCCGCCCAGCGAGCACAGACACTGACGCTCCCCCCTGCTCCCGCGGGCGCCTGTACTCGGCCCCCGCCCCGCCCAGCGAGCACAGACACTGACGCTCCCCCCTGCTCCCCAGGCGCCTGTACTCGGCCCCCGCCCCGCCCAGCGAGCACAGACACTGACGCTCCCCCCTGCTCCCCGAGCGCCTGTACTCGGCCCCCGCCCCGCCCAGCGAGCACAGACACTGACGCTCCCCCTGCTCCCAGGCGCCTGTACTCGGCCCCCGCCCCGCCCTGCGAGCACAGACACTGACGCTACCCCCTGCTCCCGCGGGCGCCTGTACTCGGCCCCCGCCCGCCCTGCGAGCACAGACACTGACGCTCCCCCCTGCTCCCGCGGGCGCCTGTACTCGGCCCCCGCCCCGCCCTGCGAGCACAGACACTGACGCTACCCCCTGCTCCCGCGGGCGCCTGTACTCGGCCCCCGCCCCGCCCAGCGAGCACAGACACTGACGCTCCCCCCTGCTCCCGTGGGCGCCTGTACTCGGCCCCCGCCCCGCCCAGCGAGCACAGACACTGACGCTCCCCCCTGCTCCGCGGGCGCCTGTACTCGGCCCCCGCCCCCGCCCAGCGAGCACAGACACTGACGCTCCCCCCTGCTCCCCGAGCGCCTGTACTCGGCCCCCGCCCCGCCCAGCGAGCACAGACACTGACGCTCCCCCCTGCTCCCCAGGCGCCTGTACTCGGCCCCCGCCCCGCCCAGCGAGCACAGACACTGACGCTCCCCTCTGCTCCCCGGGCGCCTGTACTCGGCCCCCGCCCCGCCCAGCGAGCACAGACACTGACGCTCCCCCCTGCTCCCGCGGGCGCCTGTACTCGGCCCCCGCCCCGCCCTGCGAGCACAGACACTGACGCTCCCCCCTGCTCCCGCGGGCGCCTGTACTCGGCCCCCGCCCCGCCCTGCGAGCACAGACACTGACGCTCCCCCCTGCTCCCGCGGGCGCCTGTACTCGGCCCCCGCCCCGCCCAGCGAGCACAGACACTGACGCTCCCCCCTGCTCCCGCGGGCGCCTGTACTCGGCCCCCGCCCCGCCCAGCGAGCACAGACACTGACGCTCCCCCCTGCTCCCGCGGGCGCCTGTACTCGGCCCCCGCCCCGCCCTGCGAGCACAGACACTGACGCTCCCCCCTGCTCCCGCGGGCGCCTGTACTCGGCCCCCGCCCCGCCCTGCGAGCACAGACACTGACGCTCCCCCCTGCTCCCGCGGGCGCCTGTACTCGGCCCCCGCCCCGCCCTGCGAGCACAGACACTGACGCTCCCCCCTGCTCCCGTGGGCGCCTGTACTCGGCCCCGCCCCGCCCTGCGAGCACAGACACTGACGCTCCCCCCTGCTCCCGTGGGCGCCTGTACTCGGCCCCCGCCCCCGCCCTGCGAGCACAGACACTGACGCTCACCCCCCTGCTCCCGTGGGCGCCTGTACTCGGCCCCCGCCCCGCCCTGCGAGCACAGACACTGACGCTCCCCCCTGCTCCCGTGGGCGCCTGTACTCGGCCCCCGCCCCGCCCTGCGAGCACAGACACTGACGCTCCCCCCTGCTCCCGCGGGCGCCTGTACTCGGCCCCCGCCCCGCCCTGCGAGCACAGACACTGACGCTCCCCCCTGCTCCCGTGGGCGCCTGTACTCGGCCCCCGCCCCGCCCTGCGAGCACAGACACTGACGCTCCCCCCTGCTCCCGCGGGCGCCTGTACTCGGCCCCCGCCCCGCCCTGCGAGCACAGACACTGACGCTCCCCCCTGCTCCCCGGGCGCCTGTACTCGGCCCCCGCCCCGCCCAGCGAGCACAGATACTGACGCTCCCCCCTGCTCCCGTGGGCGCCTGTACTCGGCCCCCGCCCCGCCCCGCGAGCACAGACACTGACGCTCCCCCCTGCTCCCGTGGGCGCCTGTACTCGGCCCCCGCCCCGCCCCGCGAGCACAGACACTGACGCTCCCCCCTGCTCCCGTGGGCGCCTGTACTCGGCCCCCGCCCCGCCCCGCGAGCACAGACACTGACGCTCCCCCCTGCTCCCCAGGCGCCTGTACTCGGCCCCCGCCCCGCCCTGCGAGCACAGACACTGACGCTCCCCCCTGCTCCCCAGGCGCCTGTACTCGGCCCCCGCCCCGCCCTGCGAGCACAGACACTGACGCTCCCCCCTGCTCCCGTGGGCGCCTGTACTCGGCCCCCGCCCCGCCCAGCGAGCACAGACACTGACGCTCCCCCCTGCTCCCCAGGCGCCTGTACTCGGCCCCCGCCCCGCCCAGCGAGCACAGACACTGACGCTCCCCCCTGCTCCCGTGGGCGCCTGTACTCGGCCCCCGCCCCGCCCAGCGAGCACAGACACTGACGCTCCCCCCTGCTCCCGTGGGCGCCTGTACTCGGCCCCCGCCCCGCCCTGCGAGCACAGACACTGACGCCCCCCCCCTGCTCCCCAGGCGCCTGTACTCGGCCCCCGCCCCGCGAGCACACACACTGACGCTCCCCCCTGCTCCCGTGGGCGCCTGTACTCGGCCCCGCCCAGCGAGCACAGACACTGACGCTACCCCCTGCTCCCCGGTCGCCTGTACTCGGCCCCCGCCCCGCCCAACGAGCACAGACACTGACGCTACCCCCTGCTCCCCGGTCGCCTGTACTCGGCCCCCGCCCCGCCCAACGAGCACAGACACTGACGCTACCCCCTGCTCCCCGGGCGCCTGTACTCGGCCCCCGCCCCGCCCTGCGAGCACACACACTGACGCTCCCCCCGCTCTCCGGGCGCCTGTACTCGGGCCCCGCCCCGCCCTGCGAGCACAGACACTGACGCTCCCCCCGCTCCCCGGGCGCCTGTACTCGGCCCCCGCCCAGCGAGCACAGACACTGACGCTCCCCGCTGCTCCCCGGGCGCCTGTACTCGGCCCCCGCCCCGCGAGCACACACACTGACGCTCCCCCCTGCTCCCGTGGGCGCCTGTACTCGGCCCCGGCCCCGCCCAGCGAGCACAGACACTGACGCTACCCCCTGCTCCCCGGGCGCCTGTACTCGGCCCCCGCCCCGCCCAACGAGCACAGACACTAACGCTACCCCCTGCTCCCCGGGCGCCTGTACTCGGCCCCCACCCCGCTTCCGAGCACACACACTGACGCTCCCCCCGCTCCCCGGGCGCCTGTACTCGGCCCCCGCCCAGCGAGCACAGACACTGACGCTCCCCGCTGCTCCCCGGGCGCCTGTACTCGCCCCCCCGCCCCGCGAGCACACACACTGACGCTCCCCCCTGCTCCCGTGGGCGCCTGTACTCGGCCCCGGCCCCGCCCAGCGAGCACAGACACTGACGCTACCCCCTGCTCCCCGGGCGCCTGTACTCGGCCCCCGCCCCGCCCAACGAGCACAGACACTGACGCTACCCCCTGCTCCCCGGGCGCCTGTACTCGGCCCCCACCCCGCTTCCGAGCACACACACTGACGCTCCCCCCGCTCCCCGGGCGCTTGTACTCGGGCCCCGCCCCGCCCTGCGAGCACAGACACTGACACTCCCCCCGCTCCTCGGGCGCCTGTACTCGGCCCCCGCCCAGCGAGCACAGACACTGACGCTCCCCGCTGCTCCCCGGGCGCCTGTACTGGCCCCCCCGCCCCGCGAGCACACACACTGACGCTCCCCCCTGCTCCCGTGGGCGCCTGTACTCGGCCCCGGCCCCGCCCAGCAAGCACAGACACTGACGCTCCCCCCGCTCCCCGGTCGCCTGTACTCGGCCCCCGCCCCGCCCAACGAGCACAGACACTGACGCTACCCCCTGCTCCCCGGGCGCCTGTACTCGGCCCCCGCCCCGCCCTGCGAGCACACACACTGACGCTCCCCCCGCTCTCCGGGCGCCTGTACTCGGGCCCCGCCCCGCCCTGCGAGCACAGACACTGACGCTCCCCCCGCTCCCCGGGCGCCTGTACTCGGCCCCCGCCCAGCGAGCACAGACACTGACGCTCCCCGCTGCTCCCCGGGCGCCTGTACTCGGCCCCCGCCCCGCGAGCACACACACTGACGCTACCCCCTGCTCCCCGGGCGCCTGTACTCGGCCCCCGCCCCGCCCAACGAGCACAGACACTAACGCTACCCCCTGCTCCCCGGGCGCCTGTACTCGGCCCCCACCCCGCTTCCGAGCACACACACTGACGCTCCCCCCGCTCCCCGGGCGCCTGTACTCGGCCCCCGCCCAGCGAGCACAGACACTGACGCTCCCCGCTGCTCCCCGGGCGCCTGTACTCGCCCCCCCGCCCCGCGAGCACACACACTGACGCTCCCCCCTGCTCCCGTGGGCGCCTGTACTCGGCCCCGGCCCCGCCCAGCGAGCACAGACACTGACGCTACCCCCTGCTCCCCGGGCGCCTGTACTCGGCCCCCGCCCCGCCCAACGAGCACAGACACTGACGCTACCCCCTGCTCCCCGGGCGCCTGTACTCGGCCCCCACCCCGCTTCCGAGCACACACACTGACGCTCCCCCCGCTCCCCGGGCGCTTGTACTCGGGCCCCGCCCCGCCCTGCGAGCACAGACACTGACACTCCCCCCGCTCCTCGGGCGCCTGTACTGGCCCCCCCGCCCCGCGAGCACACACACTGACGCTCCCCCCTGCTCCCGCGGGCGCCTGTACTCGGCCCCCGCCCAGCGAGCACAGACACTGACGCTCCCCCCTGCTCCCGTGGGCGCCTGTACTCGGCCCCCGCCCCGCCCAGCGAGCACAGACACTGACGCTCCCCCCTGCTCCCCGGGCGCCTGTACTCGGCCCCCGCCCCGCCCTGCGAGCACACACACTGACGCTCCCCCCGCTCTCCGGGCGCCTGTACTCGGGCCCCGCCCCGCCCTGCGAGCACAGACACTGACGCTCCCCCCGCTCCCCGGGCGCCTGTACTCGGCCCCCGCCCAGCGAGCACAGACACTGACGCTCCCCGCTGCTCCCCGGGCGCCTGTACTCGGCCCCCGCCCCGCGAGCACACACACTGACGCTCCCCCCTGCTCCCGTGGGCGCCTGTACTCGGCCCCGGCCCCGCCCAGCGAGCACAGACACTGACGCTACCCCCTGCTCCCCGGGCGCCTGTACTCGGCCCCCGCCCCGCCCAACGAGCACAGACACTGACGCTACCCCCTGCTCCCTGGGCGCCTGTACTCGGCCCCCACCCCGCTTCCGAGCACACACACTGACGCTCCCCCCGCTCCCCGGGCGCCTGTACTCGGCCCCCGCCCAGCGAGCACAGACACTGACGCTCCCCGCTGCTCCCCGGGCGCCTGTACTCGCCCCCCCGCCCCGCGAGCACACACACTGACGCTCCCCCCTGCTCCCGTGGGCGCCTGTACTCGGCCCCGGCCCCGCCCAGCGAGCACAGACACTGACGCTACCCCCTGCTCCCCGGGCGCCTGTACTCGGCCCCCGCCCCGCCCAACGAGCACAGACACTGATGCTACCCCCTGCTCCCCGGGCGCCTGTACTCGGCCCCCACCCCGCTTCCGAGCACACACACTGACGCTCCCCCCGCTCCCCGGGCGCTTGTACTCGGGCCCCGCCCCGCCCTGCGAGCACAGACACTGACACTCCCCCCGCTCCTCGGGCGCCTGTACTCGGCCCCCGCCCAGCGAGCACAGACACTGACGCTCCCCGCTGCTCCCCGGGCGCCTGTACTGGCCCCCCCGCCCCGCGAGCACACACACTGACGCTCCCCCCTGCTCCCGTGGGCGCCTGTACTCGGCCCCGGCCCCGCCCAGCAAGCACAGACACTGACGCTCCCCCCGCTCCCCGGGCGCCTGTACTCTGGCCCCGCCCTGCCCTGTGAGCGGACACACTCCCCCCCTGCTCCCCGGGCGCCTGTACTCGGCCCCCGCCCCGCCCAGCGAGCACACACACTGAGGCTCCCCCCGCTCCCCGGGCGCCTGTACTCGGGCCCCGCCCCGCCCAGCGAGCACAGACACTGACGCTATCTGTGGTGGACCCGGTATGAGGCACAGCGGTGCCGGGCCGGTGGGGTGCTGAGCTGGGCCGTGTCCCCGCGGGTGGGGAGCCATTGCGGACTAGCTCTGTGAGCAGGCAGGCCCTGACTGGCGCCCCTGCCCTCGGCGTGTCCCCCGGGAGCTCCCCGCGGAGGGAGTGTGTTCAACCTCTGGGCCCAGGAGAGCCCGTGCGCTTGGCCTCAGGGAACGGCTGTCGCCCGTGGCCCCAGACAGCTCCCCGGCTCCGCGCTGCGGCTGTTCGCCGTCGGCCGGGAGGCCTCCTGGGAGCTCGAGGCCCGGCGCCCGGCAGCCCCCGCTGAGCTGCTGGCTGGGCCCAGGAATCACGCCAGCAAGTGAGACTCGGCCACTCTCTGCCGTGAGGGAGGGAGGCCGCCGAGGGCGCCGGGACAGAACGACAGAGACCAGAGGGGAGAGAAGCAAAGACTCAGCACAGGCGGCGTGAGAACTAACTTGAGACACTCGGGCAACTGAGGCCACTGGCACCTGCAGAGAGACAAACGGGGCAGAACAGAGAAGCCGTTAGCCAGCGCGGCAGGACGGGGCGCGGGGGAGGGGCGGAGCTGGCAGCAGGAAAGCGAGGCCGGGCCCATGCCGGAGCAGCGGGGAGGCTCTGAGCCCCACCCGGCGCACTGCACTGCCGCGGGGTGCAAGCCGCTCCGCGTGGGGCATCGAACGACACAGGCCCACCCCTCCCCTCCCCTCCCCGCCGCGGGCCCCGTGCCGGCCCGGAGGCCGAGCAGGGGGAGACGCTTCCTGGCGCCGGAGAACACGGCAGGGTCAGGGCTGCAGCCAGGCCCAGGCAAAGGGGCCCCCTGACACCTCGCTCTCCCCTCGGCAGCCGCGCCGCGGCCAACACCCCGTGAGAGCCCGGCTCTGGGGCGGCCCCTTGCGGTGCCAGGGCGGGATACTCAGTGCCCAGGCAGACGGGCGACGCGCTGGGCGAGGCTCCCCGGCCTCTGCCAGCCAGCCTGTCCGGTCCCGCCCAGCACGCGGCTGATCTGGGGGCGCAGGCGCCGTTTGCACCCACTCAGCTCAGAGCCCGTCAACGCCCCCTTCGTGAGCGCACTCGCCTGCTTCTAGCCAGCGGGACCACAGGGCCGGTGCGCTGGGTGGGGCAGCTGCGGGGACAGAGCCGTGGCTGGAGAGCCGGGCTGGGTGTCCCCTCCAGCTGTCCCACGAGGGCGCTTACCCCCCGGGTGCCCTGCTGCTGCGGGGTGGGAGGCGCGGGCTGGCTGGCCCCCTCCTTGGCCAGCGCTGCCCCTTTCTGCAGCCTGTGGCAGAAGCACGTCTGACCTTGGGCGAGCCCAGGGCAGGGCCTGCGAACCCATCCAGGGCCCTACACAAATCCCCGACCGACCCCCGGCTGCTGCTCGCAGGGCAGGGAGCTGTTGCCCGGACACCAGCGTGTGCCCAGGACACAAGCGGCTGTCGCCTCCGGAGCTGTTTGCCCTGCGGCTGCATCCGACCTGCCTCCAGGCCCGTGCTGGCAAAGCCTGGCCCCGAGGGCTCGGCCAGCGAAAACCCATCTTGCCGCAGAGGCGCTGCCTGATTTCCCACTGTGCGCGGCAGCGCACTCACCGCCCTCTCCCACCCAATCTGGGCCACGCGCCTGGCCGGCTACACCCTGCCTGTCGCCGGCCCCGGCCCTGCCCCCCGCTGCACTGCTCCGCAGCAGCAACGAGAACAAGGTGTGCTGACGGCTCGGCCCAGGGAGCAGCGAAGCCGGGATGCAGGGCTGAACTGAACGCAGCAGCAACGAGAACCCTCCGGCCCGGAGCCAGCAGCAACGAGAACCCTCCGGCCCGGAGCCAGCAGCAACGAGAACCCTCCGGCCCCGAGCCAGCAGCTACGAGAACCCTCCGGCCCCGAGCCAGCAGCTACGTCCCCGAGCCAGCAGCAACGAGAACCCTCCGGCCCGGAGCCAGCAGCAACGAGAACCCTCCGTCCCTGAGCCAGCAGCAACGAGAACCCTCCGGCCCCGAGCCAGCAGCTACGTCCCCGAGCCAGCAGCAACGAGAACCCTCCGGCCCCGAGCCAGCAGCAACGAGAACCCTCCGGCCCCGAGCCAGCAGCTACGAGAACCCTCCGGCCCCGAGCCAGCAGCTACGTCCCCGAGCCAGCAGCAACGAGAACCCTCCGGCCCGGAGCCAGCAGCAACGAGAACCCTCCGGCCCGGAGCCAGCAGCAACGAGAACCCTCCGGCCCGGAGCCAGCAGCAACGAGAACCCTCCGGCCCGGAGCCAGCAGCAACGAGAACCCTCCGGCCCCGAGCCAGCAGCTACGAGAACCCTCCGGCCCCGAGCCAGCAGCTACGTCCCCGAGCCAGCAGCTACGAGAACCCTCCAGCCCCGAGCCAACAGCAACGAGAACCCTCCGGCCCGGAGCCAACAGCAACGAGAACCCTCCGGCCCCGAGCCAGCAGCAACGAGAACCCTCCGGCCCGGACCAGCAGCAACGAGAACCCTCCGGCCCGGAGCCAGCAGCTACGAGAACCCTCCGGCCCCGAGCCAGCAGCTACGAGAACCCTCCGGCCCCGAGCCAGCAGCAACGAGAACCCTCCGGCCCCGAGCCAGCAGCAACGAGAACCCTCCGGCCCGGACCAGCAGCAACGAGAACCCTCCGGCCCGGAGCCAGCAGCTACGAGAACCCTCCGGCCCCGAGCCAGCAGCTACGAGAACCCTCCAGCCCCGAGCCAGCAGCAACGAGAACCCTCCGGCCCGGAGCCAGCAGCAACGAGAACCCTCCGGCCCCGAGCCAGCAGCAACGAGAACGCTCCGTCCCCGAGCAAGCAGCAACGAGAACCCTCCGGCCCCGAGCCAGCAGCTACGAGAACCCTCCGGCCCCGAGCCAGCAGCAACGAGAACCCTCCGGCCCGGACCAGCAGCAACGAGAACCCTCCGGCCCGGAGCCAGCAGCTACGAGAACCCTCCGGCCCCGAGCCAGCAGCTACGAGAACCCTCCGGCCCCGAGCCAGCAGCAACGAGAACCCTCCGGCCCGGAGCCAGCAGCAACGAGAACCCTCCGGCCCCGAGCCAGCAGCAACGAGAACGCTCCGTCCCCGAGCAAGCAGCAACGAGAACCCTCCGGCCCCGAGCCAGCAGCTACGAGAACCCTCCGGCCCCGAGCCAGCAGCTACGAGAACCCTCCGTCCCCGAGCTAGCAGCTACGAGAACCCTCCGGCCCGGAGCCAGCAGCAACGAGAACCCTCCGGCCCGGACCAGCAGCAACGAGAACCCTCCGGCCCCGAGCCAGCAGCTACGAGAACCCTCCGTCCCTGAGCCAGCAGCAACGAGAACCCTCCGGCCCCGAGCCAGCAGCTACAAGAACCCTCCGGCCCCGAGCCAGCAGCAACGAGAACCCTCCGGCCCGGAGCCAGCAGCAACGAGAACCCTCCGGCCCGGACCAGCAGCAACGAGAACCCTCCGGCCCGGAGCCAGCAGCTACGAGAACCCTCCGGCCCCGAGCCAGCAGCTACGAGAACCCTCCTGCCCCGAGCCAGCAGCAACGAGAACCCTCCGGCCCGGAGCCAGCAGCAACGAGAACGCTCCGTCCCCGAGCAAGCAGCAACGAGAACCCTCCGGCCCCGAGCCAGCAGCTACGAGAACCCTCCGGCCCCGAGCCAGCAGCAACGAGAACCCTCCGGCCCGGACCAGCAGCAACGAGAACCCTCCGGCCCGGAGCCAGCAGCTACGAGAACCCTCCGGCCCGGAGCCAGCAGCAACGAGAACCCTCCGGCCCCGAGCCAGCAGCTATGAGAACCCTCCGGCCCGGAGCCAGCAGCAACGAGAACCCTCCGGCCCCGAGCCAGCAGCTACGAGAACCCTCCGGCCCCGAGCCAGCAGCTACGAGAAGCCTCCGGCCTGGAGCCAGCAGCTATGAGAACCCTCCGGCCCCGAGCCAGCAGCAACGAGAACCCTCCGGCCCGGAGCCAGCAGCAATGAGAACCCTCCGGCCCCGAGCCAGCAGCTACGAGAAGCCTCCGGCCCCGAGCCAGCAGCTACGAGAACCCTCCGGCCTGGAGCCAGCAGCTATGAGAACCCTCCGGCCCCGAGCCAGCAGCAACGAGAACCCTCCGGCCCGGAGCCAGCAGCAACGAGAACCCTCCGGCCCCGAGCCAGCAGCTACGAGAAGCCTCCGGCCCCGAGCCAGCAGCTACGAGAACCCTCCGGCCTGGAGCCAGCAGCTATGAGAACCCTCCGGCCCCGAGCCAGCAGCAACGAGAACCCTCCGGCCCGGAGCCAGCAGCAACGAGAACCCTCCGGCCCCGAGCCAGCAGCTACGAGAAGCCTCCGGCCCCGAGCCAGCAGCTACGAGAACCCTCCGGCCTGGAGCCAGCAGCTATGAGAACCCTCCGGCCCCGAGCCAGCAGCAACGAGAACGCTTCCACCCAGGGTGTGTCTAGGCTACAGGGTTTTGTTGATAAAAGTGGCCTTTTGCCGACAAAACTATCCCTGCGTCTACACTGCCGCCGAGTTCTGTGGACGTAACGTGGCCAGAACTCAGCAGCGTTGTCGCCGGCGGGAAAGCTCATTCTGCCCTTTGTCCACAGAGTTCTGTCGCCAGGAGGCGTTATCGCACACACGCGGCCCTTTGCGTCCACACTGCCATGTCAACAGCACGGCTGCTTTGCCTACAGACCTGGCTGGCGTCCAGATGCTTTGTCGACAGTATCTGTTGACAAAGGCTCTATGGACAACAGCCTGTCGTCGGGACGTACCCCGAGCCAGCAGCAGGGACGCTCCCACCCAGAGCCTATTACAGCAACAGCTCCTGTGACACACGACACTCCAGTTCACCCAGCTTATGATTAGACTTGAAGCAGCAGCCTTCTAGAGAGCGCATCAGGCTCACGGCAGACCCGGCGCTTTCAGAGACTCGTGGGCTACGAAGCAGCAGCGGCAGGTTTCTCGGCACTGCCTGATACACCTGCTCCGGTCCCAGGCCAGGGCAGGCCCGACGTGCCTTGCTCTCCAGCGGGGCCTGGCAGCAGCTCCCGGCTCACGAGCAGAGCGGCAGGGGCGTCCTCGAGGCACTTCCGGGAGCTCAGTGCAGGCTGGGCCCTGCGGCAGGCCGCACGCTCCCTTCCCGTTAGCCAGACTGAGCCTCATCGGCCAGGCCAGGCCAGGCCAACCAACGGCCCCCAGCAGCTCCGAGCGGAAAATCCTCAGGCCTCCAGCCCGAGCCCCGGCAGGTCTGACGCACCAGGCCCTGCAGGCCTGCGACATGGCTGGGGAGCGGCGTGCCAGCTCCAGGGGCTCCGCAGAGCAGCCGCGGGCCTGAGGGCGACGGGCGCTGCCGAACCGCAGGCCGCACGGGGGCAGCAGCCAGCACCCTACCTGGGGTCTGGTAATTGAGGCGCCTCATCTCGACGGGGTCGGAGGAGTGGGCCAGCAGGGAGTCCTTGAGGCCGATGGAGTGCTCGTCCTTGGACGAGGGGGAGTTGGCTCTTTTCCTAGGGAAGGAAGAGCCACACGTGAGCGAGGACACGCAGGCCCCACAGGCCGGGGGCTGAACGCAGCGAGGGGTAAATCCGCCCCTTCCCATCCTGGCCCCCTGAAAGCCAAACCATGGAGGAGCAACCCCTGCCGGGCCCGCTGCAGCCCACAGGCCGCGTGGGGCGGGGCAGGCGCTGGGCTCTCACTGTGGGAGGCCGGGCAGGACACCCGGCTCCGAGGGGCCCTGGACGTGTCGCTGGCCTCAGGCACAGGGCAGGGGGGGCAGCAGGGGCCTGGCCCACGAGTGCTCCGGACAGGCATTCGCAGGAGCAAGGAAGAGGAAGCAAAACCCCCTTGCTGCTTACTTTCCCTAGGAACTACTTCCTGGAGCGGAAGGATACTGGCCCTTCGCCCAGTAGAGAGAACGGAAACGAGGAGAAGCCCCGCGTCACGGTGTAAGGGCTCCGCGGTGTGTGGCAGCGGGCCCCTTGCGGGCGTCTTGAATGGCTGACTGCACCCATGGGAGGACAGCTCTGCCCGGCTACCCAGCCTCCAACGGCCCCTGCCCGGCTCCCGACGGCCCCTGCCCGGCTCCCGACGGCCCCTGCCCGGCCTCCGACGGCCCCTGCCCGGCTCCCGACGGCCCCTGCCCGGCCTCCAACGGCCCCTGCCCGGCTCCCGACGGCCCCTGCCCGGCCTCCGACGGCCCCTGCCCGGCTCCCGACGGCCCCTGCCCGGCCTCCAACGGCCCCTGCCCGGCTCCCGACGGCCCCTGCCCGGCCCCCGACGGCCCCTGCCCGGCCTCCAACGGCCCCTGCCCGGCCTCCGACGGCCCCTGCCCGGCCTCCGACGGCCCCTGCCCGGCCCCCGACGGCCCCTGCCCGGCCTCCGACGGCCCCTGCCCGGCCCCTGCCCGGCCTCCAACGGCCCCTGCCCGGCCCCTGACGGCCCCTGCCCGGCTCCCGACGGCCCCTACCCGGCCCCCGACGGCCCCTGCCCGGCCCCCGACGGCCCCTACCCCGCTCCCGACGGCCCCTGCCCGGCCTCCGACGGCCCCTGCCCGGCCCCCGACGGCCCCTGCCCGGCCCCCGACGGCCCCTGCCCGGCTCCTGACGGCCCCTGCCCGGCCCCCGACGGCCCCTGCCCGGCCCCCGACGGCCCCTGCCCGGCCCCCAATAGCCCCTGCCCGGCCCCCGACGGCCCCTACCCGGCTCCCGACGGCCCCTGCCCGGCCCCCGACGGCCCCTGCCCGGCCCCCGACGGCCCCTGCCCGGCCTCCGACGGCCCCTGCCCGGCTCCCGACGGCCCCTGCCCGGCCCCCGACGGCCCCTGCCCGGCCCCTGCCCGGCTCCCGACGGCCCCTGCCCGGCCCCCAATAGCCCCTACCCGGCCCCCGACGGCCCCTGCCCGGCCTCCTACGGCCCCTGCCCGGCCCCCGACGGCCCCTGCCCGGCCCCCGACGGCCCCTGCCCGGCCCCCGACGGCCCCTACCCGGCTCCCGACGGCCCCTGCCCGGCTCCCGACGGCCCCTGCCCGGCCCCCGACGGCCCCTGCCCGGCCCCCGACGGCCCCTGCCCGGCTCCCGACGGCCCCTGCCCGGCCCCCGACGGCCCCTACCCGGCTCCCGACGGCCCCTGCCCGGCCCCCGACGGCCCCTGCCCGGCCCCCGACGGCCCCTGCCCGGCCCCTGCCCGGCTCCCGACGGCCCCTGCCCGGCCCCCAATAGCCCCTACCCGGCCCCCGACGGCCCCTGCCCGGCCTCCTACGGCCCCTGCCCGGCCCCCGACGGCCCCTGCCCGGCCTCCGGCGGCCCCTGCCCGGCTCCCGACGGCCCCTACCCGGCCCCCGACGGCCCCTGCCCGGCCCCCAATAGCCCCTGCCCGGCCCCCGGCAGCCCCTGCCCGGCTCCCGACGGCCCCTGCCCGGCCCCCGACAGCCCCTGCCCGGCCCCCGACGGCCCCTGCCCGGCCCCCGACGGCCCCTACCCGGCTCCCGACGGCCCCTGCCCGGCCCCTGCCCGGCTCCCGACGGCCCCTGCCCGGCCCCCGACGGCCCCTGCCCGGCCTCCGACGGCCCCTACCCGGCTCCCGACGGCCCCTGCCCGGCCTCCGACGGCCCCTGCCCGGCTCCCGACGGCCCCTACCCGGCCTCCGACGGCCCCTGCCCGGCCTCCGACGGCCCCTACCCGGCTCCCGACGGCCCCTGCCCGGCCTCCGACGGCCCCTACCCGGCTCCCGACGGCCCCTACCCGGCCTCCGACGGCCCCTGCCCGGCCTCCGACGGCCCCTACCCGGCCTCCGACGGCCCCTGCCCGGCCCCCAATAGCCCCTGCCCGGCCCCCGACGGCCCCTGCCCGGCCCCCGACGGCCCCTGCCCGGCTCCCGACGGCCCCTGCCCGGCCCCCGACGGCCCCTACCCGGCCCCCGACGGCCCCTGCCCGGCCCCCAATAGCCCCTGCCCGGCCCCCGGCGGCCCCTACCCGGCCCCCGACAGCCCCTGCCCGGCCCCCGACGGCCCCTGCCCGGCCCCCGACGGCCCCTGCCCGGCCTCCGACGGCCCCTGCCCGGCCCCCGACGGCCCCTACCCGGCCCCCGACGGCCCCTGCCCGGCCCCCAATAGCCCCTGCCCGGCCTCCGGCGGCCCCTGCCCGGCTCCCGACGGCCCCTACCCGGCCTCCGACGGCCCCTGCCCGGCTCCCGACGGCCCCTGCCCGGCCTCCGACGGCCCCTGCCCGGCCCCCGACGGCCCCTGCCCGGCCTCCGACGGCCCCTGCCCGGCCCCCGACGGCGAGACCTGTGGATGGCGCTGGGCTGCATGGAAAGGGGCCAATCTCTGCCCAGAGCCGCCCAGCTGCCTCCGCGGAGCCGGCAGGTACTGCTGGGAGCCTGGACAAGAGAGGATCCCGGGGAGCTGCCCTGCTGACTACGAGACCTGCCGCCTTCTGCAGGAGACCGGCCTGCTGTCCCCAGTACCCAGGCCAATGTCAGCAGGCGTCAGCGGGGCGCTGTCTCGCCATGGGGCGATGCGTCCCACGCTACCGGGCTGAGCCCCCACCTCTTGCAGTCTCTGTGGGGAAGGAGCAGTGTGCCCTCTAATCTTTGCCATCCATGTGCAGAATAATTGTATGTGCGCCAAGGCACGTGTGGACGTGCACCACCAGCAGAACCACAACCCAGCCGGGGCGCTCTGCTCATCACCCAGGTGGCACTGGACTCTCTCCCCAGTGGCTGCCCAAGTGCTCGGCTCCCAGGGGACACTGGGACGAGGGCTGCCTGCCCACAGTTGGATTCGGCGCGGCTGCGTGTGGGACGCCGAGCTCCAGGGAGACAGTGCGAGCGCGAAGCCGGGAGCACGCGGCCCGCCTCGGCGCGGGAGGAGGGGCAGGAGGCCCTGGGCACAAGGACAGTCATTTCGCCCAGAATCCATGGCACGCAGCGCCGGGGAGCCCCAGGCCAGCACTACGCCCGGCAGCGCAGGCGACACCGTCCCATGTGGACGCCGTGGCCCCAGCCAGCGGCACACGGGGGCAAGGGGAGGGCAGGGGGCCCGGGGCAGAGGATGGCACCTCGTTCCCAGCTGGCAGCGCAGTTCCTCTGGGAGGGCAGAAACCCCAGAACCCCGCGCAGGCGCAGCCCCAGAGCCGGAGGGCGCCAGGCTGGAGGGACCCCGGGGCAAGCAGAAGAGCCGGAGGGGAAGAGAAGAGACGGCGGGTTCCTACCTTTCTTGTTTGCTAGGTCCAGAGCAGGGTGGGAAGAGAAGAAAGGGGTGTCAGCGAGCGCCCGCCCCAGCCAGTGCCCGCCCCAGCACCCGCGCCCGCCCCAGCCAGCGCCTGCCCCAGCCAGCGCCCGCCCCAGCACCCGCGCCCGCCCCAGCCAGCGCCCGCCAGCAGCCGCTCGGGGGCCCACGCGCTAGACACGCCGCAAACCAGCCGACGCGCTCGGACTCTGGCAGCAGGGAGCACGGGGAGCCAGGGACGCCCACCACATGCAGCAGCAGCTTTTCTGTCTGGGCTCAGCCGGCAGCAGGCAGGCTCCCCCGCGGGCCACTGAGAGGAACCAGGCGGCCTCCCCTGCACAGCTCCCGAGGGCGAGGGGACTGCTGAGCCCGGCACCACGGACTGCGCGGCCCTGCCCCAGCGCCCGCCTCCCGGCCACGCCCCGGGGGCCGCTCGTGGGGGGACGGCTGCCTGCGCCGGGGGGCCGTGGCAGGCACGCTCTGACAGAGGCAGGGAGGCCCCGGTGCCCACCAGCTGGGCCGGGAGCCGGCGGCTTCTCACCTCTTGAAGAGCAGGATAGCGATGACGATGATGATGATGAGAATCACGGCCAGCACCGGGCCCATCACCCACAGCATCTCGGGCTCGTCCTGCTGCTTCGCTGCAGACACTTCCATCACGATCTCGTCCGAGTACGGGCTGGCCGCGTAGCGCTTCTGCAGAGCCCAGGGGAGACGAGCAGGCAGCCCTCAGGGGCAGGAACCGGCCCCCGGCCCGTCCAGGAGAGACCGGTCCTGGCCCCTGCCCAGCGCGCCCGGGAGAGACCGGCCCCTGCCCCTGCCCAGCGCGCCCGGGAGAGACCGGCCCCTGCCCAGCGCGCCCGGGAGAGACCGGCCCCTGCCCAGCGCGCCCGGGAAAGACCGGCCCCTGCCCAGCGCGCCCGGGAGAGACCGGCCCCTGCCCAGCGCGCCCGGGAGAGACCGGCCCCTGCCCCTGCCCCTGCCCCTGCCCAGCGCGCCCGGGAGAGACCGGCCCCTGCCCAGCGCGCCCGGGAGAGACCGGCCCCTGCCCAGCGCGCCCGGGAGAGACCGGCCCCTGCCCAGCGCGCCCGGGAAAGACCGGCCCCTGCCCCTGCCCAGCGCGCCCGGGAGAGACCGGCCCCTGCCCCTGCCCAGCGCGCCCGGGAGAGACCGGCCCCTGCCCCTGCCCAGCGCGCCCGGGAGAGACCGGCCCCTGCCCAGCGCGCCCGGGAGAGACCGGCCCCTGCCCAGCACGCCCGGGAGAGACCGGCCCCTGCCCAGCGCGCCCGGGAGAGACCGGCCCCTGCCCAGCACGCCCGGGAGAGACCGGCCCCTGCCCAGCGCGCCCGGGAGAGACCGGCCCCTGCCCAGCGCTCCCGGGAAAGACCGGCCCCTGCCCCTGCCCAGCGCGCCCGGGAGAGACCAGCCCCTGCCCATGCCCAGCGCGCCCGGGAGAGACCGGCCCCTGCCCCTGCCCAGCGCGCCCGGGAGAGACCGGCCCCCGCCCAGCGCGCCTGGGAGAGACCGGCCCCCGCCCAGCGCGCCTGGGAGAGACCGGCCCCTGCCCCTGCCCAGCACGCCCGGGAAAGACCGACCCCTGCCCCTTCCCCTGCCCCTGCCCAGCGCACCTGGGAGAGACCGGCCCCTGCCCCTGCCCAGCACGCCCGGGAGAGACCGACCCCTGCCCCTTCCCCTGCCCCTGCCCAGCGCGCCTGGGAGAGACCGGCCCCTGCCCCTTCCCCTGCCCCTGCCCAGCGCGCCCGGGAGAGACCGGCCCCTACCCATGCCCAGTGCACCGAGGAGAGACCGGCCCCTGCCCCTGCCCAGCGCGCCCGGGAGAGACCGGCCCCTACCCATGCCCAGTGCACCGAGGAGAGACCGGCCCCTGCCCCTGCCCAGCGTGCCGGGGAGAGACCGGCCCCGGCCCCTGTCTAGCGTTCCCAGGAGACGAGCAAACAGCCCTGAGGGGCAGGAAGCTGCTCCCATCCCAGGGCATCGCGTCAGCGAGCCACAACACAGCACACGTGGAACGTGCCTCCCCCCGGAATGGCGCAATCCACGTTGAGCCGGACAGCTGAGCTCCCTCGGTGCGGGAATGGACCGGCCAGGAGCCGGGCGCTAGGCGGGTGATAACATCTCCCCAGGACGGGGCTCTAGGGGCAGTGAAGCAGAGAAACCCCCTCGCACAGCTTCGGAGAGGCAGGGCCGCTGAGAACTCCTGTGCCTGGCATCTCACGGAGCCGGCCGCAGGCCTGTCAGGCCCTAGCTCCTGCGGCTGCGAGGGTCGTGGGGGTTAATACTGCGCCACACAAGCCCCTGAGCCTGCAGGGAGAGCTGGAGCTGGCCCAGGGACGTGCCGCTGGGCCGGGAACTAGAGCCGTGCCGGCCGCAGAGGAGGTGCCCGCGGCTCTCGCCAGGGCCTGCAGCAGGGTCACAGCTCAGACTCGGGTGCAGCGCCGGGGCGGTGGGCTAAGCGAGCGCGGAGCCTCGGGGAAGTGCCCCGTGATCTGTCCCGCTGGCCCAGGCGCAGAGCAGCGCGCAGGCCGGCTACGCGCCACGCCCCGGGCTGGGGGCTCTCGTTGGGCGTCTCCGCAGCCTGCAGCGCTGCTGTCAGCGGGGATCCTGCCCCCCGGCCCCCTGGAGTCCCTCAGCCTCTTCTCCTCCCCGCCCCAGGCTGTGTGGCCCCCCGGGGGCAGGGAGACCTGGGCGCCGAGGGGCAGCTCCGCGGCGGGTACACGAGCGCGGGGGCGGCGCGGCTGGGCCCTGCCAGGGGAGCGAGCCGACTCCAGCCCTGCAGGCGATGGCGGAGCCGTGTGGGGCCTGCACCCCGACGCGCAGGAGCCCGGGCCGGTCGCCCTTGGAAATGCCAGCGGACAGCCCCAGGCCACGCCCCGGGTGTGCGGGGCCTGCTGAGCCAGGCAGAGCTCTGGGCAGGGCGCAGGACTCGGCCCCTCCTGCGTCAGGGTCGCCAGCAAGAAGAGCCCCCTGTGGCCCCAGCGGGTCTCCCGGGCAGCGCCGGGGCTCCTAGCCGCACGTCGCAGCCCAGGCCTCCCGCAGCCACCCCTCAAACGCCTGCCGGTCCCACGGACACCTCCTCTCCGCCGCCAGCTGCTCCGCTTGGCCCTGCCCACGCTGCCTGGCCAGCAGCCCTCACCGTCTCGCCGTCCTCCAGCGACGCCAGCACGAAGCAGCGGTAGCTCAGGCCCTCCGCCAGCGGCCTGTTGTAGAAGCCCTGGTAGGTCTTCTCGTCGCCCAGGGTGAAGGTCTCTGGCAACACGTCCACTTGGGCGGCCACGTAGGGCTTCAGCCTGTCGGCCTGGCGCCGCTGGCGCCGGCCCTGCCCGATGGCCTCCAGCAACTGAGGGCAGAGCGCTCGGGTCACTCCACCCCTCCCCAGCCGGGCCGCCCACTGCTCGGGGCCTGGCGCTGGGCCACGCGGCTCCGGGGCAGCCATGCCGGGTGGGGGCTGCCAGGGCTGACACGCCGGCTGCATCTAGGGGTGGGGGCAGAGCAGGGCCCCCGGGGCTCTGCGGAGTGCGGGTTCGGCCCTGCTGCGGCGCGGGAGGCGGGCGCGTCCTGGGCTCTGCGCTGGAACCAGGTGGCTACGGGCAACAACGTGCCGGCTGGGCCTCCCCCGGGCAGGCAGCAGAGCACGGAGCCAACGCCGGCTGCAGGGGAAGGCGAGATCCGCCCCGACCTCCACCTGCTGCCGCAAGGACTCCCAGGGCTCTGCCTGTCCAGCGGGGCGTGCGGGGGCAGGGGGCCGCCCCGGAGGCAGCGAGCGCTCTTAGGGACGGAAGCCTTGGGCAGGCTGAGTGCGAGGGGCGTGAGCTCCGGGCCCCCCGGCAGGGCTGGCTGTCCCCTTGTCTCACGCCAGCCAAGCTCTGCGCCCCCAGGCCCAGGCCGCAGGTGAAGCCTGACATTGGGAGGTGCCATTGACTCCTACCTGGTCCAGCTCCATCTCGTCCGGCGTCCGCCACCTGGCCGCGTGGCTGCTCGGATCTGCTGGCACCACCACGATGTAGTACCACCTGGGGGGCAGCAGGGTCAGGTGGCATCGGGCCTCTCCTTGGCAGGGGGCCGAAGGAGAAACACCTCCCAGACGCCTCCCGCCAAGCCCTGTCCCCAAATCACTGCGGCCCCTGTCTGCACGGAGGTGGGGCTGCGGCTGTGCTAGCGGAGACGCCCAGCGGTGCTCTGGGCGGGAGCCGGCGCCGGCGCCGGGCAAGGACGCCTGGGGAATCGGCTTTCAGCACCAGGACAGCGGCGACGAAGGAGGCTCCCGCGAGCTGCTGGGCAGACGTGTACTCAGCAGCGGCCGTGAGCAGGACAGGGAGGCCCGGCTCGGCCCCTGGCCGGCTTTCCCGGGGCGCAGGGCCAGCCCAGAGCTAGGAGCACGCCAGCGAGCACGGGCTGCCGGGCGAAGGGAAACCGGCCTGCAGCCGCCCCCCGAGTTCGCCTGAGCGGGGGCAGAGGCGCCGCCTACCTGACGGGCGCGGCGCTCGGCACTCTGGGGAGGGCGAGGGTGAACTTTCCCTCCCGCATGTATCTGGCTGTGGCGAGGGGTTTGCTCGGCAGGACGTCGGGAGCCGTGTGGATGGAGACCCGGTGCTGCAGCCCCCCCGCGCTGCTGCCCCGGTTCATGAGCACGAAGGAATACTCCGTGTCCGGCTGCAGGTCGCTGATGAGCTTCTTCATCGAGTGGCCGTCCACCTCCACGCTCTGGCTGTTGTACAGGATCTGGGAGGGAGGCAGGCAGCTGAGCCGGGAGTCTCTCTGGGTCCCTGCAGCGCCGGCGCCGGGAGCCTGGCCCGCCCTGCTGCAGGCGGGCAGCGCCAGGGAAACCGGCCTGGCCCGTCGCCGCCCGTCTCTCCAGCTGCCCGCCGAGGCGATCACTGCGTGTCGCTGGACGCTGGTCGCGAGGGGAGGGACGCGGGCAGCTGTGCGGCGCAGACACCGGGACGCGGCACCTCCCCTGCGGCCAGCTGCTCCCCCCTCCGCGCCCTTCCCGCATACGCAGCACGCCCGGGCCACGCGCACTGCGCCACGGCCCCGCCCGCCTTGCGGGGAGCCCCCAGCCCCTGGACACAGGGCCCCTCTCGCCACGGGTGCGGGGCCGAGGTCTGGGCTAGGCGCCGTGACGCTCAGCTCTGAGCTTGGACTCAGACGGTTTCCTGCGGCTCGGAGGGAGGGGAAATTCCCCCGTGTGCGAGCTGCTCCGAGGGGGGCAGAGCCGCACCGAGAGCCCCGGCTGCCTGCGCCGAGTCCAGGCGCTGAGAACCCGGCAGAGCGAGCGGCCAGCTCCGCACGCTCAGCCAGCCCTGAGCAGGCCCGGCGCTTCCTCCCGTGGGCCGCTCCCCGGCCTGCCCCGCCCGGCAGCATCTCCCCAGCCTGCCCCGCCCCGGCCTGCCCCGCCCGGCAGCATCTCCCCAGCCTGCCCCGCCCCGCCCCGGCCTGCCCCGCCCGGCAACATCTCCCCTGCCTGCCCCGCCCCGCCCTGCCCCGCCCGGCAGCATCTCCCCAGGCTGCCCCGCCCCGGCCTGCCCCGCCCGGCAGCATCTCCCCAGCCTGCCCCGCCCCGGCCTGCCCCGCCCGGCAGCATCTCCCCAGCCTGCCCCGCCCCGGCCTGCCCCGCCCGGCAGCATCTCCCCAGCCTGCCCCGCCCCGCCCCGGCCTGCCCCGCCCGGCAACATCTCCCCTGCCTGCCCCGCCCCGCCCCGCCCGGCAGCATCTCCCCAGCCTGCCCCGCCCTGGCCTGCCCCGCCCCTCCCCGGCCTGCCCCGCCCGGCAACATCTCCCCTGCCTGCCCCGCCCCTCCCCAGCCTGCCCTGCCCTGCCCAGCAGCATCTCCCCTGCCTGCCCCGCCCGGCAACATCTCCCCTGCCTGCCCCGCCCCGGCCTGCCCCGCCCGGCAGCATCTCCCCAGCCTGCCCCGCCCCGGCCTGCCCCGCCCGGCAGCATCTCCCCAGCCTGCCCCGCCCCGGCCTGCCCCACCCGGCAACATCTCCCCTGCCTGCCCCGCCCCGCCCCGGCCTGCCCCGCCCGGCAGCATCTCCCCAGCCTGCCCCGCCCCGGCCTGCCCCGCCCGGCAACATCTCCCCTGCCTGCCCCGCCCCGGCCTGCCCCGCCCGGCAACATCTCCCCTGCCTGCCCCGCCCCGCCCGGCCTGCCCCGCCCGGCAACATCTCCCCTGCCTGCCCCGCCCCGCCCCGGCCTGCCCCGCCCGGCAGCATCTCCCCAGCCTGCCCCGCCCCGGCCTGCCCCGCCCCTCCCCGGCCTGCCCCGCCCGGCAACATCTCCCCTGCCTGCCCCGCCCCTCCCCAGCCTGCCCTGCCCCGCCCAGCAGCATCTCCCCTGCCTGCCCCGCCCGGCAACATCTCCCCTGCCTGCCCCGCCCCTCCCCAGCCTGCCCCGCCCGGCAGCATCTTCCCAGCCTGCCCCGCCCCACCCCGGCCTGCCCCGCCCGGCAACATCTCCCCTGCCTGCCCCGCCCCTCCCCAGCCTGCCCTGCCCCGCCCAGCAGCATCTCCCCTGCCTGCCCCGCCCCAGCCTGCCCCGCCCCGCCCCAGCCTGCCCCGCCCGGCAACATCTCCCCTGCCTGCCCCGCCCTGCCCCAGCCTGCCCTGCCCGGCAACATCTCCCCTGCCTGCCCCGCCCCGGCCTGCCCCGCCCGGCAGCATCTCCCCAGGCTGCCCCGCCCCGGCCTGCCCCACCCGGCAACATCTCCCCTGCCTGCCCCGCCCCGCCCCGGCCTGCCCCGCCCGGCAGCATCTCCCCAGCCTGCCCCGCCCCGGCCTGCCCCGCCCGGCAACATCTCCCCTGCCTGCCCCGCCCCGCCCCGGCCTGCCCCGCCCGGCAACATCTCCCCTGCCTGCCCCGCCCCGCCCCGGCCTGCCCCGCCCCAGCCTGCCCCGCCCCGCCCCAGCCTGCCCCGCCCCAGCCTGCCCCGCCCCGCCCCAGCCTGCCCCGCCCGGCAACATCTCCCCTGCCTGCCCCGCCCCGCCCCGGCCTGCCCCGCCCCAGCCTGCCCCGCCCCGCCCCAGCCTGCCCCGCCCCAGCCTGCCCCGCCCCACCCCGGCCTGCCCCGCCCGGCAACATCTCCCCTGCCTGCCCCGCCCCTCCCCAGCCTGCCCTGCCCCGCCCAGCAGCATCTCCCCTGCCTGCCCCGCCCCAGCCTGCCCCGCCCCGCCCCAGCCTGCCCCGCCCGGCAACATCTCCCCTGCCTGCCCCGCCCTGCCCCAGCCTGCCCTGCCCGGCAACATCTCCCCTGCCTGCCCCGCCCCGGCCTGCCCCGCCCGGCAGCATCTCCCCAGGCTGCCCCGCCCCGGCCTGCCCCACCCGGCAACATCTCCCCTGCCTGCCCCGCCCCGCCCCGGCCTGCCCCGCCCGGCAGCATCTCCCCAGCCTGCCCCGCCCCGGCCTGCCCCGCCCGGCAACATCTCCCCTGCCTGCCCCGCCCCGCCCCGGCCTGCCCCGCCCGGCAACATCTCCCCTGCCTGCCCCGCCCCGCCCCGGCCTGCCCCGCCCGGCAGCATCTCCCCAGCCTGCCCCGCCCCGGCCTGCCCCGCCCCTCCCCAGCCTGCCCTGCCCCGCCCAGCAGCATCTCCCCTGCCTGCCCCGCCCGGCAACATCTCCCCTGCCTGCCCCGCCCCTCCCCAGCCTGCCCCGCCCGGCAGCATCTTCCCAGCCTGCCCCGCCCCACCCCGGCCTGCCCCGCCCGGCAACATCTCCCCTGCCTGCCCCGCCCCAGCCTGCCCCGCCCCGCCCCAGCCTGCCCCGCCCGGCAACATCTCCCCTGCCTGCCCCGCCCTGCCCCAGCCTGCCCTGCCCGGCAACATCTCCCCTGCCTACCCCGCCCCGGCCTGCCCCGCCCCTCCCCGGCCTGCCCTGCCCGGCAACATCTCCCCTGCCTACCCCGCCCCGGCCTGCCCCGCCCCTCCCCGGCCTGCCCTGCCCGGCAGCATCTCCCCTGCCTGCCCCGCCCCTTCCTCGGCTTGCCCCACCCACCCCGCAGCATTTCCCCACTCTTCCCCTCCCCGGCCTGCCCTACCCCTCAGCATCTCCTCGGCCTGCCCCACGCGCCCCACCCTTCCCCAGCCTGTCCCACCCGCCCCGCAGCATCTCCCCACCCTGGCCCTCCCCGGCCTGCCCTACCCGCCCCGCCCCTTGGCCTCTTCATGCCCAGCCTGCCCTGCCCGCCCCATCCCACCCCTCAGCCTCTCCCCGGCCTGCCCTGCTCTGCCCTGCGGCATCTCCCAAGCCTGCCCTGCTGACCCTGTCCTGCCCCTCAGCCGCTCTCCCCACGCCTGGACTGCCCAAGCCCACCCCACACCTTGGCAGCTCCCCACGGCTGCCCCGCCCACCCTGCTCCTCAGCTGCTCTGCACCCCGCCCCACCTCTCGGCCTTCTCCCCAGCCTTTCTCACCCGCTCCGTCCCGTTGCCACTCTCCCCACACTTGCACCGCCCTCCCCGCCCCTCAGCCACTCTCCCCAGCCTGCCCCGCCCGTCGGCCGCTCTCCCCACGCTTGCAGGGCCCGAGGGAACAGGCCACTGCGGGCCCAGGGCCAGGACAGCGCAGCAGCCAGAGAGAGGGGCGTGCGTGGGGCTACACTGGGAACCGGTCCTGGAACTGCTGCCCAGGACTCGGCTGCTGAGAGCTCTGGGCCCGGGCCAGCCGCTCGAAGCTGGACTCGCTTCCTGCTTTTCAGGGTGCTCTTTGACCAGGTCCCATTTCCAGCTCTCTCCTGGCCGGTCGCCAGCCTTGGGCTGTACCCTGCCCCCAGCGGGCGCAGAGCGCGGCGCTCGCCAGGACCCGAGAAGAGGGCGGCTCGGGCAGGCCTTGCCAGGGAGCTGGGAGGACGGCACACGCCTCCCTGTGACCGGATGGCGAGAGCAGGCCGGGGATGCTTTGGGGGCCAGAGGGAAGGGCCCTGGGGGCCCACGCCAGAAACGGGCGGCGCAGCGCCTGAGAAAGGCTCCCCTGCCCAGGTCCTCAGCGGGACAGGGAGCTGGCGCAGTGTCTGCAGCCCTCAGGGGCTCCCAACGTCACCTCGCCAGGCACTCCCTGCCCCGGCGCCCGGTCCAGAGCACAGCCTGACCCTGCCAGCGACCAGGAGGCAGGAGCAAACCAGGCAGCCACAGGACGCCGGAAGCAGCCGCACCCCCTGGCACCAGCACTTCCTCGGGGGCTTCCGCAGCCCCTTCCCTGAGACAAGCAAGGGGGCCCGGCTCGTGCCCACAGCCCAGTGCTGCCCGGGGCGCTGCCGCTCCCCTGCCACGAGGCCATGGCGCAGGGCCTACCTTGAAGGGCACGGCGGACTTGTAGGAGTCAGGCACTTCCCAGCTCAGCAGCACGGAGGTTTTCATCACGGCGCTGACACGGAAATTCTTAGCGAACACTGGAACAGAAGGAGGCCGTGAGCCGGAGCCGCACCCTCCCCCGCCCGCAGGCCCAGCGGGGCTGCATTTCTGCACGTCGGAGCGCGGCCGCCGCAGACCGAACCGGCTCCTGCAGCTCTCACGTGCTGAGCCCAGAGACCCGCCTTGCGGGGCTGCCCGGCCAGCCGACACCCCTTCACGCACCGAGAAAGCGGGCCTGGGCCTGGCCCTGGGAGTGACAGAGGCAATACCTCGCACCGGCTCCGTGAGGGCAGCACGGCCTCGCTAGCCAGAGCCAGGGGACCCCAGCCCCCGCCACAGGCCTGGCGCCTACCTTGCTCAACGGGCATGGTCCGGGACTGGATGCTGGGGCTGAGAGGCCCTGCCCCCTTGCTGTTGCGGGCCCTCACTTTGATGTCATAGGTGGTGTCAGGCTTGAGGTTGGCCAGGGTGATGCTGGTCTCCAGGGTGACGTTGGTCAGGTCTTGCTGGCTGTTGATATCTCGGTAGACAACCGTGTAGTTGGTGACTCGCCCGTTGCGCTCCGCCAGCACCGGGGGGTCCCAGGCCACCTCCGTGGTGGAGGTGGTGAGTCCCACCACGCGCAGGCGCTGCGGGAACCCGCTGGGCACGTCCTCTGCCGTGGTGATCTCCTTCTCGAACTCCTCCCCCGGGCCGGCCCTGTTCTTGGCCGCCAGCTTGAAGAGGTAGGTGGCACCTTTGTGCAGGCTGGTCACCGTGTAGTGATGGTCGTTCTTCCCAAAGTCCATGGTGTTCATCTTCTCCTCGTCCGTGCGCTTGTACTGCAGCCGGTACCCCAGCAGCTCCCCGACCATCTCCTTGGGGGGGTGCCACTGGATGAGCGCGGTGTTCATGGCTGTGGTGCTAATCATCATGGTGGGCCTGCCTGGCACTGGAACACAAACATACTGTCACCACCCTGCTGCCAGGCAGAGAGAGGGCAGAAAACAGCGCTAGTGGGCCCAGGACTGGCGTCACTCTGTGCTTGGATCCCAGAGCGGCCAGGGCAGCATACCAGGCTGCATGGACGGGCACGGATGGACCCAGAGGCTGGGGAAAACTGGATCCAACAAATTCTGGGTTCAGATTCCCCAAATTCTACTGAGATGTTGACAGTGGAAATGAGCTTGGGACGAGGGGTCACCCAATGAAATTCATAGGAGGCAGGTTTAAAAAAAACAAAAAACAAAGGAAGTTTTTCTTCACACTGTGCAGAGTCAACCTGTGGAACTCCTCGCCAGAGGATGTTGTGAAGGGCAGGACTTTTAACAAAAAGAGCTAGACAGATTCATGGAGGTAGGTCCATCGACGGCTGTTAGCCAGGCTGGGCAGGGAGAGGTCCCTGGCCTGTGTTTGTCAGAAGCTGGGAATGGGCGACGGGAGGGATCACTGGATGATTCCCTGGCCTGTTCACTCCCTCTGGGCACCTGGCATTGGCCACTGCGAGCAGACAGGACCCTGGGCTGGATGGGCCTTTGCCTACCCAGCCTGGTCGCTGTGATGTTTGCAATGAATGCAGCAGCTGACTCGCCCGCTCCGATGTGCAACGGCTTTACCCGAACCTCAGAACCCCGCGTTTGTCTCGGATCACTTGGATTCTACTGGTTTTATGGGGACTGCTCCGCCCGGCACTGCTCCGCAGACGAAAGTCTGCCCCAACGGACGGCCTTGACAGACGCACAACCCCCATTCCCGGCACCCTGATCCATCTGGCTGCAGCAACCTTCCTCCCCAGCCTCGCACTCGCACTCGCACCATGTGCAGGGCTGGGGGAGGGGCTGTTTGCAATCAGATACGTCCGGTGCAGCTGATGAACCAGCTCACGATGTGAATGCCAATGTGGCTGGGGAACAGCAGCCGCACAAGTGCGGGGCCGCTGCCTTCCCCGGGCCAGAACCTCAGCTGGGAATGGAGGGTGTCTGGCCCGGAGACGGCTGAGCAGGCTGGACAGACAGCAGGGGCTGGGCTCCATGACTCCCGAGGTCCCTTCCCGTGCCAGTGCTCTGGGATTCTAGGGTCCCCCATCACCCGCCGGCTGGAGCAGAGCAGCGCAGGCTGGCCCAGCGCCATTTCGGGAGGGGGCAGCAGCCGTGTGCCCCAGGACGTGGCAGCTTTCGTCCCGTGCCCCGGCCGCCGAGCGAGCGAGGGGAGGTACGCGCTCCGGGCATGCTTCTCGCACCGGGCTGGGGAGCTCCCCGCAGGAGGAGAAGCAAGCGCGTCCCGGAGCGCAGGGCCGAAATGACACCCAGGTCGGTGGCACGGCAGCACAACCCCGAAGCCGCTGCGCTTGGCGGCGTTCCGGCCCCACCAGGCCCTGCCTGACGTCCCCAGGAGCTGGACCGACTGCAGGGGGGCAGCTCTGGGCACCCTGCTCCTCGTGAGACACGGAACTCAAGGGACGTCGCTAGCGTCTCTATTACCCAAGCTCGCGGCGCAATCCCTGGCGGCCCCAGCACCTTGGGATAGAGGGTGTTTTATGCTGATTCCGCACGTCGTAACCGTCCAACGCGCCTCCCGCCGGGGAGCCCTGCTGCCGTTAGCGCGTAGAACCGGGCGCTTACAACGCGCCTCCCGCCGGGGAGCCCTGCTGCCGTTAGCGCGTAGCGCCGGGGGGGCCCTGCTGCCGTTAGCGCGTAGAACCGGGCGCTTACAACGCGCCTCCCGCCGGGGAGCCCTGCTGCCGTTAGCGCGTAGCGCCGGGGGGGGGCCCTGCTGCCGTTAGCGCGTAGCACCGGGGGGGCCCTGCTGCCGTTAGCGCGTAGCGCCGGGGGGGCCCTGCTGCCGTTAGCGCGTAGCACCGGGGGGGGGGGCCCTGCTGCCGTTAGCGCGTAGCGCCGGGGGGGGCCCTGCTGCCGTTAGCGCGTAGCGCCGGGGGGGGGCCCTGCTGCCGTTAGCGCGTAGCGCCGGGGGGGCCCTGCTGCCGTTAGCGCGTAGCGCCGGGGGGGCCCTGCTGCCGTTAGCGCGTAGCACCGGGGGGGGCCCTGCTGCCGTTAGCGCGTAGCGCCGGGGGGGGGCCCTGCTGCCGTTAGCGCGTAGCGCCGGGGGGGGCCCTGCTGCCGTTAGCGCGTAGCACCGGGGGGGGCCCTGCTGCCGTTAGCGCGTAGCGCCGGGGGGGGCCCTGCTGCCGTTAGCGCGTAGCGCCGGGGGGGGCCCTGCTGCCGTTAGCGCGTAGCACCGGGGGGGGCCCTGCTGCCGTTAGCGCGTAGCGCTGGGGGGGGGCCCTGCTGCCATTAGCGCGTAGCACCGGGGGGGCCCTGCTGCCGTTAGTGCGTAGCACCGGGGGGGGGCCCTGCTGCCGTTAGCGCGTAGCACCGGGGGGGGCCCTGCTGCCGTTAGCGCATAGCACCGGGGGGGGCCCTGCTGCCGTTAGTGTGTAGCACCGGGGGGGGCCCTGCTGCCGTTAGTGCGTAGCACCGGGGGGGGGCCCTGCTGCCGTTAGCGCGTAGCGCCGGGGGGGGGCCCTGCTGCCGTTAGCGCGTAGCACCGGGGGGGCCCTGCTGCCGTTAGCGCGTAGCGCCGGGGGGGCCCTGCTGCCGTTAGCGCGTAGCACCGGGGGGGGGGCCCTGCTGCCGTTAGCGCGTAGCGCCGGGGGGGGCCCTGCTGCCGTTAGCGCGTAGCGCCGGGGGGGGGCCCTGCTGCCGTTAGCGCGTAGCGCCGGGGGGGCCCTGCTGCCGTTAGCGCGTAGCGCCGGGGGGGCCCTGCTGCCGTTAGCGCGTAGCACCGGGGGGGGCCCTGCTGCCGTTAGCGCGTAGCGCCGGGGGGGGGCCCTGCTGCCGTTAGCGCGTAGCACCGGGGGGGGGGCCCTGCTGCCGTTAGCGCGTAGCGCCGGGGGGGCCCTGCTGCCGTTAGCGCGTAGCACCGGGGGGGGGCCCTGCTGCCCACGAAACGCCTCCCGCCCGACGAGCGACGCGCCGACCCCCAGGCCAGGATGCCCCAGGCAGCGCCACGCCCGGCCAGACCCACATCTGCGCCCGCTGTGCCTGGCCCCGCCGCCCGCCAGCTCTGCCCACTCACCCGCGCCCGGCATGGTGACCACTTTGGGCTTGCTGCGGGCGCCGTCCCCTTTGGTGGTGTAGGCGGCCACGGTGATGGAGTAGGTGCTTTCCGGGAGCAGGCCTCCGAGGACGGTTTCCTGCGGGGCCATTCGGCGGGGAGCGGAAAACAAGGAAGAAGAAGCCAGACGGTTACTGCCGGGGTGAGCGGGGGCTGGCGGCTGCTCTCCCTTCGTGCCTCGCCCTGCGGGTCTGCCCGGCCGCACGGCGCTAATGGAAGGAGGGCGCCATTTGCACGGGGCTCCTGTCTCCTCGCTCGGGGGCGCCCACAGCTGCCCCGCGCCAGCCTTGTCCTCACAGCTGCCGGGGCGGGGGGCGGGGGGTGGGGGGCGGGGCGGGTGCAGCCAGGCCTGGGCAGCGCCTCCCTCCAGGGCAGAGTGGAATGTGACTGGCCACCGGGGGGGGCTGCAAGACCAAGGCTCCCGCGGGCCCTGCCAGGCATCCGGCCAGGGCGGGTCCTGGGTACCCGGGGCCGTTCTCAGAGGGGGCCTGGCCGCCCACAGGGGAGGGCTGAGAAAACAGAGACCCTGCCCCGCCCCCGGCTGCCCCGGCTATGAGGGGAGGGGCAGATAACGCCAGGACCCAGGCCTCTGAACTGGGCCTCTGGTGCCTTCCCGCTGCACACAGGGCCCTGCCTTACCTCCGCCGCGGCCCGTCAGCGCTCCCCAAAGGACCCCGCCCCCCCGGCGGCCTTACCGCCTCTCGCACAGCCCGGGCGGCCCTTCAGCGGAGGGGAGCCCTCCCTCCCTCCTGCCGCGGGGGCTGCGTTCCCAGCCCCAGCCCCGGGACTGGCCAGGTGCAAGAGCGGCCCCAGGGCAGGCGGATCTGCATGGGGGGGCAAGGCGGGGGCTGAGGGCAGGGCGGGGGCTGGGGCGTGCTTTCCAGGGATGCGGCTGGATCGCTCCATCCTCGTGCTCTCCCGTGAACGGTCCCAAACTCCTGATTTCCGCACCCACCGAAGGGAACTGCCCGGCTCCCCGCCCAGTGGGAGCAGCCAAGCCCGAGACAAATCAACAAGCACCGACAAGAATGGCACCCGACACAGAGCAGCAGAGATCCCCCACTCCCGACCCGGCGTTGTGCACGGGACAGCCGGCTCCCCGCCCCCTCCAGGCCGGAGGGAGAGCATGCCGGGGGGGGGGGTGATTGCACAGTGGAGACATAGGGCTGTCATCACAAACCCCCCAGCAGGGACCTGGCCAGCGCGCAGCGGGGTGCGTAACCCAAACGCTGCCCCTCAAAGGCCATTTCCTGGATTGCTCCTCTGCGTTTGTGTTTCTGAATGCGGGGAGCCTGTCCCGGCTGTGGCCGTGTGGCTGTTTCCTGCTGCAGCGGCTGAGCGGGCGGGATCCATGAGCTTTAACGATTCTCTATCGGATTTCACCGCCCAGCTATGTGACCCACCTGCAGCAGAGAGCAGGCTGCCTCTGGAGCCGCCCACCAGCCTGCTGCAGCTGCATTGCCACAGGCCGGCAGTGCGGACAGGCCAATTGCTCGGCTTACGGGACAGGCCAATTGCTCGTCTTACGGGACAGGCCAATTGCTCGGCTTACGGGACAGGCCAATTGCGCGGTTTACGGGACAGGCCAATTGCTCGTCTTACGGGACAGGCCAATTGCGCGGTTTACGGGACAGGCCAATTGCGCGGCTTACGGGACAGGCCAATTGCACGGCTTACGGGACAGGCCAATTGCTCGTCTTACGGGACAGGCCAATTGCGCGGCTTACGGGACAGGCCAATTGCACGGCTTACGGGACAGGCCAATTGCTCGTCTTACGGGACAGGCCAATTGCGCGGCTTACGGGACAGGCCAATTGCTCGGCTTACGGGACAGGCCAATTGCGCGGTTTACGGGACAGGCCAATTGCGCGGCTTACGGGACAGGCCAATTGCGCGGCTTACGGGACAGGCCAATTGCTCGTCTTACGGGACAGGCCAATTGCTCAGATTACGGGACAGGCCAATTGCGCGGCTTACGGGACAGGCCAATTGCGCGGCTTACGGGACAGGCCAATTGCTCGTCTTACGGGACAGGCCAATTGCTCGGCTTACGGGACAGGCCAATTGCTCGTCTTACGGGACAGGCCAATTGCTCAGATTACGGGACAGGCCAATTGCACGTCTTACGGGACAGGCCAATTGCGCGGCTTACGGGACAGGCCAATTGCGCGGCTTACGGGACAGGCCAATTGCTCGTCTTACGGGACAGGCCAATTGCGCGTCTTACGGGACAGGCCAATTGCTCAGCTTACGGGACAGGCCAATTGCGCGGCTTACGGGACAGGCCAATTGCGCGGTTTACGGGACAGGTCAATTGCGCGGCTTACGGGACAGGCCAATTGCGCGGCTTACGGGACAGGCCAATTGCTCGTCTTACGGGACAGGCCAATTGCTCGGCTTACGGGACAGGCCAATTGCTCGTCTTACGGGACAGGCCAATTGCTCAGATTACGGGACAGGCCAATTGCTCCTCTTACGGGACAGGCCAATTGCTCGGCTTACGGGACAGGCCAATTGCTCAGATTACGGGACAGGCCAATTGCACGTCTTACGGGACAGGCCAATTGCGCGGCTTACGGGACAGGCCAATTGCTCGGCTTACGGGACAGGCCAATTGCGCGGATTACGGGACAGGCCAATTGCTCGGCTTATGGGACAGGCCAATTGCTCAGATTACGGGACAGGCCAATTGCACGTCTTACGGGACAGGCCAATTGCGCGGCTTACGGGACAGGCCAATTGCACGTCTTACGGGACAGGCCAATTGCGCGGCTTACGGGACAGGCCAATTGCTCAGATTACGGGACAGGCCAATTGCACGTCTTACGGGACAGGCCAATTGCTCGGCTTACGGGACAGGCCAATTGCACGTCTTACGGGACAGGCCAATTGCGCGGCTTACGGGACAGGCCAATTGCTCAGATTACGGGACAGGCCAATTGCTCAGATTACGGGACAGGCCAATTGCACGTCTTACGGGACAGGCCAATTGCGCGGCTTATGGGACAGGCCAATTGCTCAGATTACGGGACAGGCCAATTGCACGTCTTACGGGACAGGCCAATTGCGCGGCTTACGGGACAGGCCAATTGCTCAGATTACGGGACAGGCCAATTGCACGGCTTACGGGACAGGCCAATTGCACGGCTTACGGGACAGGCCAATTGCTCAGATTACGGGACAGGCCAATTGCACGTCTTACGGGACAGACCAATTGCACGGCTTACGGGACAGGCCAATTGCACGTCTTACGGGACAGGCCAATTGCACGGCTTACGGGACAGACCAATTGCACGGTTTACGGGACAGGCCAATTGCTCGGATTACGGGACAGGCCAATTGCTCAGATTACGGGACAGGCCAATTGCGCGGCTTACGGGACAGGCCAATTGCACGGTTTACGGGACAGGCCAATTGCTCGGATTACGGGACAGGCCAATTGCTCAGATTACGGGACAGGCCAATTGCGCGGCTTACGGGACAGGCCAATTGCTCGGCTTACGGGACAGGCCAATTGCGCGGTTTACGGGACAGGCCAATTGCTCGGATTACGGGACAGGCCAATTGCTCCTCTTACGGGACAGGCCAATTGCACGGTTTACGGGACAGGCCAATTGCTCGGATTACGGGACAGGCCAATTGCTCAGATTACGGGACAGGCCAATTGCTCCTCTTACGGGACAGGCCAATTGCTCGGCTTACGGGACAGGCCAATTGCTCACCTTACGGGACAGGCCAATTGCACGTTTTACGGGACAGGCCAATTGCTCAGATTACGGGACAGGCCAATTGCTCCTCTTACGGGACAGGCCAATTGCGCGGCTTACGGGACAGGCCAATTGCGCGGCTTACGGGACAGGCCAATTGCACGGCTTACGGGACAGGCCAATTGCACGGCTTACAGGACAGGCCAATTGCTCGTCTTACGGGACAGGCCAATTGCTCAGATTACGGGACAGGCCAATTGCTCCTCTTACGGGACAGGCCAATTGCTCGTCTTACGGGACAGGCCAATTGCTCGTCTTACGGGACAGGCCAATTGCTCCTCTTACGGGACAGGCCAATTGCGCGGCTTACGGGACAGGCCAATTGCGCGGCTTACGGGACAGGCCAATTGCTCGGCTTACGGGACAGGCCAATTGCTCGGCTTACGGGACAGGCCAATTGCACGGCTTACGGGACAGGCCAATTGCGCGGCTTACGGGACAGGCCAATTGCGCGGCTTACGGGACAGGCCAATTGCTCGGCTTACGGGACAGGCCAATTGCTCGGTTTACGGGACAGGCCAATTGCTCGGCTTACGGGACAGGCCAATTGCTCGGCTTACGGGACAGGCCAATTGCACGGCTTACGGGACAGGCCAATTGCACGGTTTACGGGACAGGCCAATTGCACGGCTTACGGGACAGGCCAATTGCGCGGCTTACGGGACAGGCCAATTGCGCGGCTTACGGGACAGGCCAATTGCGCGGCTTACGGGACAGGCCAATTGCGCGGCTTACGGGACAGGCCAATTGCTCGGCTTACGGGACAGGCCAATTGCACGTCTTACGGGACAGGCCAATTGCACGGCTTACGGGACAGGCCAATTGCTCAGCTTACGGGACAGGCCAATTGCACGGTTTACGGGACAGGCCAATTGCACGGTTTACGGGACAGGCCAATTGCACGTCTTACGGGACAGGCCAATTGCACGGTTTACGGGACAGGCCAATTGCTCCTCTTACGGGACAGGCCAATTGCACGTCTTACGGGACAGGCCAATTGCGCGGCTTACGGGACAGGCCAATTGCTCAGATTACGGGACAGGCCAATTGCGCGGCTTACGGGACAGGCCAATTGCTCCTCTTACGGGACAGGCCAATTGCTCGGCTTACGGGACAGGCCAATTGCTCCTCTTACGGGACAGGCCAATTGCTCGGCTTACGGGACAGGCCAATTGCTCGGCTTACGGGACAGGCCAATTGCTCGGCTTACGGGACAGGCCAATTGCTCGGCTTACGGGACAGGCCAATTGCTCGGCTTACGGGACAGGCCAATTGCGCGGCTTACGGGACAGGCCAATTGCTCGGCTTACGGGACAGGCCAATTGCTCGGCTTACGGGACAGGCCAATTGCTCGGCTTACGGGACAGGCCAATTGCACGGCTTACGGGACAGGCCAATTGCTCGGCTTACGGGACAGGCCAATTGCTCGGCTTACGGGACAGGCCAATTGCACGGCTTACGGGACAGGCCAATTGCTCGGCTTACGGGACAGGCCAATTGCTCGTCTTACGGGACAGGCCAATTGCACGGCTTACGGGACAGGCCAATTGCACGGCTTACGGGACAGGCCAATTGCTCGGCTTACGGGACAGGCCAATTGCACGGCTTACGGGACAGGCCAATTGCTCGGCTTACGGGACAGGCCAATTGCTCGGCTTACGGGACAGGCCAATTGCTCGTCTTACGGGACAGGCTAATTGCACGGCTTACGGGACAGGCCAATTGCTCGTCTTACGGGACAGGCCAATTGCTCGGCTTACGGGACAGGCCAATTGCTCGGCTTACGGGACAGGCCAATTGCTCGGCTTACGGGACAGGCCAATTGCTCATCTTACGGGACAGGCCAATTGCACGGCTTACGGGACAGGCCAATTGCTCGGCTTACGGGACAGGCCAATTGCTCGGCTTACGGGACAGGCCAATTGCACGGCTTACGGGACAGGCCAATTGCTCGGCTTACGGGACAGGCCAATTGCTCGTCTTACGGGACAGGCCAATTGCACGGCTTACGGGACAGGCCAATTGCTCGGCTTACGGGACAGGCCAATTGCTCGTCTTACGGGACAGGCCAATTGCACGGCTTACGGGACAGGCCAATTGCTCGGCTTACGGGACAGGCCAATTGCTCGGCTTACGGGACAGGCCAATTGCTCGGCTTACGGGACAGGCCAATTGCACGGCTTACGGGACAGGCCAATTGCGCGGCTTACGGGACAGGCCAATTGCACGGCTTACGGGACAGGCCAATTGCGCGGCTTACGGGACAGGCCAATTGCACGGCTTACGGGACAGGCCAATTGCGCGGCTTACGGGACAGGCCAATTGCTCGGCTTACGGGACAGGCCAATTGCTCGGCTTACGGGACAGGCCAATTGCTCGGCTTACGGGACAGGCCAATTGCTCCTCTTACGGGACAGGCCAATTGCACGGTTTACGGGACAGGCCAATTGCACGGTTTACGGGACAGGCCAATTGCACGGCTTACGGGACAGGCCAATTGCACGGCTTACGGGACAGGCCAATTGCGCGGCTTACGGGACAGGCCAATTGCACGGCTTACGGGACAGGCCAATTGCGCGGCTTACGGGACAGGCCAATTGCTCGGCTTACGGGACAGGCCAATTGCTCGGCTTACGGGACAGGTCAATTGCTCCTCTTACGGGACAGGCCAATTGCACGGTTTACGGGACAGGCCAATTGCACGGTTTACGGGACAGGCCAATTGCACGTCTTACGGGACAGGCCAATTGCGCGGCTTACGGGACAGGCCAATTGCACGGTTTACGGGACAGGCCAATTGCACGGTTTACGGGACAGGCCAATTGCACGTCTTACGGGACAGGCCAATTGCACGGTTTACGGGACAGGCCAATTGCTCCTCTTACGGGACAGGCCAATTGCACGTCTTACGGGACAGGCCAATTGCGCGGCTTACGGGACAGGCCAATTGCTCAGATTACGGGACAGGCCAATTGCGCGGCTTACGGGACAGGCCAATTGCTCCTCTTACGGGACAGGCCAATTGCTCGGCTTACGGGACAGGCCAATTGCTCCTCTTACGGGACAGGCCAATTGCTCGGCTTACGGGACAGGCCAATTGCTCGGCTTACGGGACAGGCCAATTGCTCGGCTTACGGGACAGGCCAATTGCTCGGCTTACGGGACAGGCCAATTGCTCGGCTTACGGGACAGGCCAATTGCGCGGCTTACGGGACAGGCCAATTGCTCGGCTTACGGGACAGGCCAATTGCTCGGCTTACGGGACAGGCCAATTGCTCGGCTTACGGGACAGGCCAATTGCTCGGCTTACGGGACAGGCCAATTGCACGGCTTACGGGACAGGCCAATTGCTCGGCTTACGGGACAGGCCAATTGCTCGGCTTACGGGACAGGCCAATTGCACGGCTTACGGGACAGGCCAATTGCTCGGCTTACGGGACAGGCCAATTGCTCGTCTTACGGGACAGGCCAATTGCACGGCTTACGGGACAGGCCAATTGCACGGCTTACGGGACAGGCCAATTGCTCGGCTTACGGGACAGGCCAATTGCACGGCTTACGGGACAGGCCAATTGCTCGGCTTACGGGACAGGCCAATTGCTCGGCTTACGGGACAGGCCAATTGCTCGTCTTACGGGACAGGCTAATTGCACGGCTTACGGGACAGGCCAATTGCTCGTCTTACGGGACAGGCCAATTGCTCGGCTTACGGGACAGGCCAATTGCTCGGCTTACGGGACAGGCCAATTGCTCGGCTTACGGGACAGGCCAATTGCTCATCTTACGGGACAGGCCAATTGCACGGCTTACGGGACAGGCCAATTGCTCGGCTTACGGGACAGGCCAATTGCTCGGCTTACGGGACAGGCCAATTGCACGGCTTACGGGACAGGCCAATTGCTCGGCTTACGGGACAGGCCAATTGCTCGTCTTACGGGACAGGCCAATTGCACGGCTTACGGGACAGGCCAATTGCTCGGCTTACGGGACAGGCCAATTGCTCGTCTTACGGGACAGGCCAATTGCACGGCTTACGGGACAGGCCAATTGCTCGGCTTACGGGACAGGCCAATTGCTCGGCTTACGGGACAGGCCAATTGCTCGGCTTACGGGACAGGCCAATTGCACGGCTTACGGGACAGGCCAATTGCGCGGCTTACGGGACAGGCCAATTGCACGGCTTACGGGACAGGCCAATTGCGCGGCTTACGGGACAGGCCAATTGCACGGCTTACGGGACAGGCCAATTGCGCGGCTTACGGGACAGGCCAATTGCTCGGCTTACGGGACAGGCCAATTGCTCGGCTTACGGGACAGGCCAATTGCTCGGCTTACGGGACAGGCCAATTGCTCCTCTTACGGGACAGGCCAATTGCACGGTTTACGGGACAGGCCAATTGCACGGTTTACGGGACAGGCCAATTGCACGGCTTACGGGACAGGCCAATTGCACGGCTTACGGGACAGGCCAATTGCGCGGCTTACGGGACAGGCCAATTGCACGGCTTACGGGACAGGCCAATTGCGCGGCTTACGGGACAGGCCAATTGCTCGGCTTACGGGACAGGCCAATTGCTCGGCTTACGGGACAGGTCAATTGCTCCTCTTACGGGACAGGCCAATTGCACGGTTTACGGGACAGGCCAATTGCACGGTTTACGGGACAGGCCAATTGCACGTCTTACGGGACAGGCCAATTGCGCGGCTTACGGGACAGGCCAATTGCTCCTCTTACGGGACAGGCCAATTGCTCGGCTTACGGGACAGGCCAATTGCACGGCTTACGGGACAGGCCAATTGCACGGCTTACGGGACAGGCCAATTGCTCGGCTTACGGGACAGGCCAATTGCACGGCTTACGGGACAGGCCAATTGCTCGGCTTACGGGACAGGCCAATTGCTCGGCTTACGGGACAGGCCAATTGCACGTCTTACGGGACAGGCCAATTGCGCGGCTTACGGGACAGGCCAATTGCGCGTCTTATGGGACAGGCCAATTGCTCGGCTTACGGGACAGGCCAATTGCGCGGCTTACGGGACAGGCCAATTGCGCGGCTTACGGGACAGGCCAATTGCGCGGCTTACGGGACAGGCCAATTGCGCGGCTTACGGGACAGGCCAATTGCACGGCTTACGGGACAGGCCAATTGCTCGGCTTACGGGACAGGCCAATTGCACGGCTTACGGGACAGGCCAATTGCTCGGCTTACGGGACAGGCCAATTGCTCCTCTTACGGGACAGGCCAATTGCTCGGCTTACGGGACAGGCCAATTGCTCGGCTTACGGGACAGGCCAATTGCGCGGCTTACGGGACAGGCCAATTGCTCGTCTTACGGGACAGGCCAATTGCACGGCTTACGGGACAGGCCAATTGCACGGCTTACGGGACAGGCCAATTGCTCGGCTTACGGGACAGGCCAATTGCTCGGCTTACGGGACAGGCCAATTGCACGGCTTACGGGACAGGCCAATTGCTCGGCTTACGGGACAGGCCAATTGCTCGGCTTACGGGACAGGCCAATTGCTCGGCTTACGGGACAGGCCAATTGCACGTCTTACGGGACAGGCCAATTGCTCAGCTTACGGGACAGGCCAATTGCACGGTTTACGGGACAGGCCAATTGCACGGTTTACGGGACAGGCCAATTGCGCGTCTTACGGGACAGGCCAATTGCGCGGCTTACGGGACAGGCCAATTGCTCCTCTTACGGGACAGGCCAATTGCTCGGCTTACGGGACAGGCCAATTGCTCGGCTTACGGGACAGGCCAATTGCTCGGCTTACGGGACAGGCCAATTGCTCGGCTTACGGGACAGGCCAATTGCGCGGCTTACGGGACAGGCCAATTGCGCGGCTTACGGGACAGGCCAATTGCTCGGATTACGGGACAGGCCAATTGCACGGCTTACGGGACAGGCCAATTGCGCGGCTTACGGGACAGGCCAATTGCTCGTCTTACGGGACAGGCCAATTGCGCGGCTTACGGGACAGGCCAATTGCGCGGCTTACGGGACAGGCCAATTGCTCGGCTTACGGGACAGGCCAATTGCTCGGCTTACGGGACAGGCCAATTGCTCAGATTACGGGACAGGCCAATTGCTCGTCTTACGGGACAGGCCAATTGCACGGCTTACGGGACAGGCCAATTGCTCATCTTACGGGACAGGCCAATTGCTCGGCTTACGGGACAGGCCAATTGCACGGTTTACGGGACAGGCCAATTGCTCGGCTTACGGGACAGGCCAATTGCACGGCTTACGGGACAGGCCAATTGCGCGGCTTACGGGACAGGCCAATTGCTCGGCTTACGGGACAGGCCAATTGCGCGGCTTACGGGACAGGCCAATTGCTCGGCTTACGGGACAGGCCAATTGCGCGGCTTACGGGACAGGCCAATTGCGCGGCTTACGGGACAGGCCAATTGCTCGGTTTACGGGACAGGCCAATTGCTCGGCTTACGGGACAGGCCAATTGCTCGGCTTACGGGACAGGCCAATTGCTCAGCTTACGGGACAGGCCAATTGCTCGGCTTACGGGACAGGCCAATTACTCAGCTTACGGGACAGGCCAATTGCACGGCTTACGGGACAGGCCAATTGCGCGGCTTACGGGACAGGCCAATTGCACGGCTTACGGGACAGGCCAATTGCGCGGCTTACGGGACAGGCCAATTGCTCCTCTTACGGGACAGGCCAATTGCTCGGCTTACGGGACAGGCCAATTGCGCGGCTTACGGGACAGGCCAATTGCTCAGATTACGGGACAGGCCAATTGCTCGGCTTACGGGACAGGCCAATTGCACGGCTTACGGGACAGGCCAATTGCACGGCTTACGGGACAGGCCAATTGCGCGGCTTACGGGACAGGCCAATTGCTCGGCTTACGGGACAGGCCAATTGCACGGCTTACGGGACAGGCCAATTGCTCGGCTTACGGGACAGGCCAATTGCGCGGCTGCAGGTAGCAGCCAGCCAACTGCCAGGTGTCTCTGGCTCTGCTGGCGGGCGCCTCACCGCGCACCTCTCCAGCCATTTCAAGGGCGCGCCCGGGCTGTTCTGACAGCACTATGTCTAGCCAACGGATCCCTCGATTTGCCAGACCCTCTGATCCACACCAGCACACCCCGAGTGGTACTCACATGGTCGATGGAGTCCTCAGCCCTCCACTGATGGGGAGAACAGAAGGAGGAGAAAAAACGAAGACAGGATTTTTAGGGAGGACTGCCAGGGAGGGGCTGAGCGGGCAGCAGCCTGGGTGAGCAGGACGGGGCTGGCTGTAACCTTACACAGGAGGCTCTCAGGACAGGCGGGGTTCAGAGCAATCCCCTGCATGCAGCCAGCCTGTGCCGCAGGGCTGGAAAATCCCAACAAAGCAGGGCCAAGCAGCTTCCTCTCCCAAAGACGGAGAGGGGCCCATGTGCTCCCCCCGCCCCACAGCCTGGCCTGCAGCGAGCCTGGCTAGCTAGCGCCGGGGCAGCCCTGAGACAGACAAGTGCTGAGCAGGCTGCATCGAGACCTGCCTGGCCAACACTGCTGCCGAGACCTGTCTTCGCCAAGCTCCCCCCAGGCACCAGCCCGGGGCCGGAGGGAAGAGCAGCCTAGAGCAGACTGGCTGCAGAGTGCCGCTGGGGGGGGCTCCCCGAGAGGGGGCCGTCTCACTGCCGCTGGGGGGGCTCCCCGAGAAGGGGCCGTCTCACTGCCGCTGGGGGGGGCTCCCCGAGAGGGGGCCGTCTCACTGCCGCTGGGGGGGGCTCCCCGAGAGGGGGCCGTCTCACTGCCGCTGGGGGGGGGCTCCCCGAGAGGGGGCCGTCTCACTGCCGCTGGGGGGGCTCCCCGAGAAGGGGCCGTCTCACTGCCGCTGGGGGGGGCTCCCCGAGAGGGGGCCGTCTCACTGCCGCTGGGGGGGGCTCCCCGAGAAGGGGCCGTCTCACTGCCGCTGGGGGGGGCTCCCCGAGAGGGGGCCGTCTCACTGCCGCTGGGGGGGGGCTCCCCGAGAGGGGGCCGTCTCACTGCCGCTGGGGGGGGCTCCCCGAGAAGGGGCCGTCTCACTGCCGCTGGGGGGGGCTCCCCGAGAGGGGGCCGTCTCACTGCCGCTGGGGGGGCTCCCCGAGAGGGGGCTGCCGCGCTGGAGGGGGGCTCCGCCCAGGAGCCGAGTGTGGGCACCACCTGTGAGCCGTGCCCCCCTCCTCAGCTGGCTCAGTTCCCTGGTAATGGGCAAGGTGCAGAGGAGCCGCCAGTGGCCGTAAGGCCCGGGCTGCGTGCAGGAGGCAAACGGCTCGGGGAGGCGCTATCGCCGATCGGTGGCTGCTGCGCTGCCAACAGGGCGCCTCATCCTCGGCGCCGGGCCGGGCCGCTCTGGCCCCTGCAGGGAACCGGCCGCCTCCCCCAGGCACGGCTCTGGCAAGGGCGCGACTTAGCGCCCGCTCGGCTGCGCGGGGCCGTTTGGCCTCGGTACCGGCCGGGCTGAGAGACCCAGGGCTCCTGCTTCGCCGTCCCCCTCGGCAGGCCCAGCGGAGGGGCCTTCAGCAGGGAGCCTGCGAGCAGAGCGGCACAAGCCGCCTGGCGGGTGCGGGTGGGCGGAGGCGAGGGCTCCCCCGGCACAGGGGGCTGCGGACGCCAGACAGACGGGCAGAGCGTGGCCGGCAGGACCCACCCGGCGCTCTCCCTCGGGGCCGACGCCAGACAGACGGGCAGAGCGTGGCCAGCAGGACCCACCCGGCGCTCTCCCTCGGGGCCGACGCCAGACAGACGGGCAGAGCGTGGCCGGCAGGACCCACCCGGCGCTCTCCCTCGGGGCCGACGCCAGACAGACGGGCAGAGCGTGGCCGGCAGGACCCACCCGGCGCTCTCCCTCGGGGCCGACGCCAGACAGACGGGCAGAGCGTGGCCGGCAGGACCCACCCGGCGCTCTCCCTCGGGGCCGACGCCAGACAGACGGGCAGAGCGTGGCCGGCAGGACCCACCCGGCGCTCTCCCTCGGGGCCGACGCCAGACAGACGGGCAGAGCGTGGCCGGCAGGACCCACCCGGCGCTCTCCCTCGGGGCCGACGCCAGACAGACGGGCAGAGCGTGGCCGGCAGGACCCACCCGGCGCTCTCCCTCGGGGCCGACGCCAGACAGACGGGCAGAGCGTGGCCGGCAGGACCCACCCGGCGCTCTCCCTTGGGGCCGACGCCAGACAGACAGGCAGAGCGTGGCCGGCAGGACCCACCCGGCGCTCTCCCTCGGGGCCGACGCCAGACAGACGGGCAGAGCGTGGCCGGCAGGACCCACCCGGCGCTCTCCCTTGGGGCCGACGCCAGACAGACAGGCAGAGCGTGGCCGGCAGGACCCACCCGGCGCTCTCCCTCGGGGCCGACGCCAGACAGACAGGCAGAGCGTGGCCGGCAGGACCCACCCGGCGCTCTCCCTCGGGGTCGACGCCAGACAGACGGGCAGAGCGTGGCCGGCAGGACCCACCCGGCGCTCTCCCTCGGGGCCGACGCCAGACAGACGGGCAGAGCGTGGCCGGCAGGACCCACCCGGCGCTCTCCCTCGGGGCCGACGCCAGACAGACGGGCAGAGCGTGGCCGGCAGGACCCACCCGGCGCTCTCCCTCGGGGTCGACGCCAGACAGACGGGCAGAGCGTGGCCGGCAGGACCCACCCGGCGCTCTCCCTCGGGGCCGACGCCAGACAGACGGGCAGAGCGTGGCCGGCAGGACCCACCCGGCGCTCTCCCTCGGGGCCGACGCCAGACAGACGGGCCCCCGCTTGCAGCTGGGCGCGGAGCCGGGGGCTCCGGGAAGCCAGGCCAGCACAGGGCGAGGGCCCCTTGCCAGCCATGGCCAGCGCGCAGACGCGGCAAGCAAGCCAGGGCCAGGCAGCCCCGCTCCATGGCTCTGGGGGAAGGGCCAGGGCTGGCTGTGGCGGAGGGGGGGCGGCCTGCTCTGTGACCGGGGCCCCCGACTCACCCACAAGTGTATTAACCCAGACAAAGGGCGGAAGGCGGAGACCAGCACCTGGCTGGGGGGCAGAGTCTGGGAGGGAGGCCGGTGTCCGTGTGTCTGTCCGGCAGGGGAGGGGGGGGCCCACACGCTGGCTCTGCCCGGTGTCCGTGTGTCTGTCCGGCAGGGGAGGGGGGGGGGGTCACACGCTGGCTCTGCCCGGTGTCCGTGTGTCTGTCCGGCAGAGGAGGGGGGGCCCACACGCTGGCTCTGCCCGGTGTCCGTGTGTCTGTCCGGCAGGGGAGGCGGGGCCCACACGCTGGCTCTGCCCGGTGTCCGTGTGTCTGTCCGGCAGGGGAGGGGGGGGCCCACACGCTGGCTCTGCCCGGTGTCCGTGTGTCTGTCCGGCAGGGGAGGGGGGGGCCCACACGCTGGCTCTGCCCGGTGTCCGTGTGTCTGTCCGGCAGAGGAGGGGGGGCCCACACGCTGGCTCTGCCCGGTGTCCGTGTGTCTGTCCGGCAGAGGAGGGGGGGCCCACACGCTGGCTCTGCCCGGTGTCCGTGTGTCTGTCCGGCAGGGGAGGGGGGTCACACGCTGGCTCTGCCCGGTGTCCGTGTGTCTGTCCGGCAGAGGAGGGGGGGCCCACACGCTGGCTCTGCCCGGTGTCCGTGTGTCTGTCCGGCAGGGGAGGGGGGGCCCACACGCTGGCTCTGCCCGGTGTCCGTGTGTCTGTCCGGCAGGGGAGGGGGGGGGGTCACACGCTGGCTCTGCCCGGTGTCCGTGTGTCTGTCCGGCAGAGGAGGGGGGCCCACACGCTGGCTCTGCCCGGTGTCCGTGTGTCTGTCCGGCAGGGGAGGCGGGGCCCACACGCTGGCTCTGCCCGGTGTCCGTGTGTCTGTCCGGCAGGGGAGGCGGGGCCCACACGCTGGCTCTGCCCGGTGTCCGTGTGTCTGTCCGGCAGAGGAGGCGGGGCCCACACGCTGGCTCTGCCCGGTGTCCGTGTGTCTGTCCGGCAGAGGAGGCGGGGCCCACACGCTGGCTCTGCCCGGTGTCCGTGTGTCTGTTCGGCAGGGGAGGCGGGGCCCACACGCTGGCTCTGCCCGGTGTCCGTGTGTCTGTCCGGCAGGGAAGGGGGGGGCGCACACGCTGGCTCTGCCCGGTGTCCGTGTGTCTGTCCGGCAGGGGAGGGGGGGGCCCACACGCTGGCTCTGCCCGGTGTCCGTGTGTCTATCCGGCAGGGGAGGGGGGCTAACACGCTGGCTCTGCCCGGTGTCCGTGTGTCTGTCCGGCAGGGGAGGCGGGGCCCACACGCTGGCTCTGCCCGGTGTCTGTGTGTCTGTCCGGCAGGGGAGGGGGGGCTCACACGCTGGCTCTGCCCGGTGTCCGTGTGTCTGTCCGGCAGAGGAGGGGGGGCCCACACGCTGGCTCTGCCCGGTGTCCGTGTGTCTGTCCGGCAGAGGAGGGGGGGCCCACACGCTGGCTCTGCCCGGTGTCCGTGTGTCTGTCCGGCAGGGGAGGGGGGGGCCCACACGCTGGCTCTGCCCGGTGTCCGTGTGTCTGTCCGGCAGAGGAGGGGGGGCCCACACGCTGGCTCTGCCCGGTGTCCGTGTGTCTGTCCGGCAGAGGAGGGGGGGCCCACACGCTGGCTCTGCCCGGTGTCCGTGTGTCTGTCCGGCAGGGGAGGGGGGGCCCACACGCTGGCTCTGCCCGGTGTCCGTGTGTCTGTCCGGCAGGGGAGGCGGGGCCCACACGCTGGCTCTGCCCGGTGTCCGTGTGTCTGTCCGGCAGAGGAGGGGGGGCCCACACGCTGGCTCTGCCCGGTGTCCGTGTGTCTGTCCGGCAGAGGAGGGGGGGCCCACACGCTGGCTCTGCCCGGTGTCCGTGTGTCTGTCCGGCAGAGGAGGGGGGGCCCACACGCTGGCTCTGCCCGGTGTCCGTGTGTCTGTCCGGCAGGGGAGGGGGGGCCCACACGCTGGCTCTGCCCGGTGTCCGTGTGTCTATCCGGCAGAGGAGGGGGGCCCACACGCTGGCTCTGCCCGGTGTCCGTGTGTCTATCCGGCAGAGGAGGGGGGCCCACACGCTGGCTCTGCCCGGTGTCCGTGTGTCTGTCCGGCAGGGGAGGGGGGGGCCCACACGCTGGCTCTGCCCGGTGTCTGTGTGTCTGTCCGGCAGAGGAGGGGGGGCCCACACGCTGGCTCTGCCCGGTGTCCGTGTGTCTGTCCGGCGGGGGGGGGGGGGGGGCCCACACGCTGGCTCTGCCCGGTGTCCGTGTGTCTGTCCGGCAGAGGAGGGGGGGCCCACACGCTGGCTCTGCCCGGTGTCCGTGTGTCTGTCCGGCAGAGGAGGGGGGGCCCACACGCTGGCTCTGCCCGGTGTCCGTGTGTCTGTCCGGCAGAGGAGGGGGGGCCCACACGCTGGCTCTGCCCGGTGTCCGTGTGTCTGTCCGGCAGAGGAGGAGGGGGCCCACACGCTGGCTCTGCCCGGTGTCTGTGTGTCTGTCCGGCAGGGGAGGCGGGGCCCACACGCTGGCTCTGCCCGGTGTCCGTGTGTCTGTCCGGCAGAGGAGGCGGGGCCCACACGCTGGCTCTGCCCGGTGTCCGTGTGTCTGTCCGGCAGGGGAGGGGGGGCTCACACGCTGGCTCTGCCCGGTGTCCGTGTGTCTGTCCGGCAGGGGAGGGGGGGCTCACACGCTGGCTCTGCCCGGTGTCCGTGTGTCTGTCCGGCAGAGGGGGGGGGCCCACACGCTGGCTCTGCCCGGTGTCCGTGTGTCTGTCCGGCAGAGGGGGGGGGCCCACACGCTGGCTCTGCCCGGTGTCCGTGTGTCTGTCCGGTAGGGGAGGCGGGGCCCACACGCTGGCTCTGCCCGGTGTCCGTGTGTCTGTCCGGCAGGGGAGGGGGGGCCCACACGCTGGCTCTGCCCGGTGTCCGTGTGTCTGTCCGGCAGGGGAGGCGGGGCTCACACGCTGGCTCTGCCCGGTGTCCGTGTGTCTGTCCGGCAGGGGAGGCAGGGGGCCCACACGCTGGCTCTGCCCGGTGTCCGTGTGTCTGTCCGGCGGGGGGGGGGGGCCCACACGCTGGCTCTGCCCGGTGTCCGTGTGTCTGTCCGGCAGGGGAGGGGGGGCTCACACGCTGGCTCTGCCCGGTGTCCGTGTGTCTGTCCGGCAGGGGAGGGGGGCCCACACGCTGGCTCTGCCCGGTGTCTGTGTGTCTGTCCGGCAGGGGAGGGGGGCCCACACGCTGGCTCTGCCCGGTGTCCGTGTGTCTGTCCGGCAGGGGAGGCGGGGCCCACACGCTGGCTCTGCCCGGTGTCCGTGTGTCTGTCCGGCAGAGGAGGAGGGGGCCCACACGCTGGCTCTGCCCGGTGTCCGTGTGTCTGTCCGGCAGAGGAGGGGGGGCCCACACGCTGGCTCTGCCCGGTGTCCGTGTGTCTGTCCGGCAGAGGAGGGGGGGCCCACACGCTGGCTCTGCCCGGTGTCCGTGTGTCTGTCCGGCAGAGGAGGAGGGGGCCCACACGCTGGCTCTGCCCGGTGTCCGTGTGTCTGTCCGGCAGAGGAGGGGGGGGGCCCACACGCTGGCTCTGCCCGGTGTCCGTGTGTCTGTCCGGCAGGGGAGGGGGGCCCACACGCTGGCTCTGCCCGGTGTCCGTGTGTCTGTCCGGCAGAGGAGGGGGGGCTCACACGCTGGCTCTGCCCGGTGTCCGTGTGTCTGTCCGGCAGGGGAGGCGGGGCCCACACGCTGGCTCTGCCCGGTGTCCGTGTGTCTGTCCGGCAGGGGAGGCGGGGCCCACACGCTGGCTCTGCCCGGTGTCCGTGTGTCTGTCCGGCAGGGGAGGGGGGCCCACACGCTGGCTCTGCCCGGTGTCCGTGTGTCTGTCCAGCAGAGGAGGGGGGGCCCACACGCTGGCTCTGCCCGGTGTCCGTGTGTCTGTCCGGCAGAGGAGGGGGGGCCCACACGCTGGCTCTGCCCGGTGTCCGTGTGTCTGTCCGGCAGGGGAGGCGGGGCCCACACGCTGGCTCTGCCCGGTGTCCGTGTGTCTGTCCGGCAGAGGAGGCGGGGCCCACACGCTGGCTCTGCCCGGTGTCCGTGTGTCTGTCCGGCAGGGGAGGCGGGGCCCACACGCTGGCTCTGCCCGGTGTCTGTGTGTCTGTCCGGCAGGGGAGGGGGGCTAACACGCTGGCTCTGCCCGGTGTCCGTGTGTCTGTCCGGCAGGGGAGGAGGGGCTCACACGCTGGCTCTGCCCGGTGTCCGTGTGTCTGTCCGGCGGGGGGGGGGGGGCCCACACGCTGGCTCTGCCCGGTGTCCGTGTGTCCGTCCGGCAGAGGAGGGGGGGCCCACACGCTGGCTCTGCCCGGTGTCCGTGTGTCTGTCCGGCAGGGGAGGCGGGGCCCACACGCTGGCTCTGCCCGGTGTCTGTGTGTCTGTCCAGCAGAGGAGGGGGGGCCCACACGCTGGCTCTGCCCGGTGTCCGTGTGTCTGTCCGGCAGAGGAGGGGGGGCCCACACGCTGGCTCTGCCCGGTGTCCGTGTGTCTGTCCGGCAGAGGAGGGGGGGCCCACACGCTGGCTCTGCCCGGTGTCCGTGTGTCTGTCCAGCAGGGGAGGCGGGGCCCACACGCTGGCTCTGCCCGGTGTCCGTGTGTCTGTCCGGCAGAGGAGGGGGGGCCCACACGCTGGCTCTGCCCGGTGTCCGTGTGTCTGTCCGGCAGAGGAGGGGGGGCCCACACGCTGGCTCTGCCCGGTGTCCGTGTGTCTGTCCAGCAGGGGAGGCGGGGCTCACACGCTGGCTGTGCCCGGTGTCCGTGTGTCTGTCCGGCAGGGGAGGGGGGGGCCCACACGCTGGCTCTGCCCGGTGTCCGTGTGTCTGTCCGGCAGGGGAGGGGGGGGCCCACACGCTGGCTCTGCCCGGTGTCCGTGTGTCTGTCCGGCAGGGGAGGCGGGGCCCACACGCTGGCTCTGCCCGGTGTCCGTGTGTCTGTCCAGCAGGGGAGGGGGGGCCCAGTGGGGCCCAGAGGAAGCGTGCTCCGAAATAGGAAGCCCTTGCTGGCCAGTCGCAGCCCAGCCCTGGCAGAGAAGAGGGCTCGGCCGCCACAGGCACAGCTCCAAGGCAGGGGCTGGCCCGGGAACCGGGCCCTCTCCGGCACCGGGTCTGCTGCCGGCTTCCCGCCCAACCCCTCGGTGCGGGGACCTGGCTCTCTGCGGTCCCCTACCGAACGCCTCCTCGCCACCTGCGGCTCGCTCTGCCGGTCCCCCCGCCGGCCTGGACGGGGCCCTGCTCACCAGCCGGGAAGGGTTCCTCCCCCCCCGTCTGATGCCCCGCAGCGAGCGCCGGGAGCGGAACAGCTTCCTCCACGGAGCCCGGCCTCCCTTGTGCCTTGGCCTGTGACAGGCTCTGCCCCGCCCCGCCTGCTCAGGGCCCTGCAGCCCTGCCCTGCCCACCCGGAAGAGCCCAAACGCCCCTCTCCGCGCTGGGAAAGGCCCCCCCTTGCCAGGCAACGCACTCATCCCAGCAGCACTCCTTGGGGCACTTCCCGGCCGGCTTAGCTTCCCTTTTCAGTCCACTCCCTGGGACTGGGCGGGAGGGTCTGGCGCTTGGGGGAGACCCTGGGGAAACCCACCACTTGCAAGCAGCTGCCCATGCAAGGTCCAAGACTGACAGGCGCTCCACAGGGCCAGGAGAGCCAAGCAGCCCGCTTGACGCCCACAACTTCTCGGTGCAAAAACAAACCAAGCTCTGGACAAGACAGCATCATCCCAGTGTGCCCAAGGCGCAGGGCGGGTCAGCTCCCAGCAGGCCACGGAGCAGCCGGTCGGCGAGGACTGTCTGCCGCCGGGCCACGGAGCAGCCGGTCGGCGAGGACTGCCTGCCGCCGGGCCACGGAGCAGCCGGTCGGCGAGGACTGCCTGCCGCCGGGCCACGGAGCAGCCGGTCGGCGAGGACTGCCTGCCGCCGGGCCACGGAGCAGCCGGTCGGCGAGGACTGCCTGCCGCCGGGCCACGGAGCAGCCGCTCGGCGAGGACTGCCTGCCGCCGGGCCACGGAGCAGCCGGTCGGCGAGGACTGCCTGCCGCCGGGCCACGGAGCAGCCGCTCGGCGAGGACTGCCTGCCGCCGGGCCACGGAGCAGCCGGTCGGCGAGGACTGCCTGCCGCCGGGCCACGGAGCAGCCGCTCGGCGAGGACTGCCTGCCGCCGGGCCACGGAGCAGCCGGTCGGCGAGGACTGCCTGCCGCCGGGCCACGGAGCAGCTGCTCGGCAAGGACTGCCTGACGCCGGGCCACGGAGCAGCCGGTCGGTGAGGACTGCCTGCTGCTGGGCCACGGAGCAGCCAGTCGGCCAGGACTGCCTGCCGCCGGGCCACGGAGCAGCCGCTCGGCCTGTGACACGTGGACACGTTGCAGACACGGTCTCCCCCCTCCCACTGGAGACGTCCGGCCCCAGGGCCAGGGAGAGCTGGACAAGACGTCCGACAGCTCCCAGCCTGGGACCCTGCGCTCCCCACGGCGAGCTAGCCAGGGGCTCGAACCCAGAGCCGCTTGCTCGGACCACGCGGGCTGGCTGGAGAGGAAAGGGCGGGATGGCTCCCAGGAGCGTGGCAGGGCTGCTCTGACCACAGCGGGGTTCGCCCGCCCGCCCCAGGCTGCACAAGGGCGGGACTGTTCACGCACCGCACGGAGAGGACGCGCTCGTGGGAAAGGAAAAGGCCGTCGGGCAAGCAGGCCGTTTTCTCTCCCTCCCGCTGCCCTTGCACACGGCGGACTGGGCTGCACCCTTGGGCGTGGAAGCGGGAGCGCCGGGCGTGCCGGGCGGTGCCGCAGCGACTCCTCGCTCGCTCAGGAGAGGGCCAGCGCAGGGCGGCAGCTCGCCAGGGCTCACGCTGGGGCTGGTCCCCGCAGGCCTGGCAGCAGTGGCTCTTGCAGCTCAGCCGTGTGGCCAGGCCCGGGGCTCTCCTCCGGGGAAGCTGGTCCCAGCTGCAGGCGCTCGGCGCACTGCAGGCGCCGGAGCAGCTCCCGCCCCCCTCTAACAGGCGCCGGGAGCGCCCCTCGCCCCTGGACTCGGCAGGGAGGCAGACAGAGCGACGCGCACCTCCTTAGCCATGCCCCCAGCCCGCAAGCCCCTTCCCAGGGCAAGCCACACGTCTGCCCCGGCTCTAGCCCGTGACTCGGTGCCCTCTGGCTGCCCTTGCACATCCCGGTGTGCTGCCAAGGGGAGGCGCGTGGGCCTGGATCCGCCCTGTGACAGAGCAGTGACTGGCCCGGCCCCCGGCTGTACCTGGGCCTCCGCTAACATGACGTCCTTGATCACAGGCTGCCCCCGTGGCTCGCTGTTTTCCAGCTTCACGTAAGTGACCTGGTAGCCCCGGATCTGCCCGTGCTGCTTGGTGGAGAGCGGCAGCTTCCAGCTCACCCGGACGGCTGTCGAGTTCACAGACTCCACCTCCACCTTCCGCGGGGGCGCGCTGGGCACTGGAACACACATGGACAGACCATGTCACTGGCGCACCCTGCCACGCACTTCCCTTCCCCGCCTCCTCCCCACCCACCAGCCAGGCGCCTGCCTCATGTCCCGCCCCGCGGCTCTCGCTGGCCCCAGCGGGATGGTGCAGGCCGTGGGCAGCCTCCTGGCCACGTTCCCCAGGGACACGCCCGGCTCTGACACGGACACACGCTCCCGGCAGGTTTGGCTGCCCCGAAACGGATGCTCCTCCCCAGGTGCCCTGCCAGCCAAAGGAAGCACTGAGCCCTTGCCAGGGACCCGGAGCCAGGAGGCGCAGTCCAGCCCAGGCGTGCTGTGTGCTTCGGGCCAGTAACACGGAACGTGGCTGCCCAGAGCGTCTCCATTTCCTTGCACGGTGAGACCCCGTTTAAACGTGTCCTCCCACCCGGCCTGCCCTTTGGAAACGTCGTGTCCTTCTGCCTTCCTGCCTCTGCACTGAGCAACCGGAGCCGCTCCGGAAACACGGCCCCTCGCCCCGGAGAGCTCCCGGCTGAGCCGCCGGAGCCGAGTCACAAACCTTGCAGCGGGAACACTGCTCAGGCCCCTGCCCCACGCGTCCTGCCAGGGCCTGTAAAAGGCCCGTATGCCCGGCTCTCAGCGCTGGCGTGCGGGCAGAGCGAATGCTGCTGGCCCACCAAGCCAGACAGGAAGAAAGAGCCACCCAGAAGGAAAGCGCCCGGGGAGCCCCAGGGCAAGCCAGCCGCTCCCCGACGTCTCTCGACTGCAGAGAAGGCAGTAACGCGGAGCAGCTGGGCCGGCCAAGGTGTCAGAGCGGGGGGGCCTCAGTCCCGGGTTACCACAAGCCTGGCGCATCCAACCCGCTGGGTGAATCTCCCGGCTCCGGGCAGTGGAGCCCCCCCGGGTGAAAAGCAACATGCTCCTGAGCTGAGCTTCCTTGGGGAACAGCCCTGGCAGCAGGTGCTGGGCCAGGAGGTGCTGGTACCTGGAACCAGGCCCTCGAGGACCGGGAGCTATTCCCATTGGGGGGCTGCTGTGAGCGGGGGGAGGGGTCTAAGATTGAAGACGGGAAATTCCATTTGTTTTCTCTCCCTCCGAGTTCTGCATTTCACTCTCCTGCCCGGGGCGGGCGTCTGAGATCAGTTCTGACAGCGGAGCCGGGACGGCCAGCCGAGCCCGGAACCGGCTCCGAGGGCTGCCTGGGGCGTTTCTAGGCCAGCACTCCCAGCTGTGTGGCAAAGCCAGGGGGAGCCCCGCCCGAGCCCCCCGCCCGCACCAGGAGCAGAGGCAAAGCCAGGCAGAGCCCCGCCCGAGCCCCCCGCCCGCACCAGGAGCAGCGGCAAAGCCAGGCAGAGCCCCGCCCGAGCCCCCCGCCCGCACCAGGAGCAGAGGCAAAGCCAGGCAGAGCCCCGCCTGAGCCCCCCGCCCGCACCAGGAGCAGAGGCAAAGCCAGGCAGAGCCCCGCCCAAGCCTCCCGTCCACACCAGGAGCAGCGGCAAAGCCAGGCAGAGCCCCGCCCGAGCCCCCCGCCCGCACCAGGAGCAGCAGCAAAGCCAGGCAGAGCCACGCCCGAGCCTCCCGCCCGCACCAGGAGCAGCGGCAAAGCCAGGCAGAGCCCCGCCCGAGCCCCCCGCCCGCACCAGGAGCAGCGGCAAAGCCAGGCAGAGCCCCGCCCGAGCCCCCCGCCTGCACCAGGAGCAGAGGCAAAGCCAGGCAGAGCCCCGCCCGAGCCCCCCGCCCGCACCAGGAGCAGTGGCAAAGCCAGGCAGAGCCCCGCCTGAGCCCCCCGCCCGCACCAGGAGCAGCAGCAAAGCCAGGCAGAGCCACGCCAGAGCCTCCCGCCCGCACCAGGAGCAGTGGCAAAGCCAGGCAGAGCCCCGCCCGAGCCCCCCGCCCGCACCAGGAGCAGAGACAAAGCCAGGCAGAGAGCCCCGCCCGAGCCTCCCGCCCACACCAGGAGCAGAGGCAAAGCCAGGCAGAGCCCCGCCCGAGCCTCCCGCCCACACCAGGAGCAGCGGCAAAGCCAGGCAGAGCCCCGCCTGAGCCCCCTGCCCGCACCAGGAGCAGCGGCAAAGCCAGGCAGAGCCCCGCCTGAGCCCTCCGCCCGCACCAGGAGCAGCGGCAAAGCCAGGCAGAGCCCCGCCTGAGCCTCCCGCCCACACCAGGAGCAGCGGCAAAGCCAGGCAGAGCCCCGCCTGAGCCCTCCGCCCGCACCAGGAGCAGCGGCAAAGCCAGGCACAGCCACACCCGAGCCCCCCGCCCGCACCAGGAGCAGAGGCAAAGCCAGGCAGAGCCCCGCCTGAGCCCCCCGCCCGCACCAGGAGCAGCGGCAAAGCCAGGCAGAGAGCCCCGCCCGAGCCCCCCGCCCGCACCAGGAGCAGCAGCAAAGCCAGGCAGAGCCACGCCCGAGCCTCCCGCCCGCACCAGGAGCAGCGGCAAAGCCAGGCAGAGCCCCGCCCGAGCCCCCCGCCCGAGCCCCCCGCCCGCACCAGGAGCAGCGGCAAAGCCAGGCAGAGCCCCGCCCGAGCCCCCCGCCCGCACCAGGAGCAGCAGCAAAGCCAGGCAGAGCCACGCCAGAGCCTCCCGCCCGCACCAGGAGCAGTGGCAAAGCCAGGCAGAGCCCCGCCCGAGCCCCCCGCCCGCACCAGGAGCAGAGGCAAAGCCAGGCAGAGAGCCCCGCCCGAGCCTCCCGCCCACACCAGGAGCAGAGGCAAAGCCAGGCAGAGCCCCGCCCGAGCCTCCCGCCCACACCAGGAGCAGCGGCAAAGCCAGGCAGAGCCCCGCCTGAGCCCCCTGCCCGCACCAGGAGCAGAGGCAAAGCCAGGCAGAGAGCCCCGCCCGAGCCCCCCGCCCGAGCCCCCCGCCCGCACCAGGAGCAGCAGCAAAGCCAGGCAGAGCCCCGCCCGAGCCTCCCGCCCACACCAGGAGCAGTGGCAAAGCCAGGCAGAGCCCCGCCTGAGCCCCCTGCCCGCACCAGGAGCAGAGGCAAAGCCAGGCAGAGAGCCCCGCCCGAGCCCCCCGCCCGCACCAGGAGCAGCGGCAAAGCCAGGCAGAGCCCCGCCCGAGCCTCCCGCCCACACCAGGAGCAGCGGCAAAGCCAGGCAGAGCCCCGCCCGAGCCCCCCGCCCGCACCAGGAGCAGCGGCAAAGCCAGGCAGAGCCCCGCCTGAGCCCTCCGCCCGCACCAGGAGCAGCGGCAAAGCCAGGCAGAGCCCCGCCTGAGCCCTCCGCCCGCACCAGGAGCAGCGGCAAAGCCAGGCAGAGCCCCGCCTGAGCCCTCCGCCCGCACCAGGAGCAGCGGCAAAGCCAGGCAGAGCCCCGCCTGAGCCCTCCGCCCGCACCAGGAGCAGCGGCAAAGCCAGGCAGAGCCCCGCCCGAGCCTCCCGCCCACACCAGGAGCAGCGGCAAAGCCAGGCAGAGCCCCGCCTGAGCCCTCCGCCCGCACCAGGAGCAGCGGCAAAGCCAGGCACAGCCACACCCGAGCCCCCCGCCCGCACCAGGAGCAGTGGCAAAGCCAGGCAGAGCCCCGCCTGAGCCCCCCGCCCGCACCAGGAGCAGTGGCAAAGCCAGGCAGAGCCCCGCCTGAGCCCCCCGCCCGCACCAGGAGCAGCGGCAAAGCCAGGCAGAGAGCCCCGCCTGAGCCCGGGGCTGCCCGGGGGGGGTGTTACCCTATGGCTGCTGGGCTGCCCGGGGGGGGGGTGTTACCCTATGGCTGCTGCCTGGAGGTCCCACCCTAGACCCGCTGCCTGGGCTGGTCCACCCACAGTGCTCCCGTGCCGGGGGACATGGCCGGAGCAGGTGAGCTGCGCTCCAGGGCCAGGCAAGCAGTCGCTCCCCGAGGGAGGAAATGCAACGGCCCAGCTGCACCACTGGGGCCCGGGGCCTAGGGCCCTGCCTGCCCAGCTACGCGGTGTCGGCGCAGAGCCCCCTGAAGGCCTGTCAGAGCCAAGGCAGCAGCGGGAGGGCCCAGGTGTGGGGCTGGGGCCGCCTGGGAGACGAGAAACTTGCTCCTGAGGGAGGGCAGGCACTGGGCCCTGCTCTGGTTGGCTGGGGACAGCGCACGGGGCAGGGCCAAGCACCTCAGCACGGGGCCAGGGCCAGTGCACCCAGCGCAGGGGGCGGGGCCAGTGCACCCAGCGCAGGGGGCGGGGCCAGGCACCTCAGCACGGGGCCAGGGCCAGTGCACCCAGCGCAGGGGGCGGGGCCAGTGCACCCAGCACAGGGGGCGGGGCCAGGCACCCCAGCACGGGGCCAGGGCACCCAGCGCAGGGGGCGGGGCCAGGCACCCAGCACGGGGCCAGGGCACCCAGCGCAGGGGGCGGGGCCAGGCACCCCAGCACGGGGCAGGGCCAGTGCACCCAGCACAGGGGGCGGGGCCAGGCACCCCAGCACGGGGCCAGGGCACCCAGCGCAGGGGGCGGGGCCAGGCACCCCAGCATGGGGCGGGGCCAGGCACCCCAGCACGGGGCCAGGGCACCCAGCGCAGGGGGCGGGGCCAGGCACCCAGCGCAGGGGGCGGGGCCAGGCACCCCAGCACGGGGCCAGTGCACCCAGCGCAGGGGGCGGGGCCAGGCACCTCAGCACGGGGCAGGGCCAGTGCACCCAGCACAGGGGGCGGGGCCAGGCACCCCAGCACGGGGCCAGGGCACCCAGCACAGGGGGCGGGGCCAGGCACCCAGCGCAGGGGGCGGGGCCAGGCACCCCAGCACGGGGCCAGGGCACCCAGCGCAGGGGGCGGGGCCAAGCACCTCAGCACGGGGCCAGCGCACCCAGCGCAGGGGGCGGGGCCAGGCACCCCAGCACGGGGCCAGTGCACCCAGCACAGGGGGCGGGGCCAGGCACCCCAGCACGGGGCCAGGGCACCCAGCCCAGGGGGCGGGGCCAAGCACCTCAGCACGGGGCCAGTGCACCCAGCGCAGGGGGCGGGGCCAGTGCACCCAGTGCAGGGGGCGGGGCCAGGCACCCAGCGCAAGGGGCGGGGCCAGGGCACCCAGCGCACGGGGCAGGGCCAGGCACCCAGCGCAGGGGGCGGGGCCAGGGCACCCAGCGCAGGGGGCGGGGCCAGGGCACCCAGCGCAGGGGGCGGGGCCAGGCACCCAGCGCAGGGGGCGGGGCCAGTGCACCCAGCGCAGGGGGCGGGGCCAGGGCACCCAGCGCAGGGGGCGGGGCCAGGCACCCAGCGCAGGGGGCGGGGCCAGTGCACCCAGCGCAGGGGGCGGGGCCAGGCACCCAGCGCAGGGGGCGGGGCCAGGGCACCCAGCGCAGGGGGCGGGGCCAGGCACCCAGCGCAGGGGGCGGGGCCAGGCACCCAGCGCAGGGGGCGGGGCCAGTGCACCCAGCGCAGGGGGCGGGGCCAGGCACCCAGCGCAGGGGGCGGGGCCAGGCACCCAGCGCAGGGGGCGGGGCCAGGCACCCCAGCATGGCCAGGGCTGGGCACTGGGAGAGGAGCAGCGCGGCGACACCTACCGTCCTCATCCGTGCGCACGTGCACCGGGGAGCTCTCGGGGCCCGGCCCCACGTCCGTGTGGGCCCGGACCCACACCTTGTACTCTGTCCATTTCTCCAGGCCCGTGATCTCCCAGCTGGAGTGCTCCCGTCCAATTCCGTCCACCACGTGCTTGGCGCTGTCCTCGCCGCCCACTGCCTGGTACGCGATGGAGTACCGCGTGATCAGCCCATTGCGGCTCGGGGCCGGCGGCGGCCCCCAACTTACCCGCACGGCCGTGGAGCCGGCGCTCACACACTCGACCTCCTGGGGTGGGGCGGAAGGGGCTAGGACAGGGAGATGAAGGGCAATGAGCGGAAGGAACAAACACAATGACGCGGGACTCTGACCCAGCCAACCGTCGCTGCTGCCTTCGGAGACGCCTGCGCTTGGCGGAGCAGCCCTGCGCACCCAGGGGAGACCCGAGCGAGGAAGCAGAGGGCGCCGATGCCCGAAGGCTGGTGCAGCAGAGGCGGGGGGGACAGAGGGGAAGGCCGGAGGGCTCGGGGCGAGCTGGGACAGGCCCGGCAGAGGGCAGGCCCGTGGGCCAGAGGCAGGGAGGCAGAGGGGAAGGCCGGAGGGCTCAGGGCGAGCTGGGACAGGCCCGGCAGGGGGCAGGCCCGTGGGCCAGAGGCAGGGAGGCGGAGGGGAAGGCCGGAGGGCTCGGGGCGAGCTGGGACAGGCCCGGCAGGGGGCAGGCCCGTGGGCCAGAGGCAGGGAGGCAGAGGGGAAGGCCGGAGGGCTCAGGGCGAGCTGGGACAGGCCCGGCAGGGGGCAGGCCCGTGGGCCAGAGGCAGGGAGGCAGAGGGGAAGGCCGGAGGGCTCAGGGCGAGCTGGGACAGGCCCGGCAGAGGGCAGGCCCGTGGGCCAGAGGCAGGGAGGCGGAGGGCAAGGCCGGAGGGCTCAGGGCGAGCTGGGACAGGCCCGGCAGAGGGCAGGCCCGTGGGCCAGAGGCAGGGAGGCAGAGGGGAAGGCCGGAGGGCTCAGGGCGAGCTGGGACAGGCCCGGCAGAGGGCAGGCCCGTGGGCCAGAGGCAGGGAGGCAGAGGGGAAGGCCGGAGGGCTCAGGGCGAGCTGGGACAGGCCCGGCAGGGGGCAGGCCCGTGGGCCAGAGGCAGGGAGGCGGAGGGGAAGGCCGGAGGGCTCAGGGCGAGCTGGGACAGGCCCGGCAGAGGGCAGGCCCGTGGGCCAGAGGCAGGGAGGCAGAGGGGAAGGCCGGAGGGCTCAGGGCGAGCTGGGACAGGCCCGGCAGGGGGCAGGCCCGTGGGCCAGAGGCAGGGAGGCGGAGGGCAAGGCCGGAGGGCTCGGGGCGAGCTGGGACAGGCCCGGCAGGGGGCAGGCCCGTGGGCCAGAGGCAGGGAGGCGGAGGGACAGGCCGGCAGAGGCACAGCTGGCACTTGGAAGAGTGGGGAGGCCAAACGTGGCCAGGGGCTGCACTGGGATCCTGCCCTCGGCCAGGGGCGCAGGACATGCAGGGATGGGTCGCACTGGCGGGTGAGAAGGGAGGCTGGAAACTGGCCCAGCTTCGTCCGTCCTTGTCAGCGGGTTTCAGGCCCCTCCCTGGCGATGCAGGAGGGAGGGGCGGGGGCAGACAAGTCTCCTGGCAGCAAAGGGGGGGGGGCTGCGCTGGGCATGAGGAGCGCAGGGGCAGAGGGCCAGGGCTGGGGCGGGCAGAGATACAGCCCGGGCAGAGAAGGCAGAAGGGCAGAGCGGGGCTCGGGGACACCTCCCAGGTGGCGCCTGTGAAGTGAGGAGTCATGAGGCTCCGGGCCCACCCCCAGAGGCCAGGCAGGCCGGCCGGCGTTAGCTGCGTTTGCTCTGCCGGCATCGCCGGCGCCGGCTGGCTGGGCGAGAGTCAGGCACGGAAAGCACACGACAGGGGCTGCAAACACAAGGAGCCAAAATAAAACGCAGCAACAAGCAGGGCCAGCGAAAACCACCCGGCCTGCAAATGTCCCCTGCCCAGGCAGGCAGCACACGCCTGCCCCTCGCCCGCCCCTCTCCTGCCCCCCGCCAGGCCCTCGCCCGCCCCTCGCCAGGCCCTCGCCCGCCCCTCTCCTGCCCCCCGTCAGGCCCTCGCCCGCCCCTCTCCTGCCCCCCGCCAGGCCCTCGCCCGCCCCTCGCCAGGCCCTCGCCTGCCCCTCGCCAGGCCCTCGCCCGCCCCTCACCAGGCCCTCGCCCGCCCCTCGCCAGGCCCTCGCCTGCCCCTCGCCAGGCCCTTGCCCGCCCCTCACCAGGCCCTCGCCCGCCCCTCGCCTGCCCCCTGCCAGACCTTCGGCCACCCCTCGCCTGCTGCTCTTCAATCGCCTGCCTCTTGCCTGCCCCTAACCTGCCCATCACCAGCCCCTCGCCCAGCCACACTCCCCTCACCAGCCCCGTGAGGGGAGCGCGGATTGTGAGGGGCGCAGCCGGGTCACTGCTGCACCTGTGGGGGGTGTTTGCCCCAAAAGTGGCACAAAGGGGCCATGTGAGGGGTCAAACAAAAGCTACTTTCTTCTGACTCTGTGTCTGCTCTTCATAGATCTGTACAATGTCTGTGTGCGGAGTCAGGGGCCTGGACGTGGTGTGGAGACTGGTCTGTATGTGCTTGAGTAATGGGCCAGGATTGTTTGCCCATGGACGTGCTAATGAGCGAAGCTCCAGGGAGCAATGGGCCTCCGAAGGCCAAAGACACCCCTGGCCACTGGCCACGTGACTCCCTCCAGCTTGGAAGAAACCTGGAAGGAGGGATAAATATGCCAGGTGGCCGACTCCATGTTGGACTCAGATCTGCTCCTGACCCCAGAAGTGGCCTCGCAGGGAATCACGAGCCGGGAAGAACTGTGAACCCGTCCTGGCATAGGATGTGCACCAAGGACTTTTAAACCAGCAGCTGTAACATCTCTGCTAGAGCCTGCAGCGAGAACTGGGAGATTCAGTGCATGTAACATATGATACTTTAACAACCTCACTCTCAGGCTTTTCTTTCTCGTGGTAATAAACCTTTAGTTGTTAGATTCTAAAGGATTAGCTCAGCGTGATTTGTGGTAAGGTCCAGAGGGTAAATTGACCAGGGATCTGTGGCTGGTTTCTTGGAACCGGACAGAACTTGTTCGGGGTAGGTGGGATTGGGTGCTAGGACCCCCCACCTGTGTATGAGGCCCGGGGCCATCTGGGGCACGGATATTGCTGGGGTGCCAGAGGGGTTTTGCTTGGGAGGCTTCAGGCAGGCAGCTGAAGCGCTCTGTGGGACTGGTGTGTGGCCTGTTTGGAGAGGTCTCCAGTCTGGGGGCTGTAAGGAGCCCCGGATTTGAGCAATTCGCCCTGAGCGGACGCCCTCAGCTGTGCCCAGACCCAGCCCGGCCCGTCACAGCCTCCCGCCCAACAGGCTGGAGGGACCCGTCTGCCTGCAGGCTGGGGAGCAGCAGCCCCTCCCCCATGGGTCCATGTTCTCCAACCTCCCCGGCCCACTGCTCCTTCCCCCAGCTACCCTCGTCCCCCCACCCCCATCACCTGCAGGCCGGGGAGCAGCAGCCCCTCGCCCCCCGGCTCCAGCGGGGCAGGTGGCTGGGAAGGAAAGGGTGGGGATGGTGCGGCACATGCCTGGGAGACAGGCTCATGCGTGGAGCCCATCCGCCGGCGGGATGGCATGACGGCGTGTGAGGAAACTCCCAGAGACACAGGACCCCGCCCCGCCCGTCTCCCTCCTCCGCCGCGTCTCTGGGAGTCTCCTCGGGAAGGAGGGGATGGCGGAAGGACACAGACAGCACTTACCGCACAGCCTTCTGCCGCCACCAGAGCGCGGCCCGGCTGCCTGCCGCCACCGGCCACCATGGCTCCGCGGCTGCTCTGAGAACACCAGCAGGGCAGGAGCTCGCGGGCTGCCTCTGCTCTGCCCTCACCACGCACCCGGGGGCCACTTACTGGATTGGGCGGTTCTGGCTTCTATGACGGGGGTGTACACCCCCAGGCCCAGCTCCGAGCGGGCGCCCAGCCGGAACTGGTACAGCGTGTCCGGCTTGAGACCTTCCACCGCGTACGACGAGCTCGGGTCCAACTCCACTTTGCGCTGGAGGGCGGAGGAGACGCCTGTTACTAGCGCAGGGGGAGCCAGCAGCCGCCCCCCAGAACTGCACAGCCCCAGACACCCTCTGGACCCCGACTGCCACCCCACAGGAGACAGGCAACCCCCGCTACCGACAGCTCCAAGTGACCCAGGACGGCCGGCCGGTTGCACGGCGCTCCTGCCCTGGCCAGGTTCTGGGAGCACACGCGGCCTCGTCATTAACCACAGGACAGCGGCTTCAACGGCCTTGTCCCACCACGAGGCAGTCCCCTGTGATGGGCAGGCGGGCTGGGAGCGTCCCTGACGGGCAGGCCGGTGTCTGCCGCAAGCGGGCCGGGAGCGTCCCTGACGGGCAGGCCGGTGTCTGCCGCAGGCGGGCCGGGAGTGCCCCTGACGGGCAGACCGGTGTCTCCCGCAGGCGGGCCAGGAGCATCCCTGACGGGCGGGCCGGTGTCTCCCGCAGGCGGGCCGGGAGTGCCCCTGACGGGCAGGCCGGTGTCTCCCGCAGGCGGGCCAGGAGCGTCCCTGATGGGCAGGCCGGTGTCTCCCGCAGGCGGGCCAGGAGCATCCCTGACGGGCGGGCCGGTGTCTCCCGCAGGCGGGCCGGGAGTGCCCCTGACGGGCAGGCCGGTGTCTCCCGCAGGCGGGCCAGGAGCGTCCCTGACGGGCGGGCCGGTGTCTCCCGCAGGCGGGCCGGGAGTGCCCCTGATGGGCAGGCCGGTGTCTCCCGCAGGCGGGCCAGGAGCATCCCTGACGGGCGGGCCGGTGTCTCCCGCAGGCGGGCCAGGAGCATCCCTGACGGGCAGGCCGGTGTCTCCCGCAGGCGGGCCAGGAGCGTCCTTGACGGGCGGGCCTGTTGTCTGTCGCAGGCGGGCCAGGACCGTCCCTGACGGGCGGGCCGGTGTCTCCCGCAGGCGGGCCGGGAGCATCCCTGACGGGCAGGCCGGTGTCTCCCGCAGGCGGGCCGGGAGCATCCCTGACGGGCGGGCCGGTGTCTCCCGCAGGCGGGCCGGGAGCATCCCTGACGGGCAGGCCGGTGTCTCCCGCAGGCGGGCCGGGAGCATCCCTGACGGGCGGGCCGGCGTCTCCCGCAGGCGGGCCGGGAGCATCCCTGACGGGCGGGCCGGTGTCTCCCGCAGGTGGGCCGGGAGCATCCCTGACGGGCGGGCCGGTGTCTCCCGCAGGCGGGCCGGGAGCATCCCTGACGGGTGGGCCGGTGTCTCCCGCAGGCGGGCCGGGAGCATCCCTGACGGGCAGGCCGGTGTCTCCCGCAGGCGGGCCGGGAGCGTCCCTGACGGGCGGGCCGGTGTCTCCCGCAGGCGGGCCGGGAGCATCCCTGACGGGCGGGCCGGTGTCTCCCGCAGGCGGGCCGGGAGCATCCCTGACGGGTGGGCCGGTGTCTCCCGCAGGCGGGCCGGGAGTGCTCCCCACACCTGTGCCGCAGGCAGGGCGAGGACACACTGCTGTCGGGGTAGTTCTGTTGGCGCTGCCGGGGATCGGCCCACATCCAGGCCCAGCACTGGGTCCCGGGGTGTATTACCACCACTCAGCTGGCTGCTGGGGGTTGGCCCCATTGCTCCAGGGACCCGACCTGGATGCTGGAGGGACCTTGCCAGGGCATCTCCACAGCCATCTGGCTGCAGGGCCGTCCCAGCCTCCGCCTGTCCGGCCTCGGAGCCACGCAGACGCGTCCACCTAGGCAGCTCAGCCAAGAGCTTTCCTCCCGTGGCCCTGCTGTGTGTCTGCAATGCCAGCCCCCGACTGCCCCGACGGGAATGGTGGGGAAGGAAGAACACGAGACAGGCTGAGATCAGGGTTCGCTCCTGTCACGTTACTGGACTTTAAGGGGAGCAGCCAGATCACGGCCGCGCCCGGGGGGTGTTTGCCCCAAGTCCGTACAAAGGGGCCACGGGAGGTGTCACGTGACAGCTCGTGTCCTACTGACCCTACGTCTGCTACTCGTGTGCTTGTGCCACGTCTGCGTGTGGGGTTGAGCGTGGGCTCTGGCTGGTGCTGAGTGTCCCTGGGCTGCCTGCTGTAAAGGACTGGTCAGTGGAGGACTCTGCTCGCTAGCAGGGCTCTCAGTGGCCCGACACACCTGAGGGAGGCGTCCGGGCACCTGCAGACCAGCCAGGGCAGAACGGCTGCCGGCATGTGGAACACAGACAGGTCACCGGGCCACGTGACCCGCTCTGGCTTGGGAGAGCCCAGGGATGGACGTAGAGCGCCAGGAGGCCGACTCCACCCTGTCTTCAATCTCACTGCTGATCCCAGACGCAGCCTGGCGGGGGCAGCGCGCGGGAGGGCTGCCGACCCGCCCTGACGTAGGATGCGCGCCAGAGACTTCGGAGCCGGCAGCTTGGAACAGCTCTGCTGAGAGCCTGCGTCCGGACCTGGGCGACTGGCGCATGTAACGTGTTCTCCTGAGCAGCCTCACTCGCCACCTTTCCTGTCTTTTGTTAATAAACCTTTAGGCTGTGTCTACATTGGCCCCTTTTCCGGAAAAGGGACGCTAATGAGACACTTCGGAATTGCAAATGCCGCGGGGGATTTAAATATCCCCCGCGGCATTTGCATGAACATGGCTGCGGCTTTTTCCGGCTCGGGGTTTTGCCGGAGAAAAGCGCCAGTCTAGACGGGATCTTGCGGAAAATAAGCCCTTTTCCGGAAAGGGGTGCCAATGTAGACCCAGCCTTAGAGTTTAGATGCTAAAGGATCAGCGTGGCTGGTGTGTGGCCTGTTGGGAAGGTCTCCAGTCTGGGGCTGTACGGAGCCCTGGTTTTGAGCAATTCACCCTGAGCGGATGCCCTCAGCGGTGCCCAGATCCAGCCCGGTCCACCAGCCCCAACGTGCTACCGATCCCAGGGCCCACTGCGCCGTGGGGCCTGCTACCGCCCCGCCAGCCTTCTGGCTCAGCCTGCTCTGACCCGTGGCTCATGGGCTGCGGCAAAGGCAGACGCCTCACCTGGCTCCCAGCCTCGCCTTCCCAGTAGAGCAGCTCGTATTTGGTGATGCGTTCCTGCGAGGCCGGGAGCCACGTCAGCAGGATCCGGGTGTCCGACTCCGCCTCTGCCTGGAAATCAGCTGGCTGGGCTGGCACTGGGACGGACACAACAGTCAGTGCTGGCTGGGGCTGGTGCAAGGGCAAAGCAGCCTCTGCTCCCAGCGCCTGGCAGGGGGCTTGTGAATTTCACCTGGGCCCTCCCCCTCCTCAGCTCCAGGCAGGGCGAGCACATCCAGTGGGGCCCTCAACGTTGCTATTGGTCGGGGTGGGCCAGACCCGGCCTGCCAAGCCTTTGAGTCCACCCCACGGCCCACCCCGCCGGACCCAGAGGCAGGGAGCAGCCCAGGGCTCAGAGCAGCTGGCTGCTCCATCTGCTCCTCTGCGCGGGGTAGGAGGAAGCTCTGTGCACTGCGAACCCCCTTCCCCCACCTCCCTCTGCGACCCCACGCCCTGTCCTGCACCCCAGTTGCCTGCCCCGAGCTTCCTTCCGCCCCAGCCTCCGTCCCAGACCCGCCCCCCCAAAAGTGGGGCCCCTACCACCTGCCAAAGTGCCCCCCCATCAAAACCCACGGCCCAGCCCGGCTCCTGGGGCACCGCTCCCCCGACGTGCGCTGCTACGTACCCCCCTGCTGCGTTTTGACCTGCAGGATGTCCGAGGGGGGCCCGTCTCCCACGGAGGTGAAGGCCAGGACCCGGATGCTGTAGGTGGTGCCTGTGATCAGGCTGCCCACGGTGGTGAGGTGGCTGTCGTCAGTGTTGTGCTTCTGCCACATGCTCAGGGGCAGGTGGGGGTCCGTGGTGTAGTACACCCGGAAGCCTCGGATCTGGCCGTTGGGCTCCTCTGGCTGCTCCCACTGCACGAGCATGGTGCTGGCACTCAGCATCCGGGCCTGCACCTTCAGGGGCGGGCTGGAGGGGGCCTGCTCCCCCGTGCGGGCTTCCACCAGCTCGCTGGGGGGCCCCCGGCCGATGGTGTTGACGGCGAGGACGCGGAAGGCGTACTCCGAGAACGGGCTGAGGCCCCCGATGCTGTAGCGGGTGGTGGCCACTCCGTCCACCTCCTGGAAGTGGCCCTCCCAGGCCTTGGGCTTGTACTGGATGACGTAGTACGAGATGGGCTCTGAGTTGCCAGAGTCCCAGGTGAGGGTCACGCTGGTGGCCGTCGTCTCCGTCACCTGCGGCTCCGGCGGGGGCTTGGGCAGCGCTGGGGTTGGAGGAGAGAGAAGCGGTCGAGATGAGCCATGGATGGCTCCCCTGCTCCCGCATTCCCCTTTCAGGGGCAGACGCGGCGCCGGCTTCGGGAACCTGCGTGGCTCCAGGGGCTCCCCGGACACGCCGGCCGGCTGCAGGCTAAGTGCAGGGGGCCAGAGCGGGGGGCTCCCCGGACGCGCCGGCCGGCTGCAGGCTAAGTGCAGGGGGTCAGAGCGGGGGGCTCCCCGGACGCGCCGGCCGGCTGCAGGCTAAGTGCAGGGGGTCAGAGCGGGGGGCTCCCCGGACGCGCCGGCCGGCTGCAGGCTAAGTGCAGGGGGTCAGAGCGGGGGGCTCCCCGGACGCGCCGGCCGGCTGCGGGCTAAGTGCAGGGGGCCAGAGCGGGGGGCTCCCCGGACGCGCCGGCCGGCTGCAGGCTAAGTGCAGGGGGTCAGAGCGGGGGGCTCCCCGGACGCGCCGGCCGGCTGCAGGCTAAGTGCAGGGGGTCAGAGCGGGGGGCTCCCCGGACGCGCCGGCCGGCTGCGGGCTAAGTGCAGGGGGTCAGAGCGGGGGGCTCCCCGGACGCGCCGGCCGGCTGCGGGCTAAGTGCAGGGGGTCAGAGCGGGGGGCTCCCCGGACGCGCCGGCCGGCTGCGGGCTAAGTGCAGGGGGTCAGAGCGGGGGGCTCCCCGGACGCGCCGGCCGGCTGCGGGCTAAGTGCAGGGGGTCAGAGCGGGGGGCTCCCCGGACGCGCCGGCCGGCTGCGGGCTAAGTGCAGGGGGTCAGAGCGGGGGGCTCCCCGGACGCGCCGGCCGGCTGCGGGCTAAGTGCAGGGGGTCAGAGCGGGGGGCTCCCCGGACGCGCCGGCCAGCTGCGGGCTAAGTGCAGGGGGTCAGAGCGGGGGGCTCCCCGGACGCGCCGGCCAGCTGCGGGCTAAGTGCAGGGGGTCAGAGCGGGGGGCTCCCCGGACGCGCCGGCCGGCTGTGGGCTAAGTGCAGGGGGTCAGAGCGGGGGGCTCCCCGGACGCGCCGGCCGGCTGCGGGCTAAGTGCAGGGGGTCAGAGCGGGGGGCTCCCCGGACGCGCCGGCCGGCTGCAGGCTAAGTGCAGGGGGCCAGAGCGGGGGGCTCCCCGGACGCGCCGGCCGGCTGCAGGCTAAGTGCAGGGGGTCAGAGCGGGGGGCTCCCCGGACGCGCCGGCCGGCTGCAGGCTAAGTGCAGGGGGTCAGAGCGGGGGGCTCCCCGGACGCGCCGGCCGGCTGCAGGCTAAGTGCAGGGGGTCAGAGCGGGGGGCTCCCCGGACGCGCCGGCCGGCTGCAGGCTAAGTGCAGGGGGTCAGAGCGGGGGGCTCCCCGGACGCGCCGGCCGGCTGCAGGCTAAGTGCAGGGGGTCAGAGCGGGGGGCTCCCCGGACGCGCCGGCCGGCTGCAGGCTAAGTCCCAACCTGTGAGTCGCCAGTGAGTCCCAACCTGCTTGTCCCAGGTTTATCCTGCTTGTAGCCTGTTTACAACGGGCCTGAGGGCTCAGGTGCCCTTGCTAATCTGGGGCCGAGCCAGGCCCCAGACTCCCTGAGGAAAGACAGGCCCTGGAGTCCCAGGGATGCCTCGTGGCACAGCAGGGCCTGTCCAAGGCAGCCGGCCCCCCCGCCAAGTGAGGCCTGGCCCAGGCGCGGGGGGGAGACAGGCCACTGGCGCCAGTAGGGAAAACGCAGTGGTGGGCTGGGAACGTCCTTTGCGGACTGCAGGGCCGCGAGGCTGCAGTGCCCCCGCCAGGCCCCCGTGCTCCTGTGTGCGCTCCCAGCGGCCGTGGGGCCGGGCAGGGCTCACCTTTGACGGTGATCTGGGCCGTGGCTTCGATCATGCCGAGAGAGGAGATGGCCACGCAGGTGTAGTTAGTGGACTGCATGATGCTGTTCAACTCCAGGACGTTCCTGCCCACTGGCATCTCGTCTTCTTTGGTCAGTTCCTCCGCGCCCGCCATCCACTTCACGTAGGGCATCGGCGCGCCCACGGCCACGCAGGTGAGGTTCACGCTGCCCCCGGGCATCACCTCGTGGTTGCTGGGAGGGATGGAGAAGCGAGGGGCCACACGCCGCACTGCAACAAGGAGCAAAGCATTAGGAGGGTTCCTGGACCAGCTGGCGGAGCTCGGCTGCATGGAGCAGGCGCGGCGTTACCCCTGGCAGGGCGCGGCCAGCCGCAGAGAGGCCCCAATGCTGTTCGCCGCTCGTCAGACCGCACACGCCGCTTCCGTCCTGCTGGACCCGCTCCTTGCAGGCCAGCCCAGCCGCGCCCTAGCGCCAGGCCTTTCTGGCGTGCCCCGGCCCCGTCGCAACAGCTCCCGAGCCAGAAAGCAGGCCCAATGCAGCTCTGGCCCAGGGATTACCTGCTCGCCCGCCCCCCACACCTGGCGGGGGTGCCGGAGGCGAGTGAGCCCTGGCGCTACTGCTGGAGCAGTGGGACGCAGGCTCAGCAGGGGAGCGCCAGGCCACGCGGGGCTGGGCAGGAGACGCTAGTCCCGACGGGTGGGAGATTGCACCCCTGGGACGGGGGAAGGCTCGGCCCAGCTCTGTGGAGCCCGTTGGAGCCTGGTTCTCCTCATTGCCTCCCACAGCGTCTCCCCCACCACTCGCCCGCTGGGCGCTTCATTCGACTCCGGCGCAAGCAGCTCCCAGCTGCAGTCGCGCTCGAAACTGCCAACTGAAGGCACCGAGTCAGAGGAAGGGCCCCTCCCCAGGGCTCGCGTCGGGGCCGTTTGGTCTGGAGCTGCCTGGCGGGGCCTGGCCCGGCGCCCCAGGGAAAGGAAATGGCGCAGTCTGGGGAAGGTTGCCGTCTGGCTCCCGTTCCCATTGCCCAGCACCTCCGCAGAGCAGGCCCAGGGCGGAATCGCAGCACCAGTGCCCACGCAGAGCAGTGGCTCCAGCCTCTCCCCCGCCGCCCTGGCAGGGTCGACGCCTGAGGAAACTGGCCGCAGCCGATAGGCGGAGCAGCGCCGGCTCAGTCTGACAGGCCGGTGCTGCCGACGCGCTGGCACCGGGGCCGCTCCTGGAGGTGCCGAGCGAGCACAGAGCCCGCGCCGGCTGGGGAGATGAGGCGGTGCCGGCGGCAGGGTGCGTACTCCACAGCGCCGTGGCGGCAAGCCAGGGCTTACGGTGCCGTCCCAGCCGGGGGCCGGGGCTCTCCACGACGCCTAACTCCAAAGTCCGCTGCCTGTGCCGTGCCAGCAATCGACTGCCAAGGCCCGAGCCCCTCCCCAGCGCTACCGGCATGAGCGCGCCGCCGATGGACATGGCGATGGCTCTCACAGGATGGGGTGTTTGCCGCCCAAGCAGGCTCCCTTCGCCAGCGAGCACAGCCCGCCAGGGACCGCCCCCGCGGGGACCGAGGGCTGCACAGGCGCTGGCCCCTTGGCCCGTCGCGCCAGGCAGGGAGAGGGTCGCAGGGCATACGGAGCGAGCTGGGCAGGGCCGGGCAGGGGCATGCAGCCACGGGACAATGGGAAAGAGGGGCCATGCAGCCGGCATGCGGAAGCAGCCCTCCTCGCCCAGTCCTGCTGCCCCGCAGACAGGGCCCCTGCTGCAGACACAGCTGCTCCCCGGCCCACTGGCCTCTGGTCGGCACAGCCGTGGGCTCCACGCCACGCAGGCCTCAGCCCCGGGGCCCCTCCAGAGCAGCTACTGCACCTTTTCAGCCAGCGCCCATGGACCCAGGGCCGGGGGAGGCTCAGAGACGCCCGGCCATGCGCTGAACTAAGCCAAGCGAGCCCGGCTCTTGGGGCGCTGGCTGGTCTGGTGGCTGGCAGTCAGTCTGGGAGCGGGCCCAGCGCCCATGGACCCAGGGCCTGGGGAGGCTCAGAGACGCCCGGCCATGCGCTGAACTAAGCCAAGCGAGCCCAGCTCTTGGGGCGCTGGCTGGTCCGGTGGCTGGCAGTCAGTCTGGGAGCGGGCCCAGCGCCCATGGGCCCAGGGCCGGGGGAGGCTCAGAGACGCCCAGCCATGCGCTGAATTAAACCAAGCGAGCCCGGCTCTTGGGGCGCTGGCTGGTCCGGTGGCTGGCAGTCAGTCTGGGAGCGGGCCCAGCGCCCATGGGCCCAGGGCCGGGGGAGGCTCAGAGACGCCCGGCCATGCGCTGAACTAAGCCAAGCGAGCCCGGCTCTTGGGGCGCTGGCTGGTCCGGTGGCTGGCAGTCAGTCTGGGAGCGGGCCCAGCGCCCATGGACTCAGGGCCGGGGGAGGCTCAGAGACGCCCGGCCATGCGCTGAACTAAGCCAAGCGAGCCCGGCTCTTGGGGCGCTGGCTGGTCCGGTGGCTGGCAGTCAGTCTGGGAGCGGGCCCAGCGCCCATGGGCCCAGAGCCGGGGGAGGCTCAGAGACGCCCGGCCATGCGCTGAACTAAGCCAAGCGAGCCCGGCTCTTGGGGCGCTGGCTGGTCCGGTGGCTGGCAGTCAGTCTGGGAGCGGGCCCAGCGCCCATGGACCCAGGGCCGGGGGAGGCTCAGAGACGCCCGGCCATGCGCTGAACTAAGCCAAGCGAGCCCGGCTCTTGGGGCGCTGGCTGGTCCGGTGGCTGGCAGTCAGTATGGGAGCGGGCCCAGCGCCCATGGGCCCAGGGCCGGGGGAGGCTCAGAGACGCCCGGCCATGCGCTGAACTAAGCCAAGCGAGCCCGGCTCTTGGGGCGCTGGCTGGTCTGGTGGCTGGCAGTCAGTCTGGGAGCGGGCCCAGCGCCCATGGGCCCAGGGCCGGGGGAGGCTCAGAGACGCCCGGCCATGCGCTGAACTAAGCCAAGCGAGCCCGGCTCTTGGGGCGCTGGCTGGTCCGGTGGCTGGCAGTCAGTATGGGAGCGGGCCCAGCGCCCATGGGCCCAGGGCCGGGGGAGGCTCAGAGACGCCCGGCCATGCGCTGAACTAAGCCAAGCGAGCCCGGCTCTTGGAGCGCTGGCTGGTCCGGTGGCTGGCAGTCAGTATGGGAGCGGGCCCAGCGCCCATGGGCCCAGGGCCGGGGGAGGCTCAGAGACGCCCGGCCATGCGCTGAACTAAGCCAAGCGAGCCCGGCTCTTGGGGCGCTGGCTGGTCCGGTGGCTGGCAGTCAGTCTGGGAGCGGGCCCAGCGCCCATGGGCCCAGGGCCGGGGGAGGCTCAGAGACGCCCGGCCATGCGCTGAACTAAGCCAAGCGAGCCCGGCTCTTGGGGCGCTGGCTGGTCCGGTGGCTGGCAGTCAGTCTGGGAGCGGGCCCAGCGCCCATGGGCCCAGGGCCGGGGGAGGCTCAGAGACGCCCGGCCATGCGCTGAACTAAGCCAAGCGAGCCCGGCTCTTGGGGCGCCGGCTGGTCCGGTGGCTGGCAGTCAGTATGGGAGCAGGCCCAGCGCCCATGGGCCCAGGGCCGGGGGAGGCTCAGAGACGCCCGGCCATGCGCTGAACTAAGCCAAGCGAGCCCGGCTCTTGGGGCGCTGGCTGGTCCGGTGGCTGGCAGTCAGTATGGGAGCGGGCCCAGCGCCCATGGGCACGCGCTAGCACCCACATCTGCTGCTCGGCTCACGCCGGGTCTGAGGCTCCTGCCTCCCCCAGCAAGACCTGAACAAAGAGCAGCTCTCCAGAGCCTCCGTCCCGGCCAAGGCAACCGGCGCCAGCCGCAGCCCGTGTCACAAGCACCTGGGGGCGCCTGCTCCTCTCCGTCCCCCCCCGAACCGGCCCTTCCTACAACACGTTTCTGGGCAAGCATGTGCAATCTGAAAGCCTTCCCTGTGGCGCAGCCCCAGGCGCCTCGGCCTCGCGAGCAGCCGGCCCGGGCGCCGTGACTAGTCAGGTCGTTTCCGTGGACACGGTATCGCTCCGAGGTCCACGTCAGCACGGTCGGAAATGAGATTCCTCGCCACTCGGCCCAGGCCCCCGGGAGCGCCCTGCCTGGGAGGGAACGCGGACCCCTGGGCCATTGCTCCGTCTCTCAGGAGAGGGCGGAAGGTGCAGCCGCAATCCTGGGGGGGGCCGGCAACACCCCCGTGCAGACGAAGAGACTGAGCCGTTAATAATTGAACATGCATTAGCGTGCACATGCCCCGCGGCTGGCGCACAGGGGCCGATCGATCGTCCTAACGTCTCCGATTCCAACCGCACCCGGCTGCCCTGCTCTTGGCCCTCGGTCCAGCCCCGGAGCTGCCAGAGCCCTCGCGCCGCCTGGCTCCAGGGGAAACGCTTCAGCAAAACGCTTCTTTTCCCTCTAGCTACCTTGGCCACAGCGGCCGACTAACAATCCCCCTCAAACAAATACGGACTCCCCCTCCCCGGCTCCCGCTGCCCCCAGACGCCAGGCGCCCTGCTCTCCTTCGGCCCCAAATCGCTTTCCTCTTGCTCGGCCTGGCCCCAATGCGCAGAGGGAGGTGAGGGACGGGCATGCAGACCCCCTGCTGCTGCCCTGTCTGGGATCCCAAAGCCCCTGCTCTTCCCTGCCCCCAGCGAAATGGGCAGCCGCTCCGCAGCCCTGCCCCACCCAAGAGGGGCAGAGCCAGGGTGCTTCGCTCTGCTGCCCTGCCCGGGGCATGGGGAGGAGCTGGGAGGGGAAGAGGTGTGCAGACACCTCAGAGCCACAGCCTCCCCTCTGTCCCCGCGGCCTGGAGAGTAGCCACGCCCCAGGGAGCCCCTCTCCGGCTGCCAGCCACGTGCTGGAGGCGGGGAAGGGGCCCACGCCAGCGGGCCCCTGCTGGGAACAGGCCCCCCGGCTGCATGGCGCCTGCAGGAGCCACCTTTCCTCGCTCTCCAACGGGCGAGGCGGTTACCGGAGCTCCCAAGCTAGTGTCAGAAGCAAGAGCAGGAGAGCAGAGAAATGCATTTACAGTCCCCTCCGGTGCTCAAACAATGCTGCACTATTTATGTTCCCAATGCATCCTTGAGTGCTGACACTTTATAGACAATTTCCAAAACAGGGCCTTGCCGTTTCTGGATTAGATTTCAGCTATAACTTTTAGGTCTAATTATTTGCGCTGACAACCACATATAAAAGAGGATCTATCATTGCGGTGCAGCGGCTCGGGAGACATCAGCATTCAGCACAGTGACATGCTAATAGCAAAGCGCGGCAGAGAGGGCTGTGCAGCGCTGCAATTTGCATTCATGCTCGGAAATTTCGCTGATGAAAATAACACAACACTGAGGAGGGGAGGCGAGAAAGGACCCACTGTGCCGCGAGAAAGCGACTCTCTAATAAAGAAGCGTGTGGCAGCCGCAGAGCAGTAATTAAATGCCTGGGTGAGCAGCGCGCAGTTGTAAGTAAAGCTGAGGATGGAAGCTGGAGCTCTCCGTGCCTAATGCGCTAAGCTGGGAACCCCACAGGGCAGCTAGGGCCTGGGCCCAGCCCTCCGGCTCAGTCTGGTCCGGGCGGAGGGCCTGTGCCCTGCTGCGGGCTCTGCTTTCCCTGCCGTGCGGCCGCCTCACCCGGCGCAGGGGGCGTGTTCCGGGGAGCGAGGCGCCGGCCGTGGAGCAGCACTCGGGGGAGAGGCTCTGGCCAGCCCTGCGCTCACAGCTCACGGGCAAGACACCAGCCTGTGCTGAATGGTCCCCTCCGACCCTGCCAGTCTCCAGAGCCACCACACCCAGCCCTGCCAGCAGCGCGACATGCCTCACAAATCCCCCGCAGCCTACGCACGCCCTTCGGCGCCAGGGCCCGAGCCCCGGAGGGCCACTGTCCTCAGGACACGGGGGGAGGGTGCAGCCACGTTCCCTGGCCGGGCAGCAGCTGGCTCGGCCGGGGCTCTCCAGCACAAGCAGGGAAGAGGAAGGCAGACCTGTCCCATGGACATGCAAGGGGCTCGCAGCCTGGGAGTCCCGGCATGCCAAGGGAGGGAGAACCCCGGAAGAGCAGGGGAGCCCAGCCTGGGGCCAGCGTCCTCTGCTTGCCAGGGCCCCAGGGAGCATGGCCACCTGCGCGGGGAGGAGGGAAGCCGAAGGGGCGAGCGCAGCTCCTGCTCCCCCCCCAGCTCAGGCAGCGCGAGGGAAACCGTCCCCCCACGGCTCCTCGCGCCCTGGGAGCAGCGCCTGGTCCGGGTCCGGGGCGGGGAGAAGGGAGATGCCCGCACACAGCAACATGCAGGGTTGGCCCGCGCCCGCTGGCCGGCGCTCGGCATGCAGAGCTGTTCTGTGCAGCCAGCATGCAAGCGGGGGTCAATGCCAGCACCGAACAGGGAGCAGAGATCATCCGGCACGGCCGCCTGCCAGGGAGCCAGGGTCTGTGGGCCCCGCCCCGGGGGGCTGGCTCGCCTCTCCCTACTGGCCAAGTCCCATCTGCGTGGCGGGCTGGAGGTGGATAAGAAGTGAAAAGGACCAACCTTCTCGCTGATCTGAGAGATGGAAGTTTGGTTTGTTTGATGGCAGAGTGCGATGAAGATGAGGAGGGAATAAAAAAGACAAGGAAAAACACAGAGAGTAAAAACAGGCCAAGCTTCATCGGTTCGCACGCCACTGACACCACAAGGCCGGACCACACACAGCCTGGCCAGGCCGGGCGCTCCTCACCCCCCAGCGGGCAGCCCCTCCTCCAGCCAGCAAGAGAAGCTCAGCACACGCAACACACACACGCACACCCACGCCGAGCCCGGGGGGGCAGCGGCAGGCAGAACCACTGAGCACACACGGGGAAAAGCAGACACCCAGATCACGGGGGAGCACACGGGGGATAAATGGACAGCTTCTCCCCCGCTCCAGCCACAGAGCCAAGTGTGGCAGAAAGGGCAGGCGCCGCGGAGCTGGCCGGGGCACTGAGCTGGAGGGAGAGACAGAGCACCCCCCGAACGCGCGTGGAGGTCCCCGGCTTGCTCCTGCGGAGAGACAGCGAAAGGTTAGTGAGTCCCCTTGCGGACGAGGGCCGTGGCTTGCGTTGGCCGGAATGACCGGACTCCAGCTAGAGCGCCGCGGCCGGAACCGATGGCGGGAAGCTGCTGACGAGCCGCGCTCTGGGGGCGCGGGGGAACCTGCTTTTCAGAAGGAAGGTTGCACGTTAAATCCCAGCCCGCGGAACGGCGCACACAGCCGAGCAGCCAGTCGCTCCCGGGGCCACGGAGGGCAGGCGTGGCACCCACATGGGGTGGGCCAGGCTGCTCCCACGGGCCCCAGCACAGGCCTAGTGGGGGAGAGCAGCCCACGGCCGAGCCATCGGCCACTGGGGGGTTGGAGCCAGCAGATGGGAACTCAGGAGCAAGTGCTACAGGCAGAGATCGCCCCGTAAACGCCTGGCCTGACAGACCCAGCTGCTGCAGCCCGCCACGCCTGGCGTTCTCCATTCTCCCCGGCTCCAGCCACAGGCAAAGCCCCGCTCTGGCACCTTCCCGCCTTTCGCTGGGGCCGCCGGAGGCCGAAGGGTTTGAGCGCCAGCTGAGCTCGGTGTCCGGTTTTCGCCCGGACAGTCTGGTAACTGCATCTTCTGTCCAGCAGAAAACACAACAGGAAATACCGGACATGTCAAGTGTCAAGTGTCCCGTTTTTCTCAGACGGAAGGCTGGTGGAGACATTTCCCCTGCTGTCTCTGCCGGGGGGAGCGGGAATTTAAAGACGCAGCGACCTTTTTTTTTCCCCCCGCCATGTTCGGGATTTTTTGTGAAAGTAGCTGGCAACCCTAAGCTCATCTCAAGGAAGGCATCGCGCTTCTTGCCAGGCCTTGAGTTCAGACACCAGGTGGCGCCCACGCCAGCACCCAGGGAGCTGTGGAAACAGTCCCACCTCCCACGTGTGATCCCACGACAGGCAGCACCATGACAGAGACACGAGAGAAACACGTCAGTTCTCCGGAACCCTGTGATGTGCTGGCTGTCCGGGGCTCTCCTGCCCTGCTCATAGGGTTCAGGGCGGGTAGCAGAGCCCTGCAGGCGACAGGACGGGACAGCTCCGGGCGGGCAGCAGAGCCCTGCGGGCAACAGGACAGGACGGCTCCGGGCGGGCAGCAGAGCCCTGCGGACGACAGGACGGCTCCGGACGGGCAGCAGAGCCCTGCGGGTGACAGGACGGGACGGCTCCGGGTGGGCAGCAGAGCCCTGCGGGTGACAGGACGGGACAGCCTCGGGCGGGCAGAGCCCTGCAGGCGACAGGACGGGACGGCCCCGGGCGGGCAGAGCCCTGCGGGCGACAGGACGGGACGGCTCCGGGCAGGCAGCAGAGCCCTGCGGACGACAGGACGGGACAGCCCCGGGCGGGCAGCAGAGCCCTGCGGACGACAGGACGGGACGGCTCCGGGCAGGCAGCAGAGCCCTGCGGACGACAGGACGGGACAGCCCCGGGCGGGCAGCAGAGCCCTGCGGACGACAGGACGGGACAGCCCCGGGCGGGCAGCAGAGCCCTGCGGGTGACGGGACGGGACGGCTCCAGGCGGGCAGCAGAGCCCTGCGGACGACAGGATGGGATGGCTCCGGGCGGGCAGCAGAGCCCTGCGGGTGACAGGACGGGATGGCTCCGGACGGGCAGCAGAGCCCTGCGGGTGACAGGACGGGATGGCTCCGGACGGGCAGCAGAGCCCTGCGGGTGACAGGACGGGACGGCTCCGGACGGGCAGCAGAGCCCTGCGGGTGACAGGACGGGACGGCTCCGGGTGGGCAGCAGAGCCCTGCGGGTGACAGGACGGGACGGCCTCGGGCGGGCAGAGCCCTGCGGGCGACAGGACGGGACGGCCCCGGGCGGGCAGAGCCCTGCGGGCGACAGGACGGGACGGCTCCGGGCAGGCAGCAGAGCCCTGCGGACGACAGGACGGGACAGCCCCGGGCGGGCAGCAGAGCCCTGCGGACGACAGGACGGGACGGCTCCGGGCAGGCAGCAGAGCCCTGCGGACGACAGGACGGGACAGCCCCGGGCGGGCAGCAGAGCCCTGCGGACGACAGGACGGGACAGCCCCGGGCGGGCAGCAGAGCCCTGCGGGTGACGGGACGGGACGGCTCCAGGCGGGCAGCAGAGCCCTGCGGACGACAGGATGGGATGGCTCCGGACGGGCAGCAGAGCCCTGCGGACGACAGGATGGGATGGCTCCGGACGGGCAGCAGAGCCCTGCGGGTGACAGGACGGGACGGCTCCGGGCGGGCAGCAGAGCCCTGCGGGTGACAGGACGGGACGGCTCCGGGCGGGCAGCAGAGCCCTGCGGGTGACAGGACGGGACGGCTCCGGGCGGGCAGCAGAGCCCTGCGGGTGACAGGACGGGACGGCTCCGGGCGGGCAGCAGAGCCCTGCGGGTGACAGGACGGGACGGCTCCGGGCGGGCAGCAGAGCCCTGCGGGTGACAGGACGGGACGGCTCCGGGCGGGCAGCAGAGCCCTGCGGGTGACAGGACGGGACGGCTCCGGGCGGGCAGCAGAGCCCTGCGGGTGACAGGACGGGACGGCTCCGGGCGGGCAGCAGAGCCCTGCGGGTGACAGGACGGGACGGCTCCGGGCGGGCAGCAGAGCCCTGCGGGTGACAGGACGGGACGGCTCCGGGCGGGCAGCAGAGCCCTGCGGGTGACAGGACGGGACGGCCCCGGGCGGGCAGCAGAGCCCTGCGGGTGACAGGACGGGACGGCTCCGGGCGGGCAGCAGAGCCCTGCGGGTGACAGGACGGGACGGCCCCGGGTGGGCAGCAGAGCCCTGCGGGTGACAGGACGGGACGGCTCCGGGCGGGCAGCAGAGCCCTGCGGGTGACAGGACGGGACGGCTCCAGGCGGGCAGCAGAGCCCTGCGGGTGACAGGACGGGACGGCTCCAGGCGGGCAGCAGAGCCCTGCGGGTGACAGGACGGGACGGCTCCGGGCGGGCAGCAGAGCCCTGCGGGTGACAGGACGGGACGGCCCCGGGTGGGCAGCAGAGCCCTGCGGGTGACAGGACGGGACGGCCCCGGGTGGGCAGCAACGGCTCCCAGGCCACAGCCCAAGTTTGGTGGCGAGGGCCAGTAACACAGCGGCCGTGGCAGCTGCAATGTGGCAGGGATCCAGGCAGGGCTCCGTGGGAGGTGCCACAGACACAGCTCCAACCCCAAAGGGTCGCACAATGCCTGGCCCTCAGGATGGGCAGGCAGGTTCCCTCTTCTTTCAGTCCCAATTCTTTCAGTCTTCCCTCATAGCTCATATCTCTAGGTTTCCTCATTCTTGTTGCTCTTCTCTGGACCCTCTCCAATTTCTCCACATCTTTCTTGAAATGTGGTGCCCAGAACTGGACACAATACTCCAACTGAGGCCTAATCAGCGCAGAGCAGAGCGGGAGAACGACTCCTCGTGTCTGGCTCACCACACTCCTGTTCATGCAGCCCAGAATCACGTTTACTTTTTTTGCAACAGTCACACTGCTGACTCGTATTTAGCTTGTGGTCCACTGTGACCCCTAGATCCCTTTCTGCGGACTCCTCCCTAGACAGACGCTTCCCATTCTGTATGTGTGAAACTGATTGTTCCTTCCTAAGTGGAGCACTTTGCATTTGTCCTTATTAAACTTCATCCTACTGACCTCAGACCATTTCTCCAGTTTGCCCAGATCATTTTGAATTCTGACCCATCCTCCAAAGCAGTGGGAACCCCTCCCAGCTTGGGATCATCGGCAAACTTAATAAACGTCCTCTCTATGCCGGTATCTAAATCGTTGATGAAGATATTGAACAGAGCCGATCCCAAAACAGACCCCTGCAGAACCCCACTTGTTCTGCCCTTCCAGCAGGACTGTGAACTGTTGATCTCTACTCTCTGAGAATGATTATCCAGCCAGTTATGCACCCACCTTACAGTAGCACCATCTAAGTTGTATTTGCCTAATTTATTGAAAAGAAGATCATGCGAGACCATATCAAATGCCTTACTAAAGTCTAGGTATCCCACATCCACCGCTTCTCCCTTCTCCACAAGATTCATTATACTATCAAAGAAAGCTCTCCGATTGGTCTGACATGCGTTGTTCTTTACAAATCCATGCTGGCTGTTCCCTATCACCGTGTTATCTTTCAGATGTTTGCAGATGGATTCCTTAATTACTTGCTCCAGTATCTTCCCTGGCACAGAAGCTAAACTGACTGGTCTGTAGGTTCCTGGGTTGTTCTTATTTCCTTTTTTACAGATGGGCACTAGATTTACCCTTTTCCAGTCTTCTGGACTCTCTCCCGACTCCCATGACTTTTCAGAGATGACCGCTAAAGGCTCAGACACCTCTCTCAGACCCTGGAGTATTCTAGGTGCGTTTCATCTTGGGATCACCTCGCAGATCCCAAAGTGCCAGCTAGAACCAGGCCCTTTCCGCAGCCCGACAAGCAGAGAGACGGCTCCTGCCAAGACCAGGGAAGTCCAGAGCCGGGAATTCACCGGTCCCTGCTCATGCCCACAGGTGCATGCTGAGCTCCCAGGGACTCCGTGATTTGTACTGGGCCCTTGCTTGTTCACACGTCTGCCCAGCCGAGAAGTGGCAGGTTTGTCCCAGGGGAACTGAGACCAGGATGCTCTGGAGACACCAGGTGTACTCTCCAGGCACCAGCCTGTTCCTCCCCGCTTGTACAGCGCACACCTTGCCACGCACAGCGGCAGCGGCACCACCCTTGGTGCCGGGAAGCCAAGGGTCTGCGGCGGTTCGCTGGCAGAGTGATACACCCGCCTGTGCCAGCTCTCCAGAAGAACAGGGTTCCTCTCTCGAGCCCTCTGCTCTGAGCTGTGCCCTGGCTTGTCCCAGCGGCAGCGCCCACAGCTCTGGCTGCTCCTGCACCTGGGTTTTAGATCAGTAAAACATTTCAACGCTTCCTGCCATTGCCCCAGGCCAGCGTCAGTCCTGGGCTGGCACCCAGCCAGGCAGCCCACTTGCTGGGTCGGTGCCGTGGCCCCAGGGAGAGCCCTGCTCCGGGTCTAGAGGCGCTCTCCTGGGATTGCTGGGCCAGGCCGTCGCGGGCACTAGCCACTCCGTTTGGGTTCCAGGGTGAAATTCAGGAGATCAGCTCTTAGCCCCCAAGCAAATGTGAACCCCCCTCAGTTAAATGCCCTTAAATGCCCAAGCAGGGAGCTGGGCAGGTCTCACCACACGGCCGCGGCTGCTGAGCGGGCTCGCTCCGGTCGCTGACGCCCACGTCTGATTTCTGTCTCTCCTCACGCCTGTAAGCGCGGGGCGTGTCACACGCTTTGGGGTGCCTACCCGACACCAGCCACGCCCCAAGGCCCAGCAAGTGGCACTGTCTGGCGGGGGGAGGGGTTCGCTTTACCCCTCCCCCCGTGGAACCACCTGGTGCAACACAAAGGTGCCCAGGACACACGGCTACTGCAGGCGCAGAGAACTCTGGCGGGCTTCGGGGGGCCGTTACTCCATGCAGCCCCCTGGCCAGCGGCTCCCTCGCAAGGAGGCTGAGGCCGGCCCCGTGGCAGGCCCATTGGCGCCTGGTGTGTAGAGGTGCCCAAGGGCTGTGGCACAGCTGTGGAGAGTCCTGTGCTGACGCACGAGCCGCCGTGTGCAGCCACATTGCTTCTGGGACCTGAGCCGTTATGCTGGCACACAAGGCACTGCTGGAATCCCCTGGCCTCACTGCTGGCGCCCATCTCCCCTCCGGCTGGCACGGCCCCTGCTGGGGCCTGGGCACAATCAGACTGTGCAGCCCAGGAGGAAACGTCGGGCACCGGCCCAGCCACTAGGCCCCTGACAGACTAGCAAGGGGCAAGCAGAGGGCCAGGCTGAGCACGTGGGGAGCAGGGTCTGAGCTCTCAGATGGCTGGGGAGGCTGTGCTATCTCTCTGGCCTGCAACGCCCCAGCCGTGGAGAGGGCCGAGCTCTCAGACACGCGGCGCAGGGCCCAGGCCTGCGGGGCTGCTTCTCAACTCGCTCAGCAGCAGGAAAATACCGGCCTGAAGGAAATGCATCACTGCCCTTTCCAAGTCCCTTGCAAACACGTCAACTTCTAAGGAAGTGCACCTGGGCGCCGGGCTGGCTCGGAAGGATTCCCAGCTCCGTCCGCCTCCTGTGTGTTCGTGGTCCGGGAAGGCCTCAGCGGCACCCAGAGACTCCTGCTCAGCACCCAGGAACCTCCTTTGTGAGCGCGAGGGATGCAATAAAGATGCTAATGAGCTTGTGCTTCATGACCCAGGCTTCCCACAAAGGATTTCGGGGGGAGGAAATGATCAGAAATGAGAAAGCCTAGGAGTGAGGGGAGAACAAACACGGGAGCTACTACAAAAGCAGTGGACTGTACATGAAAGCAGGCACAAGCACTTCTGAGAACTACCACGGCATGGAAACGAACCCCCCTGCTCGCAGACGCGGTCCTCAGCCTCGCTCTCCAGTAAGTGGCTAATTCCTTGGGCATTCCCAGTAATAAGGTCAATCATGAAACCGTCGTGTGGCGGTGCTGAAGCGGTACGCCCCCTCCTGTGCCACTTAGCATTAATTAACGTCTTCTCTAGCAAACACGGAGGCACTTTCCCAGGGCCCCCTGAAAGTTACTGATCCGTCTAACCAGCCACCACTCTGGGCAGACACGAGGGAGTCTTTGTATTCGAAAACACAGGCAAGGGATAATGTTTGATAAAGGTATAAACCTTGGAGCTTGGGTGGGCTGACTTGCTGAAGTCACTCAGGCCCTGTCTAGACTGCAGCGCTGGTCCGGGATCCCGGAGGGATCCCGAAATAGCAACGCCGTGTCCAAGGAACGTGTCTGCTTTTCCAAAACTTTTCAGAAAAGCGGACGCACTTTCGCCATCCCTTTCACCTTCGTTGGACGAGGAAGAAGGAGGTGTGCAAAGAGCACTTCTTTCCGAAATGTGCTGCCATGCAGAGGTGCCGAATTCCGGAACAGCCTCCTGTGAAAGTAAAGGAGAAAGAGACGCACAGTTTGCGTTCGGCAAATTGCGTTTCTTCCTCCGAGCTGACATTGCGGCGCAGACCTCGCCTGACGGGAGCAGTCTGGCACAGCGTTCGAGAGCAGCCACTCGGCAGGCCGGGACATGGGATTTCATCGGGTGGCGGTTCATGGCGCAGCCTGTTTTCTACCTAGGGCCGAACTTCGTCAGGGTGATGCAGGTGGGAGCCTGGCATGACACCGAGTCGGGGCAATGAAGGGAGGCTTGTTCTGGGGCGTGCAGCAAAGGAAAGCACTGGGAAACAACAGGAGCCGAGCACAGGTCGGAAGCATCCTCTACATGGAGCATCTGGAGCCTTTCGCCACGTGTACACCCATTCTCCTCCCCACGCCCCCGCAGGCCAGCCAGACCCTTCCATGGGCCAGATTCACTGCACTTCCTCCAGGCTCAAGGCTCCCTTGTAAGTGAAGGGCGAACACACAGCAAGGGGAACCAGAATGACTGAAGATGAAGTTTCTCCATCCCTAAAAGCTGCTGCATTCAGCGGAACGGCTGGCCTCCAAGCCGCATTTCTATGAACTGGGGCATGCTTCCTGGACTGAGCCTATGGCCAGGAAGGGAAACAGGCAGGTATTTGGCTAGAAGGCTACGTACCCCAAAGTCAGTGCACACCATTCTATGTGATCAGTTCCAAGGAGCAAGCTCGCTCTTGCCACGGGACTTGACGAGCTGGGTGCATTTTACCAGTGCTGGCCTGAACAATGAATCCACACGAATACCAGGAGCTTACAGCCACCCCCGGTTCTGCTGTCAGAGCCAAATGGATGGCTCCATCCCACCAAGAAAGCTCACGCTTCTGTGCCCCTTTCGCTGGAGACTTGAGTTTGCCAAAGATTCTTACAATCCAAATAATGCTGCAAGATGAACCCCCCTCTACCCCCCCCAGAAAGCAAAGAATCCAGCACAAGAAGCTGCACCTAGAAGCAAAGAAAAGGATCAAAAGGCCCAAAGCGACACCTAGAAGCAAATGCAGAGCGTGAGACGTGTTATCTTCATTGCGTCCTCGCCGAGCAAAGCACTTGGAGCATCCAAGAGTGGCGGGGGCAGGGATTCTCAAAAGAGAGAGAGAGAGAGAAAGGAAATGTTATTTACCAACAATTGTCAGCGTCTCGAGTTACTATGTGGAAATAAAGTTGAGTTCTAAACACCTGCCAAGAAACCATTAGGGAGCAGCCAGCCCCTGGGGCAAAGCACAAACCAGTTTCCAAGGGTTTCTGACCTGGCTGCGCCAGATCCCAATCAGCAAAGCACTTTTTCCCTGGATGAACGAAACAGAGTTAATCAGCTGTTTAAAGACCCTCCGCCCCGCCCCCTTCCAAACTTGTAATTCAGGGTTATTTCATTTTGAAAAAGAAATTAACCCAGAGGTCAATCCGCCGTAATTTCTGTGTTCTGAAAACAACAGATGTAAATAAGCAAGGCAATAACCATTAGAAAGTGGCTTCTTCGCAGCTAATGTTCAGTAGGTTCTTTGAATGTATCTTTAATACCCACAAGATCTTGTGTCTTTACTGCAGACACAAGATTGACGGAGACAGATTCAAAAAGCAGCTCTGCTCTCTAGCTTTTAAGGCTAAATGTTCTAAAGCAAATGTCTAAATAGCTGCTCATCCACAATTGACAACCTGCGTCTTAGCAGGAGAATGGGACTTTATTTTAGACTTCTCTGAAGATTCGTCTTTCTCCAGGAGAGACTGAAACACCCCTCCTCCACCTCAGTAATTGCCACAAAGTTAAAAAATGCAAAGGAATGAAGATCCTGGCCCTAACTCAGTTGTTTTGACAACAGAAGATCCCACATGCTTGGAGAAGATGGATTTCCTTGTCTTGCCAGTCGGAGTCAAGCCAACTGTTATTCAGAAATGCATTAGGGTTGAATGTATTTTATCTTGAGCAAATGGCCACTCAAGTCACACAATGCACCCAGCGGCAGAGCAGCACAGACAGGGCCACGTTCTCGGCCAAGCTGCCCCGTCCCACACGGAGAACGCCCCTTGGACAGCAGCTGCTCTTACCTCGAACATACAGGTTAGCTGGAGCGGAGTAGCGGGTTCCTGCGCTGTTGGTTGCAACACATTCGTATTTGCCTTGGTCTGACTCCTCGCTGTTCTCTACTTGCAGAGCCCCTGTGCACAAACAGACGACACAGAAAGCGGGTTAGGCAAGGCCCAGCACGAAAGAGCCTTCTCAAGAGGCAGTTCCCCTGGGCAAAGTGCACCACCACCTGCTGCCCTGGGCCCTGTCTGCTGCCCAGGGGTCCGTGCTGGTGCCAGAGGCCGGTGCGGGTGGAAGTCAGTGATTGCTGCCTTTGCGATTGACACTGGTGTGCACTGCTCTGCTGGGGACAAGCCCGCCCCACGCTCACTGCAGCCGGCACAGAAGGGCTCCTGGCTGATAAAAGGCCCTTTAACAAATGCTTCAGATCCCATTGTCCCAAGGAAAGCAGCTGACCAGAAAGCAGCCCCACCCCTGCTGGTTTGCTTCTTCCCCCTCCACAGGAGGGGCTGCTGGGAACAGAACTGGGGCTTCTCCCACAAAGCCCTCAACAGCTGGGCCTGTAGCTGCCTCCTCGCGCTCTCGGCTGGCCCCCCGCTCACCTGGCCTCAGCGAGGATGGACAGTGCGCACGGATCCCTTTGCCTTACGCCCCCAAGCCCGGCGACAGGTGAGCCCTGCCGAACGCCCGAGGGACTCTCCCACGACCGGAGTCTATCCCCCCTGCCCAGGCGGCCCCCACACCCCCCTCCAGCTGCAGTGGCGTCTCCCACGGCCAAGGCGGCTCCCCACCGTGCGTGGACAGACCTAGAGCTGGCTGCAGGCAATGCCGGGGGGGAGGGGGGAGACCATGGCAAAGCCCAGAATCCACCTGGTAACAAACTGAGGCGCCTGCAGCTGTTCCGGGCAAATGCGCAGCCTGGCCCCACTGCTCTGCCTGGCTTCCCACGCCACCAGGCCCCTGCAGCGGGCGGGAGGGGCCTGCTCACGAGCCACAGACTCCAACTAGAAGACACATGAACCCCTCTGCTTGTGAGGATCTGAACCCATTCCCAGCCACCGCGGTCCCACGCAGCCGCGGAGAGCAGCGCCGAGGACCGCTCCCGGCCCCTCCGCTCCGGTGAAGGCCAAACTCGGGCTCCCCCATGGTTGGAAGAGGCAGGAACCGGCTGTGAACCCGCCCCGCTGAGAAGGAGCAACCGAGAGCGCAGCGGGAACGCGCGTCGCGGAGAAACGACCCATCGGCCTGGAGACCTGCCACCGCACTGCGACGACGCACAAAGCCTCCCTGGGACAGGGCGTGGGGGGCAGGGCTTCAGCAAGGGCGAGAAACGTGCCTGCTGCCATCGATGCAGGGCCAGGCGCGGCTCCAGGGCCCGCTGCCGAACTCGGGCCAGGCTCACGCCGACAGCAGCATGGCGGGCAGGGAGCTGCCAGCCCCGGCAAGCCGAAGAGGAGCAGACGCGCGAGAGGCAGAAGGTCTGACTTGCTAGCGTGTCCGGGGCTCCGGCTGTAACCTGCTAGTGCTCTGTCCACCTCAGTATTCCAGGGCCTCTGCCCCAGCCCGGCCGCGCTCGCTGCTGGAACCCTCCCTCCAACACTTTGCCTATTTTACCCCCTCGCAATTGCCTCCTCTTCCTCCCCAGGGGCGTCTGTGCCACAGAGCAAGCGCCGCACTGCAAACAGCCTTCCAGCTGGGGGTGCACGCCCGGTGCCGCGCTGCTCCCCGCCTTCCCAGGGACCTCTGGGGAGCTCTCTCGGGGCAGGGAGCGGCGGGAAGGGGGAGGACTCGGCTGGCATTCACCAGGAAGCGAGCGGGTTAAAGGGGACGTCTGAGGGTAACCGGCGAGCGGCTGGTCTCACGTGACGCTGTCCTTTCCGCTCAGCGAGCCGGAGCCAAGGGCTTTGTGCTGCCCAGCCTGCCGTGCGGGTAGCCTGGCACCGGAGGTTCGTAACATTTCTAGCTAAAAGATGATGAGAGCGGCCAGGCTGCGTCAGACCAAGGCCCATCCAGTCCAGGGTCCCGCCTGCCCACAGTGCCCAATGCCAGGGCCCCAGACGGAGGGAACAGAACAGCCAGTGCTCCCCCTCCCCCCGTTGCCCATTCCCAGCAGCTGGCAGTCAGAGGCCAGGGGCGCTCCAAGCCTGGGTGCAGCCGTCGGTAACTCGTGTAGCTCTCCGGTGAGCCCTGGTAGACGTCTGGTCTTCGCCTCTCTGCAAGGAGTCCCCAGGTCGCCTGCACACGCCCCGGGGAGCCTGGAGCACGTGACGTCCCTCCCGAGTCACTGTCCCCCCCGTCCTGGTGGGCTTCTTCGGCCCCTTCCCTGGACGAGACCCCCTGGGCCAGAGCCTGTGCCCAGCTCTGGGCCTGCCTCTCCCCTGGCAGGTTCCAGGACTCGGGGACCAAGCCCAAGCAAGCCACAGAGGCGCAGCTGCCCAGTAAGTGGGTGAGAGGGCTGTGTACAGGGACGGGGGGGTAGGGCTAACACAAGTGGGGTCCAGAGCACCTCCCCCAGCCCTGGCCCGGCTCTGGGTGCAGACTGCCCAAGGGTTACAGCGGGGCGGGGGAGGGCAGCGGCCTAGCGCAGAGAAGGAAAAACCCGCAGGCTGCGCAGGAAGGCCCCCGCCCCCGCCCCCGCCGGGATGTGTTTTCGGGAGTGGAACTGGCTCCTGGGGGCTGGTGACTTGAGACTCCCAGGGAGGCTGGGCAAAGCACTAGGCACCCACCATGGGAGCGCTCCCGCAGGGCTGGCCAGGCGGCCGCTGACACACCAGGGCGTTTCCCAGCACGGTGCAATTGCTGGGACTGTCACAGCCACGCCGCCCCGTTTCCTCACTCACCTCGGGCCGGGACAGCCAGGGCCCGCTGATCTCGCGGGAGGGGAATCGCCTTGGCGCTCAGGCCCTGTGCCGCCGCTCAGCGAGGTTCAGCGCGCCCGCTGGACGGAATGCCTTGGGAATGCGCAACCCCTGCCAAAGCCGGCCATGGCCCGCGGGGACACACTGCCCCGGGCAGCGCCTGCCCCCCGGAGGATCCGCGTGGGGTTACTTGTCCCAGCAAGCCCCACACCCGGAGGGGAGCCCCAGCACGAACCACACCCCGGCACTGCCGTACGGAGGGTACCTCTGCCAGCCCTTCTCCGGCCCGGGGGACCCTCCAGCCAGAGTTCAGCAGGGAGCAGCGGCCCACACGGGTAAGGAGCGTCAGGCCGCAGGACAGCCCCGCGCAGCCCACCTCTGTCCGTGGGCGGCCGGCAGAGGCGCTGCTGTCTGAGCCGGCCGCAGCCCGGGGCTGGCAGCGCAGCAGAGAGCGGCTCTCCGGGGCAGGGGGAACAGGCATGCGGCCGCTGCTTTCCCTGCACTGGGCCGTGGATGGCAGCTCCGGGCCCCGGCTAGCCACACGCAGGCACTCTGCCGGGGGGGGCCCACCAGCGGCTGGGACGTGCTTGGAAGCAGCAGAATCCGGGGAAGGCCTGGGCTGGGCTCAGCTCACTCTCGGCTCCAGCCGAGACCTGGCACCCACCGGAGGGCAGTGCCGCTCAGCGGAGCCCAGACACCCCAGCTTGCTGGCAGGGGACTCGCGGGGCTCGGCCACGAGGGCACACAGACAAGAGCACAAGGCAAGGCCAGGAGCCGGTGGAGTCACGCCGCAGCCGTGCGCGAGGGCGTGTTGCGGCCCCGGTGTGAAATCCCAGCTCCTGACTCAGCCCCTCGCCGTGCTCAGCCAGCGGGTCTACAGGAGGCCGACAGAATCCCGTGGGGCATCCCTGGGCGCCTTGGGCGTGTCTAGACTGCAGCCGCGTTCTGTCGAAAGTCAATCGAAGGAACGCGGCAGGTTTTTCGATCGCGGTAAACCTCGTTTGACGAGGAAAAGCGCCTTTTCCTGAAAGCGCTCGCTTGAGAAACGGCGCTATTGAATGCAAATTGCTTTTTCGAAAGAGCGGCTTGTGGTCTAGACAGACCCCTTGTGATCCTGCTCCTCCCCGGCTCTGCCCCCAACTCCCTGGCCGCAGCCCCCCAAGCGGCTTTCCCTGCCAGATGTTTGGTGCTGAGGCCTGGCCCCTGCATCGCCCTCCCGAAGAGGCCCTGCTCCGAGAGGGGATTCCCTGCCCGCGCCACTGGAAATCCAGGCCCTCCTCCCATCCAGAGACCCCTTTTGCAGGGTCCCTGCTCGCCAGGAGCTTTCGCCGGAGCAGTCCAGGGACACCAGCGCAGGGGAGCCACGTGGCCAGAAAGGCCCTTCCTGGCAGCAAGAAGCAGCTTGGCCCTCGCAGACAGACACCCCCAGCCCACACGAGGCATCGCAGGCGCCAATTACGCAAACGAGCTCACACTCATCTGCCACAATCATGTCTTGTTAGTGCATCGCGTCCCGGCCCCGATGACTGGCACGCCGGGGCCTGGCGTGGACGCTGGCGCCGCAGCCGGGCACCGGGACTCGGCTACACGCCCGAGCGACCGCTGGTGATGGCACTGGCCCGTGGGCAAGCGGGGGAGGGGGGATGGAGGCCAAGCGGCGGCTCGCTTGGTCTGCTGTGCCACGACTGGATCTTGCAGGGCCAGGTCCTGGACAGGGCCCTCAAAGTCTTCGGGGCTCAGTACCAGCTGTGAGCTCTCACTGGGGACACTGATGGGCGTGGCTCTCGGGACATCAGTCTGCAAGCAAATGCAGCAGCGAGTGACCCGCGTCTCCCTGCCGACGGCCGCGCTGCCATCGCAGGCCACGTCTTAGGCAAAGCCCAGGGCCCAGCAGAAAGGCTCCAGAGCACAGGCACCCACAAGAGGAACGCAGGGCAGCACCTCCTGACTGCATCGCCCTCGCACACCAGACTCGAGGGGTCCCTGCGGCAGCCGTGCGGACCAAAGGCAGGCCGGGAACGCCAAGGGCCCACTCGCTGTCTCTGGCATTGCCCCCACCCCCGCTGCTTCTGCAGCAGGAACGAAGAGCCCAGAGATGCCCTGAAACTGGATTCAGCTCGACAGCCCCCCTGTGGAAGACCTGGACACGGAGGGCCAGGCACCACAGCCTCTGACCCGGAGCGGCCGTCCTTCCACAGCCCCATGTGTCCGTCTGCCTAGCAGGCCTGCCGCTCGTGGGCTCCATGTCTCTGTGGAGCGTGTAACAGGGCTCGGGGCCGGCCGGCCGCCAGGGCATTGCCGAAAGGCAGAGCGAGCACCTAGCGCTAAGAGCAGCGGCCAGCGAAGGGACACTGCTCGCTGCGGCTGAGCAATCACAGACAACAGCGGCAGGACCAAAGGGAAAGGTTAGTCCCAGAAATGCAGCTCAGCCTGGCTCCTGGGGGCTGTTTCGAAGGGATTTCCTACCTTCCCTGCCTGTGGCCCATGCGCCGATCCCGGCAAATGCCCTTTGTGCAATCTGGACCTGTCCTCTGTAACATCCGGAACTACCCAGGCTGCTTCCCACAGCCAGCTCACCTCGGGGAGTTCCACGGCTAGCCAGCCCCGTCGGATGGCCCACACAGGGCCGGCTCGCCTTTCCCACCCGGCCCACCGACTCCAGAGAGGCAGCCAACTTACCTTGCGGCAGGGCTCAGAACACGGCAGAACCGCCACCTAAGTGGAGGTGACCTCTCCCTTCATCTAATCTCTGGCATCCTTAGAAACGCCCCAAGCTCCGCTTTGCACAGCAGGCCTGAGGCTAGCAGTACTGCCCCAGGGAAAGGCAGAACAGGGCACGTGGCTTCTGGTTCCCCCCCCAGAAATGCCGTCGCTGACACTCAGACAGGACACAGACATTGCAAATAACGTCAAGCACATTCGTAAAAGGCCTGTCAGGGTTCGAATGGGAGGGGTGTATGCTTTATGAGATGGATGATTCTTAGTACAGAGATATGGTGGGTTCCCAAGCAGGGGACTGGAACATCCACACCGTTCTGATGCTGAGTCACTAATGTCATCAGACAGCTGTCCGAGGCAAGGCCCAGGAAGCGCAGCATGCTGTGTGCCCAGCGCTGGGAGCGCGGCGCACTCAGCTACTTGCCATTCAATCTGTCCCTTCCTTTTAGGGCTTGGAACAGGAGTGGAGATGAAGAAATAGCGCAAGGAGCGTGGAGCATCGCAGCTGTCTGTCTCGCAGCATCCCAAAGGCAGGAACGACACACACCTCCGCCCATTCATTTGTTAGAAGGAAATAAATCGTTTCAATCTTTTTCTCTGACCCAGATATGCACACAGGCAACGATGCAAATACGCACGAAGCAGCAATTCGCATTTGCTCTGAACTCACTTCACAGGCGCTGAAAACATTAATCCACAGCAACAGAACCAGTTCCAAAGAGCCAATGACGAGCTCCCCGCGGTGATTCAGTGGAGGGTGTCAAGGAGGAAAGGAGCCGCACTGGACAAATGAGACTGTATCAATTTGGAGGGGTAATAATTCCATCAGAAATGTAGGGGTCAGTCAACAGTAGTAACAGAGATCACAAGAGAACTCGGAGGCCTTCCCGCCCACCACAGACTAGCATGCTCCCGCTAATCGAAAGGGAGGCCTGTGAGTGGCAGGCTAGAAAAACAGCCCGCCAGTTGGAAAGTCATTACTGGTGCACACAGGCTGTGAAAAGCTAGCCGAAGCTGGTGCACGCTGGGCTGTCAAACTGAAGGTGGGTTTAATGAAGGCTCAGAGCCGCCAGATTCATTTGCTCAAAACCAACCTCTCTGCGACAATGCAGTGCACCTGGCTCTGGGCGCACGGGGAGGCTCGGGGTCTCCCTGAGGAGGGGCGGATTCTTTGCTCCCCCACATTGCAGAGGCACCCAACTGGAAAGATCTCAAGCCGAGGGGCTGCTTGTGTCCCAGCCAGACCTGCCTGAGCGCTCCAGACTTCATCCTCAGCTGATTAGATTTTCATGCCTGTCTGCAGCAGAATGAAAAAGGGTCGATTGTTCTCTTGTGAAAACGTTAGTCTGAAACGTACACCACCCGGCAGATCAAAACTCCCCGCGCCCCCGCCACAGCAGGGCAGTACCGAACTTCAGAGAGTTCTCGAAGGCGCCGGAGGAGCCCGCTGGGAAGAAGTTCCACTTTGCAAACTTTCCGTGGCGTCACCCCCTTTCAACAGAGCACCACTGCGACGGAGTCACGCGCAGAACCGCCCCGCCCCGCCCCCGCCCCGCCCCCGGGGTGCAGATGGGCCAGGGGCTGGCAGAGTCGGGCGAGAGAGAAAGCTGGATGAGAAACACTGGTGGAGAAGGAGGAGGGCAGACAGAAAATGGAGTGAGTGACACATTCCAGCATTCTTACCTCTGATTGGTGTACCACCTGGTGAGGTAATTTGAATGCAAATAAGATCAGAGAGAAGTGTTAGTACAAGGAGGAAAGGAAGGAAATTGTAACTTAAAAGCAGAAAAAGTTTTCAAAGCCAGAATTTGTCTCCGCGCGACAGGAGCCAATCAAACCAGACGGGGGTGCAGTAACGGCACAGGGACACGCTGGTGTTAGTAAAGCCCACTGCACAGTGTCGAGCCCCCGCCGAGGGGCACGGGGCCGGGCCTACCTGCACACATTGCCCGCTATGCCAGCAGGAGACGCTGGAGGGGACCGTGCCCGGGGGGACAGTGCAGTGTGAGTGCGGAGAGAGGTGGTGGCGCTACGCGAGGGTCACAGGCGTGGGGCACATTCGGCTTGCAGCTCACGATCACCAGTGGGGCCGATTACAGACATTCAATAAGGTGAGGGGAGCGCAAACCCACTTGTAAGCCGCCCTCGGCGAGAGCGCACGCGTGCCGAGCCCGAACGCGCTTCCCTCTGGCGTGGAGATCAGCGCCAGGAAGAACTAGCTTCTCCTAGGAAACCTTTGCAAAGAAAGAACTGCAGAATTTCTGCTGATCACAGCAGCACCCCAGCCAGGCCGCCTCCTCTCTGCCTAGTTTGGGTGGCAGGTAGAGGAAAGAATCCCGACCCCTTTCTAAGGGGCAGGGATCAGTTCTGCGTGCAGTGCTGCGGTGCATCGTCAGAAGGCCTTTTGGTGCCAAGGTCAATTCCATGTGCTGCTGCAGTCAGCAAAGGGTCGTTTTACAACGGGGTTCACGATTAGCATGTGACACATCAGCTAGTAACTGCCCGAGTTTACTATGTGGGCAATAAACAAAAACCAGATCCAAGCGCGCGGAGATCCAGGGAGGCGAATTGGTGGTTTTGTCCCCTTGGTCTTATGTGGCACATAGGAAGGCTGTTAGTGCGAGGCAGAGCCCATGCAGAACTCATCTGCAGGCAATTCGGGGTAGGTGCGGGTCTGATGCAGATTTGTAAGATCTGAATCCCAAGCACTTACCAAAGAGAACTGAGGAATTGAAAGAGACAGGAAAGGGTTAAACAGGACGCGTGTCAGCTCGGGGTGCACGGATTCATCAATAGCAGGATGCACACGCCCGTCTAACCGCTCCCATTCCATCGCCCCCCCCGGCAAACACACACAGACACTCAGAGAGTTTCTGTAAACACAAAGGAGGCAGATTTGAAGCATGTTTCAGGTGCCTCTGAAAAAGGGCTTAAAGCACGGACCTTGGTTCTCCCTGCTCACTGGCGCCTTCTCCTCCGCGGCCGCGGGCCTCCCTTCTCGCCCGATGGCGGGGTCACCGGCCTGCAGCTGTGGGAATCTCTCCTTGGCCATCTGCTGCCTCTGCCCCCCTCTCGGGAACTCCGGCTGCCTGTGAGCGCCAGACACCTGCTCGCCCCCCGGCCGCAGCAGGGAGCCGAGGTCTCTCTCTGCCCAGCCAGAGGGTCGCTCTCCACGCAGGCACGGACCGGCCGGAGGGGCTCGAGGGTTCTGCTAACTCCAGCTGGTAAGTCTCCCAGCACAACAGCGGGGCCCTGTTCTCTGGCCTGCCTGTCTCCACGGCTCCAGGAGCAAGAGCCGTGGCGACCTGCTCCCCTTCCTGCATCACAGCCCAACCCCGGCCCGCGCTGAGCCGCACGACGGTCACGCAGCCCCTGCGGAGAACGCGTGCGGGGAGCCCCGAGAGCCCTTTCCCAGGGGACGCTCCACGTGACCAGGCCAGGCTGGTCTGCCCTCGCGCCCCTCAGGCCAGGAAGCTGCCAGCAGGGTATCCTGGGAGGGCCAGAGGGCGTCTGACGCGGGGCAGCCCAGGTCCAAGCTGTCAGCTGGTCCTTTGTGCGCGCCGACGGGCCGGCGTGCTGCTGAGCCCGCCCCACAGGAGCTGCTCGGACAGCCCCCCCTCGGGCCCCGTGCGGACAGCACTCGGCTTTGCCGCTGGGACCGAGGGCGGAGCCGGCTGCGTGGCCTGGGCCTAGGAGCACGGACTCATCGTAGGGCTCTCGTCCAGCACCTTCACAGGCACGGCTCAGCCCGTCTCCGATGCTGGGGCCGGGAGAACCAGAGGGCCCCCACCGCCACCGCCCGGTGCTGCTGCGTGCGGGGCCCTGCTGGCTGGCAGCCCTGGCACAAGCGTTGCAAGAGGGACTCTGAGTCCCGCACTGGCTGCTGGCCAGGCCCACTGCTGAGGGAGCTGACGCGTCACCTGGGGCCTGTGCCCCGTTGGACGGGCCATTCGGCAGCTGCCCCGCTGGAGTCCGGGCTTACGCCCTGGCCCTGGCAGAGCCCCAGGCTCCTGCCACTCTCCACACGGGCGGTGGGGATGCGGGGAAGCTGTAGTGTTCTGGGCTCCTGCCCCCCGCCCCCCAAGGCCAGGGGCTTTGGGGCCCGACTGCCATGCAAGCAGGAGCTGACAGAGCGGCTCCTCGCAGGGCCACGTTCTCGGGCGGCCGAGCGCAGCGGCGCGGCTCCAGGGCTCCAGCCAACCCCAGGTGACCGCTGGCCGGGGGGCCCCTGGGAGGCGAGCCCACGTGGGCTAGCAACGCCGGGCAGCAGCCGGGGAGACCGAGCAGGCAGCCGCCCCACGGTGGAGCGAGGCACCGGGCTAGGCGGGGCAGATCTGGAATTCGTAGGGTTCCCCCCAGCCGGGAGCAGGACAAGGAAGGCACCTTCCACCCTCCCTCCCCCGGCTTCATCCCGCCCCTCCTCAGCGCCAGGAACAACGGGAAGCAACCATGACAGGCTCTGGGTGCTGGGGGGGAGGGGGCTGGGCTCAGGCTCTGGGCGTTTGGGCAGTGGGGCAGGGGGTGGGGGGCTCAGGTTCTGGGGCGGGGCTTGAGGGTCGCTGCTCGGGTCCCTAACGCCCAATACAAGCTCCTGGGTGTCACCAGGAAGGCTCAGGCCTGGTCTGCACGGGGGAAGTTGTCTCCAAATCACTAACTAGTTTGAAAGCCAATTCAGCTAGCGCGGTTTAAAATCCGCTGGAGTCGTGGTGTTGACGGGCTCCTGGTTGCGTGAGCCTCTTTCAGAGCCTGCAGGCACCCGGCACCGCCAGCCGCTAGCAGCTTAGCAGCACCACTTTCCAAACGGTTAATTTCTCCAGTGCAGACGGGGCGTCCCTCCTGCAACACCTGCCGACGACCGGGGGATCCAGCACGAAGCCACCAGGCAGGATCCAAGTCCCTTGCCCTGTGCACTGATTGTCCAGCTGGCAGGCAAGAGATCTTGGGCCTACTGTTGGGCTGAACTCCTCCGTGGTGGGTTGAACTCTGTACTGTTGGGCTGAACTCCTCCGTGGTGGGTTGAACTCTGTACTGTTGGGCTGAACTCCTCCGTGGTGGGTTGAACTCTGTACTGTTGGGCTGAACTCCTCCGTGGTGGGCTGAACTCTGTACTGTTGGGCTGAACTCCTCCGTGGTGGGCTGAACTCTGTACTGTTGGGCTGAACTCCTCCGTGGTGGGTTGAATTCCGCCGTGGTGGGTTGAACTCCGTACTGTTGGGTTGAACTCCGCCACGGTGGGTTGAACTCTGCTGTGGTGGGTTGAACTCCGCCATGGTGGGCTGAACTCCGCCGTGGTGGGCTGAACTCCGTACTGTTGGGCTGAACTCCGTACTGTTGGGCTGAACTCCGCCGTGGTGGGCTGAACTCCGTACTGTTGGGCTGAACTCCGCCACGGTGGGTTGAATTCCGTACTGTTGGGCTGAACTCCGTACTGTTGGGCTGAACTCCGCCACGGTGGGTTGAATTCCGTACTGTTGGGCTGAACTCCGCCACGGTGGGTTGAATTCCGTACTGTTGGGCTGAACTCCGCCACGGTGGGTTGAATTCCGTACTGTTGGGTTGAACTCCGTACTGTTGGGTTGAACTCCGCCATGGTGGGTTGAATTCCGTACTGTTGGGCTGAACTCCGCCACGGTGGGTTGAATTCCGTACTGTTGGGTTGAACTCCGTACTGTTGGGTTGAACTCCGCCATGGTGGGTTGAATTCCGTACTGTTGGGCTGAACTCCGCCACGGTGGGTTGAATTCTGTACTGTTGGGTTGAACTCCGTACTGTTGGGTTGAACTCTGCTGTGGTGGGTTGAACTCCGTACTGATGGATTGAACTCCGCCACGGTGGGTTGAATTCCGTACTGTTGGGTTGAACTCCGTACTGTTGGGTTGAACTCCGCCACGGTGGGTTGAATTCCGTACTGTTGGGTTGAACTCCGTACTGTTGGGTTGAACTCCGCCATGGTGGGTTGAACTCCGTACTGATGGATTGAACTCCGCCACGGTGGGTTGAATTCCGTACTGTTGGGTTGAACTCCGTACTGTTGGGTTGAACTCCGCCATGGTGGGTTGAACTCCGCCACGGTGGGTTGAATTCCGTACTGTTGGGTTGAACTCCGTACTGTTGGGTTGAAGCTCCTATTCAACCTTGGTGGGTCCTGTGCTTTGGGGCGGATTTGCTTGCCTCAGAGGCTCACAGCAGACCTCAATTTAGGCAGCTCACAGGGAGCATCAGCTTGTTTTTTGCTGAGCTCCTCTCACCACTGGCCAGTATGAGGAACAGGGGAAACCAAACTCCACGGTCTTGGAGAACTCTCCAAATGATACAGGGCTGAAAAACCCCATTTATTTCCAAAGAGACTTCTCCCTGAATGGAAATGGGGAGCAGTGATGGAGGGAATGGGCCCACCCTCACTCCAGGTTCCAGCCCAGGGCCCTGTAAATGTCTCCAACGCCTGACAGCTACAAACCCCTGGCTACTTCCCACACCTTCCTTATCTCGGCTCTACCCCCTGTACCCACATGCACTTGTTCCTCCGAGCTCCTTCTGTCACCTCAGCGCCTCGCCCACCGAACAAACGGCAGGGGAGCCCTTTGGAACCGCTCTTAATTGGCCTCACGTCTTCCAACTAGCCTGGCTCACTTGGCTCTGGAGGCCGTAATTGCCTCCGGGAGCTTAACTGCCCTGATTCTGGCAAGTTCCTACCGGTTCTGAGTTAGCCCTTGTTAGTTTACCCTGGGAACGGAGACTTACTCAATCTCTGGCTAATGTATTTCCCTCCTACCCCTCTGGCCTGGCCCGGCCCGGTCACAATATGTACACACACTGCGGACCAGTGGCAGGAATGACACCAGGACATACATGCATGGGGCTGCCAACTTTCCAACTGCACAAAACCTACCACCCTAGCCCCACGGCCCCGCCCCCTGCCCTCACTCACTGCATGCCTCCGCTATTGGTGGTTCGTTCTCCCACGCCCTCACTCACTTTCACTAAGCTGGGGTCTGGGGGTGTGGGGTACAAGAGGGGGCTTTTGGCTGGGGCCTAGGAACTGGAGTGCGGGATGGTGCCGTGGGTTGAGGCATGGACTGGGATTGTGGGAGGGGGCTCGGAGCTAGGGCAGGGGGGATGTGAGGGTTTTGGCTGGGGGTGCAAACTCTGGAGCGGGACGGGGCTGAGGCGCGGGGCTGGGGTGCGGACTTACTTTGGAGGGCTCCAGGAAGCAGCGCAGCAAGGCTAAGGCAGGCTAGGCCCCACCTGTCCTGGGCGGTTCCACGCTGCACTCCGAAAGCGACCATCAGGTCCAGCTCCTAGGCTGGGTGGGGTCCAGGAGGCTCTCGCCCACAGGTGCCACGCCCCTCAGCTCCCATTGGCTGGTCCGTGGCCCGGGGGAGGTGCAGAGCCGGTGCTCAGAGCAGGCAACGTGCAGAGCCTCCTGCCATCCTGTCGAGGAGCCGACCTGCAGGCCACAGCAGGGTGTTGGGACAGGTGGGGACCAGCCTACCTCAGCCCTGCAGCACCATCAGCCGGCCTACCAACGGCTCGGCTGGCAGTGCTGACTGGAACCACTAGGGTCCCTTTTCGACCGGGTGTTCCCGTCAAAAACCAGACACCTGGTCCCTGAACATGACCTGGAGTTTTCTTTCTGACAGAGACTCCAGCTGGCAGTGTGTTCTGGGGCTCAAACCGCTTCAGGCGACGACTGGTCTGCCAACGCCCATGCTCGCCAGGCCCCGTCACAGGAAGACAAGGGCGCTAGACGCCGCCGGCACAGCTCATCGTGGGCATGCCTGGTCTGACGGCACATTACTTCAAAGCTTCTGTCTGAAGCCCCTAGAAATAAGCGTGTTGGAGGACAGCGCCTTTTCCTCCCATCGGCCTTCTTAGCGTGCCAGGTCCTCAGACTGGGCCAGGAGCTGGGAGAAGTCAAGGGAAAACCTGCCTCTCACAAGAGAGTTACGGTTTCCGAAGAGACTTTGGCATTGTCAGACTGACATTCAATATAGCTGAGGGAGAACTCTGGTCCTTGTGGAAAACAAGACATAGCCAAGGACCGTGCTGCGGGAGACTGTGGTTAGAAAATGGCATGTCTGCTAGGTCTGGACTTTACTGTTTTAACTACAGTCCATCTGGCTGTCTCATTAGTTGTAATCACATTACATTAAATGAGTTTGTGCTCCGGCTGAGACAGACTGTGCTGACACCAGGCTGGCTGGGAGATCCTTGTATCAGACGATTGTGCTCTGAATGGAGCAGGGACTCCGTTACGTGGAGAACAGGACTGTCAAATGAAATGCTTGTTTACATTTATTTTCCTCTGAAAAGCAACTTTCCTTCACTATCAAATTCTGCTGGAGTCTCTCCTGTCAGCTGGCGGACGGCTGACTATTATCCTGCCACCAACAGGACAGAGGCAGTGGGTGAGGCAGAATCCATTTTCCATGCCCGGTTCTTGCTCAGATTGTACTGACACGAACAACCGCACAAGCTTGCAGCTGGCAAATTACGACCCAGGATTTCCATGGTGTAAATTACTTGAGTCCTACTTTGGGGGAAGGAGGGAAGGGGCAAATCTTCATCCCAACCTTGGCTTTGCATCCTCCTTCCCTACCCTTAAAAACAAACCCTCAATCGCACCTGGGAGTCTGCTGCGTTGAGTCGAGAAAGCTCATTTCCTCCACTGGAGTCTAATCAATGTCTCTCCCAGGGCTGAGCTGTGTGTTGCTCATTGATTTCTAAACGGTTCCCTTGACACCTCCCTTGGTAATTAGAGTGTCTTCAACAAGCAGCCAAATTCCAGAGTTGGAATCCCCAGTGAAATGCAATTGAGACGTTGCTCGAGAACAGGAAAAAGGAAAGAAAACTTGGGCCCTCTGGCTGGGCTTTCCCGCTTTGCTCTTGCACTCCGTCCGCCCCTGAGCTGCGCTGGAGAGAGAGGCGCCGGGTGCCCACGGAGAGCTGTGGACAGCAAGCGCCTGGGAGCTGCCTTGCTCCCGCACACGGCTGCCTGCTGCTGCGGGTGAGTGAGTTCTGCGAGCCGCGGATCCACAGGCACCGTTGCTGCGGGGGGAGAGTTTCCTTCAGCACAAATGTCCCAAGATCCAGCCCTGGTTGCGGGACAGGACAGCGAAAGGTGGCCGTGAGGTCTCCTAAGCTGGGAATGGATGAGCGGCATTAGTGCTCACGGGCAGATGCTGGGGAAGGCAGAGTGCCAGGCTCCGTGCGGCTGGAGGGGGGCGCGATGGCTAACGACCCCTCTCCCGGCTACAGGCGGCTTCAGGCACGAGAGACGGCCCCGCAGAGGGCCCCCACTCGGAGGAGAGAAGGCAGCAATGTCCTGGCGGTGCCGTTCGGCTGCCTGTGTATCTCGCCGCAAGCCACACGGGCTGCACTGTCTGGTGGCAAGCGAAGGTCTGTCTGGGCAGGAGGCTCCCGTCATCGCCCCCACTTGCCCGTGCCAGGCACTGCTAACCAGCTGCGGGGCTGCACTTCAGCACTACGCCAGAGGATCCATTTCTCGCTCTGCAGCGGGCTGTGAGCTGGGGGGCAGGAAGACACGCGACGGGCTGAGACCCCCAAGCGCACTTCGCGCCGCGGAGCAGCCTGCACCACGCACTGCGTGGCCCTGCCTCTGGCTTGCGGGAGAAGGAAGTGTGTCGGGGAGCAGGCCTGCCTGCGTGAAGCCCACAGGCTAGCCAGTCACTACTCAGCTGCCTGGCTGCTCGCGGCTTTGCTGCTAGAGCAGGAGGCCAGGGAAAGCAGCGTGTGGCCATGAACCAGCTGCTAGGAGCCTCGACTCTCGCAGCCCCTCTGCTCTGTTCTAGGGAGGCGCTACCCCGCCCCCGCCCCCAGCACATCCCAGCGCCTGGTGAGCAGACGCTGAAGTGTCTGCCCCTGCCCTGGGCCTGAGGCTGTCTCTTTGGGTGCTCCCCCGCCTTGTCAGGCACCCTGGAGAGCAGGCCTCTCCGCGCTCAGCTCTGCCCAACAGGCCACGCTATCCCGCCAGAGGAAACTGGCCCAAGAGCCCCTTTGTGTACCACGCTGGGAACCCGGCTGGGTCCAGTGCATCGCTGCCTCCAGAGCCAGATGGCAGGGTGGGGCGCGATGGAGAAGGGACGCCGCCCTTGCCTTGCGGCCTTACCTGAGCGGAGCTGTTTGATGCGCCCGTTGCTGGTGGCTGTATCCACAGGAAGGAAGTCCTTGAACCAGGAGATTTCAGGGTCTGGGTTGCCACTGGCGGCGCAGAGCATAGTAGCCGTGCGAGCCTTTTCTACCACCTTCAGCTGTGGGCCCATGTCGATGGTTGGGAAGCCGGAGGGGAGGTGATCCTCTGCAAGGGGAGACAACACACACCAGACATCAGTTACAGTGTGCACAGCAATGGGATCCAGTCCTGGCGGCAGCAGGGCCAAGCTGCAGCATCCATGCCTGTGCTGGAGAGCGTCAGCCCAACTCCCCCGCACCTACAGCCACACTGCGGCCCACGCCGCAAAATGGGTGGTGCTCAGCAGTGACCTTCCACCCCCTGCGCAATGTGCTGCACCTGGGCACACACCCACGTGTGCCCTGTGCTGTGGCAGCATCTCCTGCCCACACAGCGAATAGCTAAGGCCCTGCCAAACTCACGCTCCATTTTAGTCCATTTCATGGCCATAAGATTTGAGCAATTGTACATTAAACGATTTTACCTACTTACATGTGAAATCTCGGTGCTGGAATTGCAGGGGCCGTGGAAGGGTCACAAGGTTACTGGGGGATAAAGGGGTTGCTGTGCTGCTCCCCTCACTTCTGCACTGCTGCTGACAGCGCTCTACAGAGCTGGGCCATGGAGAGCGGCGGCTGCCGGCTGGGAGCCCAGCTCTGAAGGCATAGCTGCCAGCAGCAGCAGTGCAGAGGGCTGACATGGTAGGGTGTTGCCACCCTTACTTCTGTGCTGCAGCGGGTGCAGAGCTGCCTTCTGAGCTGGGACCTGGCCAACAAGCACTGCTCTCCAGCCGCCCAGCTCTGCCGGCAGCGCAGAATAAGGGTGCAACTCTGCAACCCCCTACCATAAGCCTGTGATCCCCTTTCAGGGCAGGACCCTAAATTCACCAAACGCTGCTCTCCCTGCTGCGCAGCCGAGGGTGAAAGCACGAGACTAGATTTCCTGGGCCATGCACTTGGTAGGGCCCCACGTGTGCTGCCCGAGGAGACGGGGACTTCATGGCAACGGGTGAGCGTTCTCCTGCCAGCTCCCAGCGTCTCCCCGGCCATGCCGCAGCGGCACAGAGCGCAGATCCGGTAGCACGCAGTGCACGCTGGCCTCTAACAAGCTCCACACAGGTTGCCTGGAAATGTAACTCTGCTGGGACAAATTGCCTGGGGACATGCTCATGACTCTCACTCACAGGCAAGCTCCGTCTCTCCAGCGGCAGGGGTGTGGCGGCATGCACGGAGCCAGAGGTGCGCCAAATGCTCCACAGACACGCTACAAACAACCCAACGGCACCAACGGCCCAGAGAAGGAAGAAGCCTCTTCCCCTTCTCCTAGGCAGGCTCCCAGCGAGGGCCCAGGTACAAATCCCCCGCCCCAAGCACTGTTAGGACGCACACGCAAGCGGACATCTCACCGTGCAGAGCCCTGCCGGGGGGGCACGAGGAAGCTCCCGCCGGGCTGCGCAGGCAGCGGAGGTGCCCAGGAGATGCCTGCTAGGGCGGCTGCTATGCCCTGCTCAGAGCACAGAGCCAGCCCGCTGGAAAGGGAAGGCTGAGTGGGTGGCTCTGCCATCCGCCCACAGGCAGGCAGGAACAGGCAGCTCCAGGGCAGCGGTCAGCAAGCCAGGCAGGCCGGCGCTCACGGGCGCCCTTCAGTGGCAAGATGCACTGGCCTGTGCTGAGCCCGAAAGGCAGGAGAAAGGGGCCCGCTTGCGCGGAGAGACCGCCCGGAGAGCACCAGACGTGCAGCTCTTCTCTGCACCCTTCTCTAGTCTGAGAGCAGAAGAGACCCAGCTACTCCACTCCAGGAATGAGGCCTTCTGCTCAGCAGCACACCGTTCCAACCTGCTGACCCCACCAGCCCGGGATCCTGCCTCCCACCGCCCCTCCCGGCCGAGACGCGCTCACAGCAGATACATTTGACAGCTCCTCAGCAGCAGCACAAACGAGGTCCCTTTGGCGACTAATCTCAACCCTCCCTGCCTAAGATCTGCGGAGAATCCCGACACTTCCCGCGTGTGCGTACACCCAGGCTCCACAGCGCCAGGCCACATCTGCTGTAAACAAAACCGAAGGCCAGAACGCGGCTTCTGTGTTTGGATGCGGAGCCAGCCAGGCTGCTCCGAAGGGAAAAAGCTATTGAGGCTTATTAAGAGCATGAGCCGTATTCTGTGTCCCAGCCCGGCCTCCCTAGAAACCTCCCCGGCAGCAGCAAACATAAGAGGGTTTTCTGAAAGGTACCACTGAAAACTTGTCCTTTCCCAGTCGCTCCCCATTGATTTTCAAAGACAAAAGGCAAACGGCTTAAAGAGAACGACCCCAGAGACAGCATTCGACAACAAGCAACCGCAGCCGACAACACAGACTGCTCCTGCGCTCGCGGGAGAGACCGCAGAGCAGCGCGGCACAGCCGGAGCTGCGGAGGGGGCGAGACGCCGCGGGACAGCAACACGCACTCCCCGGGCGCGCAGCCCACGCCTTGCACTCTGCGCCGTGAAGGCAGCGGTTCCGACTGGGGGCTGAAAGCCCCAGGTGGGGGGAGCTGAACGCCACACTGAGCATTACCGGCTTGGCTGGCTTGCGAAGAATTCCCGCGCAAGGCACGCTAGCCTGTGATGTGCTGGACCCCACGTGCGGGTGGCGCCTTAGCACTAAAGCTTTACCAAATCCAAGGGACTCCCTTGCACAAACGCTCGTGATCTGCAAAGCCCCCAGCGCCCGGGCACGTGGGCTAAAGGAATCTCCCACTGAGCTCAGTCTGGTTCCAGGAGCCTGGCTCAGACCTCCGGGCAGGGCGCGGACCGGGGCCTCTTTGGGGCAGGAGGGACTCAAAGGCAAGGGAAGGCTTCTGAGACGAAGCGCGACAGGAAGAGGCTTTCGTGGTGCCGGGAAGACCCAGCCTAGCACCAGGCTACAGGGGGCCTCCCTCACTAGCCATTTGGAAAGAATCATCTCAGCCTCTAAAGAGCCCAGCACCGCGCAATACGCGTCCCGTGGGCATGTCTGCTGCCAGTCGGTGCCCCCCCACAGGCACAAAGGGCACCCCCAGCTTTTCCAGGGCTTTGGGCGGGTGGGTGCTGGAAAAACCGCCGGGCTAGGAGTCCCACAGAGCGCACACACACTCTCACTGCCCAGAGTCAGTCCCAAGGCGAGGAGTTCCACAGAGCGCACACACACACTCACTGCCCAGAGTCAGTCCCAAGGCGAGGAGTTCCACAGAGCGCACACACACTCTCACTGCCCAGAGTCAGTCCCAAGGCGAGGAGTTCCACAGAGCGCACACACACTCTCACTGCCCAGAGTCAGTCCCAAGGCGAGGAGTTCCACAGAGCACACACACTCTCACTGCCCAGAGTCAGTCCCAAGGCGAGGAGTTCCACAGAGCGCACACACACTCTCACTGCCCAGAGTCAGTCCCAAGGCGAGGAGTTCCACAGAGCGCACACACACTCTCACTGCCCAGAGTCAGTCCCAAGGCGAGGAGTTCCACAGAGCGCACACACACACTCACTGCCCAGAGTCAGTCCCAAGGCGAGGAGTTCCACAGAGCGCACACACACTCTCACTGCCCAGAGTCAGTCCCAAGGCGAGGAGTTCCACAGAGCGCACACACACACTCACTGCCCAGAGTCAGTCCCAAGGCGAGGAGTTCCACAGAGCGCACACACACACTCACTGCCCAGAGTCAGTCCCAAGGCGAGGAGTCCCACAGAGCGCACACACACTCTCACTGCCCAGAGTCAGTCCCAAGGCGAGGAGTTCCACAGAGCACACACACTCTCACTGCCCAGAGTCAGTCCCAAGGCGAGGAGTTCCACAGAGCGCACACACACTCTCACTGCCCAGAGTCAGTTCCAAGGCGAGGAGTTCCACAGAGCGCACACACACTCACTGCCTAGAGTCAGTCCCAAGGCGAGGAGTTCCACAGAGCGCACACACACTCTCACTGCCCAGAGTCAGTCCCAAGGCGAGGAGTTCCACAGAGCGCACACACACTCTCACTGCCCAGAGTCAGTTCCAAGGCGAGGAGTTCCACAGAGCGCACACACACTCTCACTGCCCAGAGTCAGTCCCAAGGCGAGGAGTTCCACAGAGCGCACACACACTCTCACTGCCCAGAGTCAGTTCCAAGGCGAGGAGTTCCACAGAGCACACACACTCTCACTGCCCAGAGTCAGTCCCAAGGCGAGGAGTTCCACAGAGCGCACACACACTCTCACTGCCCAGAGTCAGTCCCAAGGCGAGGAGTTCCACAGAGCGCACACACACTCTCAGTGCCCAGAGTCAGTCCCAAGGCGAGGAGTTCCACAGAGCACACACACTCTCACTGCCCAGAGTCAGTCCCAAGGCGAGGAGTTCCACAGAGCGCACACACACTCTCACTGCCCAGAGTCAGTCCCAAGGCGAGGAGTTCCACAGAGCGCACACACACTCTCACTGCCCAGAGTCAGTTCCAAGGCGAGGAGTTCCACAGAGCGCACACACACTCTCACTGCCCAGAGTCAGTCCCAAGGCGAGGAGTTCCACAGAGCGCACACACACTCTCACTGCCCAGAGTCAGTCCCAAGGCGAGGAGTTCCACAGAGCGCACACACACTCTCACTGCCCAGAGTCAGTCCCAAGGCGAGGAGTTCCACAGAGCGCACACACACTCTCACTGCCCAGAGTCAGTCCCAAGGCGAGGAGTTCCACAGAGCACGCTCTCCCCTAGGTCCAGGACAAGCAGGGACAGGAGCTCCCAGCTACACCCCCCTGGGGCGACGTCTAATCGTCTTTTAACTACTAGGCCCCCCCGTGGCTGGGAAACGCTGAGCTCTCACGGTCTGCGCTGACCACTCGGAGGGCTGCCCACACACAGCCACGGGGCAAGCCCACCCCAGTGGTCCCAGCATGTGTCAGTCTTTGCACTGGCAATACAAGCGCAGCCAGGCCTGGGGCCTGAGTCTGGGCCACAGCACGCCGAGGCCCGGCGCCACTGCCCCTTCCTACGCGGCGGCTAAGGCCCAAAGGGAGGAGCCCATCCGAGAGGCAAACCCCACCCGGCACCGCAGCAGGCTGAGCCCTGGCCAGCAGCAGCAAGTGCCACCCCCGCGGGACCCGCCGGGCCCTGGTAGCACACGGCGGCCGAGCCAGACAGCGGGCCTGCGGGTGGCTGCAGGTTGCTCTAGGCAGCTCCCCTCGTTCCCCCGACCGTGTTTCCTCTGTCGGTGGGCAAGGCTCCCTCCCCCCCGCCTCTGAGCACGCTGGCCCCCGGCTCCCACCCCCATTCACAGCAGCTGCTCAGCCTTTCATCCCTGTGCTCATTTGCCAGCTCAGCTTTCCTCCAGGGGCCGACACCTGGCCCCACCCTCTGCCCCAGCTGGAGCACAGCAGGGCATGGGCAGCCCATCCCAGCGTCAGTCTGCGGGACACAGGGAGCAGCGCTGCATAACAGGCCCGCGTGCAGGAAGGGAGCAGCCGTCCTTGGTGCACAGAGCACTCGGCGGCGGCACCCCAGGGCTCAGCTCAGTGAGCTCTCCAGGGCCAACCCTCGCCCGGCTGCAAAGCTACACGCCTGCGTTGCAGGGCATTGCCAACAGGCGCCAATAAACCCCTTACTCCACACTCGCCAGGTGCCTCTTTGTGTCAACGGCTTTCCCACAAAGACTAGCTTTGATGAAACGATAGCGAAAACCATAAACCCTTTTATGGGCACTGTTCTTCATGTCCTGCGCCCGTAAAGCCAGGCCCCCTCAGTGCCATAAGTCCAATCGCTCGGGCTGCAGCGGGAGAAAAGAAACGATGCCCAATATATTCTGAAAATAACAAAAAATTGTGGAAAGTACCTTTTCTATATGTTCCATTACAGCTGTAAGGTTAACTCTCGCACAATCCGTCAAAAGCTTTCTCCCCTTGGAACAGCTCATTCTGGGTGACAAACGGGGCCATAAACCTGTCACCGCGCTGGAAATACCCTCTCTGGCCACCGGTTCGCTAGCACGCCCCTCACCTCAGCGCCTCCCAGCTCAGTGCAACTCTCAGGGCCTCGCCAAGAACCCCCAAAGCTGCTTTGTGCTTCCTGGCCTGACGCTGTGCTCTCGGCTCGGCCGTGGCGGCTATTTGCACAAGCCAGCACGACGCACAGACGTGCACACGCACACGCACGCAGCCCAACGGTTCTATCGCTCCAGGAGCAGACCTGTCGGGACGCCCCGCCTGCTGTTGGGTGGGAATCGACCTGCAGGCAGAACACTGGTGGGGCAGGGGGGCTGCGTTGCATTTGGCGCATGGCTACCAGCACCACCCGGAGAGGGCGGGGCAGACGTCCAACACTACTGCATGGGGCAACAGGTGCATTCAGCGCCTGGGCCAGGGCTCTCGCCAAGCTCAAAATCACTTCTCCGTAAGGGTTCCGAGCAGAGGCCTGTGCGGCCCTGCAACCCAGGGGCTGTTGGGAGGGCAAACGGTCTGCTGATGAGCCCTTACGACAGTTCCACTCTTGCTGGATGATCAGGGTTATTTTATACATTTCACAGGCCTCCTAACTGCCCTCCGAGGCCCTGAAATGCCGTAGCAAATGAAAACGATCAGTGAGAGGAAGACGGCCATTTAGAGCCCCACGAGTGGCAGGCAATATTAACGAATGGAAGAGGCAGGCTAACAAGGCTCCGATGCGCACTCCACTCCGAACAAACAGCCTGCACTCCTCCGGCACACACTACACTGAGCGGCTGCGCAATTAGCGCAAGACAATCAAAAGCAACAGAGCAACTGAGGAGCCCAGGAGAGGGGCATCATTTCGTGTGACAAGAGGATGCAGTGAGGTGGCTCCGTTCAGGCTGAACAAGCTCTACGCCGAAGGCTTGTTATTAATTGCTCGGAGAAGAGACTCGTCCTTTATGGGCTTGTGTTTTCACAGGCGTCCACGTCAACGCTCAGCAGAGAAGTGTGATTTAAGGCCCCGCTCTCTGAAGGCTCCCGGTGCCAGCATGAAAGCCTGGGAGGAATGAGACTGCCCGCGTGCGTTCTCCACCAACTCAACGCACATTCCAAGAGCACCGGCACCATCTTGCTACCTGCCTGAGGAAAAGGTGCAGTGAAACGAATGTGCTTCAAAGGCAACAAAGTATTAATCGCTGGGCTGGTGAGTAGGAACACAGGCGTGGCTGTTACACAAACCCTCATCGCCAGTGGGATCCAATGACAAACCCGTCAGCACCCGCGGGCATCACTCCGAAAACAACATGCTGAGGCTGTTGCTTCAAAATGTCACTTACTGGAAACCCCCAAACCGAGCCGTTGAGAGACTGTCTCCGAGCGAGCCTCATGCAATAGCACACACCAGCTGAGATGCGAACAAAACCACTGGAACCTCTTCAGACTAACACACAACAGCAGCAGGGAAACACTCCTAAAAAGGAGAGTCTGAGTCACGCGGCGCAAAGGAGGAGGAGACCTAAGGAAATTCAAGGCACGTGGTGGAAGAAAAGACTCTGGTAGGAAGGGCCCTGCCGTCGAGGTGCCGTGGGTGCACGCTCGCTCGGCTAATGGGCATGGGTTTATGAAACACAGAAAGCCAGCAGTCCGTGACGTGCCTGGAGAGGAAGCCGGCACTAGCCTTGCCCTTTACCACTGGGGATCAGTTCTCTCAAGCACAAGGCACTCAGACTTTCTCACCAGTGCAGCTGGGCTCCCCGGCCAGGGACCGTTCATCACCCCTGCCCTCCGGAGGTCGGAAAGCCTCAGTTCTAAGCCCAGTTCAATCTTAGTCTCAATGGACGACCTCCAGCAAGTCCAATCATTGCCGGGGGCCTGGGTTTCCCAAAGCACATAAGGCTCCCTAGCAAACAGGTGCTACACAAACGCTCCCCCAGCCAAACACCTGGCGACAGACAAGAACAGGCTAGCCTGGCCCACCGCACTGCTCCTCCTTCCTCACCGAAAGCTCCTTGAGGAGATTCTAACGCCTTGCTCCAGATGAGAATCAGAGAGCCACAGCCTGCTAGGACTGGCAGGGACCTCACGACAGGACCAAGCACCGCCTAGACCGGGGGGCCCAGCCCATAGCCCTTCCCCCCTTAAAGGGCAGCTCGTGAAGCCTCCCCTGCGGCTCGCAAAGCTGCCCCTGTGCCCCTAGAACTAGTCCCCTGCCCTCGGCTCCCTGTGCTCACCAGGGCAGAGGAGCCGTCTGGTGCGGTGATGCAAAATGGCGTCGCCAAGATGATGGTGGCCAACGGGAGCCTGATGTGTCTTTTAAAGGGGCAGAATCCTTTTTTCTTTGTTTGCTCAACAACTCTGGGGGCTGGTGGGAAGCTCTTCCTGTTTTGTCCCCGGCTCAACGAAAATTGCTCAAAAAAAAATTCTGGTGCGGCTCTTTGCATTTTTTCTGCTGCTGTTCTGGCTCTCTTCATTTAATGGGTTGGCCACCCCGGTCTAGACCACCCCAACAGGCGTCTGTCCAACCTGCTCTTGAGTATCTCCAGAGATGGGGATTCCACAACCTCCCTGGGCAACGTATTCCAGTGTTTGACCACCCTGACAGGCAGGAAGCTTTTCCTGATGTCCAACCTCAACCTCCCTCACTATAATTGAAGCCCATTGCTTCTTGTCCTGTCCTCAGAGCTTAAGAGAATAATTCCACCCTCCTCTTTGCAATAGCCTTTTACATACTTAAAAGCTGCTGCTATGTCCCCTTCTAAGTCTTCTCTTTTCCAAAGTAAACAAGCCCAGTTCTTTCAGCCTTCCCTCATAGCTCACGTTCTCTAGAACTTTCATCATTCTTGTTGCTCTTCTCTGGACCTTCTCCAATTTCTCCACATCTTTCTTGAAATGCGGTGCCCAGAACTGGACACAATACTCCAACAGAGGCATGATCAGCGCAGAAGAATGACTTCTTGTGTCTTGCTTACAGCACTCCCGTTAGGACATCGCAGAATTATATTTGCTTTTTTTTGCAACAGCGTCACACTGTTGACTCACATTTAGCTTGTGGTCCACTGTGACCCCTAGATCCCTTTCTGCAGGACTCCTGCCTAGACAGTCGCTTCCCATTCTGTGTGTGTGACACGGATTGTTCCTTCCTAAGTGGAGCACTTTGCATTTTACCTTATTAAACTTCATCCTGTTGACCTCAGACCATTTCTCCAGTTTGTCCAGATAATTTTGAATTACGACCCATTCTCCAAAGCACTTGCAACCCCTCCCAGCTTGGGATCATCTGCAAACTTAATAAGCGTCCTCTCTATGCCGATATCTAAATCGTTGATGAAGATATTGAACAGACCCTTGCGGAGCCCCACTTGTTCTGCCCTTCCAGCATGACTGTCAACCATTGATAACGCATCTTGAGAACAAGTCTCGGAGGAGATCTGTGGCACCTTAAATATTAAAAGATTTATTTGGGCATCAGCCTTCCTGGGTAAAATCCATGTCTGCCCAAGTGGTTTTACCCACAAAAGCTGATGCCCAAATAAATCTGTCAGTCTTTACGGTGCCACGGATCTCCACGTTGTTTTCTCTGTGAACGGTTATCCAACCAGTTATGCACCTACCTTGGAGAGAAAGGGCCAGAAACCCATGCACTGATAGCAGCGAAGAGAGGCTGAACTGGACATGTTGATGTATAAAGCATTTCTCCAACCTATGCCGAGGCTGGAGTTACCAAAGAGACAAGCCAAGAGAACTTTCCCATCAGCCTCCACTGGAGTTACCAAAGCTCCCCTTAAGGAGCCATCCAAGGTGAATCAGGGCTGATTTCCTCCAGTCTGCTTCAGAACTGAGCTCCAAGCACTGGAATAGCTGAAAGGATCACCTGCATCCAGGGCCTGGACTTGCTCTGCTCACACATACCAGCATTCCCAAAACCAGCAAAGGAAGTCTTGCTGCAAGACTTGTGAAGGCAACCCAGGCTCTTCCTGATCCTCCCTTCCTCCTTCAGCCATGCAACAGTGCAACTAACCCTAAAGAACCCCACCCCGCATACCCCAGCTCTAGCCAGCTACCGCCCAGTGTCAAATCCCCATTCCTAGGACCAATGCAATCCGGAGTCAGGCCAGGACATGAGGTAGAATCCACTTGAGGGCTACTGCTAGATGATCGCCTTGTGCCACGGAGGCCAGACAGACAGACGTTCATTCTCAACAACCAGCTTCCTTGGCAGCAGTGACCTAGGACAGTCCACGGTCTCACACGAGGGAGCAGGGAAGCAGAGGAAGATGCTGAAGTGGGCAAGTGAAGGTTTTCACCCACAAGGCCATTCACTTCTGGATTCCCACAGGCGTCAACTGTCTCTCTAGTCCAGGGACGGTGCCTGTGGGCACAGGGACGTAATCCGCAGAATTTGCAACCGTGGTGCAGCTGCCATTGGTTGAAAGTTCACATCTGCATCCAGAGCACAGTTTGGATTCCTCATGGATGCAGGGCTTTCGCGCACAGCAGTGTCCATCCCTGCCTGGCAGATAACGACCTGGACTCATTTATCCATCACCTTGCCGTGGGACCCCAGCAATACAATATGCTTTGGCATGAAATCTGCCTCACTTCAACAACTCCAGCTCCTACAGAAACCGCTGCCCAGGAGCCCTTAGCAACACAGGCTCTTACACTCACACCAAACCTGTCTTCCACTCCCGGCACTGCCGTCTCGCACCCTCTCAAACCACGTACAAGCTCTTGGCTCTTCCCTTCAAGGTGCTCAGCAATTTGGGCCTAGGTGTTGAGAGGCAAATTCCAGGAGTCAGAGCGTGGCCGGCAGCTTTGCTCCTTGGGCACATGGGTAACACCGGACTGTGCAGGAACCAGCTGTCTCGGGGGCCAGTGCCCGAGTGCAGCATAAACTCCCGCGAGGACTGAGGAAGATCTCAACCCTCCCCCTTTGCTCCAAGTGCCAGCTGCACCTCTCTGAGCTCCCTTCTTGAAAACAAGCAAGAGCAGTGGGGACATTCAAAAAGGCAGATCCAAAGCAAGACCCTAGGGTAAGCATCTCTCTGCCCTGCACACTCCTCGCCCCCGCGGACATGGACAGGAGAAGGACGTGGAGGATGCAGGCATGTTGCTTAATGCAATTCAGGCCGCACCTCTCTAAACCGGGACCCTCTGCCCTGCACGCTCCTCGCCCCCGCGGACATGGACAGGAGAAGGAGTACACCGCACGCGGAGGACGTAGGTGTGTCCGTTAATGCAATTCAGGCCACACCTCTCCAAACCGGGACTCTCTGCCCTGCACGCTCCTCGCCCCCGCGGACATGGACAGGAGAAGGAGTACACCGCACGCGGAGGACGCATGTGTGTCGCTTAATGCAATTCAGGCTGCACCTCTCCAAGCCGGGACTCTCTGCCCTGCAGGCTCCTCGCCCCCCCGGACATGGACAGAAGAAGGAATACACCGCACGCGGAGGACGCAGGTGTGTCCGTTAATGCAATTCAGGCAACACCTCTCCAAACCGGGACTCTCTGCCCTGCACGCTCCTCGCCCCCGCGGACATGGACAGGAGAAGGAATACACCGCACGCGGAGGACGTAGGTGTGTCCGTTAATGCAATTCAGGTCACACCTCTCCAAACCGGGACTCTCTGCCCTGCACGCTCCTCGCCCCCGCGGACATGGACAGGAGAAGGAATACACCGCACGCGGAGGACGCAGGTGTGTCCGTTAATGCAATTCAGGCCACACCTCTCCAAACCGGGACTCTCTGCCCTGCACGCTCCTCGCCCCCGTGGGCATGGACAGGAGAAGGAGTACACCGCACGTGGAGGACGCATGTGTGTCGCTTAATGCAATTCAGGCTGCACCTCTCCAAACCGGGACTCTCTGCCCTGCACGCTCCTCACCCCCGCGGACATGGACAGGAGAAGGAATACACCGCACGCGGAGGACGTAGGTGTGTCCGTTAATGCAATTCAGGCCACACCTCTCCAAACCGGGACTCTCTGCCCTGCACGCTCCTCGCCCCCGCGGACATGGACAGGAGAAGGAGTACACCGCACGCGGAGGACGCAGGTGTGTCCGTTAATGCAATTCAGGCAACACCTCTCCAAACCGGGACTCTCTGCCCTGCACGCTCCTCGCCCCCGCGGACATGGACAGGAGAAGGAGTACACCGCACGCGGAGGACGCAGGTGTGTCCGTTAATGCAATTCAGGCAACACCTCTCCAAACCGGGACTCTCTGCCCTGCATACTCCTCGCCCCCGTGGGCATAGACAGGAGAAGGAATACACCGCACGCGGAGGACGTAGGTGTGTCTGTTAATGCAATTCAGGCCACACCTCTCCAAACCGGGACTCTCTGCCCTGCACGCTCCTCGCCCCCGTGGGCATGGACAGGAGGAAGAGTACACCGCACGCGGAGGACGCATGTGTGTCGCTTAATGCAATTCAGGCTGCACCTCTCCAAACCGGGACTCTCTGCTCCGGGAGGAGCACGGATGCTCCAGGATCAGAGGGTCCTGGTGTGTTTCCGGGGGTGGAGGGCTTGTGAGCCCGGTGCAATGTGGGGGTGTGTGTGGGTGGTAGTGCAGGAGCCCAGCATGTGGCCAAGGTGGGCTGCCCAGGGGAGTCGGGGAGCCTGGTGCACAGCCTAGCTGGGCTGCTGAGGAAGCTGGGAAGCCCAGTGGGGAGGCAGGACAGGGGGCGGGGCCAGCAGCAGAGGGACCAGAAATGATCTCCCCTGGTCGGGCAAAATCCCTCATCTTGGAGCAGTCAGGTCCCAAGGGTGCCAGATGTGGGAGGCCTAGTCTGTCCTGGAAAGCACTGGGATCAGGCGAGAAGGCAGAGCCGGCACAGGCACACTACAAGGCACTGCCAAACTGTAGGAGTGGGGGAGAGAAAAGGAACTAGATGGGCTTTGAACGTCCCTGATGTGGCCATGGAGCAGGATTGAGAAAGCGCCCTCCCTCCGCCTCCCTCATTCGGGGGAAGCAGCCCGGGAGGGGACAGCTCCTTCCTTCTGCTGACGTTCCCCCGGGACTTTACAACTCACCGCCACGGCAAGACGCAGTTTTGCTGACCAAATCCAGCAGCTGATTAAAATAATACTGGGAAAGAGGGCACTCGCCTGGAGTGATCCGCACTGGGAAAATCATCCCGCACTCCCCCGGCCAGGCCCTCAGCCAGCGCTCGATTCAACGGCAAGGGAACAAGAAAGGAACCCAAAGCGGCGTTTTCCGGCAGGCCCACCAGGATCTAGGAAATGTGTTGGTACCAACATAATTCTCCCTAGAATTATTCTCAATCCATCGGGCCTTTTAAACAATGATTTCTATTGAGACCCTCAACACAAATATTTTCATGTGCTTCATTTTGCTCTATTCTTGCAACACTGTGACAAAGTACATAAACCTCACTCCCACGGAGGGAAAAGCACCACGCTTTTCAAAGAAAATAGTATAATTGGCTCTTGCTCCTTTTGCAAGTCATCTATTAATCCATTATATTTTCCGTCCTCCTTCGCTTGCATTGATGTGATATGCTATTAGCACAGAGATTTTCTTTTTTAGCTACATAATCAATAAAGCATTTCCATATATCATTAAGTGTAACCTGCTGTTAAAATTAATGGAGCATTTGACTTGTGATCCATTTGAGTATGGTTGCAGCTTGATGCAGAAGAAAATGCATAAGAGCTGAGTTAATGGGACAGAGCAGCGCGCCCCGCCCGCCCTCCCCGCTTTTTAACATGCAGCCTTCGAGCAAGGGGAAGGGTTCCGTCTGCACTCGGCTGAATACAAAGTGCATTCACTTCCATGATTTCACACCCGAGGCGGCCAGATTTTGGGTCACATGAAAGGTCAGACGCTGCTAAAATGTGGTTTCTGTTTGGCTCCTGTAACCCCCTGCAGCACTGCCAATGCACTGCTCCCTTCCTCTGGTGGAAAGCCATGCTCACCACAGAGCCGTCAAGGGATCGGGAATAGCAATTTTCAAGCAAAATCTTTCTTAAGATGGAATAAGTTTCTAAATATCCACAGTCGTCACCATCAAAGGTCCTGTCAGCAGATACGGCATTGTGGCATCTTAGACCGCACTGCCTTGTGTCTCCACTGGCTAGTAATGGAGGTGTCTCCAGAGACCACCGTGTACTCGTCACTGGGACTTGCCCATTTTAAATGGCTCTCACTGCAATACCTCGAGGCTGTTACAGTTTTCCTCCCAGAACCTAAATATTTGAAATCCAGGAAACTGACACTTAGGGCTGTACTTTAAAAAGAAAAAGCCAGGCCCCGGAGCCAGCGCAAGGGTGGCCAGGGCAGCTCAAACAATTCTGGAAATTCAGAGATCTAAGCACGGGCCCTTCTCTCACACCAGAGCGAAGCCGGACGCCGTTCGTGTGTGAGCGCTGGGAAGCAATGGGACGATTCGCAGGGAGCCCAGAGAGGCAGACCCAGAGGCTTTGCGGACGAATTGTGTGGTTTCAAATTCCCAGGCTAGCATTTGCTCTCTCATTCCGGTTTCCCACTTAAAGGAAGGGCTTTTCTTTCAAGAGAGCTTAGGGGAGGCTGAGTTAGAAGAGCTCCTATGCATCACATACGTTCCCGCTAAGCTTCTTCCACCATGTATGGCTTTTTTCCAGCAATGTGTGGAATAAGCTGTATGTGCACCGATGAATGTGCAAATGTGCACCACCACTAGAAACAACACAGCTAGCTGGGGGGACGCTGAGTGGCCGCACAAGCGCACAGCTGTCAGGGAACACTGCTTGGTGGTAATCAGACCTGCTTCTCAGAACACTTTCCTCTTCCCCTCTCTGCCTGGCTCCTTACTGCAGACCTCCCACGTGCCCTCGAGTGGCAGTCTGCTCCCTGCCCAGTCCTCTGTGCCGGCCCTTCCCCCTAGGGCTGGGCATCCAAGCACCTGGATAGACTTTAAATGCCTTCCCTACCTGAACTACTCGGCGCTGGCCTGAGGCCCCAGCCTGGGACTTTCCCCCTGAACTATTTCTGATTTAGGACACGCAACAAAGGAAGCGCCCTTGCAGAAAACATTCTGTATGAGACGGGGCTTTGTCTGGCTCCCCTCTTTCCCAGAGCCTTCACTGAGGACAGATTCTCTCCTGGCGGGACTCGGGAGGATGGGGCTAGCGTTGCCAAATGCGGCTGATTCGGGGGAGGGGGATGCTTTGCCAACTTTAGCAACTGAAGACTTGCCGGTGGGCTCCGTAGTTTACCAGTGAGGAGGGACGTGCACCAAGGCGGGAAGGCAGTGAGACTGGGCACAGCCGGGGCAGAAATCGATCTCCCCGCTAACTGTAAGACGATGCTCTTGAGGAGACCCACTAAGTGCTCTGGCTCCAGCAGCAATCAGATGCTAGATTCTGGCTGCACGAACAGTCGCTCCAAGACTACACCCAGCGGGTGCAGGGAGGCTCCGAGGGCCGGGCCAGCAGTAAGTCAATGATGTGGCTACAATCGAACAAGACGCTGACCAGCGATGGGTTTGAATGTTGGGCTGATGTGATTGACCGGGGTTTAATGGGAGGATAGCATTTTGCATGTCACAGAAGCTCTGCAACACGCCCGTCCTTTCAGAACATCCACGGCGAAAGGTGGCTCGCCGTTCCGGTCCTCGGGGAGCTCTGGGGAATTAGAGCACGTTACGAACACGCGGCAAGCGGCTGTGGAACCACATGAGAACGGGGCCTTTCACGCTCTCGCCTGGATGCAAACTGACAGCAGAGCAACTAACTCTCCTGTGGTCACGCAGGGAAACGGTTTCTGCACGTGCTCCAGGCTCCGCTGTCCCGATGACGGGAGAAGGATGGTGCAGGTCCCTACTGCTTTCCCTGCGGGTAAGCTTTCCGCTCTGCAGCTAGCTTGTGGTGGGGGCATTTCCCACCTCTGCATGCAGGAAGTGTGCACTGCCCTTGAACCCTGGCCTCTCCGCTCTCCACAGGCTCTGTGTGGGCTGAGGAATGAGAATGAGACGCAGACCCTGGACCAAGTGTTTTCATGCAGCAGGCAGACACCAGAGTCCCTTAGGATGCGTCTACACTGCCCCCGGAGCTCGAAATGAGCCGCGCGATTTGAGCTCGCAAGTTGCATAGCTTATTCTGAGTATTTCCAGATAAGCCGCTATTCCTATTGATCCTCGTGGAGCGAGGCTCACAGGGACGTCGGAAAAGCGCGCCCGTTGTATTTCGAAATAACGGGCTTGTTTCAAAGACGCGGCATATCTGCTTTGGGATACTGGAAGTTTTCCGAATAGCGCTGCCGTCTAGACGCACCCTGAGAGTTTCACTCAAATGAGAGATTTAGGACAATCCTTTTCTCACTGTTTTACCACACGTTTGTACAGACCGTTTGCTGCTTTGCCACCAGTGTTCCCTGGAAGCTGGGCGCTTCTGCAGCGGCTCCTCCTTCTGCACCATTGTGGGGGGGTGACAGAGGGCCTGAGCAAGCCAGTGCAACTGCAGAGCACTTGCCTCCTGACACGCCCGAAGGAGAAAGCAGCGTCTGGGTGCCCGGTCAGCCCAGCTAAGCTCAGCCCAGGCCCGCCGGCACAGCCGGTGTAGGTCAGGCCGTGGAGACACGGGTGTGGCTGTGAGCCACAACACTGGGGCTAAAAGAGGCCCGCCGGTGAGGGTTTTACTTGGTGTATTTGGATAGACCAGGAACAGAAAAAAGGCAAGTTTCCCAAGAAGGAGACCGCTGCCCGCCCTGTCTACATACACAGGACCTTGCGAACGGGCTTGGTCCTGTCTGCCCACTCCCACCGACAGAGAACAAAAGCCAACGTGCCTGGCCCGCTTACACAGGCTTCCTGGGCAAGTTACTTTTCCCCTAGCGGAAGCAAACTTCCTGCTTCTGGAGCAGAGGAGCTGCATGTAAACACGACAGCAGGCGCCTCGGCCTGGCCAGGCCGGACACTAGATTTCCATGGACCCTCGCCAGGCCAGGCGTGCGGAGCTGCTCGTCATGGGGTGTCAGGGACAGCGATGGCGTGACACACTCTACCCGCAGCCAAGCGCCACCCACCAGCGGCGAGACAGCAGCACCCTGCACTGCCACCGAGAAGCAGTGTGCAGGTCCTTCCCTAGCAGCCTCCTAAAGCGGGACGTGTGCACGTCCTTGGCTAGCGCTAATTAGCAAAAGGCCCTGAATTCCTATAGCCAGTCAGAATGTCTGGGATCTGTGCCAAATTTACGACAACGAATTTACCTCCCTTACGAGCGCTGTCTTTGAGCCGGCCCCGCCCAGCGGGCGCGCAGCCTCTCCAGCCCGAGATCAGAGGCACTTCCTCAGAGCTCGGCTCTCTGCTCTTGCGAGGCACGAGACAATTCCAGGCTTCCCATTCAGACGCTCTTTTACCGCACAGCGGGACAACCCTGCAGATAATGGGCGGGGGTGTAATAAAGCGATGGGAGTCAATCGCACTGGCTGGATTTACTATTACAAAAGACTATTTAACCTGCTCCCAAGCAGCCTCACCAATGCAATTAGGAGCCAGGGACTAGGCAGCTCTCCAGAACCTAACTATCAGCACGGCAGAGCACTTCCACTGCGCAGGACTGGCGCTCAGCTGGCCCTGGGGATCAGCGAGAAAAGAAACGGGCCGATAAAAGGTGTTACAGCGTCTCACGTGTGCTCTCAACTTTCTACTCCGCTGGCTCTGGAGACGGAGGCGGCGCAGTGCAAGGGGCAGCCAGTCCGGGCCGGGTTCTGGGCGATCACACTATGGAGGTTAACGGTTCTATTCCCAGCCCAGTGTGGGTTGCGGTTCGGGGGCCAGCACAACCAAATGAGACGCGCGCTCGTATGCGAGGGCCCCATGGCAGGATCGCACCCTGTCTGGGTGTGAGTTCCAGCGCTGCCGAGGGATTCATGCGCACTCCCCTGCAATCCAGGGATGCTAGCTATCAGTTAATCGAGCAGCTGATTAACCTCATGAATTCATATCGGTTACTCGACCCGGGGGCGGGGCCAGCAGCCAGTGCACTCCAGTCCCACTCTGAAGGAGTCCCCTGCCACTCAGCGCTGCTGCCTCTGGATCAGAGGTAGCAGCATGGAGCGCCAGGCAGGAGCTGGTCCGTGAGGGGAGCCAGTTTAAAACCAGCTCCTCAGGCGGGGTACGGTGTCCAGTAGTGGGCACCACACATTAGGAAATGTGGAGACCTGGAAGGCCACATGTGAGTAGACAGCAGGTAGGTAACAATCGTCTTGTGGCTACGGACACTAGTCACACCGTTTAGAATGGTGAAGTTACACAAAACCAGTTTATAAAGGATCCGAGCCAGTTCCTCGTTTTCGGGTTCTCTTGGGGTCTTGAATTGGCCTTTGTAGGGACTTCCTTACTGGCACACCTCTCTCTCGCTTTGCCTTGTGGGCCGAAGTGTGCTCTGATACCTCCTGGCTTGCAGACACTGCCGGTAGAGATCAATTATATGGACAGATACCCAGGGCTGGTACTGAAGCCAAGCATTCCAGGTGCATCTCGCTACAGCCAGCCGCCTCAGGCCCTTAAAGAAAGAGGAACATTTCTCAGACTAACGCCTGCGTCGCACACTCTGGCAAGGGCCTTTGTCGCCAACAACGGTAACGGGAGGGCAGGGCTATAAACAAACATCCTACGGGGGACAATTTAGTCTAGTCTCACCGGGGGTGGCTTCCTGATTCCAGTGACTGTCCCCAGGGAGGTCTCAGTCGGCAGGCAGCACATGGCTCAATACTGGGAGCCAGTCCTGATGAGCTGGGGCCCCTGTGTCCACAGGGTGGGCACCATGGTCAGAACCAGCGTGGGGAACTGGCTTCCCCCATACCGAGCTCCCAAAGGGTTTCACTCCAAAATAAAATCAATTTGCAGCGGAAGCCGCTAACGCCTGAGCAAAAGGCCACTTTTCCCACACACACGTGGCAGCGCCAGGGCAGGAGGGGCAGAACGAAGCCAATTAACCTCAACCCACGGAGCCCTAGGGGAGCTCCGGGTGGTAACAGACGAGACTAGGTGAACTGGCAGCTTACGAGCAGTAGCTGTCAAGCTGCCCCGCTAAGCATGCCCCGCCCCTCCCTTCTGGCATCATGCGAACGCGCCAGAACCTCTCTTTGCAGGAAACTTGCTGTCATCTCTGCCAGCTGGGGCAGTGCGATCAGCCCCTAATGAGCTGGCCCACTTGGGAGCCCCAGGCTGCATCAGGCCCCACTGCAAACTCCTAATACGTTCATTACTCCGTACCATTTCAAGCCATTCTTCAAATAATTACAGGAATTTGATAAGCAGAAATCATATAAACCTGCTGCAGCTTTCTCTCTCCCATTTGCTGTCGGAAGGACAATGTGAGAGTAATTAGTCAGATGATAGCAGGCCGGGTTACGCAAGCAAAACAAAATTAATATGATCCTTGCTCCAAACCCGCCAATCAAATGACACCCCTGACAGCGGGGGAGGGGCCGGCGGGGGGAGGCAAAGGAAGCTGAAGCCCCTCCCGGAGCAGCCTCTGCCAGCGCAGTCAGCAGGCGCATCGGAACAGCCAACCTGCAGCTAGCTCTCCGACAGTCGTGTCAGGTAACCGTGGTAACTCGGCGGCCAGGGGAGGCAGGAGAATGCCTCCTGGAGTATCCACAGACAGTCCATCAGCGCACACACGCCAGAGCAAAGCTGCAGCTGCCCCGCTCTGCCCACCTGACCGGGCAAGGAGGGATGGCGAAGAAATGGCCACGACACCTTCACCCCTGCTGGCTTCTCTAGGGGCTCCAACAGCTGGGGTCAGAGCTCGGGGCGGCAGAACCACAGGCGCTGGCTGAGAAGTTCTCAGATGCTGGCCTGGGTGCCCCCGTGCCTACAAGCGTCCGAGCGTGCCCCCGCCAAGCTAACACACTTGGAAACACTGACCACTGTCACAAATGCTGGAGACCAGACGGGGCTGGTGGGAGCCTGACAGCTCGTGACCCCTGGGACTTCCTGTTGGAAGCTGTTCTGGGATCCTGCCTCCTCCTTGACTTGGCACGTCCCAGGCTTTGGGAATAAACACTGCACGGAGAGCACTTTCCAGAGCCAGTCTCCAGCACGGGCCAGTGCAGCCTCGCCCCTTTCACAGAGGTGCAAAGGGGGGACAGGAGGGGACGCCAGGGTCAGCGTGGGGTAGAACGCAGGTCTCCCGGGGCCCAGCCAAGGATGTTCAATTGCGATTCTCTGGCTAATCATGCAGTCCATACAATTTGTATCGACTACACGACTAGTTGATAAGGGGCTGCTCTGCAGAGCTGCAGCGGGGGTGGGTCCCAGAGCCGGCTGGAGCCAGGACAGAGCTGCTGGGCTCTTACTACATTTAAAATGCAGAGGGGCAGCTTGTGCCGAGTCCAACAGCCTCTATTCACAGTGGGCAGGGCTGGCTGCGGACGGGGCTGCTGCTGGAGCAGCCTCCCCTATTCCTCCCTTTCCCATGGCTTCTAATGAGGGGAGGAAGGGGCTAGTGCGGCACCGGCTCCTCTCTCCCCTGACACTTAATCCTAATGAGAGGCAGCAAGAGCCTCATCAGGAGAAGGGAGGCGAGCGGCTGGAAGGGTGGCCGTGGAGAGGGGAGGTGAGCGGCTGGAAGGGTGGCCGTGGAGAGGGGAGGTGAAAGGCTGGCAGAGCGGAGGAGAGGGAGGCGAGCGGCTGGCAGAGCGGAGGAGAGGGGAGGTGAGCGGCTGGCAGAGCAGAGGAGAGGGGAGGTGAGCGGCTGGCAGAGCAGAGGAGAGGGGAGGCGAGTGGCTGGCAGAGCAGAGGAGAGGGAGGCGAGCGGCTGGCAGAGCGGAGGAGAGGGGAGGTGAGCGGCTGGCAGAGCAGAGGAGAGGGGAGGTGAGCGGCTGGCGGAGCGGAGGAGAGGGGAGGCGAGTGGCTGGCAGGGTGGCAGTGGAGAGGGGAGGCGAGCGGCTGGCAGGGTGGCAGTGGAGAGGGGAGGCGAGTGGCTGGCAGGGTGGCAGTGTAGAGGGGAGGCGAGCTGCTGGCAGGGTGGCAGCGGAGAGGGGAGGCGAGCGGCTGGCAGGGTGGCAGTGGAGAGGGGAGGCGAGCGGCTGGCAGGGTGGCAGTGGAGAGGGGAGGCGAGCTGCTGGCAGGGTGGCAGCGGAGAGGGGAGGTGAGCGGCTGGCAGGGTGGCAGTGGAGAGGGGAGGCGAGTGGCTGGCAGGGTGGCAGTGTAGAGGGGAGGCGAGCTGCTGGCAGGGTGGCAGCGGAGAGGGGAGGTGAGCGGCTGGCAGGGTGGCAGTGGAGAGGGGAGGCGAGCTGCTGGCAGGGTGGCAGCGGAGAGGGGAGGCGAGCGGCTGGCAGAGCGGAGGAGAGGGGAGGCGAGCGGCTGGCAGGGCAGCAGTGGAGAGGGGAGGTGAGCGGCTGGCAGGGTGGCAGCGGAGAGGGGAGGTGAGCGGCTGGCAGGGTGGCAGTGGAGAGGGGAGGCGAGCTGCTGGCAGGGTGGCAGCGGAGAGGGGAGGCGAGCGGCTGGCAGAGCGGAGGAGAGGGGAGGCGAGCGGCTGGCAGGGCAGCAGTGGAGAGGGGAGGTGAGCGGCTGGCAGAGCGGAGGAGAGGGGAGGCGAGCGGCTGGCAGGGCAGCAGTGGAGAGGCGAGGTGAGCGGCTGGCAGGGTGGCAGTGGAGAGGGGAGGTGAGCGGCTGGCAGAGCGGAGGAGAGGGGAGGTGAGCGGCTGGCAGGGTGGCAGTGGAGAGGGGAGGCGAGCTGCTGGCAGGGTGGCAGCGGAGAGGGGAGGCGAGCGGCTGGCAGAGCGGAGGAGAGGGGAGGCGAGCGGCTGGCAGGGCAGCAGTGGAGAGGGGAGGTGAGCGGCTGGCAGGGTGGCAGTGGAGAGGGGAGGTGAGCGGCTGGCAGAGCGGAGGAGAGGGGAGGCGAGCGGCTGGCAGGGCAGCAGTGGAGAGGGGAGGTGAGCGGCTGGCAGGGTGGCAGTGGAGAGGGGAGGTGAGCGGCTGGCAGAGCGGAGGAGAGGGGAGGCGAGCGGCTGGCAGGGCAGCAGTGGAGAGGGGAGGTGAGCGGCTGGCAGGGTGGCAGTGGAGAGGGGAGGTGAGCGGCTGGCAGGGTGGCAGCGGAGAGGGGAGGCGAGCGGCTGGCAGAGCGGAGGAGAGGGGAGGCGAGCGGCTGGCAGGGCAGCAGTGGAGAGGGGAGGTGAGCGGCTGGCAGGGTGGCAGCGGAGAGGGGAGGCGAGCGGCTGGCAGAGCGGAGGAGAGGGGAGGCGAGCGGCTGGCAGGGCAGCAGTGGAGAGGGGAGGCGAGGGGCTGGCAGGGTGGCAGTGTAGAGGGGAGGCGAGTGGCTGGCAGGGTGGCAGTGGAGAGGGGAGGCGAGTGGCTGGCAGAGCGGAGGAGAGGGGAGGTGAGCGGCTGGCAGAGCGGAGGAGAGGGGAGGCGAGCGGCTGGCAGGGTGGCAGCGGAGAGGGGAGGTGAGCGGCTGGCAGGGTGGCAGCGGAGAGGGGAGGTGAGCGGCTGGCAGGGTGGCAGTGTAGAGGGGAGGCGAGTGGCTGGCAGGGTGGCAGTGGAGAGGGGAGGTGAGTGGCTGGCAGAGCGGAGGAGAGGGGAGGTGAGTGGCTGGCAGAGCGGAGGAGAGGGGAGGCGAGCGGCTGGCAGGGTGGCAGCGGAGAGGGGAGGTGAGCGGCTGGCAGGGTGGCAGCGGAGAGGGGAGGTGAGCGGCTGGCAGGGTGGCAGGGGAGAGGGGAGGTGAGCGGCTGGCAGGGCAGCAGGGGAGAGGGGAGGTGAGCGGCTGGCAGGGTGGCAGCGGAGAGGGGAGGCGAGCGGCTGGCAGGGCAGCAGTGGAGAGGGGAGGTGAGCGGCTGGCAGAGCGGAGGAGAGGGGAGGTGAGCGGCTGGCAGGGCAGCAGTGGAGAGGGGAGGTGAGCGGCTGGCAGAGCGGAGGAGAGGGGAGGCGAGCGGCTGGCAGGGCAGCAGTGGAGAGGGGAGGTGAGCGGCTGGCAGAGCGGAGGAGAGGGGAGGCGAGCGGCTGGCAGGGCAGCAGTGGAGAGGGGAGGTGAGCGGCTGGCAGAGCGGAGGAGAGGGGAGGCGAGCGGCTGGCAGGGCAGCAGTGGAGAGGGGAGGTGAGCGGCTGGCAGAGCGGAGGAGAGGGGAGGTGAGCGGCTGGCAGAGCGGAGGAGAGGGGAGGCGAGCGGCTGGCAGAGCGGAGGAGAGGGGAGGCGAGCGGCTGGCAGGGCAGCAGTGGAGAGGGGAGGTGAGTGGCTGGCAGGGTGGCAGCGGAGAGGGGAGGTGAGTGGCTGGCAGAGCGGAGGAGAGGGGAGGTGAGCGGCTGGCAGGGTGGCAGCGGAGAGGGGAGGTGAGTGGCTGGCAGAGCGGAGGAGAGGGGAGGTGAGCGGCTGGCAGGGTGGCAGCGGAGAGGGGAGGCGAGCGGCTGGCAGGGTGGCAGCGGAGAGGGGAGGCGAGCGGCTGGCAGAGCGGAGGAGAGGGGAGGCGAGCGGCTGGCAGGGTGGCAGCGGAGAGGGGAGGCGAGCGGCTGGCAGGGTGGCAGCGGAGAGGGGAGGCGAGCGGCTGGCAGGGTGGCAGCGGAGAGGGGAGGCGAGCGGCTGGCAGGGCAGCAGTGGAGAGGGGATCAAACGTCTCTTGAAAAAAGGTTTTCACGTCTGCAGTGGATTTCCTACTGTACACATTGCACATGGTGATTCTTTCTGCAGATTTCTATACTGAAAGACCAACGAGTGTTTCTGGAGCCGCGCTTTGGGCCATCAATCTTTTAGACTTTAGAACAGCAATTTCCTGCTGAGGGGGATTTCATGTCACTCACGTGGCTATAGTGACGTTGTCCGTCCGTCCTACATGTCACAGGGACACACTTCACTGTAACTTATTCTAGCATAATCCTTTGGGGAAAACATTTCTCTCACTGCTTGCAGGGGCACACAACCAGCAGGGAAGATTTCTAGCACAGCGGCGTCTAGCCGGACGAAGCCGTCCTGGCCGTGACTGCGCACTGGCGACTGTGAGCAGAGTCCCAGTTTTCAGACTGCAGCCATTGGCGGGACTGGAGGGCTGGAGGTTGTTAATTGAAGAAGGTGGCTGGGGCGTAGCACGGGAAGGCTTCAGAAAAGTCCCTCCTCCCCCATTCCAAGTGGGATGGGAGGCCCCAGCTCAAAGAGCCCAGCGCAGTCCAGTGACTCGCCTGCCTCGGAATGCTGCACCTCTGGCAGGATGGCTGTGCCCCGGCGGGCCCATCATGGAGCTTGGAAGCTGTAGGCGTGCAGCTAGGGCTGGCAGGGTCCTGCAGGAGGCCTGACGCTCCATGAGAACTAGCCAGGACAATGCGCTGGGCAGTCACGCACAGCACGCTGGTCCCTCGAGAAGCCGGGCCCGTGCAAGCAGAATGCATTGTAATGCAGCCCAGTGCGGTGCCTAGGCCGCATGCACAGTGCAGGATTGTGCCCTGAGCGGTGACTCTGAAAAGGAGTCCGTGCTCCTGAGTACATCTGGGCAGCAACAACCCAACTGGAAACCACGTTTCACAGAGCCCGGGTTGACAGAGCTAAAAGCAGAGCGTAGCCATTCGGGTATGGACTCTGAAACCGAGTTCCTCCCCAGCTCCAGGCTTGGCCCAAATGCCTACACGGTTCACTTATCAGAAGCACATGGGATCCTATCTGGGGAAAAGGCAATATGCCACGTTCACTAAGAATCCAGTAGAAAAGCAGTCAGCGTTTGCTCACACACAGACAGGCACAGGCACAGGCACAGACACAGACACACACAGGCACAGACACACACAGGCACAGACACACACAGACACAGGCACACACAGTCTTGCCAGTTGGTGTTATAATTACCAGTCTGTTGCTCGCCTTCGCTCGTTGGCCAAGCTAGTGAAGTACGAGGATCAGGGCCAGGTTCCTTTCAGCCCGGGCTGAGATCCCACTGAAAGTGGCAGACGAACCCAAGCTCTGTGGCAAAGCAACTGCTTCTTAAAGCAATTTTTTTGCATTGGGACCAGCGGGTTTGCATCATCCTGCTGTCTTGCCAAGTGCTTGTTTTCTCAAGTTGTTCTTTTCATCCCTTATCTATTGTCCCGCTTTTTGGTCTCTGCTGTCTTGTCTGGATTGAGAACAGGTGGCCTTGTTCCTTCAGATTTGCCAGCATGCCCCCGGCTTGCATTCGGATGAGGTGCCCTCCTGGAACACCTGGGAATGGCCTTCCTGGTTCTCTCCTAACACACACATTCCTCATTCACACCCCAGGGAGCTTTCCTTAACACAGACGGGAGAGCAGCGTGTGGGCAAGGACATCCCCTTGCAGGTTTAACAGACACGTCACAATACTCTTCTCAAGTCTGAGTTCAAGTAATAATCAGAAGGGTCTGTTCTTGTCCTTTCCATCAGACACAGATACCAGCAAACACAAGCAATGTGCCTAAAGCTAAACTACTCCGACATTATCCTAACTTAACTAGAGTTAAAATAGAACGTTATACGACAACACGGCTACTTTTAGCACCATCGCATGAGCCCAAGTCCACTGACAGCATCTCAGCCTCGCTGCTGTGAAGGTTTTGAAGGGCTTTTTGTTAAATTAAGATGGTTCAAAGCAGCATTTTACTTCTGCACAGTAAAGTTTTTAAGCTGTATTAAGTCAACGTTCCGTTGTAAACTTTGAGAGAACGACTGTCCTGCTTTGCTCAGAGTTATAACCCATCTCTGTTCCCGAGTTACTCGTAACTCTGAGCTTCTACTGTGGCTGTAAAACTGGGAAGGGCCCAGAAAAGAAACATTAAAATTATCTGAGAGCTGGAGAAAAATGCCTGAGAGTGGGAGACTTGACGAATTCAATCTGTTTAGCTGATCGCTAATGAACCAGCCACTTTTTCTGGAACGGCCTCATGTGACACGTGTTAATTCCTTCCCTGTCTTTACCCCTGGACTTCTCTGCGGCACGCGCGGGTCTTTCCCAGCACAAAGAAGAGCTCTGTGGAGCTTGCAGGCTTCTCCCTTTCACCAGCAGAAGTTGGTCCAATACAAGATGTGCCCTGTAGGCAGCCTGGGGGAGGAGTTTCTCCAAACGCAGACTGAGGGGTCCCTTGATTAGGGTGCGTAAGTATCTTTCCTATTGGTCCTGAGGCTCATGGGAATGGGGTGCCTGCAGCAGCCGGCTGTGTGAAAACCAGATTCCCAGCAAGGAAGAGCCGGGAACCAGAATGAGTGATGCACGGGCTGCATTAACGCAGTGCCCGTGTGCACGGGGAGGGGCTGGCAGCAAAGTCAGGAACTGGGAAGAGGTTCCGATACAAGAGCTTGATAAGCAGGAAAACAGGCAAGGGAGACAAGCACCCGCGGGCATCCAGGGCCAGGACTCTCCACCAGCTGACAGGTCATTTCATCAGTGCGGAAAGGCAGCAGCTCACACCAAGGCAAAATTAGTGAGAGGGAATTTGGTCCACTTCATCCAGCAGGCTGGGCGATGAGGCTCGACACATTCGGACTGGAAATAAGGTGCTTCGCAATGAGAGTAATTAACCACTGAACCAATGTACCAGGGCCTTTGGGAGAATCCCCAGCCCTGGCAGTTTCCCCACTCAGAGCATGTCTGCCTCACAGCTCTGCCCTAGGGATGATGTGGGGCAGGTCTCTGGCCTGTCAGACTGGCTGATCCCCGTGGTCCCTGCTGGCTTTGCAGGGGAACAAGCACGGATGCTAATGGCGGGAGGATGAACACTGGGTGCTTCCCATCTCTTCGGGTGCCATTTGCTTGGCACAAACCTTCCCACATGTCACTGGGGTCAGTGTGGCCCCTGCCGAGAGCACAGCCTGGCCCACCTGGGGGTCTGCTCCGAGTCCTGGCGCTAGCGAGCGTGAAGTGCTGCTCACATGACTTCTGGCCGTGTCTTCTGTCTGCAGTAAGTTTTGCAACTGCAGCTAGTACAGCCAGATAGATACCGTCTTGTGTGGAGGATCTCACAGAGCTCCACAACGGTGCTGATGCAGCCAACTCGCCTGCTAACACCTGGCAGCCTCAGGAAAACCAACGGCGGTGGCGACTTCATCTCCAACGGGAATAGTGGTACCGTCATCGCTGGCCCGGGCTTCCCGAGACCAGGAGCCGGAGCGAGGCCGTGGCGAGATAGACATGCTGGCCCTGAATGCTGCCCAGGCCAGGTGAAAGGGACGCCCTTTCGTTGAGGGACTCTGGCAGCGGCAACCAATACAGCTCAGTTACACGCTCACACCATCTGCTACCTGCCGGCTCCTTTATGAAATTTGTTCTTGCCTAATGGATGACTGGCCAGAACGGAGGACAGCTGCTTGCCTTTAATTTATGCCAGATGTTCCAGTAGGTCTGGACTCGATTTTCTTCTCATCCTGACAACTGTAAAAAATGTGACAGCAGTTTCTGTCAGCTGCTGTGTTCAGCCACATCCTTGCCTGCTTTGGGCTTGCCAAGATCTCTCTGGCAACCTTCGAAACATTTCTATTTTGGAAGGCTGGTAGCAGGAGAGCCAGCGATGACACGCAATGCCCACTCTTACTCTGGTTTCGCATGAGAACTCCATGTTCAGTTCCACACTGTGTGCAAGCAGCCTGAGCATCGGCGGCTATCGGCAGGGCTCTGCGACCCACAGATGCCAGGGTCCCAGCGACAACGTCCAATCCGCCTTCCTTTCTTTCCTGTGCAACAGCAACAAACTCAGCCTGAGCATCTTCTGAGTTGGGCTCTTCCTACAGCTTCCTCTCAGAACCCATTGGCCAAAGAGAAACCACCACCTCTATGGCCTGCAGCTAAACCCTGAACCTCAATGAACCTGCAGTCTCCATGTGGCCCATCAGAACAGTGCTGCTTCCACGTATACAGGGGATCTGCCTCTGCCTCCACCTCCCTGGCACAGAAGTGAAGCAAGACATTAAGAACCCGTTCATTTTTGGAAACTGCCTACAAAGGTAGAGATGATCACAGAGCACTAGAACTGGAAGGGACCTGGAGAGTCATCGAGTCCAGTCCCTGCCCTCACGGCAGGACCAAGCACCCGAGGGATCTGATGTGGTCCAAACAGTAGGCGAGGAGGAGTCTACTCTAAGGATTCCTTGATTATAAAGACAATCCTAGACTCATAGAACTGGAAGGGACCTTGAGAGATCATCAAGTCCATTCCTCTGCCCTCATGGCAGGACCCAGCACCGTCTGGACCAGCCCCGACGGGTTTCTTGCTGTGACTTATTGAGACCTTCTCACTCATGTTTAGCATTTCAGGGAAGCTCTGATGGAGACAGACTGACTCTTCTTAAATACGTTGTCCTGCAGCAAACCCAGGACACCAAAGACCTGCCCAGCAATCGCTGTGCCAAGGACCGAGCTCGCGGTGCTGCTTTGGACTGTGATGCTGAGGAAGAAGAAGGAATAATGTGAGAACTAACCAGGGCTCTCAGGGTAATTCCATCAGGAATTAGTTAATGAAAAGTGCATGATCACTACTTCCTCCTCATCTTGTCCCATCTTTCACCCAGCCTGACAACCACAGAAAGAGGGACAGCACAGCCTTGTGTGGAAGGCATAGGCAGCCTTTGCCACAAGGATCAGTTCACCCTGATTGATGACTGAACGTCAGTCGTTACTTTGGTCACTAGCGGCGATGCAAAACTGGATCACTGCGGAGTTGTGTGTTCCCTACAGTGGCTCTTGGGCTGCAGCCTGTAACACCTTTCAACTTCCAGTGGCGCCTGTGTGCGTAGTGACGACCTACATATCCTACAGATGATTCAATGTAACAAGGGGCCTGCCTCGTGGTTTGAATACACAGCCCCACACTGTCCAAGTCCCAAAAATCTAGTCCCACAAGGTCCTGAAAGCCCCTTTTCAAGATCTGTCCTTGAGACCCTCTTTGCTGCCCACCACGTTCATACACCATGTGCAAACACCACCATCTCTGGGGTAAGTTCAACAATCGGAACTAATTCACTAGCAACACTTCCCCTCTTACAGTCACACTCCTCGAACTGCATGGAGATGGAGCCAAAGCAAATGTCCCTGTCACAGGCGTGATGGAAGGCCCAGTGTGGGACAGAGAAATAACACAGATTCAAACAATGGTGTTACTGTCTTTCCTTTTAGAAAGTAAGGACTCAGCCCTACACTGGCTGATTGAAGAGCCTAAATGAAGAGTCTGGGAAGCCTTTAGTTACAGCAGTGGCTGTAATTCTCTGCACCCCTCTCCCTACTTATCTTCCACTTCATGGCAGAGGCACTCAGCTGAGAACTTGCCAGATGAGAACTGTCTGTTGTCCCTAGCAGGGAGGTAAAATCCCATTTAATTAGTTAACTAGCAAATCGTTAAGTTTAACCGGTTAACTGATGAAATGGGGGTGGAGGGCCCCCCCCACCACAGCTGGGCTGGACTGACCCCCCATGGCACAGGCAGGGCTAGGAGTTGGCAGCCTCGCAGGCTGGAGCAAGAAGGCTCCTCCTGGGGAACCAGTGAACCGTTCCCATCCCTAGTCCTTAGCTGCACACAGGAATTACGAGGTGGCCCCACGACATGCGTCTATTCTCTGTAGGGCAGCAGCACTCAAGAGTCCAATCAAAATCGGCCCCCATCGGGTACAACAGGTAGAGACAAGCCCTAGCTGTCCTGAACCAGCCCTCCCTGGCAGCGGCACCGCTGCAGGGTGAGAATACGAAAGGGCCCGTAACAGCCTGAGAACGTTTTAATACCGTGCTCGCGGTGGGCAATTCATGAAACTGCCATAGCAGCGAATCTGTGTGCCAAGGGGACAATGGGACTCTGCCCTGTGTGCCTGTCGAGTGGTTGGCAAGAATGAACACTCTGCTGCCAACAGTTGGCGCTTTGCATGATCACACCCCTCTCTAGCTGATCAGGAAGAACATAAATGTGGCTGCGGGTCGGTAGAGCAGGGACAACTCTGTGTCCAACCTCGGATGCCCCTGCGAGCTGCTCCGATGCTCACAAGTAGGAAATGTCTCGGTGAAGTCACTAATTTGATTCACTCTTCCACGGGGCTGGGCTGCTCAGTCTGGGAGGGAACACTGGAGACGGCGTGTCTGTCTTATCCCCAGCAGGAGAGTCTCTGGCTTGAATTCCTCTATGGATATGGAACCAGAACCTCCCTTGGAAGCAGGTCCCATCACCCAGACGAGCTGGACAGGGCTCTGGCTAACGTAATGACTTCACTGGAATGTTCACAGCCTGCAGAGAACTGCTCTTCCCTGGGCCCATTTCTGAAGCAGCAGGCAGTTCACCTGCCTCCCCCGGCTCGTCCCCGCCCCCGAAAGGCCCGTCTCTCCGTTTATCCAAACCCTAAGCGTCCCCCCTCAGCAATCTGGCATTTGGTTTGGATTCCCAGAGAAGAGTGAGCAGATGCAAAGGAATGCTTTTGTCTGCACCTTTTTATTCTCACATCTCTGCGTAGTAACAGAATATTCAATGAAGTCATTTAACATTTGCCAGGGACCTACAAATAATTCTTTGTGATTTTAAAAAAGGGACTATGGGCAGGAAAAAGACTGTAAAATAGTGTGTGTTTTAGGAGATCTGTTCCCTGTGTGTAGTCAGCCACCTCTGCCTGTTTCGTCACAGAATCCCAGCTAAACGTGTCTTTCGTCGGTCACTCTGCAAATCAGCGCAGTTCTGGGAGAGAGGGCAGGAGCATTTCCTGGCTCCTGCATCATTCAGAATTTTGCACTTAATTCTATTAATTATTGTTCTGCTGGCTTTCCACCCCCACAGGTCTCTGCTTGCTCCTCCACCAAGGCCAGCACTCAACTCTCTGGGAGACACGCCTTTATGAAGCAAACTTTCTCCTTTCGGTGTGGAGAGGCATTGAGGCTCTGGGGCAGGGAACAACACTGAACACGAGGCAGCTCCCAAGTGAGGAGGGCAGGAGAACGCAGAGGCAGAACTCTGTCGACAGAAGGCGTTATTCCTCGTAGAATGAGCTTTACAGCCGTCGACAAAATTGCTGAGTCCTGTCGATGTTATGTCGACAGAACTCAGCAGCAGTGTAGACGCAGGGCTAGTTTTGTCGACAAAACACTGGAGGCTAGCCACACCCTGGGGTTGGGATATTTTCCCTCTGAATAATGACGCCTTTCCTAATGGCTCCTAACATTGTCAGATTTTCTGACTGCTGCTGCACCTTGAGCAGATGATTGCAGAAAACTAGCCACAAAGACTCCAAGATCTCTTTCTTGAGCAGGAACAGGTACTTTCGACCCATCATTTTGTATGTGCAGTGATGATTATGCTTTGCATTTCTCTACATTGAATTTCATCTGCCATTTTGTTTTTTGTTGGGAGATTCCTTTGTAACGCTTCACCATCAGCACTGGACTGAACTACCTCGAGTAATTTAGTATCATCTGCCATGTCTCTGTTCACCCCTTTTCCAGCTCATGGATGAATGCACAGAACTGCATTGATCCTGGCACAGGGTTGTGGTGGTCCCTTCTGATCAGCTTTCTCCATTGTGAAAATTAACCATTTCGTCTAATGCTTTGTTTCCCATCTTTCAACTAGCCAACCACAGCTATCTCCTTTGTAGCCCTCTTCATAAAGCCGTGCTCCTGTGCACCCACTAGTAAAGTATCTGCTCTTTCCTAGGACCATTTCAGCCTCGGTCACCCAGATTAGGTAACGTCTCACTGCCGGCTGTGCACGCAGGCTTCCTCTGTCAGATCATTAGCCCCCTGCTGGACTTGCCTCTTAATCCTTCTTTTTGTTGCTCCACTTCCTCTCGAGAACGCTAAGATGCATTCACTTTCCTGTCTGTGTTATTTAACACTCTGTAAGCATCCTGCCACCAGCGTTTTAGTGGCTCCAGGTTGGCAGGATACATCATTGACCAAGGTCAGACACACAAACAGGAGCAGAGACTGGCCTCACCCCTGTCACATAAAAAGTTATATGTGGGTCCTGAAGCTTAGCAGGCCCAGCATGAAAGTTTCCATCCTTAAAGTACATAGCCTGGGACCCTGCAAGCCAAACAGCAGCTAGCCCTTACCAGCTTTAACCCATGCACTTGAGCTGGGAAACTACTAAGCAATAAACAAGTTTGACCTCGGTCTCAACTCATAGTTATAAGAATGGCGTTGAGCCAGTACGCGCACACTCGGTAAACAACTGTAGTAAAAAGAGTGTAGTCCCGTGCCTGGTGAGTCTCACCAGGGACCTAGACCTCGGAGGGTGCCCTGGATTCCCCAAGCTGGAGCCACGTCCACTGCGGCCTGGTATGAAGCGACAGGAATGAGACTCCCTGCAGACTGAAGGGGCATAAGCATTTCTAAGTGCCTGTTACTTTTTTGTGCATTGCTCTGCCTACCTTATTGATGTGTCACTTTGCAGTAGCTGTGTAACCATTTGGCAGTATTAAGCCTGTAATAGTAGAGACATAGTGAGATTGATAAAAGCAACAATCCCTAATCAACCCTGTTGGGAAGCAAATACACAATCCTGTTTGGCCATGCTCCTGTGAGTTGACAACCCCAGTGTTCAGTAGTCCCCACACTTATCCCACAAGGCCCCCCTCACCATTGTATGCTGGGAGCAGGGGGACAGAGACAGGTATAAGAGGACTGAGGCAGGGCCCCAGCAGGGGGTTGTCAGTCCTGCAGGACTTTCTTGGGAGTCTCCAGGAATTGAAGATTAATCTTTAATTAAAGATGATGTCGTATGACGAACCCTCCAGGAACACAGCCAACCAAAACTGGCAGCCTTAGCTGGGGGAGGGAACGGAGCTGCAGCTGGCGGGCAGAGCCAGGGGTGGAGCTGGGTGACGCTGGCTTGGATGTCCCTCCACCTCCCCAGAGCGGGGTATGCCCTCAGTCTGGACGCTTAAGCTGAATGTACAGACAGAACTGTCAGATGCAGAGAGAGGGGCTCAGGATTGCTCCTAGTGATGGCAGAATGTTCTGTGTCTAACCTCGGAGGTGTGAGCGCACACCCTGCATGAGGAGATACACAGCCACACGCCTGGAAAAGCATCCGCTGTCTGGGAATCCGTCCCAACCCAACCCAGATTGTTTGCTAGGTCTGAAGCAATATTCTGCTTTCGGCCAAGTGGGGGCAAACCTCTCTCTAGGTTTTACCTGAGCCCCCTGGGAGAGCCTGTGGAGGGACTTGTGTGCGCAGCAGTGGCAGAGAGAGAGAGGGAGGGAGTCAATCCCACACTGAAGCTTTTATCTTTGATTTCTTCAGTTGAAAAGTGCCACCACCACTTAGTCTCTGCTTCAGCTACATCAAACTTGGCATTTTAAAAGCTTGTTTTGTTTTGTTAATTCGCGTGCTGGTTTGAATGTGTTTGAAGATGAATGTTGCTTTTGCTCCCATGATGGTGTCTAGCAAGCACCGTGGCGCTCATGCCACATGTTCACTAGGCATCGCGCTTATTAGACCATCATCATCGAGTCAGGGAGAGTGATGGCAGTTCTGCATTTCAAGAGCGCAGCTCTGTATTTGCAGGAGCTGATTTTTAAACTCGTTAAATGTAAGTAGCATCACCAATCTGCATGGATCAGAACGTCATCAGCTAATTCTCGTCCTTTCACACCAAGCCACGTCAGCTGTTCTGCCACGTTCCCTATCGATAACAGGACAGATTTTCGATCTGCTGCATGAAGCTGGTGCCAGAACTTCTTTTCTTCGCATTCCCAGGTGTTTGCGTAAGGGCTGCTTCAAAGGTCAGCGGGGTGGCACTTGTTACACAAACAGAATCCGAATGCACATGTGCTGTGTGTCCGGGTGAGCTAACACCTGAGTCTTCGTTTCTGAAATGACCAGTGTGGGATTCAGAGAGTTCTCAGGGGACGTGGCTTCCGGCATGTGCGTGTTCTTCCTCTCTCCCGACACAAAGCAGTGGAGAACAGCCACAGGATTTATGCATGTTTGGTCACGGCACAGGTGTGGAGCAGGGATTTAAGAAACAGAATGCCAACATTTTCCTCTTCGGTTTTTAAATGAAACCCAGACCTTAAAAATCACCCTACTAGCATTACTGTGGAAGAACCAATTTCCACAGCAGCACCTGAAGAGGCCCTCAGAGACCCAGATATGCTGCTATAATATGAGGAGATGAGGGGAAATTATTCCCAAAGAATTCTATTCTTAGCCATTCTGACATCCCAAAAAGCGAGCAAATGCCCCTGACATTATGGAGAAGAAAAGGGAAATTAAAGACAGAGCCATTACTGTGCAGATTCTGACACAGATACCTCGAGAATAGGATTTGGAGTCAGGCTTCCTCCGTCTCCGACGCCTGTTTGCTTTGTAGCAGCCATTTATCATGATGAAGTTTGTGATATGTCTCAGCTCTGTGGCAGGCGGCCTGCCGCTCCGCTCGCCAGCCTGGCTTATGGGAATGGGGACAGTTATATCTCTCGCCCAGGCTTTTGCCGACAGCCCATTTTCCCCTTTTGCTCGGAATATCCCCGTGCGAAGGCCGGGCTAGGCCCCCTACCCCCGTGGTAACGCCTTTGACGCTGCCGGCCTTTTCTAAGGTATCCAAAGCTCAGTGTCAGGCGCAGCGCCAGGACCCCGTGTGAGCATGGGGTTGCCGCAGGGAAAGGCTGCTGGGTTGCCCAGAGCGCCTGGATAGGCCCTAGGAGCCCAGGAACACAGCAGCGTGACTAAAGGCTGAGGAACCGCAGACCCCATGATTAGCTCTCACCCCACTCCTGTCCCGCGCCGGAGCACGGGGAGGGAGAAGGGGGTTAGGTCACGTGGCAGGGCAAGGCCTCCTGCCCGCTCTGCACCCTGTCCCAGTCACACCACACGAGACAGAAGCAGCTCCCTTAAAATGGCCAGAGAGAGGGAGGTGAGAGACCAGCAGGAGGACAGGGTGGGGCGGGGGGGGAGGGGAGGAATGCCCATTTTTTGCCAGACCTTCTGCCAGCTGAGGTGTAGCAAAGCCCGGGCTCCAGGGAGTGACGAGGGGTGGGCCTGCAGGGGAGGGGAGAAGAGAGTTTTCTTGCCTTTGCCGCACAGGTCCAAGGAGGGTCAGCCTGCCCGGAACACCAAGATGCTGCAAATCCCTTATGCTGGGCAGGAGAATTCTAGGGGAGGCCGGAGAAGCTTCTAAAGAAGTTGAGGGTCGAAATACAAACTCCAGCCTGGAAATGGAGGCAGGGAACGCCACGGAGCAAGACAGGAAAGGGCCAGAGGCCGGGAGGCAGAGGGTGGAAAAGCAGAGGCAGTCAGTGCTGCGAAAGGGGCTCCTGGGAAGAGCAGGGAAAAGCAGACCTGTTCCTAAGGCGGGGCGGTGGGGGGAGTCTGAGGGCCGTGAAGACGCAATGAATAATTTGAAAAAGGGAAATAAGGGGTTGGGTGCTGAATAGGTCAATCTACGGTGTGAAGGAAATAGCGGGCACATTGACTAACCCACCAGCAATGATTTGGGAAGGGCCCTAGAGAGGCCTAAGGCATCAGAGGACTGGAAACCAGGCAAAGCCTTGTGCAGAGCAGACAAAGGCGTGATGCTGGCACTTCCTGTTTGCTAGCCAACCCCGCCCCAGCACAGGACGAGCTGGAACACAAACCCCGCATGCACGGGGATGCTGGAAGAAGCCTGAGGCTAAGCTGCCTCCTTTGGGAGGTGCAAAGGACAAAAGACAGCAAAAGACCCAGAGGGGCTTGTCACAGAATTAGGAAGTCAGTGGCACATGGAAGAGCAGTGTGATACCCCCGTCTCTGGAACGCACACGGCAAATGGAAGAGCAGTGTGATACCCCCGTCTCTGGAACGCACACGGCACATGGAAGAGCAGTGTGATACCCCCGTCTCTGGAATGCACACGGCACATGGAAGAGCAGTGTGATACCCCCGTCTCTGGAACGCACACGGCACATGGAAGAGCAGTGTGATACACCCCCGTCTCTGGAACGCACACGGCACATGGAAGAGCAATGTGATACCCCCGTCTCTGGAACGCACACGGCACATGGAAGAGCAGTGCGGTACACCCCGTCTCTGGAACACACATGGCACATGGAAGAGCAGTGTGATACACCCCGTCTCTGGAAAGCACATGGCACATGGAAGAGCAGTGCGATACATCCCGCCTCTGGAACGCACATGGCACACGGAAGAGCAGTGTGATACACCCCGTCTCTGGAAAGCACATGGCACACGGAAGAGCAGTGTGATACACCCTGTCTCTGGAAAGCACATGGCACATGGAAGAGCAGTGTGATACCCCCGTCTCTGGAAAGCACATGGCACATGGAAGAGCAGTGCGATACACCCCGTCTCTGGAACGCACATGGCACATGGAAGAGCAGTGTGATACCCCCGTCTCTGGAACGCACACGGCACATGGAAGAGCAGTGTGATACCCCCGTCTCTGGAAAGCACACGGCACATGGAAGAGCAGTGTGATACCCCCGTCTCTGGAACGCACATGGCACATGGAAGAGCAGTGGGATACATCCCGTCTCTGGAAAGCACACGGCACACGGAAGAGCAGTGTGATACATCCCGTCTCTGGAACGCACATGGCACATGGAAGAGCAGTGTGATACACCCCGTCTCTGGAAAGCACATGGCACATGGAAGAGCAGTGTGATACACCCCGTCTCTGGAAAGCACATGGCACATGGAAGAGCAGTGTGATACACCCCGTCTCTGGAAAGCACATGGCACATGGGGATGTGAAGGCCTCGTACCAAAGATCTTGAAGGAAAACCAGACCCCCTTTTGACACACACTATTCTGCTCTCAGCACCGCCGCACTAGGGACGGGAAAGCCTGGTTAATTGATTACATGTGATGTTTAACTGGTTAACCAATTAAAGGGAGGGGTTGGGCTGGAGCAGCTCCCTACCTGCAACTTGTGGGGACCTGCTCCAGTTCCCACCAGTTAACCAGAACTGGTAACCGCACCTGCTGGGGGGAAGCTTACCAATTAACCATTCACATCCCTACTCAGTACCTGCAAGATATCATGACTTATCACAGGAATTCGGAGAGGAGATAACAAAAATTGTTGGGGGGGGGGGATTTTTCAAGGACACAAATGGCAACCAGGTACATAATTCCTGTTGACTTTCAGTGGGAATTAGTCCTTGCCCTTTGTTCCTTTGAAAATTTTCCCTGTGGATTTTAGGGCCTGACAAAATGAGGTTTGGCACAGTAATGCCACAATAAGGTATTCTGACCTGACATTTACTAGGGCTTTTCATCTAAATAGACCCAAAGTCGTCAGAAACTCTACAAAGAAATCACTATGCTCGCCACTAAAATACAACCCTCTCTGGGTTGAAATGAAGCGGTTGTTGAGGACATGGAACGTAATATACTCGTCTTCATTTATTCATTCATACATACATTCTCTCTCACTTAATTATAAAGCATCCTAGACTGTCCCATTGGTCTCGGAAATGAGATTGACTCTGGCTAAGGTACAATGTTATGGCATGTGTGTGTAACTACAGAAGGAAACGAGAAGTGAGAGCCTCTACTCTCTATTTCAGCTCATGCAATGTGAGAAGATGGACGTGTCTCTCTGTGCGCTGGACTCAGTAAAATAATCTCATCTAGGAAAAAATCCAGAGCAAGCTGGGCCTGATGCTACTGCGGAGGGCTGACACTTTCACAGTGAACACAGCGAGCAGTGAAGGGCCGACAGGCCAAGGGAATCTGTGTTTCAGGAAATGTTCCTCTTCTCCCTCTGCTGCTCACTCATCAAGAGGGCTCGCCAACGGGCAGCGAGCCCCACTCGCCAGCCGCGCGGTTCGGCACGCTGCACATGCACAGACCGCGATGCGCATGCACTAACCACGCTGCGCGGCTGTGCCGGCTTGTAATCTACTCGCCACGGGCGACTAGATTACACTAATTGTCAAGCCCTGCTCATCACCATCTTGTTCACAGTCCCAATGGAGCTCATTCTTGCTACGGAGGAAGGCTGAGAGTGTCAGCAAGGAACTCCCGGGCCCTGCCGTGGAAGGGTTCTCACCAGACAGAAGAGAGGAGGTGGGTGTTTACAATACAGTGAATCCTCATCTCTCTGCTGAAGCTGCAGCAAGTCGGACAATGGTGACAGTGGCTGGCTGGCTGGTAGAAATAATACTGAGGGAACATTCGTTTCAAGCAGTTCGCTGAATAGCTTTTAGATGGGACTTTCAATCACTCGCAAGTTAACACAAATTGGAACCTATGAACTAGACAGACAAGCTCTGCAACTCCCACCGCCAATCTTCTGGGCCATGCCACGCCTCGAGTACCTGTCGTGTTACTAGGTCTCTCTCCGCTAAGCCCGTTTTTTCTTTGCATTAACCGTGGCTGCAGGGGTCTCTCTTCTAGAGAAGCTACCACAGGTCTAAAACTTCGTCTTGTTTTCAAGAACAAGCTCTCAGTGAAAAGCTACAGCCTAAGAGCTTATTGAGAATTATTCCTTAGCTTTTCCCCCACTGCCGGTGACACTGCCTCCTCCCCGGAGCAACACGTGTCTTCAGTCCCGGCGGAGGCATGATGAGTGAGGTTAAGCTGCACATGGATTCTTCTGAGTCTGGCCTGACCAGCAGAGCTAACCCCGTGTGATCTAGTCTCTTTCCACCAGGTCACAGCCCACGCAGTAACCCCCAGCACTTTCCGCACGTTTACACTGAACTTCCATTTGAAAGTGGCACCATGTTTTCCACCTCGCTGGAACAGAAGAGCAACCATCAGAGAAGCTCTAGCAGCTGCTGTGCGCGAGGGTCACTGCTGGCTCAGCTCCAGCGAGGGCACTAATGCCAGCGGCCAGCATGCAAGCAAGGCGCAGGCACCTTGAAGCAGGAGAAGAGGACTTGGGCATAAAACACAGGGAGCCTGTCTCCACTGCAGCTATCACCAAGCTACCCTGGCGGCGACGGACGGATCTGCAATTAGCAAGAGTACACAGCAGCTGAACACGCCCTCTGGCGCTCTCCACTTCCCGAACGGGATCTGTGCAGCGAGCTCTGCCAGAGGGGTTTCTGCAGATGCCAGCCTGCCCCATGCATGGCCTCCAATGACATTATCGGTCGAGCTGGATCATCTTCTTGTGTTCAGACTGGTAACGTTTTTCTCTGACTGTGAATTTCCTCATTTTGGCAGCATGTTCCTTCAACTCGATAGCCTTTTCGAAATATAGTTTCAAGTGTTGTATTTCCCTCCCCTCCTCTCCCCCCGGCCCCTGTATCCCCCAGAGTAATTGGTGGTGCTTTAAACATTTCAGGAATTTACCTACAAAAAGAGCTGCCCTAATCTTGTAACAGCCTACTGGATAACATAATTGCCATTAGGATGGGTAATTACACAGTGCACATATGAAACAGACAGCTTTCAGCATAGCACAGCACAGCCATGTCACAATATTTTATTTACACAACACCAGGGGTAGGAATTCCACAGACAGGATCCAATTTTATTTTAAATCCTAATTGTTTGTGATGTGGCAGTATAAAATAGCATTGGAAAACCCTTTCTATGTTTGCACTCGCTATTTTATTTTGCAATGAACTAACACAGAGGCTCTGGCCTTTGGGAGATGGTTTCAGCATAGAGTGAATTTTTACAGCTGTGAAAATGGTCGTTCTGTGTTACAGCAGAAATATTTTCGGGCATCACTAAAATGTTTTCCTGAAGCACAACTCACAGACTAAGCCAAAAGCTTAGTCATGACTGAGATTTTGGTTCTGTTAATGACCCGTTAATTTCAGAACTAGAAGAGTTCTCATTCAGTGAATCATAACTTTATCATAAAGCCACAGCTTATTCATCAGCCCTGAAAATAGCTCTGCATTACACGGAAGTTTGTTTTCAGCCATCACCTAAGACTTATAACTTCTCATGTGAGAAACCATTTCAGTGTGCTGTGCAGCCACTTACTGAAAGAGGGCAGCGACTTCTCTGGAATTTGAAGGGGGGGGAAGGGGGATGAAGTTTTTGTTAGCTGTCCCTTGCACAGCCAGCTTTCAAAGGCAAGAGACAGGTGTCTGAAATGAAATCTACACACCACCTCTAGGTTTGCATAACTAGCACCAGCAGGTACTCCAGTGCTGAGGTGCAGACTTAACTAGGTTCAGGTGCTTGCTGACCCAAGCCCTGTAATCATAGAATACTAGGACTGGAAGGGGCCTCGAGAGGTCATCGAGTCCAGTCCCCTGCCCTCATGGCAGGACCAAATACTGATAGAGATTTATCTAACCTCCTGCTCTTCAATATCTCCAGAGATGGGGATTCCACAACCTCCCTGGGCAATTTATTCCAGTGTTTGACCACCCTGACGGTTAGGAACTTTTTCCTAATGTCCAACCTAAACCTCCCTTGCAGCAGTTTAGGCCCATTGCTTCTTGTTCTATCCTCAGAGCCCAAGTTTTTTCCCGCCTCCTTATGACACCCTTTTAGATATCTGAAAACTGCTATCATGCCCCCCTCAATCTTCTCTTTTCTAAACTAAACAAACCCGATTCCTTCCGTCTTCCCTCAGAGGTCATGTTCGCTAGACCTTTCATCATTCTCGTTGCTCTTCTCTGGACCCTCTTCAAATTCTCCACATCTTTCTTGAAATGTGGTGCCCAGAACTGGACACAATTGAGGCCTAACCAGTGCAGAGTAGAGCGGAAGAATGACTTCTCGTGTCTTGCTCACAACACCCATTAATGCAGCCCAGAATCAACATGTTTGCTTTTTTTGCAACAGCATCGCACTCCTGACTCATATTCAGCTTGTGGTCCACTCTGACCCCTAGATCCCTTTCTGCCGTACTCCTTCCTAGACAGTCGCTGCCCATTCTGTATGTGTGAAACTGACTGTTCCTTCCTAAGTGGAGCACTTTGCATTTGTCTTTATTAAACTTCATCCTGTTTATCTCAGTCCATTTCTCCAATTTGTCCAGGCCATTTTGAATTATGACCCTATCCTCCAAAGCAGTCGCAACCCCTCCCAGCTTGGTATCATCTGCGAACTTAATAAGCGTACTTTCTATACCAGTATCTAAATCGTTGATGAAGACATTGAACAGAGCCGGTCCCAAAACAGACCCCTGCAGAACCCCACTTGTTCTGCCCTTCCAGCAGGGTTGTGAACCATTAATAACTACACTCTGAGTACGGTTATCCAGCTGCCGACTGATTTGGCACAAGCCTAATTACATGTTTAGAGCACAAGCAAAACTGCCCAGATGAATGTCTAAAGCGCGGCTCGAAGGAGACTCAGCTAGCCCAGGGGCAGAGCACATTGGTCCAGGTACCACAGTCACCGAAACCCCGTCAAACACTAACAGCTCAAATCAGGGCTGAGAATCACTCTCAGTGGAATTTAGGAGCTCCATACAACTGAACAGTTGTTTCTATTAACACCCAGTTTTGCAGGGGTTTTACACAGCTTAATTTACAGCACAATTAAAGCCAACAAAAGCGCTGGCATTTGGTTCAGTATTATTCACTGCTCTGTGCTACTGCAACTGTAAAGTGTAATACACTTGCAGGATTATAGACATTGTGTACACGTACACACACACACACACACACACACACACGTCATCCAACCAAAACCATCATCCAATCGCACTTGCACCAGGGTGTATCGATTTCAACCCTTTTCATACTGGAAATTCCAGTCCTTCTCAGAAGCAAAATGGCCGTTCTGATTTGAATGGACTCACTACAGATCAGTCCAGGGCTCTGGATCCAACCTCGCCTAGCCTGCCCCTGCCCTGCTGTCAGGGAGAGGGCTCTCTGTGCCGTGCACAAGGGACACTGGAAGAGTCTTGTGGGAACAGCCTGGAACCAGCCAGGAGACAGACTGCGACCCCAGGGGCTCCCCAGCCCAACCTGCACAAGCAACTCGCCGTATCATCAGCATCTGTCTTGTGGTCCCACTCCAGGGTTCAGGCCACACCTTGCTGAGCAGAGGGCAACAAAAGACAACGGAATCCCTACCCCAATGGGCCTACGAGCTTGAAACAGGAAGGGTGTGGTAGGGTACGGTCACCCTTCCTTCCGCAGTGCTGCTTGCAGAGCTGGGTGCCTGGCCATAAGGCGCTGCTCTCTGCTGCTCAGCTCTGAAGGCAGCACAGGAGTAGGGTGTCAAATACTGTGACTCCCCCTACAGCAGTCCTGTGCCCTGCTGCAATTCCCTTTTGGGTTGGACCCCCAACTTGGGAAACTCTGGTCTCCCCCTGCAAAATCTGCAGTCAAGGGTAAAAGCACCACAAAGGCCAGATTTCAAGATGCACGAATTTGGGAAAGGCCCTAATCATCACCAAAGAGATCAGCAGGTAGGTGAATCCCAGTTTTTTTCAAGGAACCGGCAAAGACTGTGGGGTTTGGTGCTTTCATGGACCTTTTAACTGGGGTTTTGCTCACTCTCCGATCCCAAGAGGGCAGCTCGAGAGCTCTGCCAGGCAGCGAGAGGCAGTGTCAAAGCACCATCACGTCCTAATCAGGAGTTATTGGTTACAAAGCAGGTAAGAGGGCGCAGAGCAGAAGTACCATGACGTGTATAATGCAACCTCTGTGAATATTTGGCTTCTGCTTTCAGAGCGTTGACAGATTGCTCTGGGAGAAAATGCCTTTCCTATTGTTTTGCTTTTACCTGTTCTGTCCTGCTCCCAGACCTATCTATCATCACTCCATCCAACCCCCGTCAGAGCAAACCTCAATATCGAATTTCTTGTAAACTCTCAGACAATGGAGACTTCTCCTGGAGGCTCAGGGCAGGGGATTGTTTCAAATGGTTACTCCATGATTTATGAGAACTTGGGTTAGCATTCGAGAAAAGTATTTTTAAAGCTGAATTGTCACAAGACACTTCAAAGTGTGCTTGAGGGGGCCAGAAATGCCTCCACTCAATTTATTTCCAGAGCCAACCCCAAGCCTCTCTACAAAGCTAATTAAATCCTGAGGACTGGCATCTGACAGTGTCCAGCACTCAAACTCAGACCTCTGGCAGAAAGTTCACATTCTCCTGGGGAACAACTTTCTATTCAATCTCCTTGAAATCTCGTGCCCTTGACTGATCCCTTTCCAGCATCTCCGGTTCCCCTTGCCTAGACTGAAGGACGCTTTGTTCTGGCTGGGGGAAGTTTCAAGTCAGCGGAGATGGAAGGATGGTTTGCTTCAGCCAAACACGATGGTGTCCATTCCATCCTCCACTTTTAATAGAGGCCTGAAAAAGGGCATCTTCTCGGCGGCATCAGAATCAACCATTCAACTGGCAAACCAGTGTTAGCTGGGATTATGCACCAGAGCCAATGACCAAGAGTCAATCACTGTGTGAGTAGACGGCTGCAGTCCTCAGCCCTGTCTCATATGCGAGAGCACAGCCCTGACAGCAAACTGAGCTAGCCTGCCTGCCAAAGAGAAGATGGGAACTACCCCAAGCATCAGGAAGGTTCGCTTTGGACCAGGAAGGAACGGCATTCTGCAGAACACAGGAGCTCCTCGTCACCTCTTCAACGCGGACAGCGCTGGAGCAGCTAAGAGGTTTGCCTTGCTTTGTATGTGTTTTAGTAAAATCCGTGCCCAAACACGAAGGCAATAACCGAGCTGACTCTGAGCTCTGGACTCACAGACACAAGGAAGAGGCGACGTCAATGCCCTGTAAGGATCCAACACAGAACGCCGATCTCAAGTGCCTGATGATGATTCAGAGGGGACACAGCATAGCCAGTGCGGCTGTCGGGAGCCTGGGGGCGGGGCCACTCACGTGCTGTGCGTGAGGGGTGGGGCCACGCATGCACCACACGCCCAGGGGCGAGGCCACACATGCACCGCGCACAGGGCCGGATTAAGGGGGGGCTAACTGGGCAGCTGCCCAGGGCATCAACCTATGGGGGCGCCTGGGGCCACGCGGCGCCCCTGAGAGCTGCCATCAAGTGCTGCGCGCCCGATGGCAGCTGTAAGGTGCGCAGCGCGCTGGGGCCGCGTGTGCCGTGCACCCGGGGGCGGAGTCGTCCATGTGTCGCACGCCCGCTGCCCGGGGCGCAGAATGGCTTGGGCCGGCCCTGGTCACTCGGCAGGCACACAGAAATGCCCCGGCGGGTGTCATGCTGCCCACGGGCACTGCGCTAGGGACCACTGGCATAGACAGTACAATGCATGGCGGTGGCAGCTAGTGCTGAGTTTGATCCATAACGTCCTGGGGCTGCTTGTCATCGTTATTACCAGATCATTATGTGCCTTGATGGAAAGGAAACTGACAAAAGATTTCTGTTAAAACTATTCCCAATAACTGATCACACGGCCTGTGTTTCCGGTGCGAGTTCAGCTTCAGTTCTGATCAGCTTCTTTTGATTGCTAACATTGTCACCACGCTAAGAGCCTGCAGCTAGCTGCACTGTACAGTAGGTAATGAATAGACCCACCCGTTTCAGATCAAAGGACGAAGCTCCATTAGACAACAGCTGCTTGAAGTGGAGCTTAAAAACCCAGTTAACCCTCTGGGTGGCAGAGCGCACTGCACCAGCTGCCGACGGAGCAAGGTTTGCATAACCACGTGCAGCTCAGCTGCTCAGCTCGCAGGCTTCAGGGAGAACAGGGTCTGCTCCACTCGAAGGGCAGCGCGATGTTCCACAACTGGACTGAAACAGCAAAGAAAACTCGCTGGCTGGGCGCCTAGGAGAGTTACTGCTGCACGGCTAGGCCAGCGCTCGGCGCAGTGGCAGTGAAGCAGTGCAGGCTACAGAAGCAGGGGGTAAGGCTGGGCCATGGGTCCCACCAATAATCACCAGGGCACAGAACTCAGGGTGCCAGGGACAGGGTGGGGCGCTGGGGGGGTCTCCTCACCAGGGCACAGAACTCAGGGTGCCAGGGACAGGGTGGGGCGCTGGGGGGGGGGCTCCTCACCAGGGCACAGAACTCAGGGTGCCAGGGACAGGGTGGGGCACGGGGGGGGGGGGCTCCTCACCAGGGCACAGAACTCACGGTGCCAGCGGCAGGGTGGGGCGCGGGGGGGGGTCTCCTCACCAGGGCACAGAACTCAGGGTGCCAGGGACAGGGTGGGGCGCTGGGGGGGGGGCTCCTCACCAGGGCACAGAACTCAGGGTGCCAGGGACAGGGTGGGGCGCTGGGGGGGGGGGGCTCCTCACCAGGGCACAGAACTCAGGGTGCCAGGGACAGGGTGGGGCGCGGGGGGGGGGGGGGGCTCCTCACCAGGGCACAGAACACAGGGTGCCAGGGACAGGGTGGGGCGCGGGGGGGCTCCTCACCAGGGGCGGTGCCCTCTAACAGGTGTCGGTTTCAATTCCTGCACACACCCTGCTGCAGAAGCACAGCACTAGTCCCCTGTGGGTACAGCACCTCAGGGTGCAGCGCAGATGTAAAACCCACCAAGGAACTGGGCAGACAAACAAGAATGTGGATCCTCAGTGCTCACCCCCCTGGGAAGGGCGTCACCAGTAATACAAACACGTACAAGGCCCCTGGGTTATTCCCTCCTCTGGGCGTTCCCTGGCGTCTCTGCTCCAGCACCTGTGGATTCTCCCAGCCGAAAAGCTCACCCTGGTGCTCAGTGAGCAATAGTCATTGGGGAGCACGTGTGGACACAGCACCAGCCGGGAGGAAGAGTCGGCCTGCAATGGCCTGGCCAGTCTAGAAGGCACTTTACCCGATGACAGCAGAGGAATCAAAGCGATGGGAAGAGCCGTTACAGAAAGGTCGCAAAGCAGCGTGGCTTGTCCCTTTGGAGAGCCGGGCTAGTCCTAGGAGGACCAAGTACAAATGGAGAGGAACAAGCACAGAGTATTCTGATTAGCAAGATGACTGGTCGGTTTGTGCCAATGAAGAGGCTCCTACTGTGCTGTGCAGCCCCACAAAGCAGAGCTGCACCGGGGAAGTGCTGTCCATGTGCGAGGCAGCACTGGCTGGCAGCGGGGACTCACTGCTCTGCGCATTTTTGCTTTCGGTAGAAAAACAGCCTGGTGCTGCAGATCAGAGCTATCTGTGCAGCAGCCGCTCCTCACAACACACAAGGAAACGAGACCGTGGCTCCTGCCAGCACCCCCGACACTGTCGGGACCAAAGACGCTAACTACCTTGCGCGGAAAGGGATTGGCTCGTGGCTCTCCTTGAGCCCCAATGTGCCTTCCGGGGCCAGCTCTGCCTGGCGCTGGCTCGTCTGCCCACTGGGAACCCTGGAGGCAGGCACAAGCCGGACACCTTTGTTCACAACCCGCTGGATTGGTGCTGGGTTTGAGTGTGTTCCAGCAGAGCTAGGGGCTCCAGCCGAGACCAGAGCTCCCGTGCTGAGCGCCGGCCAAGCCCAGCAAGGACAGCCCAGCCCTGAAGAACTCACGGGGCGCTACCCCCGGCCCGTTCCCCTAGTTCCCACAGGAAGTGCTGCCCTTGCCACGGCAGCTTGGGAAGGAAGCCTTCCAGGCCCACCATGCCACTGGGCGGAGCTTGGCAGGGCCAGCAGTGATCTTTCATAGAACCATGGAGCTGGAAGAGACCTCAGGAGGCATCAAGTCCAGCCCCCTGCTCTAGGCAGGACCAATCCCAACTCAATCAACCCGGCCAGGGCTTTGTCAAGCCGAGACTTAAACACCTCTAGGGATGGAGACTCCACCCCTGCCCTAGGGAACCCATCCCAGCGCTTCCCCACCCGCCTAGGGAAAGTTTTTCCTAATATCCAACCTGGACCTCTCCCACCACAACTTGAGCCCATTGCTCCTCGTTCTGCATCTGTCACTACTGAGAACAGCCTCTCTCCATCCTCTTTGGAACCTCCCTGCAGGAAGTTGAAGGCTGCTCTCAAATCCCCCCTCACTCTTCGCTTCTGCAGACTAAACAGACCCAAGTCCCTCAGCCTCTCCTCATACGTCATGTGCTCCAGCCCCCTCATCATTTTGGTCGCCCTCCACTGGACCCTCTCCAATGCTTCCGCGTCCTTTCTGTAGTGGGGGCCCAGAACTGGACACAATACTCCAGATGCGGCCTCACCAGAGCTGAATAAGGGGGAATAATCACTTCTCTGGATCTGCTGGCAATGCTCCTCTTAATCTTTGCGTAGCTCCCTTTCCCTTTGGGGTGCAGGGCTTCCGGCGCCGTCTGCCGCTTCGCAGGACCAAGCTTCCGGCCACAGCAGTCTACCCACCAGGCCTTCGGTTTTCCACCAATGCGGCCAGCGTCAGCTCAGTACTGCAGCTTACGGCCCTCCCTGACTGTGACGGGATGGACCAGCCCCGCACTGGCATTCGGGGGTTAACCTGTCGACGTTAGCCAAAGAGGCCACGCCCCTCCCACCCTGCTGGACAGGCCCAGCTGGAAGCAGAGTGAAAAAGGCCTGAGAGGAGCTCAGTCCTGCCTGGCAGCTGGAGAAGGGAGGAGAAGCACCGCAAACTCCAGCAAGTGGACACTGGCTCTCCAAGCCATGGAGGCCAGCCAAACAGGACTGGATCTAGGCACCCAGACTGGGCCCATCGCATCGGGTCAGACACTGGCCATGGACACTACAGGCTGGGGCAGGACGAGAGCCAGGCAATTATGGGGGAACACGGCGTTAGAACGGGCAGACAGGCCTGCCATCGACGGCTTGTGTTGGAACCTGGTGGAGAAGGAAGGCCTGAGTTCCCCTTCTCCAGCCACCACCACCTTGGGGGATCTGGAAAACTTCCACAGGGGAGCAAGAAGGAATTTGGCCCGTTAAACAATCTCTCTTCTCAGCATGGTCTTTGACGGAAGCGCCTACTTCAGCGCCAAGCTCGGAGCAGGCAAGAGGGAAATACTGGGGCACGTGGCTGGGGGCAAGGGAAATCACGCAACCAGACTTACTGACAGAAATTCTGGGTCATGGCCGATCAGCCCCGTGTGGGGTTCAACGTGGGGCCGCTGAACCTGTGCTGTTACTGCTCCAGCTCAGGACACTGGCTCACTTAACGCCCAGTCCTGGGTCAGGCAGTGACAAGCGGTAGGAGCGCGGAGGTGCAAGGTCCGCTGTGAAGACGTGGCCATTTCTCCTTGAAAGCGCCGCATCCCCGGTCAGCTGTGAAGCCGCCCACTGCTCGTCCCGAGGCCTCTGGTGCCCATCACTCGCCGCCCGCCTGTCCCTGGAGGCTGCAGGTGAGCCTCCGCCCTTTCCTGGCTTCCTGCCTCGGGTCACCCACTCACCTGGTGGGACACCTGCTGCGAAAAGGCGCGTGGGCTGGGGGGTGGGCAGCCCGAGGAGCCGTGCACATGCCGGGGCTGCACTGTGCAGGAGGTAGCGCTGGCATGTGCTTACTGCGAGACGCGCAGGGCTTGAACCCTTGGGACTCAGGCATGACCTGAGGCCGCAAGGGCAAAGAGCCGTCAGGGGCCAGGTGAACCCCCTCAACAGCTAACACTAGAGAACTGAAGGGCTCCCACTAAGCCGGCTGGAACTCCAGTTCAGCTGCAAGCCTGGGGAATGGGAGGAGCAAGTCACCGCGCTTCCAACACGCCCTCCCCCCCCCCGGCGGTGACCAGGAACTGAGGCGGCGCCAGGTTGGCAGGTCCTAGTGAAGACCCCCCCAAGGCACCACTCCAGACAGCTCCACAGCCACTCACGGGGCACGGTTGGGAGCAGCTTTCCAGGGACTGTGCATGTGGCACGCACACATCTAACGAATCGACAGGAGAATCACTCGAAGAACCACCGCTCTTCCACTCTCTCACCCTTTCTCCGGGCTCCAGGGTGCACTGAACGTTAACAGCCAGCCAGAGACCTGCCCAGCCAGCTCCTTGGTCAGCTAGACACACGGTCTCCAGCCGGCTGATACAAAAATGTGTCTCCCTTGTGAATATGGAAAACATCCTCTTTAGTCACTAACAGGCTGGAAAACGTACTCATCCCTGGGAAAGGAGCGCCGTCTCCCAGTCCTTTCCAAATGCAGAACAGAAATAGCTACTGAGCATCTCTGCCTTGCTGCATCATTAACAATGTCACCATCTTCCTGGAGCAACACGCCCTGCCCCAGCTTTCCGCCATGCTCCTGGGCCGAGGGAGGTGTGGCACAGAAGAGGACGAGGGCAGCTTCGAGAACAAGAAGTAGGACGTGCCAGGCAGATGAGCGAGTTGAGGTGCAGGCGTGAATGAGGGTCAGCAGGGGAGAAGTTTTCGCGTGCTCGAGGAGGTCTAGGTGTAGTTGTCCAGGACCCTGAGGGATGTGGGCAGGCGGCATCGGGGCGCGGGGACAGCTGGTCAGTGAGATGGATGTTTATGGATGCGGCGTGCGTCATGTAGCTGCATCTCCGTTTGCCTGGTGGCTGCTCCTTTCACTTAGTTCTGCTCTTCTGCAACTCACCAAGCCACCGGCCTGTGCCCGGCCACACCTGGGCCTGGTGCGAGCAGAGAGACTGCTTGGGCTGCCCGCCCCGTGGGGCGCAGCGGAAGGGCCTCGCTTCGTTGGTGCGTTCGGGTGATGCCATCCCCAAGCTGTGGTGTCAAGGTACCTCATTGCCTTGCTGGCCACAGGGTTTCTCCCTCGGGCAGGGGGCCGGGTGCAGTCAAGCAACCCTCCTCCGCCGGGTCTTTGTTCTCCACTCTGGCTTATGGGTCAGTATGGCTACATGGTGGCCCAAGTGGCCTCTAAAGAAAACCAACTCCTAAGGCAGCCCCACAAGGAACGCCTTTCCCTGCCCCCTTGCCGCGTGTCTCTCAAACACACTGGCTTCTGGTGGCCAGTCCTTCACTAGAGAACAGGTAACCTGGCCGCTTGTTTGCAAGGAGGACAGGCAGCCTTCCACCCTTGCCCTGCTGCTGTCAACCTTCCTCAACTTACTGCACCTCCCTCCTCTTCCTCGTCCCAAAAGAGGGTTTTAAGGATCACCAGCCTCAGGCGTATCTACTTCCAATCAGAGACCATCAGAGTGGGAAGAGACCTCAGGAGGCTATCAGGCCCAAAGCAGGACCAATCCCAGCGAAATCTCCCGAGCCAGGGCTTGGTCAAACCAGGACTTAAACATCTCTAGGGATGAGATTCCACCACCTCCCAGGGAACCCAGCCCAGCGCTTCCCACCCGCCTAGGGAAATTCTGTCCTAATCTCCAACCTAGACCTCCCCCCCGTAATGTGAGCCCATTGCTCCTTGTTCTGCCGGCTGCCACCGCTGAGACCAGCCTCTCTCCAGCCTCTTTGGAGCCCCCTTCAGGGAGCTGAAGGCTGCTCTCAAATCCACCAGCCTAATAAACCCACTTCCCTCAGCCCCTCCTGCAGGCAGCCAGGAAAGTGAAAGGGGCTGGCTGGGCACATGCTCCCTCACTGATCTGGGACTGCCCTAGCCCCAATCCACGCCCTTCCCCCCACGCCATCTACACTGCCGCCGTGTTGGCCTGGCGGAGGCCCCGGCAGGTGTGATGGACCAGCCCTCTGAGCGCCACACGCTGTAGTGACACAGGCTCCCGCGTGCCTGGCGCCGGAGAGCGTCTCCTGCTGACACAGCTTCTGCCACTGGGCAGGTGGGGATTTTGTCTTCCCCAGACACGCCGCAGGGGGCACCTGGGCCGCTGGAGCACTGTGTGTCCAGACACGAACTCGCCCCTTTGTGCGCTTGCGTTCACGGGGTAAGGACCAGCAGGCAGAGACACAGGGAAGGAAGGGGGAGCTGCGAGCCCGGGAAATGAAGGCTAGTTCCCCTTTGCTCTAAGCAAGCAGAGCTGTGGCTTCCCTCCCCGGCCCCTCAGACACCACACGACCTCAGACCGCAAACCCAAACCCTCTTCGCTGAGCATTAAACCTGTGTCCACATTCCCGTCCCTTCCCCCCCCCCGGCCCCTCAGACACCACACGACCTCAGACCGCAAACCCAAACCCTCTTCGCTGAGCATTAAACCTGTGTCCACATTCCCGTCCCTTCCCACCCCCCGGCCCCTCAGACACCACACGACCTCAGACCGCAAACACAAACCTTCTTCGCTGAGCATTAAACCTGTGTCCACATTCCCGTCCCTTCCCCCCCCCCCCCGGCCCCTCAGACACCACACGACCTCAGACCGCAAACACAAACCCTCTTCGCTGAGCATTAAACCTGTGTCCACATTCCCGTCCCTTCCCCCCCCCCCCGGCCCCTCAGACACCACACGACCTCAGACCGCAAACCCAAACCCTCTTCGCTGAGCATTAAACCTGTGTCCACATTCCCGTCCCTTCCCTCCCCGGCCCCTCAGACACCACACGACCTCAGACCGCAAACCCAAACCCTCTTCGCAGAGCATTAAACCTGTGTCCACATTCCCGTCCCTTCCCTCCCCGGCCCCTCAGACACCACACGACCTCAGACCGCAAACCCAAACCCTCTTCGCTGAGCATTAAACCTGTGTCCACATTCCCGTCCCTTCCCTCCCCGGCCCCTCAGACACCACACGACCTCAGACCGCAAACCCAAACCCTCTTCGCTGAGCATTAAACCTGTGTCCACATTCCCGTCCCTTCCCTCCCCGGCCCCTCAGACACCACACGACCTCAGACCGCAAACCCAAACCCTCTTCGCTGAGCATTAAACCTGTGTCCACATTCCCGTCCCTTCCCTCCCCCAGCCCCTCAGACACCACACGACCTCAGACCGCAAACACAAACCCTCTTCGCAGAGCATTAAACCTGTGTCCACATTCCCGTCCCTTCCCTCCCCCGGCCCCTCAGACACCACACGACCTCAGACCGCAAACCCAAACCCTCTTCGCAGAGCATTAAACCTGTGTCCACATTCCCATCCCTTCCCTCCCCCCGGCCCCTCAGACACCACACGACCTCAGACCGCAAACCCAAACCCTCTTCGCTGAGCATTAAACCTGTGTCCACATTCCCGTCCCTTCCCCCCCCCCCCGGCCCCTCAGACACCACACGACCTCAGACCGCAAACACAAACCCTCTTCGCTGAGCATTAAACCTGTGTCCACATTCCCGTCCCTTCCCACCCCCCGGCCCCTCAGACACCACACGACCTCAGACCGCAAACCCAAACCCTCTTCGCTGAGCATTAAACCTGTGTCCACATTCCCGTCCCTTCCCCCCCCCCGGCCCCTCAGACACCACACGACCTCAGACCGCAAACACAAACCCTCTTCGCTGAGCATTAAACCTGTGTCCACATTCCCGTCCCTTCCCACCCCCCGGCCCCTCAGACACCACACGACCTCAGACCGCAAACCCAAACCCTCTTCGCTGAGCATTAAACCTGTGTCCACATTCCCGTCCCTTCCCTCCCCGGCCCCTCAGACACCACACGACCTCAGACCGCAAACCGAAACCCTCTTCGCTGAGCATTAAACCTGTGTCCACATTCCCGTCCCTTCCCTCCCCCGGCCCCTCAGACACCACACGACCTCAGACCGCAAACACAAACCCTCTTCGCTGAGCATTAAACCTGTGTCCACATTCCCGTCCCTTCCCTCCCCCGGCCCCTCAGACACCACACGACCTCAGACCGCAAACCCAAACCCTCTTCGCTGAGCATTAAACCTGTGTCCACATTCCCGTCCCTTCCTTCCCCGGCCCCTCAGACACCACACGACCTCAGACCGCAAACCCAAACCCTCTTCGCTGAGCATTAAACCTGTGTCCACATTCCCGCCCCTTCCCTCCCCGGTCCCTCAGACACCACACGACCTCAGACCGCAAACCCAAACCCTCTTCGCTGAGCATTAAACCTGTGTCCACATTCCCGCCCCTTCCCTCCCCGGTCCCTCAGACACCACACGACCTCAGACCGCAAACCCAAACCCTCTTCGCTGAGCATTAAACCTGTGTCCACATTCCCGTCCCTTCCCTCCCCGGCCCCTCAGACACCACACGACCTCAGACCGCAAACCCAAACCCTCTTCGCTGAGCATTAAACCTGTGTCCACATTCCCGTCCCTTCCCCCCCCCCCAGTCCCTCAGACACCACACGACCTCAGACCGCAAACCCAAACCCTCTTCGCAGAGCATTAAACCTGTGTCCACATTCCCGTCCCTTCCCTCCCCCGGCCCCTCAGACACCACACGACCTCAGACCGCAAACCCAAACCCTCTTCGCTGAGCATTAAACCTGTGTCCACATTCCCGTCCCTTCCCTCCCCGGCCCCTCAGACACCACACGACCTCAGACCGCAAACCCAAACCCTCTTCGCTGAGCATTAAACCTGTGTCCACATTCCCGTCCCTTCCCCCCCCCCAGTCCCTCAGACACCACACGACCTCAGACCGCAAACCCAAACCCTCTTCGCTGAGGCACTGCTGAGAAGAGCTTTCGAAGGGCTGGGATTAGCTGTGCAAATTTCCAACCTCCTTCTATTTATATCGCAGATAATTGGTGACTAGAAATATTTGCATTGCTAATTTGCCTCCATGCAAACAAACCCAAGGTCCCTGTAATATGGTCTAATAGCAGCATTTAGGCTGCTTCCCCTCTTGCCTTCCTTCATCAGGATTTCCTTCTCTCCGTTCAGCGAGACATTCCGAACACAGAGCCCGGCACCACAGCCCCGGCACCACGGCCCCGGCACCACAGCCCCGGCACCACAGCCCCGGCACCACAGCCCCGGCAGTACCACGACTGCTGCAGTAACAATCAACTTGACACTTGCCAGCCTGACCAGGCGCCAAAAGAGAAAACGATGAGGGGGCTCGTGAAGAAGAACGCTCATTAAAAACCAGTGACTCTGTGTGTGGCTGTCGCCTTCTTCTGAATTCATGGCACAAGGTGGCCATGCCCGCCATGGAGAGTGCTGTGCAAACCTTCTCCTTCAGCAGTCGGCGCCCTGGAGCTGGGTGGCCATTCACAGGGCACTCCAGCCCTTTCACGAGTTTCCCTCAGGTAAGCATTGTTAGAGCCCCATTCCTCATCTGCCTCCGGTCACCCCCAGGGCTCTGGGAAGCCATTAGCAGGCCCATACACGGAGAGGCAGTCATTGTATGCGCCTCAAGGGGAATGGTCTGATTTCAACCAGCAACTCCTTCCCCCACACAGCCGGCTCACCCGCGAGTCCCTTCAGAAGCACTTTAAAGAAGAGACAGTCGCGGGGCCGCAAAAGCAAACATGTTGTCTGGGCAGTTGGATTTGCATGCAACACCCACTGGAAGCACTTGTGTGGCGCCCTTGCCAGCACAGGCATTGACACTATTTCATCCCTGTCACCTCAGGAAGTTGCTCGACCCAGGAACAAAACCCTCCCACTAGCATTTAAACACGAGCACCCCCAAGTATCTGCAGCGTGCACCTAAGGAATGCCGCCCCCGTCCCAGTCCGCACGGCTCCCGACCGAGAGGCAGGCTCGGTGATGGAGCCATGCTGCCGCCGGCAGGGAACATGTGGAGGGGAAGGAAGTGCCGCAGCACCTGGGTGCTGTGGTGGAGAAGGGATGCTACGCCCTGAAGCAGCACAAAAGGGGAAGAGCACAACCATTCAGATTCTTACCGGCAGAGGCAGCCCGGAGGCCAAGGAGGCAAGCCCGCAGCTGCACGGCCCCCTCATTATCAGCACCAAAGTGCCTAGGACCAGAGCTATACGCAGTCAGGCAAACTACCCGACAGCCACCTCGCCGCCAAGAGCCTTTGGGCCAGCCTGACTCCCTCCCACCGAGAGCGCCTCTCCCCACGCGCTGAGCGCGGCCCCAGCCACCGGCCAAGAGGTGTAAGTGGATGTGATTAGGTCAGTGCAGTGACAGGCCTCCAGGCCCCCCATTGGCCGTGCCATGGATGCCAGGTCCCGCCCACTGACACAAGCAGCCACGTGTGCGCACGCGGGCAACGTACTAACCACTGCGGGGCTGCGTGTTCTGTAGCACAGACCTGGGGCTCACAGACGATGGATACGGAGCTGGACGGGAGCTCCCAATGTGGCAGTGGGGCTAAAAGAGCTGCTGTGTCCCCGGGATGCGTAAAGGGACTCTGGAGGAGGAGCCGAGGGAAGCTGTGTCTCTGCACAGGGGTGATCGCTGTTTCAATGCTGTGTCTAGCTTCAGTGCTCATAATTCAAGAAGGACGTTGATAAACTGGAGAGAGTCAGGGGAAAGCCATGAGACTGATTAAAGGATTAGAAAACCGCGCGCACGGTGACAGACTCCAAGAGGTCAAGCTACTTGGTTTAACAAAGAGAAGGCAACGGGGTGACTTGATCACAGTCTATAAGTACCCGCATGAGGAACAAATATTTAACAGTGAGCTCTGAAATCCGCAGACACACATCTAACCCGCTCCAGCCGAAGCTAGACTGGTACAGATTAGAAATAAAGTGTGGAAGCGATTAACCACTGAAATCATTTACCAAGGGGTTTCCATCACCGGTAATTTTAACCTCAAGAATCAAGGCTTCCTCGAATTTGTCTCAGGCATGTGAGGAAATAATTGTGTTATGTGCACCAATACAGCAGAGAGGAGGCCAAGGGGTGTGGAGTGAGGGAGCTGCGGCTGAGGGGCATATGGGGCAGGAGGTGAGGGCTCGAGGGTGGGAGTGGAAGGTGTGGGGTGCGGGCTGCCCTGGGGTTGTGTGGAGAGAGATGATTGACCGCAGCAGATCTGGGGCTGGAGGAGAGGTGGGGGTTGAGGGAATGGTGTCTCTCCCCGCCACAGCCCTGTGCGTCTGCGCGGCCCTTGCCAGGCTGCTGTGTGGTTAGGGGGAATGCAGCTCAAGACTGGACGTTTCTCTAAGAGATCTGCTCTGGCCCGTGTTCTACAGGACTCCCGCAGTCCCTACTGCCCTTGGAATGCATGAAAAAGGGGAACCCAGCGAGCCCGGTGCAGAACCCTCCTCCCTGACAGGTGGGCGTGAAGGACCTAACGCTAGTGCCCCAAGCCTAGACGCCAAGGAATCCCGAGTAAAACTTCCCTTTTTACAGTAACTGAATCCCGGTGAGCAGCTCCACAGAGACAGAGACGGCGGGGTGCCTCATGGAGGCGACAACAGGGTGGTTTTCTGTCCTTTGCCCTCCCGCTATTTCCTGCCCTTCTTATTGAAAGGCCAGAGTCTCCTGAAGAAGTCAGCTCTCTCAACAGGTGTTATTAATCCCTGAAACGCTCCTTGCTCTGATCGAGTCTCCAGTAGGAGCAAGGTAGCGCTTGGATACAGAAAGATATAGATTGGGTTCTCAGGAAAGCGTGCTGGAAAAAGCTCAAGTATAAGAGACAAGCATTCGCCTGACAGACAGGTTAGCATCCACACCCTAAATCTCCTCCTCTTGGAAGCCACTGATCGCCTGTCGCCAAAGAACAGATTCTGTGGACTCGCAGTCCAACGGCAGTTTCCATAGTGTCCTAATCAGAAAAGTAACCTCATGAATAGAAGGGGAAAAAAAGAGTCTAAAACAAGACGGCTGCACAAGTTCAGCCTGGCAGCAGGAAACGATGGGTTCTGTTGTGTAGGTGCATCTTTGCGCAGAACTAGTAGCATCTCCTCTACCATGTAAAAACAGTCACTCGTAAAGGGAACATCCACACAGCAACACCATTCCAAAATCACGTAGTCTGCATCTACACGGCAGCCAGTTAGTTCGAAATAATGTCAAATACTGTCAAGCTGGAGGACTTCTTCCTCCGACTCCCGTAACCCTCATTGTACGAGGAATAAGGGAAGTTGGAGGAAGACTGCTCGATTTCCAAATAAGTGCTGTGTGGACACTCCCAATTTTGAAATAAGCTATTTTGAAATAAGCTGCACAATTGACGTCGCTCAATTTGCATAGCTTATTTCAAATTAAGCCCTGCTGTGTGGACGCACCCAAACTCAATTCTGACTTCTTAAATCTGTCACTTCATCACAGAACGTATTTTGGCTCCACACATGCAACCCATGTGTACATCTCATTAATAGCTAGGTCTGCCTTAAGTTGAGTGATGTGCACTGTATAGCTGAGCTAATTTTTTGAAAGACATGTAAAAGTTTGTGTCCTGATAAGGTCAGACATTCTGAGCATATAATAGCTTGTGCTTTGTGTACATGGTGGCTTATGTCACATAAGGTGGCCAAGATGGAAACTGTCTTTACGCCATTAAATGCCATCACATTAGAAGGCTGGAGTTAAAGTTCTGCCCTGCAGTGTGACGGTCCTCATTTGGTGTGTGCACAGCTGCGCGACTGTCATTCCGTGTGTGCATGGCTGTGTGACTGTCCTCATTCGGTGTGTGCACGGCCGCGCGACTGTCATTCCATGTGTGTACAACTACGCGATTGTTCACATTCACTGTGTGCATGGCCGCGCGACTGTCGCCATTCGCTGTGTGCACGGCCACGCAACTATCATTCCGTGTGTGCACGGTTATGTGACTGTCCTCATTCGGTGTGTGCACAGCCGCGCGACTGTCCTCATTCGCTGTGTGCATGGCTGTGTGACTGTCCTCATTCGCTGTGTGCATGGCTGCATGACTGTCCTCATTCGGCGTGTTCCGTGTTGAAATGAGAGTATTGGAGAGGCTATTGCAGTGATGCTGTGAGTTGTGGCAACAGTGCTAACTCTTGGCGACTGCTCATGCTTGCCTTTCTTTTTCAGTGCTGTGCTGAGAGGAAATACACTTGATGGAGCTAAATTCTAAGGGCGTGTTTACACTGGAGGAACCTTCCAACCCCTCCACCCATTATAAACCTGGTTACGACTACAGCATACAGCCATTTTCAGCTGGTCTTTAAACCCATTTGGTAAACATGCCAGAACTCCTTAAGCCTCCTGCTACCCGGGGGATACTGTGCCTTTAACTGATGGCAAGGCCATTTAGCTGGGTCAGTTTTTAACTTTCCCAAGTGCCCCACGCTGTGTGTGAGGGGGAGACGGTGGCTGGAGGCACTCCTTCCCAGTGCGTGTGGCAGCAGCTCCAGGACGTGTTCCGCGGCGTTTACACGAGGGCTGATGTATTGCATTCCCGCTAAGCTGCTCCAGCTCAGGGACACTGTGCCATTCGGGAGTCATTCTGACAGCATGGCCGTGCGCAGGCGAGGGTGCCTTGTCACTTAACTCAGGGGGCCGTCCTCCGAAGGGAAAGGGAGCTGTAGGAAGTCGTCTCATTTAACCACGCTCCTGGGCACCCTCTCCTTCTCCTGGAGGACAGACTCTAGGGCTGACTAATGTTGCTTCTCAGCAAGGAGAGCTCCCTGAATGACGACAGGATGTTTGTTCAGAGCGCCCCGGCTTCACACAAGGCTCGTCCAGCCTTCCCAAGCACGTCAACCGGAGTCCTGGAGACTGCAGGGCTCTGGCTGCCAACCATTCCAGAGACTCTTCGTTTTTGCTTTATGAAAACTTAACAGCCACCATTTCCTGGCACTAAAGGGCGAATACAGCTAACACCGGTGTGACTTCCCTTCTGCAAGACAGAGGGTTAGAGCAGCTTCGTTAAATCTGGTCACAGAGAGAATCCAGAAATGAATCTGCTACCTCGCTCTTCCAGAAAGGCAAAGGAAGTCTTCATTACCACGATCGGAAAGCAACTTGCTGGCACCGCAATCCTGTCGTCGGCAACATGCAGTAAGGAGCTGTTCCTGGACGCAGTGCTGCTGCTCCCGAAGGAGAATGTGTCAATGCACTGATGGGAAGTGAATTAACCTGGGCCTTTGTATTCCAGCCCCAAGGAGAGGGGGAGCTGCAGCTGGATGCTCAGACTCTCCAGCCGGCTCCCCTCTGGACGCTAGTTAACTCCAAGGAGCAATCAGAACCGCGTGCATGCATCACTCCCTTCCACCCTCCCAGCCTGCAAGGTCTGGGCTTCTTTCCCCGATTCCTCTCCCACGTTTTCCAAGCACTTGGATTCCTTCACACAGACACGCTGGGAACCACTAAAGCCCATATTTATGTGCTTCTCTGGGTGCTTCAATACACAGTAGGGATGTAACAGGGTAACCGTCTCAATGATTAACCAATCTGCATAAGCGTATCGGTTACCGCAACGGTCACACGCCAGCTCCCCGCCCTGCTCCCGGCTGCCCTGCAAGCGCCGCAGGATAAGCTACACGCTGCAGAGCCCACAGTGTGTAAGCACCAAGAGGTTACCTAGTTAACCGCTTTTTAACATCCCTAAATACACAGCTGATGCAGGACCCATGTCTGACACCTCGGCGACAAACTCCCCCCAGTTGTTGATGGGGTTTAGGCTCCGAAGGCCTAAAGGGCTTTGGAAAAGGAGATCTCTGCTCCTCACTACAGTGCTGCCATGACCTGCTCCTCTGGCACCTTCACCATGTGCGTGAGACACGGACAGACTAGCATTTGGGGGCCTGAAAAGACAAGAGATAAGAGTCTCTCCATTTGCTCCAGCAAGGAACTCCCGGCACACCAGTGTCAAGGGGCCATATTGACTGACCAAACTCTGCCCGGGCTGGTTATTTCCGTCCCTGGGGAAAAGTCTTAGCATCCTTGGGAAGAGCAGGACCATCTTGGACAATGCCAGATGACTGATAACAACTGCAAGGCAAGCTGCATGCATTAAGAGGAGTGTTGTGAGCAAGACACGAGAAGTCATTCTTCCGCTCTGCTCTGCGCTGGTTAGGCTTCAATTGGAGTATTGTGTCCAGTTCTGGGCACCGCATTTCAAGAAAGGTGTGGAGAAATTGGAGAGGGTCCAGAGAAGAGTAACAAGAATATTAAAAATCTAGAGAACATGAGCTATGAAGGAAGATTGAAAGAATTGGGCTTGTTTAGTTTGCAAAGGAGACGACGGAGGGGGACATGGTAGCAGTTTTCAAGTATCTAAAAGGGTGTTAACAGGGAGGAGTGAGGAACATTGTTCTCCTTGCCCTCTGAGGACAGAACAAGAAGCAATGGGATTAAACTGTAGCAAGGGAGGTTTAGGTTGGACATTAGGAAAAACTCCCTAATGGTCAGGGTGGTTAAACACTGGAGTAAGTCGCCCAGGGGGGTTGTGGAATCTCCATCACTGGAGATATTCAAGAGCAGGCTGGACAGACACCTGTCAGGGATGATCTAGACCCGTGGTCCCCAACCCGGTGCCCGCGAACGCCATGGCGCCCGCTGGGCTCTTTACATTCCCCCTCGGAGCCGTGGTCCCCAACCCGAGTGCGCCACGTGTGCCCTGGCCCCGGCGCCGGCCCCGCCCCCGGGGGCGCCGTGCGTGCCCTGGCCCCGGCCCCGCCCCCGGGGCACTGCGCGTGCCCTTGCCGGCTCCGGTGCCGGCCTTGGCCCCGCCCCCAGGGGCGCCGTGCGTGCCCTGGCCCTGGTGCCGGCCTTGGCCCCGCCCCCGGGGGCACTGCGCGTGCCCTTGCCAGCTCCGGCGCCGGCCTTGGCCCCGCCCCCAGGGGCGCCGTGCGTCCCCTGGCCCCAGCCCCGGGCGCTTATGGGGGGGGCGCCGGCCCCGGGCGCGTGGCTATGGGGGGGGGGCCCCGCCCCCGGGCATGCGGCTCGGGGGGGCCGCCCCTGGGCGGGCAAGTGTCCCCGCCCCCTGGCGCCCGGCGGGCGAACGGCCACGCCCCCTGGCGCCCGACAACCTGAAAAGGTTGGGGACCACTGATCTAGACAGTGCTTGGTCCTGCCATGAGGGCAGGGGACTTGATGACCTTTCGAGGTCCCTTCCAGTTCTAGTGTGCTATGATTCTGTTTGTGTGAAGGAAAAATGGGGTGAGAAGTGAAAAACTGAGGCAAGAAAAGAAGATGGTTGGGGGCATCAAAGCCCAAGTAGCAGAGAAATCTCTTTCTAGGTATGACACCTCCCAACATGCTGAAGAGAAAAGGGACTGCCTGTTGGCATTAAAGCCTGTTTATCGGAGATGATTTGAACCCTTCCCTGATCAGACTATTTGCTTTGGAAACAAAGTCAGGGAATGAGACACCAGAGTGGAAACCCGGAGAATGGACTCCGTTTCGGGAGCAGTTAGCATGCAGCACCCATTTCTCTCTTGATTACCGACAAAAGGTCGTCTGACAAACCGCGGGGAGCTCTTTCATACTGCAGCTAGTCAACTTTTTCTCCAGCAGAAGTTGCTGTACTAGATTATTTAAAAATATTTATGTTCCGTGATTGACAACCTCTGTGCAGCAATGCCTGCCAATGTCTCCAATTTATTAAGTTGGTGGCAAATGTTTTAGTGTTGACATCTTCTGAAATTTCAGCCAAGATAAATTGCATTAAACACTAACCCATTACTTACAGGTGGAGAATAGACTGGCTTCATACACACAGCAAGCAAAGCATCTCAAGTTACAGAGTGGCCGGGGCCGCAGCAGAGTTCTGTTTAATAAGGAAAAATCAATTGGCATTAACCAAAAAGCCGCTTTACTCCCCTTCTCCATTACAGGAATGCTGCTGAACTTGCTGCACCAGGACACAGAACTGGGAGAACCCGGACATCTCGCACACGCACACGAGATCTGCTCCGAGCGAGCGCATGCAGCATCATAAGGGCTACGTCTACACTGGCCCCTTCTCCGGAAGAGGCATGTTAATTTCCAACTTCAGAATTGGGAAATCCGCGGGGGATTTAAATAAACATGGCCGCCGCTTTTTTTCCGGCTTGGGGAAAAGCCGGGAAAAAAGCGTCTAGACTGGCGCGATCTCCGGAATAAAGCCCTTTTCCGGAGGGTCTCTTCTTCCGGAGAAGGGGCCAATGTAGACGTAGCCCTTATGATGCTGCATGCGCTCGCTCGGAGCAGAACTTGTGTGCGTGTGCGAGATGTCCGGCTTCTCCCAGTTCTGTGTCCTGGTGCAGCAAGTTCAGCAGCATTCCTGTAATGGAGAAGGAGAGTAAAGCGGCTTTTTGGTTAATGCCAAAGTAGGAATAAGAGATCCTCTGGAAAAGGGCTTTATTCCGGAGATCACGCCAGTCTAGACGCTTTTTTCCGGCTTTTCCCCAAGCCGGAAAAAAAGCGGCGGCCATGTTTATTTAAATCCCCCGCGGATTTCCTTATTCTGAAGTTGGAAATTAACATGCCTCTTCCGGAGAAGGGGCCAATGTGGACTAGCCAAGGTCTGTTAATGCCCTCTGCAGTCCTGGGACCTAGGGAAACAAATCCTGCTTGCTCCTCATTTTATTTGTAAACATGTGCAAGACACATGGCCAATGCCCTCTACTCCCCTCCCAAATCTGCATCCAGCTATGGAGCTTGGAGCTCTGAGCAGGAAATCTCTGTCCTGTTTCTCTCACTGTACTCCCTGGTCCTCTCTCCTGCTCCCTTAGACACAGAGGTTCATAACACATATGTAATTGCTCTAATTTCCTGCACGTCCCTTGGGGAGAGAGAATATTTCTCCTTTTATAGGATATTAGTAACCCTCTGGCAATTCCATTTATCTCGTCAGCACAGTGAGTCTGAAAGTATTAGCGCGCTCTCACACCCCCCCGCCCCGCGCTTCCCAAGCACCTGCAGACACAACGGGAGCTGCGAGTGTACGTTTCACACAACCGCTGGCCCCGCCATTGAGACAAGGCCAGCACAAAACGCAGGTGACAGTTCCATAAATATTGCAAAGCAGATCCTCCGCCATATTCCAGGGTTAACAATGTGCATATTTTATTTATTGAACAGACAGCGGGGAAGTACTGATTGATCTGCCAGAGATAAAAGGTTTCAAGGCCTTACGGGTGCAGCAGAGCAAGAAATGGGTTAAAGCTCCATTTTAAACTGAAATCAATCCCGTATAAGCCCTTACTGTCTGCGCCGATCCTCTTGCGCCTCTCTCCTTCCCTCAACAGGCAGGAGATAAATTCATGGTTAGTGCGCGATCATTCCAACAACGACTCATTCATTACAAAATTAGCAACCGTCCTGGGCTTTCCGAGAGTAAATGGAAACATTACCCCCTTCCCCCTCCCATCAAGCGTTAACTCTTGCAGGGGATGCCTGCACTAGAAATGTAAATTGTGATGAGATGCGACTGGAAACGTGGCGGCGCATGAACCTCCTTCAGTCGGCGGCGCGCGCACTCACCGGAGCTCTTCCACCAGCCTAAGGCCTGGCCTCTCCGCTCCACCGCCAGCTGCCTTCGAGACGCCCGGTCGCACCTCAGGCTCTCGGAGGACTGCCGTTACCCTTGGCTCCCCATTTCCCATGGGAGTAGGGGAAGCTTCCCAGGTCCCTGCTGGGAGCAGGGTGGAAGCTGCCCCGGGCTCCATGTCTCCCAGTACCCATCAGGAGTGGGGGAAGCCACCCAGGACACCTGTGGGAATTGAGCTGTGCCCCTTCGGAGCAAGCTGGCGGAGGGGCAGGCAGCTCCTCTGCTGCCCAGCAGGCCTGGGGACAAGCCTTGTCCGAGCGGGAGCCGTGTCCATGTCTCCCTCACAAAAGCTACGCGGGGTCCTGCGGCAGCAGCCCCTGTCCTCGGCCCCTCCCAGCCAGGGGCTGCTGCCACGGCGCAGCCTCCACTGCCCCCCCCGTGGATGGAGAGGCGGCACTGCAGAGCTGGTGCTGGGGGGAAGCGGCTTTTAAGCTGGTTCCCTCCAGCACTGGCTCCTGCCTGCCACCCCCACCTCTGCTGGAGGCAGCAAGGGGGAGCAGGCGGGTCCGTGGAGCTAGCATATGCAAGGAGCTGGCTTGAAAGCCGGTTCCCCACATGTATCAGCACCTGCCTGCCCCCTTCACTTTGCTGCAAGAACGAGTGAGGCAGCATGTGAGAGGGCTGGAGGAGGGGCAGAGGGGGGAGGCAGAACTGGTGCTCATGGGAGTTGGCTTTTAAGCCAGCTCCTCACAGATACTGGCTCCCACCTCCCCCCGCCTTGCTGCTTCTGTATTAGAGGCAGCACAGCAGGGAGGGGACTGCATGTAGCTGACAAGCTTAACCACTACGCCCAGGCTTATCCTGCCCTTTTTGCAAGACGCGTGTGTGCGGGGCCATTGAACGGCGCACTAGGTGCACACGGGGCCAGCGAACGGCGCACTATGCGTGTGCGGGGCCACTGAACGGCGCACTAGGTGCACACGGGGCCAGCGAACCGCGCACTATGCGTGTGCGGGGCCACTGAACGGCGCACTATGTGTGTGAGGGGCCACTGAACGGCGCACTACGTGCGCACGGGGCCAGCGAACGGCGCACTAGGCACGGGCAGGGCTGGCGAACGGCGCACTATGTGTGTGAGGGGCCACTGAACAGCGCACTACGTGCGCACGGGGCCAGCGAACAGCGCACTAGGCGCGGGCAGGGCTGGCGAACGGCGCACTATGCTTGTGCGGGGCCACTGAACGGCGCACTATGCGTGTGCGGGACCACTGAATGGCGCACTAGGCGTGGGCAGGGCTGGTGAATGGTGCACTATGCGTGTGTGGGGCCACTGAACGGCGCACTAGGTGCGGGCAGGGCTGGTGAACGGCGCACTATGCGTGTGCGGGGCCACTGAATGGCGCACTAGGCGTGGGCAGGGCTGGTGAACGGTGCACCATGCGTGTGCGGGGCCACTGAACGGCGCACTAGGTGCACACGGGGCCAGCGAACCGCGCACTATGCATGTGCAGGGCCACTGAACAGCGCACTATGTGTGTGAGGGGCCACTGAACGGCGCACTACGTGCGCACGGGGCCAGCGAACGGCGCACTAGGCGCGGGCAGGGCTGGCAAACGGCACACTATGCTTGTGCGGGGCCACTGAACGGCGCACTATGCGTGTGCGGGACCACTGAACGGCGCACTAGGCGCGGGCAGGGCTGGCGAACGGTGCACTATGTGTGTGAGGGGCCACTGAACAGCGCACTACGTGCGCACGGGGCCAGCGAACGGCGCACTAGGCGCGGGCAGGGCTGGCGAACGGCGCACTATGCTTGTGCGGGGCCACTGAACGGCGCACTATGCGTGTGCGGGACCACTGAACGGCGCACTAGGCGCGGGCAGGGCTGGCGAACGGTGCACTATGCGTGTGTGGGGCCACTGAACGGCGCACTAGGCGCGGGCAGGGCTGGTGAACGGCGCACTATGCGTGTGCGGGGCCACTGAATGGCGCACTAGGCGTGGGCAGGGCTGGTGAACGGTGCACCATGCGTGTGCGGGGCCACTGAACAGCGCACTAGGCGCGCGCGGGGCCAGCGAACGGCGCACCATGCGTGTGCGGGGCCACTGAACGGCGCACTAGGCGCGGGCAGGGCTGGTGAACGGCACACTATGCGTGTGCGGGGCCACTGAACGGCGCACTAGGCGCGGGCAGGGCTGGCGAACGGTGCACTATGCGTGTGCGGGGCCACTGAACGGCGCACTAGGCGCGGGCAGGGCTGGCGAACGGTGCACCATGCGTGTGCGGGGCCACTGAATGGCGCACTAGGCGCGGGCAGGGCTGGCGAACGGTGCACCATGCGTGTGCGGGGCCACTGAACGGCGCACTAGGCGTGCGCGGGGCCAGCGAACGGCGCACTATCCGAGCGGGCTGGAAGAGAGACTCATGCATTGGCAGAATGACTTTGCTTGGCACTGATGAGGGAAGACACCCCGCAGCTTGTGCTGAGTACTTTGCATCTCTTCCAGGGAACGGGAATCTCTCTTGCCAGGCTACGCCGGAGATCCTGGCACTGGTGATAGCCAGCAGGGCACGAGGGAGAAGCCGAAGCCAATGGTGCATCAGGCTAAGACGATGGGAACGTTTACTAGTCCAGAGGTACCGGCAGAGCCAGGCTGAGCAGCTCATCTTCCGTTGCCAGTTCTGAGCATCTAGCAGGAAACACCCAGAGAGCAAACAGGCACCGCCCCCGACAGAACGGATTGGCTCCGAACGCGGGTGCTGGGGCCGGAATTCCCAAGGGGTCCCCTGGCACAGGAGACCAGCGACCGCATCGGCTGCAGTGGAGATCACTGCCACGACATAGAAACCGCTGACACGCGTGGCAGTGAAAAGGGATGGAAAGTCCCTGAACTCCCACCTGAGTCCCCTGCAGACAAAACTCAGAGACTGGCTCCACGGGCAGCTCTGTCGAAACCAGGGGAAGCATGAACATGGGGGAGGGCAATGATTTCTGATGGGGGCAGGCCAAAGGCTGCGCTCTTCCATGGCATTAATGGAGGGGGGCAGGGTCTGGGTGCAGAAGGGAGAGATCAGAGTAGGGGATTGGGGGGCAGGGTCTGGGAGGGGGTATGGATGCAGGAGTGGGGGGTGCAGAGGGTTGGGGGGAGGGAGAGACGGGGTGTCAGGTGCAGGTTCTAGGTGGCTCCTATAGAGGCAGTGCTGATGTTCTTTGCTGATGGAGAAGAAACACAGGCACGGTGCAGCTTTTAAAGCCAGGGGTTTTCGGGACAGTCCAGCATCCATGTGTGGGCGCAGGGCTTCACAGAAACCAAAATCCTCCCCAAACTTCTTCCTAAAACTAGAAAGACTAGAACCGGTGGAGGACTGTACGTTTCTCGAGTGCAACACGCATGAGGACAGGACAGTCCGGGGGTGAGAAAAAACAGATGCCTAATGTCTGCGACTCTTCCAATGTTATTTCCCAGAATTGGTCCTTGAGCAAAAGAAATGAAAATGAGACTGTTAACCTCTTCACCGTTAAAAGGCTGTTTGAAATACCCGGCCCGCTTACAGAGCTTCAGCAGGAAATCATGAAGGGGCGGGCAGGAGTGGCAATGGAGGCAGACAGCAGGGAAGAGGTGCATGGGGACAGAACACATCTGCCCTGGCACTCTCCTCTAGTCCTGGGGTTTATAATAAACACCCCCTCTCCCTCACCAGGACGAGAAAGCCAAGAGCCTCATAAGAACATAAGAATGGCCATACTGGGTCAGACCAAAGGTCCATCTAGCCCAGTATCCTGTCTACCGACAGTGGCCAGCACCAGGTGCCCCAGAGAGGGTGGACCGAAGACAGTGATCAAGTGATTTGTCTCCTGCCATCCCTCTCCAGCCTCTGACAAACAGAGGCCAAGGACACCATTCTATCCCCTGGCTAATAGCCTTCTATGGACCTAACCTCCAGGAAATTATCTAGCTTCTCTTTAAACTCTGTTGTAGTCCTAGCCTTCACAGCCTCCTCTGGCAAGGAGTTCCACAGGTTGACTACACGCTGTGTGAAGAAGAATTTTTGCTTATTAGTTTTAAACCTGCTGTGTCCTCTAGTTCTTCTATTATGGGAACTAATAAATAACTTTTCTTTATTCATCTTCTCCACACCACTCACAATTTTATAGACCTCTATCATATCCCCCTCAGTCTCCTCTTCTCTAAGCTGAAAAGTCCCAGTCGCTTTAGCTTCTCTTCATATGGGACCCGTTCCAAAACCGCCTCCAAGAGAGGAAGCTGAGATCTGCCAAATGCACGTTTGCAGTGCAAAGCCTGTTCTGACCTGGCCCTGGCAAAAGATTCGACCTGCTGTGTCTCACCCATTCGTGAGCGCAGGCCCGGTGTTTTCACTGTAATATCTCCTCTCTTAGCAGCATCAGGAAACAATCAACACTGCTGCCAGAGTGAAGCATGCCTGTTGCTTCCCAGGGTAGCAGTGAGAGGGCTGGAAAAAGCGCATCTTGCTAGGCAATCGGGGACTGGCCGACCACCCCACTGCTTGCATACACCGGCACTCACAGTCTTGTACAGAGGTGAGAATTCGAAACCGCAACCATTCTAGCCCCGAAAGCAGGCCACACAAAGCATGTCCCCAGCTTTCCCTCTAGAAATGGAGCAAAAGTCTCCTTCCTGAGGCCCTGGCTTTGTTTCCCATGTGACAGCAGACTGCACCTAGCCAGTGTGGAGGGGAGCCCCCCCCCGCACACTCCTCCGCATGGGCTCCGGCTGTCCAGCGCTCAAGGCAACAAGCTAGTTCATCCCCTCTGCCTCCCGTAGCTACATATTCCACACTCTGCGACAAAGCTGGGAAACCTGAAAACTAGTCACATCCAGTGCAGCCATTTGTGCTTCCCTACGCTAAATCGACTTCGCGGAATTGACACTTTCCTTTTAACTATTTCAAAGGCCAGTACTAGAGTTCTCACGGAAAATGTCAGGGGCACCCTAGCCTGCACCACCCGCTTCCGCAGAGCAAACCGCTGTGACCACGGTACAGTCTCTCCTTGTTTGTTTACTTACCACGGAGCGATGTTATGGGCCATTCCAAAATTCATGCTACCGTATAGAGAAGGGAACGTTAGAATCTCAGGGGAGCTTAGGATTCTAACCCTACAATTATCCATGCAAGAGCCCCATCCTCCCCGAGGGTGGTTTCTGTAACTGGCAAATCAGATATTTTTGCAGCCTGCCTTCCCCGCGGCAGACCTGCCAAGGCCTCAGTGAAATCATGGAGAGAATTCACAGCAGAATGCCCTGTCTTCATGGAAACCAAGCAGCAACAAAGGCAGCTGTGGGAAGGACCTATCCATCAGGCCACTGACCCGGGACATGACCTCCAACACACCTAGCAGCCGGGGATTCAGAAGAGAATGGGCACCGGCAGAAATTCTCACGTACCCATTACCACTGACATTCTATTTCCTCCTTCCCTGATGCCTGCAAAACTAACCAAGGGGCCTCGTTCTAGGCCTGCTAGCTCCCATTGCCAAGGGAGACCGTGGGCAGCAGGCTCCCCACGGCAAACTGGCAGAAGGCGGCGTGTTATGAGCCGCTAAGCATAATGCGAATGGGGAGGAGAGGCCAGCCCCGGCTCTCAACACAGCTCAGGATGAGGCCTCTCATACCCGAACCCGAACGGTCTGGAGACAGGGCTATGGCCAAAGGGATTGGCGTCTCCTGCACAGCGCATGAAGGGCAAAGGGCAGCTTGAGCCAGTGGGGTAACAGCAGGAAAGCAAGTGTGGGGTGGGGAGGGAATTCAGGCTGAAGCCCTATCGCCATGGTTATGACTCTCTGCCTGAGACACAGGACTTGGCCCTGTAATGATTCCCACATGGGGAGCATCGCCTAGTGGTCATGGCTGCAGCTCCTGACAGCAAAGGGGGTTGTGGGGAGGGGAGCCCCATCCCTTTTACCCCCCCCCCCCCAGGGCCCTTCGGCAACTGCTTACGGCTGTCCTCTCTGGGCCCCTCTCTTTTGTCCATGCCCCAGCCCCCAGGGTCAGCTTGGCCCAATGTCCAAGATCCACAGGGTACTTCCCTCCCTGCTGGACCACTTTGGGCAGCTGCACCGGAGTCTTAGGTGCCCTCTGCTCTGCTGGAGCTGTGGGTCTGCTCACCTCTGGCTCTGCCACCCAAATAAGATGATTTCCTTCTTCTGAATGGCTCCACAGATGGGGCCGTTGCTGCAGGTCTGGTGGGTCAGGGCTGGCTGAGCCCAAGATAACCTCTCAGTCCCAGGCTGCCTACTCTGGGTTTGGTACACCCCAGCACAGCCCCCTACTGAACAACATGCAATGAGAAGCTGCGCTCATGGCCACAGAAGTATGGCGTGAAGCTCGGGAACCCTCAAGCACGGCTCCCACCTTTCCGAGCATTCGGACTTCTTTTCGATCGATTCAAATGTCATGGACCCCTCTTCCTAGGGGAAAAAGAAAAAGGAAAAGAAAAGAAAGGATCGGGCCCACCAGGGAGCCTTATTTTTAAACTTTCCACGGCCCCCCTGCAGTACCGTCCTGGACCACCAGGGGTCCGTGGCCCACAGGTTGGGAACCACTACGGCCTAAAGCCACAGAAGTGGAAGTAGAATAGACTCTGATTCCTTTGGAAGAGGAATGCAAGGAACAAGCAGCGGCCAATGAGGCTTCTTACGGGGCAACTGAGGCAGCGCGAGCAGCCTTGGGAGGAGGAGGAGGAGATAAAGAAGATGGTCAGATGCAGAAGTTCAACGTGAATCATCTTTTTGCATCTGATGGAAGCTATTTAGGCCTGAAACGTCGCCTGAAGGACCTCGAGGCCATGATCAAAGATTCAGCTGGAGACAAGGAAATGCGGAGGAGGATATGAACATGCAAACAAGAGGGGAGAGGAGCTAGAACAGACCACTAAAGATCTGTACGCACCTCCTAAACAAAGAGACTGGGAAAGCGGGGCGATCCATGGAACAACGTGACCCTGGAGACGAGGTGGAGGCACTGAACAGCCAATGGTGGTGAAAGAGACTTGAGCAGTGGGTTTGCTGCACTGGGGAAGGAGGAGAAAGAGGCAGAAAAAGGGATGGGAAAGGAGGGAGAAGGGAAGCCAGTTCTTGCAGAAGAGAGGAAGACTTTGGGAAAATGAGGGAGTTAAAGAAACCAACTCAGCTGAAGAGCTCAAGGATTTAAAAGGGAAGAAGGCTGGGAATGTCTTCAGCTCAGCTCTACAAAAGCTACCTGAAACCTGCACCCCAAGTAAGGGAACCAAAGACTCCACACCCAGCTGAATGGACAAGTTCCTCCAAAAGGTAGCTAGGAATAAACCAAGAGCCTACAGAGACTGGCAAAGGCATTGATCAGTGCCCAGGAGTTTGTAAATGCCATCACCGCTGAGTGGAAGCTTCCTTCAGCACATTTGTTCGGTACCCGGGCGAGTAGCATGTGGCCCTGCTGACTGGATTTCTGTCACACCGCTCAGAAGATCTCGGCCTTGCTCTTTGCTTACCCCAGTCGCAGCCCCTCCCCCTTCCCCGTCTACGGGAACTTCGCTAGTCGCCGGTCACAGTATTTTGAGACAACTGAAGCAAAGTAGCACAGAGCAGCCCCGCTGTTCCCAGCTCCCCTTCTCCGCCGGGCACCAGGCCTGCCCATCCCGACTGGCAGGCCTGTAGGAGCCCTCATGCGGGCTCGGCTCGGGCTCTGACTCTGCTTGCCAGCTGTTGCACATTCCGTGCTTTGGCTTTCCTGCACTGCTCCCGGGTATCTCCTCGGGGCTGGGACCCGCCGTCCCTGTCCATACATAAGCCTTTGGGGTTTAGATGGCTAAAAAGCCTCTGTGAGCCACACTGGCTTCCTGGGGCCCGTCCTCTCTTTCTCCGCATCAGAACGGCTTCGTGCGACTGGTTTCCTTCTTTGAGAAAAGAGGTGTCTTTAGATGAGGGCAATGCAATAGAGCCAGCATACCATGACTTCAGGAAAGCGTGTGACGTGTGCTGAAATGCATGCAACTGACGCGCTGCGAGTACTCCAGAAAGGAACAGAACTCTATAAAGGAGTATACGCTGAACACTTCCACTTTCAAAGAGGCACGTAAGTGACCAGGACTGCGACTTGCTCCAGCTCAGGCCAAGCAAGGCGCCTGAGAAGGAACTGAGGCTGGCCCGGGGTGCGGCTGCACACAGGGACACTGCTCGGGGAAGCAGCTGGAATTACGACAACTGGACGGTAGAGACGGAACTGGCCAAAAGGGAGAAGGCAACAGATCGGGCTGACTGAATTTTCAGAGTGAAGAGAGGTTGCTAAAGGAGAGTCTCAAAGATCAGTGTTGCGACCAATCCCTGAATACTATGAATGGCACAGGCCCCCAATATGCTATTAAAATGTGCTCATGGCCCAAAGCTGGGCGGCAGCACCAACACGAAGGAGGATCAGATTATTTACACCAGACAATCTAGATGACCTTGAAGCCTGGGGTGCAGAAAAGGGATGACGTCCAATAATACAGGGTACAAGGTCGAGCACGTAAGCCTTGTACAGTCTGCGGGCTCGTCAGCTGGAAACGGCAGAAGAGGAGAGAGTGTGAGCTGTGTGGGCTGATCACAGATGACACTGAGTCAGGAGGATGGTGCAACCATGAGGCAGGCAGACGCAGTCTGAGAGTTACAGAGGCAAGACCTTGCAGCAGACAGAGACGCAGGGATACATTCTACAAGGCGCTGAGAGACAAGTCCGCTCACCCACTTTCCAGAAAGTTGAGTTCAAAGTGGAGCAGCCCCCAGAGGGGCTACAGGGCTAATCCAGGGCTGGGAGGGCAAATCTCGTAAGAGGTGATAAGAAGAGCTTAGAATCTGTAGACTGGCGGACTTAATCATTCCCCTGCCATCATAGGGGGCACCTCCAGTGCCAAAGGGGCTGGTGCTGGGGCCGGTTTTGTTCAACGTCTTCATTAATGACCTGGCTGAGGGGATGGGTTGCACCCGCAGCAAGTTTGCGGATGACACTAAGCTGGGGGGAGAGGTAGATACGCTGGAGGGCAGGGACAGGGTCCAGAGTGACCTGGACAGATTGGAGGATTGGGCCAAGAGAAATCTGATGAGGTTCAACAAGGACAAGTGCAGAGTCCTGCCCTCGGGATGGAAGAATCCCAAGCATTGGTACAGGCTGGGGAACTGGCTAAGTGGCAGTTCTGCAGAAAAGGACCTGGGGATTACAGTGGATGTGAAGCTGGATATGAGTCAACAGTGTGACCTTGTAGCCAAGAGGGCTATGGCATGTTAGGGTGCATTAGGAGGAGCAGTGCCAGCAGATCTAGAGAAGTGATTATTCCCCTTTATTCGGCTCTGGTGAGGCCACATCTGGAGTATTGTGTCCAGTTCTGGGCCCCCCACTACAGAAAGGATGTGGACACATTGGAGAGGGTCCAGTGGAGGACAGCCAAAATGATTGGGGAACTGGAGAACATGACCTGTGAGGAGAGGCTGAGGGACTTGGGTCTGTTTAGTCTGCAGAAGCGAAGAGTGAGGGGGGATTTGAGAGCAGCCTTCAACTCCCTGAAGGGAGGTTCCACAGAGGCTGGAGAGAGGCTGTTCTCAGTAGTAACAGATGGCAGAACGAGGAGCAATGGGCTCAAGTTACAGTGGGGGAGGTCTAGGTTCGATATTAGGAAAACTTTTTCTTTAGGAAGGTGGTGAAGCGCTGGGATGGGTTCCCTGGGGGCAAGGGAAGGGGAGGGGTTGGAATCTCCATCCCTAGAGATTTAAGTCCTGGCTTGATTGAGTTGGGATTGGATCTGCTCTGGGCAGTGGGCTGGACTCGATGACTCCTGAGGTCTCTGCCCGCCCTGGGAGTGGAAGTCTCTGCTGTCCTCTGCCTGTGGGACATAAGCCTCCTGCAGGCTCTCATACTTCGGTCCCACTGCGGTTGCTGGGTTCAGGGTGCCAGCGCCAGGGCTGCGCGATGCTGGTAGCCTGTGAAATCAGGAGGTCAGACTGGCACCCTCTGGCCGTCAGCTCGACGGCACTAGCGTGTCACGTCTATTACACTGGCACCAGGTGTCTGGCAGCCACACTTCCCTCAAACCCTTCGGTATTATCCACCTGCTCGGAGAGGAACTCCGGCTTTTTCAATTATCTCGAGGTTGATTTGTTGCTTTAAAAACACCACCTGCCCCTCTCTGCCTTTCGTTTTCATTGTGCTGCAAGCGCTTGCAATATGTTTATGATGGCAAACAGCAGGAGTATCGAGGAGTTTCACCATCTCTAATTAAAGCAAGGTTCATCCTACAATTTTATCCGTGGAGAACACAGCTCGTTTGTTTGTTTAAATGTACGGGTTTAGCTTGCAACTGCCAAAGTACAGGTGTCAGGGTATGACAGCCATAAGCTGCTGAGGTGGGAGCTTCCTGCTAATCCTTTTAGGCAGATGTGATGCCATAGATCAAAGAACAGCAGCTCCCACAGCCTAGACTAGCTGCTCTGGAAAGCAGGCAGGGAAATGCTCAGCAGCCGTATTTCCTTGTAGAGGGACAAACCCAGCGGTGCTGAATGCCACTGAACATGGGTCCTGCCTACAGCAGCCAAAGAAGCACATGGCTCACTAGACGGTGCCAACACAGAGCAGCCCCCGAGGGCTCACAAATTACTAGGAGCGTGATGAAAAGATGCTACCGTGGGAAGCAAGGCAAAGGGAGGGAAATGTGATTACACAGCAAACCAAAATCCTCCCGTGCTCTGTCCCCACGGCTGGCTGGCTCTAGGACAGCAGCAATGGTCTGTTCGGGTGAACCCCCCAGGCACATGATACAATGCCAGAAGCTCACCGCAACTCCTTCCAAAAACCCTCCAACCCAACCCCTTCAAAGCCCAACCCCTTCAAAAACCCTCCAACCCAACCCCTTCAAAAACCCCAACTCTAGCACCTTCAAAACCCCAACCCCTTGCAAAAACCCTCCAACCCAACCCCTTCGAAACCCCCAACTCTAGCACCTTCAAAACCCCAACTCCTTGCAAAAACCCTCCAACCCAACCCCTTCAAAAACCCCAACTCTAGCACCTTCAAAACCCCAACCCCTTGCAAAAACCCTCCAACCCAACCCCTTCAAACCCCCCAACTCTAGCACCTTCAAAACCCCAACTCCTTGCAAAAACCCTCCAACCCAACCCCTTCAAAAACCCCAACTCTAGCACCTTCGAAACCCCAACTCCTTGCAAAAACCCTCCAACCCAACCCCTTCAAAAACCCCAACTCTAGCACCTTCAAAACCCCAACCCCTTGCAAAAACCCTCCAACCCAACCCCTTCAAAGCCCAACCCCTTCAAAAACCCCAACTCTAGCACCTTCAAAACCCCAACCCCTTCCAAAAACCCTCCAACCCAACCCCTTCAAAAACCCCAACTCTAGCACCTTCAAAACCCCAACTCCTTGCAAAAACCCTCCAACCCAACCCCTTCAAAAACCCCAACTCTAGCACCTTCAAAACCCCAACCCCTTCCAAAAACCCTCCAACCCAACCCCTTCAAAAACCCCAACTCTAGCACCTTCAAAACCCCAACCCCTTGCAAAAACCCTCCAACCCAACCCCTTCAAAAACCCCAACTCTAGCACCTTCAAAACCCCAACTCCTTGCAAAAACCTTCCAACCCAACCCCTTCAAAAACCCCAACTCTAGCACCTTCAAAACCCCAACTCCTTGCAAAAACCCTCCAACCCAACCCCTTCAAAAACCCCAACTCTAGCACCTTCAAAACCCCAACCCCTTGCAAAAACCCTCCAACCCAACCCCTTCAAAAACCCCAACTCTAGCACCTTCAAAACCCCAACCCCTTGCAAAAACCCTCCAACCCAACCCCTTCAAAAACCCCAACTCTAGCACCTTCAAAACCCCAACCCCTTGCAAAAACCCTCTAACCCAACCCCTTCAAAGCCCAACCCCTTCAAAAACCCCAACTCTAGCACCTTCAAAACCCCAACCCCTTGCAAAAACCCTCCAACCCAACCCCTTGCAAAAACCCTCTAACCCAACCCCTTCAAAGCCCAACCCCTTCAAAAACCCCAACTCTAGCACCTTCAAAACTCCAACCCCTTCCAAAAACCCAACCCCAACCCCTTCAAACCCCCTTAACCCTGCGAGGGGAAGTATGGAAAGCTTAGAAGCAAAGACTCCGAAAGAATAAGTAAACGAAAGCAAAGCCAAGAGCTCAGATGAAGAGATACTTGAGGAAGAAGACAGAGCTTGTGTTCAAGCCCCGAGCTTCCTTACTCCCACAGCTTTTATCCCTCTTTCTGCATCATGAACAACCCAACCTCCAATGACCATAAGCAGATTCCTGATATTTTGTGAGTGCTCCTACTTGATTGGATGGTGATATTGGGACACCTTTTGAATATGCATGAATAAAATCATCTGATGGCCCCTTGGACTTGTCCCCAGACATGGAAAAAGCAAGAACCCTGAGATGAGGTGCAAGAAGGCCTGTTTCCTCCTGTTTCCTTAATCCAAAATATCCGTTAGCAGGGTTCTGCAGTATTAAACTTATTTTAGGTCTCACTAGGCACTGAGTCACAGACCCCATCTGGTCTAGACAGAGCTGGGTCCTGCCGTGAGGGCAGGGGACTGGACTTGATGATCTTTTGAGGTCCCTTCCAATCCTAGGATTCTATGGTTCTATGATTCCAAAGCCAACACATACAGGAGTCAAGTCCTGCAGGCCTTGAATTACTGGCATTACTATTAAAATATAGAAAATGTGTTAGGATAGGAAAAGATATAGCTTGGCAGGTTACAACCCCTGCCCTAATCCCTTTAAAAAAAACCTAACCCTAAACCCTTGTAGGGGTAAACTGTAGGGATAAACTGAGGCAGGCCATGGTATGTTGCTAAGAACTCTCATTCATATCCTAAATTTGAGGCAAGGCCTGGAAACACACAGAACAAGCAGCTAACATGACCCTGGTCGCCCTGGCAACCACATTCTGAGAGGGCCTCACTCCGATAAGACCCTGGCTGGTACCAAAACAAACTTTACGGAAGTCGTTCTCACTGTCTCCTTTAATCCTAGATAATGAACCCGAAACCCAAGGACTACGCCAACGCGAGGCGGTATCATCTCGCAGCAGACGCATCATCATTTCAGCAGACAAAGTTGTCTTTTGTTTATGTTGGCTTATTTGGCTTGTTAGGAATAGCTCCCTATATTATTGATAAGATGTTTAATTGGCAATGGGCGGAGATGCTGTGTAACTTTCGTAGTTTATTGGCTTATGTACTCATTACGTCTTGCCGCCAGGACCTATGAAATTGCTTCCACTCTTCCCACCTGCTGCTTATTCACTGTAATGTTTTGATTAACTAGTGTTCACCAGGTTAACCCCTGTGTGCAATAAATCCTCTGCTTGTTTTCACCCATATTGAGAGTGTCCAGAATTATTGCCTACACCCCTTCAGAAGCCCCTAATTCTAATCCCTTCAGAAACCCACTAACCCTAACCCCTTAAGAAACCCCTAACCCTAACCTCTTCAGAAACCCCTAACCCTAACCCCTTCAGAAACTCACTAACCCTAACCCCTTCAGAAACCCACTAACCCTAACCTCTTCAGAAACCCATTAATCCTAACCTCTTCAGAAACCCCTAACCCTAACCCCTTCAGAAACCCCTAACTCTAACCTCTTCAGAAACCCCTAACCCTAACCCCTTCAGAAACCCCTAACTCTAACCTCTTCAGAAACCCCTAATCCTAACCTCTTCAGAAACCCACTAACCCTAACCCCTTCAGAAACCCCTAACCCTAACCCCTTCAGAAACCCACTAACCCTAACCCCTTAAGAAACCCCTAACCCTAACCTCTTCAGAAACCCCTAACGCTAACCTCTTCAGAAAGCCACTAACCCTAACCCCTTAAGAAACCCCTAACCCTAACCTCTTCAGAAACCCCTAACTCTAACCTCTTCAGAAAGCCACTAACCCTAACCCCTTCAGAAACCCCTAACCCTAACCCCTTAAGAAACTCCTAACGCTAACCACTTCAGAAACCCACTAACCCTAACCCCTTCAGAAACCCCTAACTCTAACCTCTTCAGAAACCCACTAACCCTAACCCCTTCAGAAACCCCTAACTCTAACCTCTTCAGAAACCCCTAATCCTAACCTCTTCAGAAACCCACTAACCCTAACCCCTTAAGAAACCCCTAACCCTAACCCCTTCAGAAACCCCTAACTCTAACCTCTTCAGAAACCCCTAATCCTAACCTCTTCAGAAACCCACTAACCCTAACCCCTTAAGAAACCCCTAACCCTAACCTCTTCAGAAACCCCTAATCCTAACCTCTTCAGAAACCCCTAACGCTAACCACTTCAGAAACCCACTAACCCTAACCCCTTCAGAAACCCCTAACCCTAACCCCTTCAGAAACCCACTAACCCTAACCCCTTAAGAAACCCCTAACCCTAACCTCTTCAGAAACCCCTAACGCTAACCTCTTCAGAAAGCCACTAACCCTAACCCCTTAAGAAATCCCTAACCCTAACCTCTTCAGAAACCCCTAACGCTAACCTCTTCAGAAAGCCACTAACCCTAACCCCTTCAGAAACCCCTAACCCTAACCCCTTAAGAAACTCCTAACGCTAACCACTTCAGAAACCCACTAACCCTAACCCCTTCAGAAACCCCTAACTCTAACCTCTTCAGAAAGCCACTAACCCTAACCCCTTCAGAAACCCTTAACCCTAACCCCTACAGAAACCCCTAACATTAACCCCTTCAGAAAGCCCTAACGCTAACCTCGTCAGAAACCCCTACAGAAACCCCTACCACTAACATTTGGCATGCAGACTCCTAACGAAGCCTGTGCAGTCACTATAAACTAATCATCAAAGGCAGGCCACATGGCGAGCAAGCTCCCACAATTCAATCATTAGACTCAAGTGCATCCCCTCCTCCCAACACAACTCCCCACCACATCAAATGTGGCTCCCCAAAGGAAAACCCTCCTGAAATGCACAATCGGAAAGACAGAACACTTTTACAAAATAGACCGCACACAGGTAGACACCTATCCACGCACCCTCCGCCCGGGGCCAGAAAGCAGGCAGTCTCACCGCATGCTTTCCTATTTTAAAAAAGCATCAGTTCCTTCTACAGAGGAGCCTTCCTGTCTGTGCTGCTGATGAACATGGTAGCACCCGGGTTTAATGGGGAGCAAGACACCTATTGGTGGTTTCCTGAAGGCTCAGCAGCCCGCAGTGGGGGTAGGGATTACTGCAGAGACGGCCAGCTGCCCAGAGGAGTCCCTTAAACCGTGCAGTGCATGACACGCTCCGAATGTCACACGGCAGGGTAGTGCTCGGGCTGTAGGTCACTCTCGGAAGGACCAAGGACTCAGCTTCACAGGGCACCTGCGCTCGTGCTGGGCTAGGGAGGATGCAGGCGATCTGTCAGGCAGAGAGGCCTGGACTTGTTGCAAGGAGTGAAAAGGATTGCCTGACAGTCTGTATCAAGTGTGTTAGCAGCTCAGCACTCCAAAGATTGCTCACACTAGCACTCTGCTGGCAGTGCTGACGTGCTACACAGGGAGAGCCCTGCGGTGGGGCAGAAAGCTGGCCGTTCCGGGAATTAACCCTCCGATAGTCTGTCACTAGCACGTCACTGCTGCACGAAGGGCAGTGTGAGATTTGCCAGTAACAGTCCATCGCGGTGGGTCGGTCTGTGGCCTGGGGCCATGCACCTTCCCTTATGAATACTATGAACATCAGCCACAGCTATGAAAAGCCTTTCTACCCAAACAGCGACAAGGATCTGTGATCTCTAGCCCATTGGAATGTACGTTCGGCTGGAGACCCCCGGGGTCAGAGAGACACGGCGAACAGGCTGCTTAGAGGTCAAAATGAAGAAACAATTTTCCTCATTCTTGATTATCTTGGAGAGACTCTGAAGCAGATGGCAGTCACTCAGCCATGCGACCTGCGCTGCACCTTCCACCTTGACACAGTTCAGGCAGCCTGAACGGGCTGTCTCTCTCGTTCCAGTTAAACTTCCTTCCCCATCAAACCCAGCAAGCCCGTGTCAGCCAGCAGCAGAGTAAAACCCAACCATAAAACCCAGCCCTAGGAAGCTGGTAGGGACCTTGTTTTCCACACCAGAATAGAAGCCCGCCCAGGCACCTACCCACCTACGGAAGAACTAAGGCTATTGGAGGTTAGTGCACCACTGACGACAAGACTGGGACATGAACTGCTTTTCAGCCAGGCCCTGCCAGTCTGCCCCCCCCCCCCCCCTCCTGCCACTGACAGGAGACAGAGAAAGCTCATTACAGCTCTTGGCCCTCAAATCAATGGCCAGTTTCAGGGCAGATGAGGGTCCCAGGTTCCAGCTCTCAGTCAGACCAAGCACAGGCTGGCGCCCCTCACCTCCCAACAGGCCTGCGGCCTCTATTCGGCAAGGCCCAGGCGGGGCTTTCTGAGCATATCTGGTTGGCCACAGCCACGGCTTGGAGGTGTTAATGTTACTATTGTGAGAGAGACGCCTGTTTCATCCACGAGTCTTTCCCAGCTCCAGCGGCCAAAGGGGATCAGGGAGGTAAGAGTGCAGCACACCCCGGCGGCCAGAGAGGGCAGGCTTCCCAACAGGAAGTGGGCTCTGGCCTCCGGGTCACGCCAGCCCCGGTGTGGCGGCTCGCATCAGAACGGCAGGCACTGCCACTCTACCCAGGGAGAGAAACTGCTGCTGGCCAGACAAGAGCCAAGTTTCAAGGAAGAGCGAATTTGGAGCACACTTCCTCCAGCGCCCACTCAAACCCTTTGCACCCAAACCAGCCCCGGTGGGTTTTTCCTTCGGCTGACACACAACACAAGCCTCTCCTCTTTCCTCTGCAAGCCCCGAGCAAGAGGCAACCCCCAAGACCGGCTCTGGATTCTCCAGGTCACGTCAACCCAACACAAACAGAAGTCTACGGTGTCTTAGCAACCACCACTCTGAACCCTGCTACAACCGGCTAACCCTTCCTCTCCCTCACAACCCCAGAGCAGCCAGCTGGGAAGTCTCCGCTCTGGCATGTGCCGATCACACTGCAGAACACGGAAGTGCTCAGAATATTAAAACACTGGAGCCTAATTCTCTTTCAGTCAGTGAACGCTGTAAAGGACAAGGAGTGGGTTCTTATTATTCAGCCGTTTTATTCCAGGCTCCCTGGTGTGGCTGTGCACGCGTCTGCACGTGTACCCCCAAAGTGTGCAGAGAACTAGGCACCTGCATCAAGGCAGCAGGCAGCTGCACCGCTGCTCTTCCTTCCCGGCTCACAGAGCCGTTACTATTCAGATCTCGTGCACTGCAATTCCCTGCCTCCAGGAATAGAACTAGAAAGGGTTTCAGGCCCTTGAGGTGGCGCACAGAATCCAACTTTCTGAAGCACGGCTCTGAAACCCTGGGAATTGGTTCCAGGTTTTAAAAACACTCCTCCCTTGGATTTAACGCAGATGGACCCTCTCCTGCTCCTCTACAGTTTGATCTCCTTAAGCCTGGAAGTTATGTCTTTATCTGCTGTGAAAATATTTTATCAGTGTAATCTGGTTACGAGTATTTACACAATTTGCCCCAAATTCCCTCATTACAGCTGTCATTCTCAATTATTCACAGGTAGTGGTACATGCCGTTTCCGTGGAAACCAGCAGCTCACAGCCAACAGATGTGCAGGCAATTGCAGGCAATGGGCACTCAAGCAGAACCAGGCGACCTGATAATTATGCTGCTGTTTGACCATCTCAAATCTACAAACAACAAAAGACCCGTTTACATTTCAGCCTCTTCTTTGCAAACCCTTTCAGAAAATGCTTTAACTGTGCTGCAAGGCAACCACACCCCCGTCCCCTGCGCTGGCTGTGTATCTCGGAAAGAGAATCCGAGAACCAGGAGGCTGTATCTATTGTGACGCTTCGCTTTTGTCACATGTCACTACCACTTACTGTATTTACAGTGGAGTATAAATGTCAGATTCCACCAATGTGCAGCAGTCAGAGATGATTCACTCCACAACACTTTGCCTTCTATTAATCAGTGAAAATGATCATGCTAATGGCTTCAATTATTGCCCAACAAAAGAAGTTAGAGCTTCCACTTGTTCCCTGGTAGCTGGTGCCTTACTCAGTACTCACAGCATGCGCCTGCCCTGCCCCTCCAAGTCCTATTCCCTGCTTCCTCCTGTGAGCCCCAGGCAGGCAGCACAGACTCCAGAGACCCGGATGCCAGAAGTTGCTGGCCTGCCTCACCAATCCCTTCAGGATAAACTTAAACAACCAATGGCCTGGCAGCACTTTATAGACTAACAAAACATGTAGCTGGGATCATGAGCTTTCGTGGGCACAGCCCACTTCTTCAGATGACCAGAGTACTGGATGTTCAGGACCAAAATAAATAGGGAGGAGGGGTGGAAGAAGGAAAAAATGGGAGGGAGGGGTGTGAGGATGGAACTTGTGAATGAATCCTAGTTCCAGTCCTTCCCTGGGGATTTGGCTTGTGGAACTGATCTGTAATCCCTTCGGGTAAATGCACTAATAAATGAGGGGAAAACACCCTGCCATTCTAAGGCTACCTCTATACTGCAGCCTCCTTCTGGAAAGCTTATGCAAATGAAGCACGGAGTAGAATATTGTGACATTTCATTTGCATAATTAATTAGCAGCCGTTTTGTGCAAGAGGCTTTTGTGCAAGAGCTGTGTAGATGGCTCCTTTGTGCGCAAAACCCCCCCTCGCGCGCAAGAGCCAGTCTTCCTCATTTTCTCAGGAAGAACGGCTCTTGCACAAGAGGGGGGGTTGCACAAAAAGGAGCCTTTTACACAGCTCTTGCGCAAAAGCTTCTTGCGCCAAAACGGCTGCTAGTGAATTATGCAAATGAAGCACGGCAATATTCCACTCCGTGCTTCATTTGCATAAGCTGTTGCGGAAGGAGGCTGCAGTACAGACACAGTCTAGGTCAATCACAGCGTGGGACAGGGACTTAGGCGGTTTGACCACTGGGCTCCAGGAGAAGGCTCCTTTGCTCTTGTCTGGGAAGTCACTGCCAGGAAAAAGGCCAGCAGGAGACCCACCTGTCACCTGTCACACTGAGCACGGGCAGCTGCCCAAATAACCATCCCAAAAACCTGATGCCAAACTCCAGGAACATAAGAGCGCCCACTCTTGGGTACCACCAACTTTCATGTGTAAATAAGTTATTTGGCTTCCACAAGAAGCCCCAAACAAGCTAATCCCATTTCAAAACAAGGCCAAAACATCCAAGGCATCCAACAAGCACAGAATCATAGAATACTGGAAAGGATCTCGAGAGATCATCGAGTCTAGTCTCCTGCCCTTACAGGACCAAGCACCGTCTAGATCATCCCTGGCAGGTGTCTGTCTAACCTGTTCTTAAATATCTCCAGAGATGGAGATTCCACAACCTCCCCTGGCAACTTATTTCAGCACTTCAAAACCCTGAGGGTTAGGAAGGTCTTCCCAATATCCAACCCAAACCTCCCTTGATGGCAAGTTTCAGAAGGGTAGCCATGTTAGTCTGTAAATTAAAAGAGTGGTTCTCCCTTGCTGCAATTTAAACCCATTGCTTCTTGTCCCATCCTCAGAGGCCAAGGAGAACAATTTTTTTCCCTCCTCCCTGTGACACCTTTTTAGACACTTGAAAACTGCTATCATGTCCCCTCTTAGTCTTACATACATTAACAACGGCCATACTGGGTCAGACCAAAGGTCCATCTAGCCCAGTAGCTTGTCTGCCAACAGTGGCCAGCACTAGGTGCCCCAGAGAGGGTGGACCAAAGACAATGATCAAGCGATTTGTCTCCTGCCATCCCTCTCCAGCCTCTGACAAACAGAGGCCAGGGGCACCATTTCTATCCCCTGGCTAATAGCCTTCTATGGACCTAACCTCCATGAAATTATCTAGCTTTTCTTTAAACTCTATTATAGTACTAGCCTTCACAGCCTCCTCTGGCAAGGAGTTCCACAGGTTGACTACACGCTGTGTGAAGATGAACTTCCTTTTATTCGTTTTAAACCTGCTCCCCATTAATTTCATTTGGTTTCCTCTAGTTCTTCTATTATGGGAACTAATAAATAACTTTTCTTTATCTGCCCTCTCCACACCACTCATGATTTTATATAACTCTATCATATCCCCCCTCAGTCTCCTCTTTTCTAACCTGAAAAGTCCCAGTCGCTTTAACCTCTCCTCATATGGGACCCGTTCCAAACCCCTAATCATTTTAGTTGCCCTTTTCTGAACCCCTTCCAAGGCCAAAATATCTTTTTTGAGATAAGGAGACCACATCTGTACACAGTATTCAAGATGTGGGCGTACCATAGTTTTATACAGGGGCAGTAAGATATTCTGGGTCTTATTTTCTATCCCTTTCTTAATAATTCCTAGCATCCTATTTGCCTTTTTGACCGCCGCTGTAGACTGTGTGGAAGTTTTCAGAGAACTATCCACGATAACTCCAAGATCTCTTTCCTGATTTGTCGTAGCTAAATTAGCCCCCATCATACTGTACGTATAGTTGGGGTTATTTTTCCCGATGTGCATTACTTTACACTTATCCACATTAAATTTCATTTGCCATTTTGTTGCCCAATCACTCAGTCTGGTGAGATCTTCTTGGAGTCCCTCACAGTCTGCTTCTGTCTTGACTATCCTAAACAGTTTGGTATCATCTGCAAACTTTACCACCTCGCTGCTTACCCCTTTCTCCAGATCATTTATGAATAAGTTGAACAGGATTGGTCCCAGGACTGACCCTTAGGGGACACAGCTAGTTACCCCTCTCCATTCTGAAAATTTACCATTTATTCCTACCCTTTGTTTCCTGTCTTTTAACCAGTTCTCAATCCAAGGAAGGACCTTCCCTCTTATTCCATGGCCATGTAACTACCTAGTTCTTGCCGCGTGTAGCCGCCCGGCACAGGGTTCGAACGAGCAGGGATTTAAAAATGGCGGCGCCCAGTTTATGCAAATGAAGCCCGGGAAATTCAAATCACATTTGCAAGTGCGGTATGCCTACATTACCCCGCTAGTTCAAACTAGCGGGGTAGTGTAGACATACCCTAATAGATTAGTAAGACAGGATTTCCCTTTACAGAAACCATGTTGACTTTTGTCCAACAAATTATCCAAAGTCTTCTCTTTTCCAAACTAAACAAACCCAATTCTTTCAGTCTTCCCTCATCATAGCTCATGTTTTCTAGGCCTTTAATCATTCTTGTTGCTCTTCTCTGGACCTCCTCCAATTTCTCCACATCTTTCCTGAAATGTGGTGCCCGGATCTGGACACAATACTCCAATTGAGGCCTAATCAGCGCAGAGGAGAGCGGAAGAATGACTTCTCGTGTCTTGCTCACAACACTCCTGTTAATACAGCCCAGACTCATGTTTGCTTTTTTTGCAACAGTGTCACACTCTTGACACACATGTAGCTTGTGATCCACTGTGATCCCTAGATCCCTTTCTGCATTACTGCTTCCTAGACAGTCACTTCCCATTCTGTATGTGTGAGACTGATTGTTCCTTCCTAAGTGGAGCACTTTGCATTTGTCCTTATTAAATTTCATCCTATTGACCTCAGATCATTTATCTATTTTGCCCACCTCATTTTGAATTCTGACCCTATCTTCCAAAGCAGTTGCAACCCCTCCCAGCTTGGGATCATCTGCAAACTTAATATTGAACAGAACTGGTCCCAAAACAGACTCCTGTGGAACCCCACTCGTTATGCCCTTCCAGTATCAAAGTGAACGGTTGATATCTACTCTCTGGGAACAGTTATCCAGTCAGTTATGCATCCATCTTACAGTAGTCCCATCTAAATTGTATTTGCCTAATTTATTGATAAGAGTATCATACAAGACCATATTAAATGCCTTACTAAAGTCTAGGTATACAGTGTCCACTGCTTCTCCCTCGTCCAGTAGATTTGATATCCAATCAAAGAAAGCTATCAGATTGGTTTGACATGATTTGTTCTTTACAAATTCATGCTGGCTGTTCCCTATCACCTTGTTATCTTCCAGATATTTGCAGATGAATTCCTTTATTACTTGCTCCAGTATCTTCCTTGGCACAGAAGTTAAGCTGAGTGGTCTGTGGTTTTCTGGGTTGTTCTTGTTTCCCTTTTTATAGATGGGCACTAGATTTACCCTTTTCCAATCTTCTGGTCTCTCTCCTGACTTCCATCACTTTTCAAAGATAATAGCTAAAGGCTCAGATCCCTCCTCTATCAGCTCCTTGAGTATTCTAGGATGCATTTCATCAGGCCCTGGTGACTTGCTGATGTCTAACTTTTCTAAATGATTTTTATCTTGCTCTTTTTTTTATTTTAACTTCTAAACCTACTCCATTTCCACTAGCATTCACTATGTTAGGCATCCCACCACCATCAAACTTCTTGGTGAAAACCAAAACAAAGACGTCATTAAGCACTTCTGCTGTTTCCAAGTTTCCTATTATTGTTTCTCCCTCCTCACTGAGCAATGGGCCTACTACTCTGTCCTTGGTCTTCCTCTTGCTTCTGATATATTTGTAGAATGTTCTCTTGTTACTCTTTGTGTCTCTAGCTAGTTCATTTTGTGCCTTCACCTTTCTAATCTTGCGCCTGCACACCTGTGTCCTTTGCTTATATTCTTCCTTTGTAATTGGACCGAGTTTCCACTTTTCATATGACTCCTTTTTGATTTTTAGATCGTGTAAGATCTCCTGGTTTTTCACTTACCTGTGGGCCATGGTTGAAACCAAACAAGTGATTAACACCCAAGACGTTGTTTTGTTTAATTCAGCCATAAGCAATTCAAGCCTGCAGTTAATTACACAGTCTCCTCTCCACAATTCAGAGGCTTTCAGATACATCTGTCACCTACCCCCCCTTCCAGATAAAAGCTTACTACAAGAAATGTCAAAGTAACTTTTAAAAAGCTGAAAGGCTCGTACTGTCAGGTAGCACTATAGAGCCTGTCTGACTAGCCCAGCTACGAGGCTTTGCACATCTCCCGCTGCCGGATCAGATACTCAGATATTTGAGGTGGCAGTCTGGCCTAGCCAACCAGCAGCTACTGTGGCAAAGACGGCAACTTTACTGTATTTGTCACACAGGTCCAAATTCCATGAAACCTGGTGCTTCATGTCTGGACAAACAGCAGGCATAAGATAACGAACCCCTTTTGGTTGTTCAGATTTGCAGATTCAGTTTTTGGCTACAGAAAAACACCACTTCTCAGTCTCAGAGTAGCAGCATGGGTCGAATGTACATTGCTTCTGGCAATTTTTTAAAAAAAGCACCACAAAGGAAAAGGTTAAGTGCTTAGAGAAGGCATTTTGATTCTGCGCTTCAATGAGCATTAGTGACACAGTCATTAGGGAAGTGGAGAAGACGAGCTGCCAAGTTTTGTGGTTTAACTCACGTTCCAGACAGTTTTGCTCAACACTTGGTGCTTTTCTCTGTAGTGCCCCATCTTCCTAATATTTGCAATGGTCACGGAGCCGACGACTCCGCGTATGTGGAGGACACAGAAAGTGGATTGACGTGAGACCGGCGTTCACACTGCCTCAGCCCCAGTTACCTCTTGCACCAGCCTGGACGTTACTGATGGCCTGGCAGCAAGTCCATGACTGATTAATAACAATTCACACGGGCATCAATTCAGAGGGGTCACCAGGGCTGGCCAGAGACTTTGCCAGGTCCTGAGGGGGGGGGGGGGGGGGCTCAGCTGTGGGTCCTGTTGAAGGGGTGGGGCGAGAAGCTAGGCTCCTCCCAGGCAATCCTCAGTGCTGCCCAGGCCGCACCACGTGGGCCCCACCGCTGCCCCAGTAGCAGGGATGGTGGCCTGGAGCCCCAGGCCCTTTTAAATCACTGAAGCCTGGAGCAACGGCCCCTTCTCCCTGCCCCCGTCGGCAGCCCAGGCTGTCACCTCCGGCCCATGGGGGGCGGGGAGAGGAGCGGGCTCTCTTCCCCTGGTCCTGCAAAGCAGGGCAGCTGGGAATAGGGAATGGGTGGCACTGGGGCAATTCAACTGGTCCCGACAGGAGGACAGGGCACTATGGCTTTGAACCCCGAGACGCCCGACAGGCCAAGCTCCCAGAGCGCAGCGCTGGCCGTGCGCCGGTGCTGCTCCCAGCGGGGGACCCTCCGGGCCAGCAGGGCGGCGGGACGCTCTGCCACGGGCTGCCAGAAGGAAGCAGCTGGGGACGTGGGCTGGGCTGTGTGTTAGGCCAAGAGAGCTGTGCGAGGCACTGGTCACGACAGCCGCAGCCAGGCACAGCGCGCACTGCAGCCCTCATTCGTCACAATCCCCAGTGGCTGGAGAACCGGGGCGGGTTTGCCAGGCCCTCTGAGCCCGTCCCTTAGGAGAGCAGTGCGAGTGAGGCCTCCAGAGCCTGCGTGGGACAGGCCCTCAGGGAAGGGCTGAGGGGAGCAGGGGCTGCCTGAAGCGGGGCGGTGAAGCTGAGACCCCCACGGAGCCCCAGGTCCCAGCCCAAGGGCAGGTGCCCTCGCTAGTGCAGGATGCTCAGGGATGGCCAGCAGTGCGAAGCTCCTCCCTTCCCCTACTAGGGCCATTCCCACCGGCCCAGGCTTGGCTGTGGGCAGTGGCGCCCGGAGCTGAGGAACGGTGCCGTTCACGTTGGACATACAGGCAGAGGCACTGCCGGGGGGCGGGGGGTTAGGGGCAGAGGCCCGGTCCTCAGTGCCCTGGACCTACGCACTGGGGGCCTCGGGGAGCTGAGGAACGGTGCCGTTCACGTTGGACATACAGGCAGAGGCACTGCCGGGGGGCGGGGGGTTAGGGGCAGAGGCCCGGTCCTCAGTGCCCTGGACCTACGCACTGGGGGCCTCGGGGAGCTGAGGCCTCCCGTACTCCCTGGCAGCAGCGGGACGTGGTGCAAGGTGGCTGGGAGCCAGGGGAACAGAGTGGGCCGGGGCCGGTTGCTCTGCTTCCCCTGCTGCCACCAGTGAGTGCGGGGGTGGGGGGCGTTTGACCCCTGCGCTGGCGCCGGGCACCCTCCCCGCTACTCTCCCAGGCTGCAACTAACAAAACATCGTCCCCCTTTTTCCTCCACTCCACTTCTGGGTTTGCCCACGAAAGCTCCCGACCCCAGAGAACCCTAGAACCATGGAGTCCAGCATTGGCAGAGCTCTCAGGACCACCCCCAACTCAATCCTCCAGCCAGGGCTCGGTCAGGGCAATAGACGGCGGTTAGTGACCAGGGTGCCGCAGGACTGCTCGCTGCCTTTACAGTTACAGACTCACACGCAGGGAAGGGAGACCACACCCCTGGCTTGCCTCTAGCACTGACCCCTGACCTGCTAGGCCGTTCCCTGTGGAAGAGTGAGCGGCAGATCCCCCTCCTCTGGAGGCCCTGACAATCTGTTAGCAGGGCCCCCAGGCATTTTTAGCAGACAGAGGGCCACAGTGCACAGCCTGCAGCCCCGAAGGGGGCCATCAGTGCTTCCCTGCCTGAGAGAGAAGAGGTATGCTAGCTCATCACACCCAGGCCTGCCTGCCAGCCATCACTGAAGACCTGGTGCACTTTCCCTAGCCGTCAGGACCGCAAGGTCAGCTGCATGGCCCGATGGGAGTCAATGCCTCCTGAAACACTCCCTAAACGTCAGCCGAGACTGGGGAAGCACCGACAACCTATTCTGCAAGTCACCAGGCATGGACAGACGCTCCCTGCCCCCAGGATCTTCAAAGCTGCAGGGCAGACACACAGCCAGCAAGCCACATCAGGTGGAACTCATGTAACGGCCATCTCAGGCCCTCCCCTTTCAGGGTTTGTGGAGTCTGCGGGTCTGAAAGGCCAGTCGCGAGGAGCTGTGTGAACTAACGCACTGCTGCCAGGGCTCCGCTGGACCTGGAGAACTGGCGCCTTGCTGGACTTGACTTGCCTGTTGTCTGAAAAGCCGTGCTCAGCGCTAGCTAGGGACTAGCCAAAGGGAAATCTGCAGTAGGAAAAGCTGTTCAAGTATCAACAAACCTAAATGAACCAAACCGCCCCCTAGAATCCTTAAGGCCAGTCATTCCACGCTTGACCAGTAAGAACCTGGCAGCCGAGATCTCCTACCGACCACCGGACAGGATGGGCTAGTGACTGGGAGACGCTCAGGGAGATGAGAGACGCTGTGCTACTGGGGGATTTCGCTCTCCCCAAACTGCCTGGGCACAGGTCACCCCACAGAGATACAGAGGTCACGTTGTTTTCACACCTTAGGACTAAGTCAAGAAGCAGCCACCTACGAGGGTCACGGGACCTGGCTCAGGAGGTGAATGTATAAACCAGCTGGTAGCAGTGGCCATAACAGAGTCAAATGGAGCAACCCAACAGCAGTGACCACAGTGGCATTTCGTTGCAGAAAGGGGAGCTACAGCCAAACTTCTCAGCTTGGGAAAGAGATGACTAAGGAGGGTGGGAGGGTGCGAAAGGGCTCTGGTGCGGAGAAAGGAGGAAATGTTCCTCACTCCTCCTCATAACCCAACTTTCCCCTGTTGAGTGGTTAATATTTAACCCGGTATTGGTTGGGTTTGGGACTGGGTTCTTTGGGGTCTATACTAGGGATGTAAAATCCTGTTTAACTGATTAACTGGTGAAGCCAAAAGTTTAAGTGGTAACCAATTAAGGGGGTGGATGCTCCAGCCCAGCTGAGCTAGAGTGGGGCCCCGCCACGGCAGGGCTGGAGAGGACCCCCCCACGACGTGCCTGGGCCACCAGGAACAAGGGGTATGTGAGAGGTGCATAAAATCATGGCTGGTGTGGAGAAAGCGAATAAGAAATGCTATCTAGTCCTCCGAACACAAGTGTCATCAAATGAAATGAACAGGCAGCAGGGTTAAAACAACCCAAGGGAGTGGGGCTTTGGCTGGACCCCAGGGTGCAGCCAAGGGGTTTGGAGTGAGAGAGGAGGCTGGGAGGGAGGGAGGGTGCAGGAACAGTCTAAGGCAAGGGATTGTGGTGTGGAGTCTAGGCAGGAGTTTAGGGAGGACGATCAGGGCAGGAGGGTGGGGCAGGGAGTGGGGTCGGAGGGCTTGGGGGGACGATCAGGGCAGGAGGGTCGGGCGGGGAGTGGGGTCGGGGGATGATCAGGGCAGGAGGGTGGAGCGGGGTTGGGGGGATGATCAGGGCAGGAGGGTGGGGCAGCGAGTGGGGTCGGAGGGTTTGGGGGGACGATCAGGGCAGGAGGGTGGAGCGGGGTTGGGGGGATGATCAGGGCAGGAGGGTGGGTGGGAGAGCGGGGTCTGGGAGGGAGTTGGGGGCAGAAGGGGGTTCAGGAACTGGGCGGTGGGGCAAGGAGTTGGGATGCAGGGTGCTTGTCTCAGGCAGCTCACGTCTGGTGGCCCAGTGGGGCTGAGGCTGGCTTCCTGCCTGGCCTCACCCCACGCCGCGCCCAGGAGGTGGTGCCAGCATGTCCCTGGCTGCAGCTGGGGCTGAGGGGAGCGTGTGGGTCCGTGCACTACTCTTGTGGAGCTGTGGGGGAGCAGGGCATGGACGGATGGGAGCTCTATTCCTGCTTGCTGCAAGCCAGTGCTCACAGCCGCAGCCCAGCAGGGGATGGTAGCGCGCCGACCTGCCCCCCATTAGGCAGGGCCGCAATAATGTTGCAAGGGAGTTAGTGGCTCCTCCCCCACAAAAAGGTGGCCCGGAGATTGGTTTGCCTTAGGCCTCCAGAGCCCCGCTCTCAGGCAGCCCCTCTCTTACCCGAACCGAGTGCCGGGCGCAGCAGCCTGTGGGCTCATTCACACACTGCAATTGCTACAGTCGTCGCAGCTTAACGAGTCGCCGACTGTGGTATCATCCGTGAACCAAGCCGAACAGCCACCGCAGGGTGTGCGATTCCCGCCCGGGGCACAGCTTGCTTTGCACTGCCCGGGCGCTGAGTCTGATCGGAGGCGTCATGGCGCCGCCTCGTCTTTCCCCTCTGCAAAAGGTGCTCGGTGACGGGAAAGGGCTTGTTCAGCCTGACTGCCCGCGAGCCTGGCGTCAGTCCGCTGATCAGCAACAGGCACACGAAGGAGGGAAGCTGCAAAGTAACAGTCACATTCCATGCTAGCCTGGTGGGCTCTCCTGAACCTGTGGCTAGCACTGCTCTCTTCACGAGGCTTCTTCGCTGGACACCATCAGTGTAGGAAGACCAGGGTCCCCACCACTTCCTGTGCAGGACAAGTCCCCATGGGCTGAAGCAGCCAGCCTGCCCGAGGGAGCCTGATGAATGTTGAGAACGGCTCAGTTACAGAACCCGACCGCCGCCCAATGCCAGGGAAGACGTCCCCTGGCAACGTTCACAGCAAGACTCTGGCTCAGCCACAGAGAAGAGACCAAAGCGTGGAAATCACGAAGGCTCCTCCCTTAGTGTCTCACTGGCAGTGATGGAGAAACGTGTGGTTGAGGCCAACGTGACAGTGAGATTCTGATGGCTACTGCGTATCTGGCCACCTCTGCCGGAGCCGAGCGCAAACACTTGGCACCGCCACGGGGAGGTGAGCCCTCTTGGAGGGTGCTGTGCTTTGCACGGCCAGGTGGGGGCAGATGTGAATCACCAAGTGGCAGAAGGCACGGCCCGTTTTTGCTCTTGTTCTCTCCACTGGGCCATGGACCTTTCCCCACAATGCCTTTACGGAATACCACCCTCCGGTGAAAGGATGTGTGGCAGGCCAGTCCCTTGACCTGTGACGCAGCAACTATGCTGGGTAGAAAAACAGAGTATGAGTAACCAATTAACAACATGGTGACTTCCTGAGGCAACGCTGTGTAACAGTAATCCACGCACCACCCAGTGCTTTTCTGATCAGTAACTGGGACTGTATTTTACCAGGGCCTTAGTGATAGTCTCTCTCCTCCTTCCCACCGCGTTAAAAAGAGAGAGACTCACGAAAAACTAGGGCCTGAGCCTGGTGACTGAGCTCAAAGTATTGAAACCAGCTGTTCAAATAATCACTGCTGGCAAGTCTTTGTAGCCAGCCAACTTCATTTTGTACTGTCAGTGCCGGAGGCTGAGATCAAGAGGGGGTCAATCGATAATAATGGTCTGATTATACTTCTTCTTGAAGAGGAGAAGGAAGAGAAAAAGTATAAATGAAATCTCCTCCTCCGCACGTATGGTAGGTGATATATGAATGAGAAATTCCTTTATCACACTTCTGCCAGCATGGAGGTCTGGCTTTTGAAGTGCTGTGGTTGCTTCAGCTATCTGAGTTCATTAGCGCAAGGTGACGCTTGAAACCGTTTTGCTGGGTGTCTCATTAGGACACAGGTTCCCCAAGTGAGGCCGGTTTATTTGGGGGCTGTGATTTTTAGTGGGAAATGAGCAAAGGAAAGCTGGATCTCTAACCAGAGAGGGTGGAGAAAGCAGCTTCTCAGAGGCATAGGGTTACAGGTGTTGGGTAGGTGTTTGTTCTGAATTCTCTGCCACTGGGCGGGTATAACCATGTCTGTGGCCTGGTCCCGACGGAACAACTTGCTCTCAGTTTTTACTTACTGGACATTGCTGAAGATCGCTGTGGTGTGAAGTGTTACCATTTCTCAGCGAGTGACGGGTGCGTGTGTGTGTGGGGGGGGGGGGGTGTTACACACACAAGTTATTTTGAAATAAATCAATAAGGGTATGTCTACACTACATGGCTCCATCGATGGAGCCATGTAGATTTGTTTACTGGGCAAAGGGAAATTAAGCGGCGATTTAAATAATCGCTGCTTCATTTAAATTTAAATGGCTGCCACGCTGAGCCGACAACCAGCTGATCAGCTCACTGTTGGCTCAGCACGCTAGTCTGGAGGCTCTGCGGTTGACATCAAAGCCCTTTGTCGACTGCACCGATAAACCTCATCCCAAGAGGAATAACAGGGCGGTTGACAAAGGGCTTTGATGTCGGCAGGGGAGCGTCCAGACTAGCGTGCTGAGCTGACAAACAGCTGATCAGCTGTTTGTCGGCTCAGCGCGGCAGCCATTTAAATTTAAATGAAGCGACGATTATTTAAATTGCCTCTTCATTTCCCTTTGCCTACAACCCTAATCTACATAGCTCCGTCGATGGAGCCATGAAGTCTAGACACAGCCTAAATGACAACACACCTGCCTCAGACACTTAAGCACAAATGCATTTACGCTGTTACGAGCGAATGGCTGCCACAGGCGTTAAGGAATAGGAAAGCCCTGTCCGGTATCTTGTCTCTTCCCATTCGCCTTCCCTTAGGTCTGGTGCTGGGTGCTCCCTCTGACATTTCCTGGAGATCTGATCCAATTTCCTTTCCAAGGATCCAAGTGAGGTTTATAGCCTAGCAAACTTCACAAGTTCTACACACGTCTCAACTGACTTTACCAGGCAGCAGAATATACTGGGCTAAAGAGCACAGCTGTCAGGAATAGGTTGCTACGCTTCTCCATAGAAACTCTCAGAGTGGGATGTCTTGAAAAAGATCCAGCAGTAAGAAAAGCCTTCTGAGCTTGGAATAGATGGTGAGTAAGGAGCTGCTGTTCTTTAACGCCTGATGGACACTGGCAGAGCTAAAATGTGGTGGGAAGTTTGCCTTCTTTTCATAGCAATAGCATTCATGGATGCAACTGCACAAGATCTGGGTCTCTTTTCTACTCGAATTAACTCCATCTCGAAGTAGAAAGCAATTGAAAACAGCATTGTGGTGTATTTTCTTCAAGGGACTTCTAGATCAAATGTGCACACGTATTTTGTCTGGTTGACAGACCTCCAAACTCAACCTGTAACCAGGGAGTCAGTCTGGTTTCTGCCTGACACACTCCACCAAACCAGGCTACAGTGACACCCATGCAAGCTCATTGTCTTCCACTCTGCCACCAGGGCGCGTCTCTCACTTCTGTCTGCAGTCGTGTAACCGTACCAGTCCCGGGTTATTCGAGAGATGCGGCAGACGAGGTAATACCTTCTGCTGGACCGAGTTCTCTTGGGAGAGACAAGCTTTCCAGATGCACTGAGCTCTTGTTCAGCACTGAGGCGTTCAAAAGCTTGTCTCTTTTGCTAACAGAACTTGGTCCGAGAAAAGATATTACCACAGAGACTAGCCAGCCTACTCCCACTTCTACCAAGGAGCGTCACGGTGCTGACAGAGTCTAACTAGTATGACTTCTGCCAAGGAAAATCGAGCCTCACTAACCGGTGTAACATTTCAATACAACTGCAGCACACGGCGAACCAGTCAGCCTAACTGATCTGGGCTTTGTCCAACACCCTCGCAAGACACTCTTAAGGACACTGTTCATGGGGGGAGACGCGAGGTACTGACATGGATCAGAAACAATTTTCATCATGGCAAAAATTCTCAGCAGTTGCCATGAGTTGCTGCATGAGGCCCAGCGCTGCTTAGCAGCTTTGTTCATTCTCTGGAAGAAGAAGAGATGGGCTGTGGAGAGGCAACATTTCCAGAGGACACACAATGATTTTGCCTGGAGTGAAGAGTACAGATGGCTGCGAGGGATTTCAGAGGGGTCAGGGGCCGATGGAATTCTGCCCTGACAAGCGCAGGAACTGTATGCTCGGAGGAACAATCTGAGCTAGTGAGTCAAGTTCCTGAGCTCTAGTGACCGTGACCACTAAGCTAAATACAAACAAAAGAACGGCCAGACTGGATCAGACGAAAGGTCCAGCCAGGCAGCAGTGCTCCAGAGGGAGTGACCAGAACAGGGAATCATCCCGCGATCCCTCCCCTGTTGCCCATTCCCAGCCTCTGGCAATAACTCAACATTCATGTAGCTAGTTCAACTGAGATCCTCTGCTCAATGTGTAGCAGCCCTCAAAAAAGGAAACCACTTGGCATGCATAAGAAATTGGACGAAGAATACTGCAAAGTTTCTACTGCCATTATTTAAATCCTAGTATGCGCTTATCTGAAATAACAAGTTCAGATTTGGTTAGCAGGTATCAAACAGTATTTTGCATAAATAAAGAAGGTTCAAGCGTGACAACAAGGAACTACGAGGGACCAACAACTTCTGGAGGAGGAGAAATCGAAAAGCTAGGGTCTAATTTCTTTAGAGAAGACACTTGATAAAAGCAGAGCAAACAACGAACAGTATACCAATGCCACAGTACTAGTCTCCTTTGTATTTCCCAGAACACAGGCACAAGACGACAGCTAAGGAAACAAAGGCAGAATATTTCAATTAATGAAAATGCACAAAGAATACACTTTTTGGCTACAGACGAGATAGTTAGTCTCTAGACTTTCTGCCAAAAGATGATATTGATGCCAAGAGTTTAGGAAGATTTTTAAAAATTGGACATGTATATAGATGAGAACATGCTGTCATAATAAAATGTATACCTTATCTGAATCACATCTCACCTAGATATTCCTAGATGTAATTGGTGGAACACAGTCAAAAATTCCGTTGACGTACAAATATATGTAACCCATGTCACACTCTTTGATCTCTGCTAGCAAAGCTGGGTAATAAAAGTTCAAAAATAGCTGAAAATGATTTTTGTCACTAAAGTCAGGGTGTCTACCTATAAATACACACAAAGAACAAGTTGATTGAGTAAGATGGTGAACATTTACATAGATATTTTTCAGAACGGAACCACATTTGTTATGTACTTGTTTGTAATATGTATCCCCATTCTAGGTCAGAGTCTACTGCAAGAATCTGGTAGCAAGAAAAACATATTGGCTACGTCTACACTGGTATGATTTTGCGCAAATACTTTTAACACAAGAGTTTTTGCGTTAAAGTATTTGTGCAAGAGAGCGTTTACACTGGCATGTGCCTTTGCGCAAGAGATGTGCTTTTGTGCAAAAGCATCCGTGCCAGTGTAGATGCTCTCTTGTGCAAGAAAGCTCTGATGGCCATTTTAGCCATCGGGCTTTCTTGCGCAAGAAATTCATGTTGCCTGTCTACACTGGCCTCTTGAACAAGAACAGTTGCGCAAGAGGGCTTATCCCTGAGCGAGAGCATCAGAGTATTTGTGCAAGAAGCCCTGATTTCCTACATTAGAACGTCAGTGTTCTTGTGCAAGTACTCGTGGCCAGTGTAGACAGGTGGCAAGATTTGGCGCAAAAGCAGCTGCTTTTGCACAAAATCTTGCCAATGTAGACACAGCCATTGAGGCGTGTCTTCTGTTTGCTATTTATAATTTTCTCACTTCTACCTGTCAGAATTCTGTCCAGACCTTATAGTTGTTCCTGTGGCAGGTACTGTTTTCAGGTGTTTTGAGAGCACTGAAGCCACAAAAGTGTTAGGAAGAGTATGATAACTCTCTGGACCACTCCTGGCACAACCTCAGGAGATCTGATCTGAGAGGGGAGAAAGAGAACCATTGTTGCTGAATCAGAAATATACTCAGGTTTAAGAAACCAGGGTCTTCTCAGACGCATGGTTTCCATATCCGGGTACAATTCCCAAGGGCTCCAAGGTACGCTAACTACGTGAGATTCCATTCTAAATGTTTCAAAGGACACGTTTCTTGCTTCATAAACCTAGTGGAATGAACTTGGCTGATATGGCAGCCTTCTGATGGAGCTGGCCATCATGGATACATTATATGGTCACATACCATTAGTTAATCATTTAAACAGAGACGAGAGATGGAAATGGGGCCATGAGAGTCTGACAAGTTCTACAGATTTGCTGACTCCCCTGTTTGGAGAAAGAGAGACTGGCAACCAAACAGCCAAGAGAAAAGCACATTAGAAGCAGGAAGACTGCCAAAGAATCAGCATGCACACTCGACAACTGGGGATAAAGAAGCACTTAAGGAGGACAAGGCCCTTGTAGAAAGGATATACGAACTGTCTGCATCAGCCCTCGCGGCAGAGGATGTAAGGAAGATTACCACACCTGCACAATTGTTCTAGGTGTAAAGTCTCAGCAATTGTCCCAGACTGAGTTGTTAATAGAGGAAGTTCCCGAACAAATCGATAACCCAAACACAGCAAGAAGTCAGCAGGACCAGATGGCATTCACCCAAGAGTTCTGAAACTGCAGACTCACTGTGGGGGTGTGTACCCCACTGCTTAAACAAACTTCTGTACCAGATGACTGGAGGATCGCTGATATAACACTGATTATTTTTAAAAGGCCCCAGGAGCGATAATCACAGTTAAAGGCTAGGAAGCCTAACTTTACTACCAGGCAAACTGCTTGAAACTCCATGAAAGAACAGACTTAGCGGTCACACAGATGAACACAAACTGTTGGGGAAGAGTCGCCATGACCTTTTGTAAAGGGAAATCCTGCCCTCCCCTCCCCCCAATCTACTAGAATTCTTTGAAGGTGTCAACCAATATGTGGACACGGGTGACCCAGGGAATACAGTGCAACTGGACATTCAGAAAGTCTATGACAAGATCCCTCACCGAAGGGCATAGGAAACAAAGGTAGGAATACATGGTCATTTTTCACAATGGAGAGAGAGAGGATCTGTTCAGGGACCACTGCTGTTGAACATATTCATAAATGATCTGGAAAAAAAAGGTAAACTGGGTAGGTGGAAGATAGCTAATATGACACCTATTTTCAAAAAGGGCACTAGAGGTGATCCTGGCAATTACAGACCCTTATGTCTAACTTCAGTAATGGGCAAAGTGGTTGAAACACTAGTAAAAGAAAAGAATGGTCAGACACACAGATGAACATAGTTTGTTGGGGGAGAGTCAACATGGTTTCTGTAAAGGGAAATCATGCCTCACCAATCTACCAAAGTTCTTTGAGGTGGTCAACAAGCATGCGGACAAGGGGGATCCAGTGGATATAGTGTACTTGGATTTCCAGAAAGCCTTTGGCAAGGTCCCTCACCAAAGGCTCTTAAACAAAATAAACTGCCATGGGATAACTGGGAAGGGCCTCTCATGGACTGATAATGGGTTAAAAAGCAGGAAACAAAAGGTAGAGATAAATGGTCAGTTTTCAGAATGGAGGGAGGTAGCTAGTGGTATCCACTGAGGGTCTGTACTGGGACTGACCCTATTAAACATATTTATATATTATCTGGAGAAAGGAAAACAAAAAAATTTGCAGATGATACCAAACTGCTCAAGATCACTAAGTCAAAAGCAAACTGTGAAGAGCTTCAAAAAGATCTCACAACATTAGGTGACTGGCCAACAAAATGGCAGATGAATGTTAGTGTTGATAAATGCAAAGTAATGCATGTTGGAAAACGTAATCCCAACTGTATGTACAACATGATGGGGACTAATTCAGCTACAACTACCCAAGAGGGAGATCTTGGAGTCATTGTGGGTGGCTCTCTGAAAACATCCACGCAGTGCGCAGCGGCAGGCAAACAGCAAACAGAATGTCGTGAATCATTTAAAAAGGGATAAAGAAAAAGACAGAGAACATCTTCTTACTTTTATATAAATCCATGGGACACCCACATCCTGATATTGCGCACAGGTATGGTCGCCTCATCTCCAAAAAGATCTCTTGGCATTGGAAAAAGTTCAGAGAAGGGCAACAAAAATGGTCAGCGGTTTGGCTGCCATATGATGACAGATGAATAAAACAGGGACTTTTCAGTTTAGAAACGAGCTGACTAAAGAGGGATATGATGGACGCCAATGAAATCATGACAGGTTTGGAGTAGGGATGTAATAAGGCAGTTGATGAACCGATAAGCAAAAGCTTGTAGGTTAATGCTACAGACCACACGCATTCTCCTCCCCCACTTTGCAAGGACATTTTTTAGCAGGCTGGCCAGCAGCCCAGCTCAGTCCTGGCTCATGCCAGGTCCGGGACCTATCCCCACTGCTGCTCTGTATTTAACGTGTATTAGGAGCTGGGCGGGCAGGCAGCCCGGCTCATTTTCAGCTTGCGCTGGGTCCCGTGAGGCGAGCTGGTTTTTAAACGGGTTCCCCTTGCCGCCGGCTCTGATAAGAATTTGTGAGGTTACCTGACTATTCAATTAAGCGATATTGAACATCCCTAGTTTGGAGAAGGTAAATAAGGATCACCGTACTTGGCAAGCCTATAACCCATGTTACCCACATGAATAATATTCATCTACAATTAGGCAACAGGAGTGAAAGCCAAAACCGTACTGAGGCTAAAAATAGAAAGAGGTATGTTCATGGAGCACAGGTCCATCAATGGCCATTACCCAGAATGGTCTGGGATGCAGCCCCATGGGGGCGAGGCTCTGACTGCCCGAAGCTGGGCTTGGATGCCTGGGGACGGGACACTCAAGAACTGCTCTGCTTTCTTCATTCCCTCTGAAGCATCTGGCCCCAGTCACTCCAGGGAGGTAGCTCCTGGGTTATCTGTCCCACTACGGCCATTCTTATGCGCCTTATGTTCTCTGGCTGAGAAAATGACGGCTCAGGTGTCTAGCTCGCAGCCAGGAAAGTCTCTCTCATTAAATAAATGTCTGAGCAATGCTCCACTTCTCGTTTAATCGCACACACGGAAGGGGATTTAAAATCAGCCCCTGGACTCTGAGGTGCTGAGATATTTGTAGGGATCTGTCATGACCATGAGGGTCAGCCAACAGCCTAGAGACTAAGGGGTTAACTATGTCCCTTACCTAAGACAGGTAGAGACAGCCAATAAAAATGCAGATAGGGATTTCAAACTGGGACAAAGGATTTTTGAGGTTTTTCCCTCCTTTGTCCTGGGGCAGTTTCTCTCCAGCTACCGAGGGGGAAGTTTTATACCAAAGCCTGGAAAGATGAGGCTTTGGGGTACTTTTGCAGGCCCCCACTTCTGCATTTATTGTTTCAGAGTGGGGAAGGAGCCTTGACATGGTGGCAGCAGTGGGATTATTTTGAGAACCCAGGATTTTAAAAGGACACTGGCTTTCTTTTGAGTTGCAAGCTTTAACAGTTTTTTCCCTCGTTTTTGTTTTGTTTTGTTTTCTGTGCTGCCTTGGGAAGAGGCAGACAGAAGGTTAACCATAAGCCAGACACAGACCATCCAATCCAACCAGTTTGTTTTGTTCTAGCTTTTGGGACAACTGGATAGCTAGAATAGAATAGGGAAGGGAAGGGAAGGGAAGGGAAGGGAAGGGAAGGGAAGGGAAGGGAAGGAGCCGAGTACATGCTTTTGCGATCAGGCAAAGTAGCCCTAGAGAAACCAGCCCTTCCCAAGCAACACCCTGAGGTAGAAACTGCCTCTGAGCAAGGCAAGATGTCCAGCTCTGGGGAGGGGAAACAGGAGCATGTCCCTGTGAGTCCAGGGGGAAGTAAGCTTGAGGGGGCAGGAGGGATTATGCTTTAAAGGCAGGCAGTCCTCTGAGAAAGAGATGGAGTTTCTCTTCCACATGGAGCGTGCACAACGAGAGGCCGAGGCTGAAGACAAACACGCACAACGAGAGGCCGAGGCTGAAGACAAACACGCACAACGAGAAGCCAAGGCTGAAGACAAGCACGCACAACGAGAAGCCAAGGCTGAAGACAAGCACGCACAACGAGAGGCTGAGGCTGAAGACAAGCGTGCACAACGAGAGTCCGAGGCTGAAGACAAGCGTGCACAACGAGAGGCCGAGGCTGAAGACAAGCACGCACAACGAGAAGCCGAGGCTGAAGACAAGCAGGCACAACGAGAGGCCGAGGCTGAAGACAAGCGTGCACAACGAGAGGCCGAGGCTGAAGACAAGCAGGCACAACGAGAGGCCGAGGCTGAAGACAAGCGTGCACAACGAGAGGCCGAGGCTGAAGACAAGCGTGCACAACGAGAGGCCGAGGCTGAAGACAAGCGTGCACAACGAGAGGCCGAGGCTGAAGACAAGCGTGCACAACGAGAGGCCGAGGCTGAAGACAAGCGTGCACAACGAGAGGCCGAGGCTGAAGACAAGCACGCACAACGAGAAGCCGAGGCTGAAGACAAGCAGGCACAACGAGAGGCCGAGGCTGAAGACAAGCACGCACAACGAGAGGCCGAGGCTGAAGACAAACACGCACAACGAGAAGCCGAGGCTGAAGACAAACACGCACAACGAGAAGCCAAGGCTGAAGACAAGCACGCACAACGAGAGGCCGAGGCTGAAGACAAGCACGCACAACGAGAGGCCGAGGCTGAAGACAAGCACGCACAACGAGAGGCCGAGGCTGAAGACAAGCACGCACAACGAGAAGCCGAGGCTGAAGACAAGCACGCACAACGAGAGGCCGAGGCTGAAGACAAGCACGCACAACGAGAGGCCGAGGCTGAAGACAAACACGCACAACGAGAGGCCGAGGCTGAAGACAAACACGCACAACGAGAAGCCGAGGCTGAAGACAAGCAGGCACAACGAGAAGCCGAGGCTGAAGACAAACACGCACAACGAGAGGCCGAGGCTGAAGACAAACACGCACAACGAGAGGCCGAGGCTGAAGACAAGCACGCACAACGAGAGGCCGAGGCTGAAGACAAGCACGCACAACGAGAGGCCGAGGCTGAAGACAAGCACGCACAACGAGAGGCCGAGGCTGAAGACAAACACGCACAACGAGAAGCCGAGGCTGAAGACAAGCAGGCACAACGAGAGGCCGAGGCTGAAGACAAGCACGCACAACGAGAGGCCGAGGCTGAAGACAAGCGTGCACAACGAGAGGCCGAGGCTGAAGACAAGCGTGCACAACGAGAGGCCGAGGCTGAAGACAAGCACGCACAACGAGAGGCCGAGGCTGAAGACAAGCACGCACAACGAGAGGCCGAGGCTGAAGACAAGCACGCACAACGAGAGGCCGAGGCTGAAGACAAGCACGCACAACGAGAGGCCGAGGCTGAAGACAAGCACGCACAACGAGAGGCCGAGGCTGAAGACAAGCACGCACAACGAGAAGCCGAGGCTGAAGACAAACACGCACAACGAGAAGCCGAGGCTGAAGACAAACACGCACAACGAGAAGCCGAGGCTGAAGACAAGCACGCACAACGAGAAGCCGAGGCTGAAGACAAGCACGCACAACGAGAGGCCGAGGCTGAAGACAAGCACGCACAACGAGAGGCCGAGGCTGAAGACAAGCGTGCACAACGAGAGGCCGAGGCTGAAGACAAGCACGCACAACGAGAGGCCGAGGCTGAAGACAAGCGTGCACAACGAGAGGCCGAGCCTAAAGACAAGCACGCACAACGAGAGGCCGAGGCTGAAGACAAGCACGCACAACGAGAGGCCGAGGCTGAAGACAAGCGTGCACAACGAGAGGCCGAGGCTGAAGACAAGCGTGCACAACGAGAGGCCGAGGCTGAAGACAAGCGTGCACAATGAGAGGCCGAGCCTAAAGACAAGCGTGCACAACGAGAGGCCGAGGCTGAAGACAAGCACGCACAACGAGAGGCCGAGGCTGAAGACAAGCACGCACAACGAGAGGCCGAGGCTGAAGACAAGCACGCACAACGAGAGGCCGAGGCTGAAGACAAGCACGCACAACGAGAGGCCGAGGCTGAAGACAAACACGCACAACGAGAGGCCGAGGCTGAAGACAAGCACGCACAACGAGAAGCCGAGGCTGAAGACAAACACGCACAACGAGAAGCCGAGGCTGAAGACAAGCACGCACAACGAGAAGCCGAGGCTGAAGACAAGCACGCACAACGAGAGGCCGAGGACAAGCATTCACAACGAGAGGTGAAGCTGCCAGAGATAGTGGCAGACACGAGGCGAGCAGAACTAGAGGTCCAAATTGCACTGGAGAAAGCTAAGCGACTGGACGCTTAAGGTACCCCACCCAACAACCCTGCCCCCATCACTATTCAACCCCCCAGGAGGCTCCCCATGTACCAAGTAGGGGATAATGTCGAGGACGTCTTTGTCTACTGTGAGAGGGCCTGCAGGGGTACAACATTCCTCCTAGTCAGTACATGATGGGAGTTAAGATCACAAGTCACTGGTCCCTTACTGGGGGTGGCAGCTGACCTGCCAGGGAACTCGGTAAACGATTATGAATTGTTTCAGCAAGAGGCCAGACTCAGGATGGGGCTCACTCTCGAACAGGCCTGGTGTCGCTTCAGGGCCTCCAAATGGACCCCAACCACACCATTCCCCGAACATGCCAGTCGTGTACTCAAAAGCTGGGAAACATGGCTCTCTGGAGAGAAGGCCCACACCTGAGAAGAAATCTCTCTCCTGATGCAGATGGAACAGTTCCCCGAGGGTGTTCCGGGAGAGATCAGAGGGTACATCCAGGACGGAAAACCAAAAAACATAAGAGAGGCAGGAGTGCTCGGGGCCTGATGAATGGAGCTAGGAGGAAAAGCAGCCCGGAGAGCAGTCTGAGGGGGACCTCCTACAACCGGGGATCCTCCTGGCCCCCACCTCGCAGAGAAGGGCCCTATACACCTCCAGGGAGACCCCAGACTTTCCCTCGTCCCTCCACTCCATCCACCGGGAACCCTCCCCGCTCCAGTGATACACCCGTGATACGATGCTTTAAATGGAATGAAATGGGGCATGTCAAGGCCGACTGTCCCAAGAGCACCAACAGGCTGCAGCTCATCACCCTGGGGTCAGCACAAGAAGCCTCAAGCCCAGAGGCCTCACACATCCCCCCAGAGTGGAGGGAGACTGAGTGTGTGGGGGACGGGAGGTTGTTGCATGGAGGGACACCGGAGCACAGGTGTCAGTGATCCACCAATCTCTAGTGGACCCCAAAGCCATTGACCCGGAGACTCTAGTCACCGTTCACCCCTTCAAGGCCGACCCCTTCGACCTGCCTACTGCCACGTTACCAGTTCAGTACAAGTGCTGGTCAGGGACTTGGACTTTCACAGTGTATGATGACTACCCCATTCCTATGCTGGTTGGGGGAGATTTGGCCAACCATGTAAAACAGGCTACGAGGGTGGGAGTGGTCAGGAGTAGCAAGGTTACCCAGGCATCCACACCTAAAACCTCTCCTGAGCCTACCAGGGGTCAGGCTGTGCACCCAGATACCCCGACTCCTGCAGTGACAGCACCCGACCCCAGAACAGTAGCTACAATTGCAGCCCTTGATCTAGTTCCTGAGTCCCAGGTGAGGCCGACCCAAGAGCCAGAATGGATGGGGCAACCAGTACCAGGATCGGAACCGGCCACAGAGGGCGCCATGGAGTCAACAGCAACAGCTGAATCTGCACAGGAGGCCCCGCAGGAGCCTGCAATGCAAACCCATACCCCGGAAGGAAGTGATCCCCGCCTGTAGAGGTACCCCCCTCCCCTGTAATGCTTCTTGTTGGACCTGATGTGACGTCTCCAGCTTCGAGGGAGCAGTTCCAGGCAGAACAAGAAGCAGATGAGAACCTCCAAGGCGCTTGGACAGCGGCCAGAAGTGAACCACCGCCTCTCAGCTCTACCAACAAACCAGGTTTGTGATAGAAAGAGGACTGTTATACCGAGAGTCCCTTTCTAGGGGACACCAGGAGGACTGGCATCCTCAGAGACAGCTGGTGGTTCCTACTAAGTACCAGGAAAAGCTCTTAAGCTTAGCCCACGATCACCCTAGTGGCCATGCTGGGGTGAGCTGAACCAAGGACCGGTTGAGAAGGTCATTCTACTGGGAGAGGATGGGCCAGGAGGTTACTGGCTATGTCCGTATTTGTACAGTGTGCCAACAGGTGGGGAAGCCCCGAGACGAGGTCAGCCCCTCCCCATCATAGAGGTCCCGTTCCAGCATGTAGCTGTGGATATTATGGGTCCATTCCCTAAGACCACCCCCAGAGGGAAACGGTTCATATTGACCCTCATAGATTTTGCCACCCGATGGCCTGAAGCAATGGCTATAGGAAGCACTTCGGCCAGGAACGTGTCCTAGGCATTAACAGATATCTTTGCCAGGGTAGGCTGGCCTTCAGAGATCCTCACGGACTCAGGGACCAATTTCCTGGCAGAGGCAATGAAACGCCTCTGGGAAGCTCATGGGGTAGAGCACTTGGTTGCTACCCCCTACCACCACCAAACCAATGGCCTGGTGGAAAGATTTAACGGGACTTTGCAAATCTGCATATCATGGCTCGCAAACGAACGCTCCAACGACTGGGACCTGGCTTTGCAACAATTACTGTTTGCCTATAGAGATGTCCCACAACCTAGTTTGGGATTCTCACCTTTTGAACTAATGTTTGGGCGCGCAGTTAAGGGTCCCTTACAGCTAGTAAGGCAACAATGGGAGGGGACTAACCCTTCCCTGGGAACCAACAGTTTGGATTTTGTGCACAACCTCCAAAATACCATTAGAGGCTCTCTAGCCATTGTCCAGGATGCTCAGCAAGAGCAAAAGGCCTGGTATGAGAACCATGCCAGAGAACGGTCCTTCAAAGTAGGGGAGCAAGTCATGGTGCTGAAGGCGCTCCAGGCAAATAAGGTGAAAGCATCCTGGAATGGGCCATTCACGGTCGGTCCAGGAACGTCTAGGGGCCATTAATTACCTCATAGCGTTCCCTAACCCTGACCTTAAGCCTAAGGTCTATCACGTCAACTCTGTAAAGCCTTTTTATTCCCGAGAACTCAAGGTTGTTCAGTTTACAACCCAGGAGAAGGAAGATGCAGAGTGGCCCGAGGGAGCCTGCTACGACGGGAAAGGCAAGGGCGAAGCAGAAGAGGTAAGCCTCTCCCTGAGCCTCAGGGTCAGCCAATAAAAATGCAGAGAGGGATTTCAAACTGGGACAAAGGAATGTTTAGGTTTTTCCCTCCTTTGTCCCGGGGCAGTTTCTCTCCAGCTGCTGAGCACAGACATGTCTCCCTCTTCACTATCTGGAAGTAGGGGAACGTGGAGATCAATCCGTTCGGTTTTGTTGTTTCATGGTTTGGGAAATGGGATCGGATGTCTGTGCATTTCAAAAAATATTTTTTTGCTCCCCTTTGTAATTAAGCTCCTGGCCCATGGTGGGGTCCCCCGATGAGTATATTAATTGGTGACTTTTCCATCTAGTCATTCTGCTGGCAACAGGAATATTGTGGTGATGATAAAAGTTCTTTCTCTTTTCTTTTTATTAACCTGGGATTGGTTAATTTGTGTGTCCTGGTTTTTACTTTAGGGCTGAGATTTCCCAAGTGGTCTTTCCCTGGTTTTCTCATTATGACTTGGGTGGTGGCAATGGATTTTTATCCTCAAAATCTAGGTTTTTAAGATTTTGGGGGGAAGTTTTCTACCAAAGCCTGGAAAGATAAGGGTTTGGGGTATTTTTGCGGGCCCCCGCGTCTGCATTTATCATGCCAGGAGGAGGGAAAATGCCTTGACAGGATCAAAGAGAGAACAGTGGCCCCAGAGACATTTAAGATACCCTAGCGTGCCGAGGCATTACAGCACCCAGAATGCAATGCCTGGGACAACTGCTATCCCCCAGGCAATGCAAGGTGAGTTATGAATTCTGTTGGCCCTATTTAAGTCCTTAATGCTCATCTCTACCCTTAGGATTCTTAGGGCATCCAGACCTAAAGAAACCTCCCACTTCCCCCCATGCCAAGGGCTCATTTCACAGCCACCGCCTTAGCAGCTAAGCACTGAAGATGACTTTGAGCCAGTCCACGCTGCTCCTAAGTCTGCCTGCAGAGCGACAGAAGGGTGTGCACAGCTAAGCCATGGGGGCACTCTTCCCCGATGAGCAGAACAGGCACCCTGCCACTATGAGCTTGGTCTGAACAGTGCAGGGCAGGGCAGGGCAGGGCATCACACACAGGGCAGCCACAGCGAATGGCTTCGTGGCACCCACCGCTAAGGCAAACCACCCTTCAGAATGCCCGGGGCCGTCCACACACAGTGCTGTTGGGCAGTTGCCCACTGAAGCAAAGCTCAGGAACGCCATGTTTACAGAGGGCATTTAACCCAACAGCTCATCGGCCGTCTATGCAGCGAGACCAACCTACGTGAAAAAGAACAGTGGGATGTGAGCTCATATCACAGTCCTCCTGTGGGTGCTATGGCAGTCCCCATGCCCCAGCCATATACGATGAGACCCTTTGAGCCCACTTGTGTATTGGCCAGGAAGTTGCAAGGACGCATCTAATCTCAGGAAGAGAACATCTCTCCTTAGATGAGCCGCAGGATACCTTTGGGGCGGCAGCATTCAACTCTGCATTCAGACTTCCTGCAGCTAGCCCCCTACACTCTCCTGCAGAATCACTCCGCCTTTACCTGCTACTGACACTTTGTTTCTTGGCAAGAAGCTGTAAAAGAAAATGAGACCAACATGCGGCAAAGGAGGATGTTCCTACGGATCCCTTTGGAACGAGCCCCGTACAAATAAGGCTGAAACACAGTGTGCTTTTGTTTACCATTGCAATGGGGAACCTGCTGCACACATTCTTCAGGCCTTTCGAGAGCCAGTGCTCTGCAGAAATCATTTGTAACTGTCAAATGTTTATCATCTGCAGTGTTTCAAACTGGGGAACTCCAGGAACTGGGACAGAGCCAGCGGATGGTGAGAAATAAAGTAACCAGTGAGCCACAATCCGATGGAGGTGCCCCTCCCCCCCAAGACAGCATACACGCGAGTTGGACGAGATCCTAGGGTCACAACGTCCCAGACACCTGGCAGCAACATTCCGCCAAGTGTAGCTAACCCGGAGGTCTCTGGCGTAAGGCGTCTGCGGCCAGGCGCTACGTTATGCAGCAGTCGCGGTGAATGCAAGGGGCGCAGCACACGCCCAGGAGGGAACTGTACAAGCGAATGCTGGAAACAGAAGTTGCAGACATGACTTTACCAGCAGGCCTGCCGGCGGGGGACAGCTGTCCTGAGCCCAGCCATTTCCACAGGCCCAGGGCTCCCATCCACTGCAGTGGCAAAGGCAGCAGCTGGAGCTCCAGGCCCTTTTAAATTGCTTCCGGAGCCTGCACAGTGCTGAGAGGCTGCCTGGGGGAGGCTAGTCCCAGCCCCGCCCTTCCACCTCTGGCCCTGTCCTTCCCAGGGGCTGAGAGCATCCCCCCACCTTGCACAGGGCTGCCCGGCTCAGCATCCTGGGGGAGCTCATTTTATAAGGAGTCAGGGTTATTTCGAAGGAAGGGTTTGTTCCAAAATAACTGCGTCTACACAGTGTTTTTTATTTCGAAATTGGGTATTTCGAAATATCGGCCGGACTCAATTATGCAAATGAAGTGCAGGAAATTAAAATCCGCGCTTCATTTGCAATTTCGCTCGGCTGCATTTGCATTCCTCTCTCGAAAGTGTAGACTTACCCAGTTATTAATCTGTTAGATGGAGTGCCAACGAACTGTCCCGGAAGGTTTCCCTGGGAACGGGTGTCAATGTATTGATTCAAGCCCTCCCCTCTTTGCTTTGCTTTCACCCTCCTGCTAGGCACGGAAGAGTGTACTTGTAGGCAGCATCAGGTCATAATTGAAAAAGACAGAAATGTTCAATATGACTCATACATAATTCAGCTTATCCGCTGCCCTGGAGAAAAAGAGGAGAGGTGTTTGCACGTCTACCTCACCCACCATCAACAGGGGAAAATAATTTTCAATTACACTAAGTTGATGCAGCTCTGCTCACACACAGGACTGGGAATTACGCAGAAAACGCGTTGGGCGGAGCAAGCAGCAGATGAAGGATGCGGCAGGGACTCGAATCACAGAATATGCCCGTGTGTTGGAGCTCTTGATGATACCTGTCTCAACGGACTGAGTAGAGGAAGTTGCCCATCAGAAGAGACAGTGTGCCAGGATGCACAAAACCCAACAGAAACCTAAATCAGAATCAGCAGGGAGGAAAACAGAGAAGTCAGCTACACCCCGAGTGCTTCTGAATTTCCAGCTTCAATGCTAAGGCCTGTGTTCCCAAGATCAAAGGGGGGAGAGCGCACAGGGCCTGTACTGTAACACCTGGGTGTTGTGTCCTTAGCAGCCTGTAGGGCTGTGATCGGCAGAGCGCTACCCCCCACCTGGGGTCTCGGAGCTGGTCACACTCCTAAAAGACAGCAGGTCGGCACCCTTCAGTTTCCCTCTGACAGCAACTGCAAGAATTAGTACAAAGCCGGGAGCAGTGGGAAAAGCCCCGTGGATTTCACCATCCTAGTCCATTCTCTTCATGGAAAACGTGTCATTGCCAATCAGCTGGGTAGAATTCCTGTCCGGGAAAAACCATGGGAAAGAGGAGCCTGGGGCAAAGAAGAGGCGCTGACAGGCAAGTGCTGCAGCACGCATGCAGGACCAGCTGGCCCAGCCTAGGACCCCTTGTGCCCCCGCTGGCAGGGCCTGCTCACGGCCCCGACGCAGGAGAAGCTCACAGCCCCCGTGCTGCTGCATCAGGTGCCACATGGAACGGTGCCCATGGCCACGGTCTGGCTGGAAGTTACGTCCTTGTCTGTAAAACCCTGAGAGGAGGGAAAAGAGAAACTGTTGTGATGAGCCGAGTCCTGGGTGTGGAGGAAGGGAGCTCATCTCCCCCACAGCCCCAGGGTGGGGCCTGGCTCCCCTGCCAGAACATGTAAGCTCACGACTGTGCATGTGCACACACCCACACACCGGGGGCTGCGAGAGACGTTCCATCGGACCCGACGCGCCCTCCAGACTTTCCCAAGCGTTCTCTCTCTGGGGTGAACCTCCTTGCTTCACTCCAGCCAATGGCTCTGCGAGGCGCTGTACCACCAGCCCCACAGCCCTCATGTGTGCCTCACGCAGAACTGGGACAATGCATGGGAAACATGTCCTGGGCGTCCCAGGGGCCAGCTTATGGTCCATCAGCTGGCCCAGAGGGTTTTCACTAACATGCCGGGGGTGGGAAGCATCCAGACACCAGCGGAGAAAGGAGGTAACATCATCTTCTTTTGGTAACAACCGTGACTCTAGCCTCACACTTAACAGCACTGTCGTGTCCTTTGCCGTCAGTCCGTACAGAAATGAGGTGCAGTGTCCCTGCGGTGCGGTGCGGGGCGGGGGCAGGGGGACGTGGCTGCGTGACTCAGGGAGTGTTCATGCAATCTGGCTGGGTGGGTTGTGCCGAACATGTCAGCGGCCACTGTCCAGCGAGGAGACAATTCGCTGACTCGCCCGCGTGGGGCCACAGCAGGGAACGGCTCAGCGTTGCTTAGGGACTCAGCAGTGCCCACCAGATATGCCTGGACTCGTGTTCTCCAAGGGAGGGCACAAAAACCAAACACGGGGCCCATGCTTGGCGTTTCTCACTCCCCCACCTACACTTCGAGCAACAGGACCCGGAGAAGACTGAACCTCAACCGAGGGGACTGTCCCAAATGCCACGGTGAAGGCTGCGTCCTACAGACTGCAATCAGTGCCCCGTGCGCCGAGCTGATAAGCAGAGCACCCACAGCCAGGTTTGTGTTTCTATCGGTGGTGCACATCCGCAAATGCCTTGGCGCACATACACATTATTCCGCACAAGAGTGGAAACGATTGGCGGGAACACTGGCCGCAACATCCAGTGGGGTAAGAAAAGTTGCCCACTCGAACGGGGTTGAGAGCTCGGACTGTGTGTTTACATTTCATCGTCTTTTGGTAACAACCGTGACTCTAGCCTCACACTTAACAGCACTGTCGTGTCCTTTGCCGTCAGTCCGTACAGAAATGAGGTGCAGTGTCCCTGCGGTGCGGGGCGGGGGCAGGGGACGTGGCTGCGTGACTCAGGGAGTGTTCAGGCAATCTGGCTGGGTGAGTTGTGCTGAATGACCCCGGTGCCTGGCGGGATTCTGGGGGTCACTCTCAAGGCACTGAGGGTATGTCTACACTACCCCGCTAGTTCGAACTAGGAGGGTAGTGTAGACATACCCTGAGAGAGACAGCCCCGGCTGGAGGGACCTACGGGGCGCCGCAGTCCCAGGCTGTACCCGAGGATCCACGCACAGGCGCATGTTTATTTGCCACGGGGGTGACGCCTGCCATGGGCATGGCTACAGCTCACATTGCTGAGGCCCAGGGAGCCGGCGAGAACCCCAGGGGGAGCACGTAGGGAAGCAAGGGGCTGGGCAGGTTCCCAAGACCATTGGAGACTCCTTCCCCTTTACTTAGTCCTGCAGCCAGACACCCGGTCAGAGCTTGCAGCGCAGCGAGCCCTCCTTGCACCACCTCTGTCCGTCTGCACCAGCCAAGCACTCTGCCTCCCCTCCCCTTTGAAAACGGCCCTTCCTCTGCTGTCACAGGCACCCGCTGCCGGTCAGAACCCCACTTGCAGAAAGTCCCTCGGCGCCAGCGCCACCTCAGCGCCAGCGCCACCCCGGCACCACCTCAGCGCCAGCGCCACCCCGGCACCACCTCAGCGCCAGCGCCACCCCGGCACCACCTCAGCGCCAGCGCCACCCCGGCACCACCTCAGCGCCACCCCGGCACCACCTCAGCGCCACCTCAGCGCCAGCGCCACCCCGGCACCACCTCAGCGCCAGCGCCACCCCGGCACCACCTCAGCGCCAGTGCCACCCCGGCACCACCTCAGCGCCACCCCGGCACCACCTCAGCGCCACCTCAGCGCCAGCGCCACCCCGGAACCACCTCAGCGCCAGCGCCACCCCGGCACCACCTCAGCGCCAGCGCCACCCCGGAACCACCTCAGCGCCAGCGCCACCCCGGCACCACCTCAGCGCCAGCGCCACCCCGGCACCACCTCAGCGCCAGCGCCACCTCAGCGCCAGCGCCACCCCGGCACCACCTCAGCGCCAGCGCCACCTCAGCGCCAGCGCCACCCCGGCACCACCTCAGCGCCAGCGCCACCCCGGCACCACCTCAGCGCCAGCGCCACCCCGGCACCACCTCAGCGCCAGCGCCACCCCGGCACCACCTCAGCGCCACCCCGGCACCACCTCAGCGCCACCTCAGCGCCAGCGCCACCCCGGCACCACCTCAGCGCCAGCGCCACCCCGGCACCACCTCAGCGCCAGTGCCACCCCGGCACCACCTCAGCGCCACCCCGGCACCACCTCAGCGCCACCTCAGCGCCAGCGCCACCCCGGCACCACCTCAGCGCCAGCGCCACCCCGGAACCACCTCAGCGCCAGCGCCACCCCGGCACCACCTCAGCGCCAGCGCCACCCCGGCACCACCTCAGCGCCAGCGCCACCTCAGCGCCAGCGCCACCCCGGCACCACCTCAGCGCCAGCGCCACCTCAGCGCCAGCGCCACCCCGGCACCACCTCAGCGCCAGCGCCACCCCGGCACCACCTCAGCGCCAGCGCCACCCCGGAACCACCTCAGCGCCAGCGCCACCCCGGCACCACCTCAGCGCCACCCCAGAACCACCTCAGCGCCACCCCAGAACCACCTCAGCACCAGCACTGCCTTAGCGTCACCTCAGCACCAGCATCACCCCAGCACCACTCTGGCGCCACCTCAGTGCCAGCGCCACCCCGGCACCACCTCAGCGCCATCGCCACCCCGGCACCACCTCAGCGCCATCGCCACCCCGGCACCACCTCAGCGCCAGCGCCACCCCGGCACCACCTCAGCGCCAGCGCCACCCCGGCACCACCTCAGCGCCACCCCGGCACCACCTCAGCGCCACCTCAGCGCCAGCGCCACCCCGGCACCACCTCAGCGCCAGCGCCACCCCGGCACCACCTCAGCGCCAGCGCCACCCCGGCACCACCTCAGCGCCACCCCGGCACCACCTCAGCGCCACCTCAGCGCCAGCGCCACCCCGGAACCACCTCAGCGCCAGCGCCACCCCGGCACCACCTCAGCGCCAGCGCCACCCCGGAACCACCTCAGCGCCAGCGCCACCCCGGCACCACCTCAGCGCCAGCGCCACCCCGGCACCACCTCAGCGCCAGCGCCACCTCAGCGCCAGCGCCACCCCGGCACCACCTCAGCGCCAGCGCCACCTCAGCGCCAGCGCCACCCCCGGCACCACCTCAGCGCCAGCGCCACCCCGGCACCACCTCAGCGCCAGCGCCACCCCGGCACCACCTCAGCGCCAGCGCCACCCCGGAACCACCTCAGCGCCAGCGCCACCCCGGCACCACCTCAGCGCCACCCCAGAACCACCTCAGCGCCACCCCAGAACCACCTCAGCACCAGCACTGCCTTAGCGTCACCTCAGCACCAGCATCACCCCAGCACCACTCTGGCGCCACCTCAGTGCCAGCGCCACCTCAGCATCAGCATCACCCCAGCACCACCCTGGCGCCATCTCAGCACCAGCGCCGCCTCAGCACCACCTCAGCACCAGCATCACCCCAGCACCACCTCAGTGCCAGCGCCACCCCGGCACCACCTCAGTGCCAGCGCCGCCTCAGCACCACCTCAGCGCCAGCGCCGCCTCAGCGCCACCTCAGAATCAGCATCACCCAAGCATCACCCTGGCGCCACCTCAGTGCCAGTGCTGCCTCAGCACCACCTCAGCGCCAGCGTCGCCTCAGCGCCACCTCAGAATCAGCATCACCCCAGCACCATCCTGGCGCCACCTCAGTGCCAGTGCCGCCTCAGCACCACCTCAGCGCCAGCGTCGCCTCAGCACCACCTCAGCACCAGCGTCACCTCAGCGCCACCTCAGAATCAGCATCACCCCAGCACCATCCTGGCGCCACTCAGTGCCAGTGCCACCCCAGCACCACCTCAGTGCTGGCGTCACCTCAGCACCAGCGCCCACTTACAAACACACACGCATCTGTACGGACCCGTCCCGCTGCCCGAGACAAGAGAGGACACTATTCAGGCAAGCCGACAAGACCATTGCCTGGAAAAGGCAGCGGCGCCTCGAGACACTGCCCTTTACACAAAATACAAACAGGCCACTCGGAACCCAGCTCCACTCAAGGCTTATTCTGCTCTAGGCAAGTCCCAAGAGCTTTGTCTCACACGTGGCACTTTCTGAGCAGCCACGGCAGCCCTCTGGGGAGAGGAGTGAGTAGAAGCCATTTCCACAGCGAAGTCAAACCAGTTCAATTCCAGCCAGCTGCAGAGCCGGGGGGAATCTCGCAAGCCGGCCCCAACAAACTGTGGCAAATGAATCCAGGTGGTGCAGAAACACAGGTTATGCTTTGCACACTTCAGAGCTGCCACGGAGCGGGCCCGGCAGGGGAACTGACAGAGGAAAAAGACCATAAAGGTGAGTCCTGGCTCAATCCCAAAGCTGGGAGTGGGCCTGCCCGCGATTCATCGGAGGCACTTCAAAGCAAAGCTCACAATCCACAGGCTGTCCCTGAAGGAACCAATGGCAAATAGCACAGGAGGCCTATGGCTGGCCGTGCAGGACTCGAGCATCCCTCGGCGGTCTCTGGAGTCACTAAGGAAACGTGCAGCTACCAAAGCCACAGGCACACTGCCGGCGTCTCTGCCAGCGCGAGAGATTGCCACCTACCTTCTAACACTGTCAGCTTGGCACTGGTGTTTATCTCCCCAACGCTGTTGGTCGCTGTGCACTCATAGATTGCTTCATCTCGATGAACACGCAGAGGCTGAATCCGGAGAACTGAACCTGATCCGTCGTCGAACTCGATGACCTTGACAAGGAAAGAAAAGGGTCGTTACTGCCTCCTACGGACATGGAGAGCGAAAGGGAGGCTGAACTCAGGAGCACGATCCATAAACACAAATAAATGCTGCCTGGCAAAGAGGAGCTAGAAAATTCAGGGTTAGAAATAGATTTGCCCTTGGAGAAGCCCCAGTGCTGCTCTGTATGACAGAATACAAACTAGACACGCTATCGGCCCGCTCCCCCAGAGACGGATCCTCTGAGCCACCTTTCCACTGGTGATTTCACTAACCCACAGCTGGGCGTTGCTGCCAGTTGCTGCTCACCCAGCTAGAACGTGGCTGAGCCCAGTGCTACGACCTTGAGGTGCGCCAGAGAAATCTTGCTAAGCGTGCACAATGAGCCTCTTCAGCTTGCACTTCAACAGCACCAAGGAGGCACAGCTCCTTCCGGGATCGGGCCCCTCACAGCAGGAGCAAAAGCCAGGGCCCTTCCATAGGACAGATGCTCTCAGCCTGCCCTCATGCTGCGGCGGGAGGGACATTCCTCGCGCTCCTCTCCATGGCGGAGCACAGGGGCCTTGCTGTGCTACGGGCCATTATCCACTGTTCTTTGACGAGAGGCTGAAGCCCCAGCCTCAGGCCCAGTTAACTTTCAACTCGGCCTGTTTCAAACACTGAGGAGCAGCGCGATGGACAGAGGGCGAGCTGAGCGCTGCCAGGGATTCTGCAGGAAGTGGCACTAGGCCTCGGCACATCCCTCGCCCAATCGTTTTATCGCTCTCTTAATACGTGAAGGGGCTCAGCCGCCAAGGGCACTGGGACGCCCTGCATCAGGGCCAGTCACTGAGAGGCCCAGCGAGGGGCCACCAGGGGCAGAGGAGGTGAAAGGAGCGAGGCGGCGGGAGGTGAAAGGAGCGAGGCGGCGGAGGTGAAAGGAGCGAGGCGGCGGGAGGTGAAAGGAGCGAGGCGGCGGGAGGTGAAAGGAGCGAGGCGGCGGAGGTGAAAGGAGCGAGGCGGGAGGTGAAAGGAGCGAGGCGGCGGAGGTGAAAGGAGCGAGGCGGCGGAGGTGAAAGGAGCGAGGCGGCGGAGGTGAAAGGAGCGAGGCGGGAGGTGAAAGGAGCGAGGCGGCGGAAGTGAAAGGAGCGAGGCGGCGGGAGGTGAAAGGAGCGAGGCGGCGGGAGGTGAAAGGAGCGAGGCGGCGGAGGTGAAAGGAGCGAGGCGGCGGGAGGTGAAAGGAGTGAGGCGGGAGGTGAAAGGAGCGAGGCGGCGGGAGGTGAAAGGAGCGAGGCGGGAGGTGAAAGGAGCGAGGCGGCGGAGGTGAAAGGAGCGAGGCGGCGGGAGGTGAAAGGAGCGAGGCGGCGGGAGGTGAAAGGAGCGAGGCGGCGGAGGTGAAAGGAGCGAGGCGGCGGGAGGTGAAAGGAGCGAGGCGGCGGAGGTGAAAGGAGCGAGGCGGGAGGTGAAAGGAGCGAGGCGGCGGGAGGTGAAAGGAGCGAGGCGGCGGGAGGTGAAAGGAGCGAGGCGGCGGGAGGTGAAAGGAGCGAGGCGGCGGGAGGTGAAAGGAGCGAGGCGGCGGAGGTGAAAGGAGCGAGGCGGCGGGAGGTGAAAGGAGCGAGGCGGCGGGAGGTGAAAGGAGCGAGGCGGCGGAGGTGAAAGGAGCGAGGCGGGAGGTGAAAGGAGCGAGGCGGCGGGAGGTGAAAGGAGCGAGGCGGCGGGAGGTGAAAGGAGCGAGGCGGCGGGAGGTGAAAGGAGCGAGGCGGCGGAGGTGAAAGGAGCGAGGCGGCGGAGGTGAAAGGAGTGAGGCGGCGGGAGGTGAAAGGAGCGAGGCGGCGGAGGTGAAAGGAGCGAGGCGGCGGAGGTGAAAGGAGCGAGGCGGCGGAGGTGAAAGGAGCGAGGCGGCGGGAGGTGAAAGGAGCGAGGCGGCGGAGGTGAAAGGAGCGAGGCGGCGGGAGGTGAAAGGAGCGAGGCGGCGGAGGTGATAGGAGCGAGGCGGCGGAGGTGATAGGAGCGAGGCGGCGGAAGTGAAAGGAGCGAGGCGGCGGAAGTGAAAGGAGCGAGGCGGCGGAGGTGAAAGGAGCGAGGTGGCGGAGGTGAAAGGAGCGAGGCGGCGGGAGGTGAAAGGAGCGAGGCGGGAGGTGAAAGGAGCGAGGCGGCGGAAGTGAAAGGAGCGAGGCGGCGGAGGTGAAAGGAGCGAGGCGGCGGGAGGTGAAAGGAGCGAGGCGGCGGGAGGTGAAAGGAGCGAGGCGGCGGGAGGTGAAAGGAGCGAGGCGGCGGGAGGTGAAAGGAGCGAGGCGGCGGGAGGTGGAAGGAGCGAGGCGGCGGAGGTGAAAGGAGCGAGGCGGCGGAGGTGAAAGGAGCGAGGCGGCGGGAGGTGAAAGGAGCGAGGCGGCGGGAGGTGAAAGGAGCGAGGCGGCGGGAGGTGAAAGGAGCGAGGCGGGAGGTGAAAGGAGCGAGGCGGCGGGAGGTGAAAGGAGCGAGGCGGCGGAGGTGAAAGGAGCGAGGCGGGAGGTGAAAGGAGCGAGGCGGCGGGAGGTGAAAGGAGCGAGGCGGCGGAGGTGAAAGGAGCGAGGCGGGAGGTGAAAGGAGCGAGGCGGCGGGAGGTGAAAGGAGCGAGGCGGCGGGAGGTGAAAGGAGCGAGGCGGGAGGTGAAAGGAGCGAGGCGGCGGAGGTGAAAGGAGCGAGGCGGGAGGTGAAAGGAGCGAGGCGGGAGGTGAAAGGAGTGAGGTGGCGGAGGTGAAAGGAGCGAGGCGGGAGGTGAAAGGAGCGAGGAGGGAGGTGAAAGGAGCGAGGCGGAAGGTGAAAGGAGCGAGGCGGCGGAGGTGAAAGGAGCGAGGCGGGAGGTGAAAGGAGCGAGGCGGGAGGTGAAAGGAGCGAGGCGGCGGAGGTGAAAGAAGCGAGGCAGCGGAGGTGAAAGGAGCGAGGCGGGAGGTGAAAGGAGCGAGGTGGGAGGTGAAAGGAGCGAGGCGGCGGAGGTGAAAGGAGCGAGGCGGCGGAGGTGAAAGGAGCGAGGCGGGAGGTGAAAGGAGCGAGGCGGCGGAGGTGAAAGGAGCGAGGCGGGAGGTGAAAGGAGCGAGGCGGGAGGTGAAAGGAGCGAGGCGGCGGAGGTGAAAGGAGCGAGGCGGGAGGTGAAAGGAGCGAGGTGGCGGAGGTGAAAGGAGCGAGGCGGGAGGTGAAAGGAGCGAGGCGGCGGGAGGTGAAAGGAGCGAGGCGGGAGGTGAAAGGAGCGAGGCGGGAGGTGAAAGGAGCGAGGTGGCGGAGGTGAAAGGAGCGAGGCGGGAGGTGAAAGGAGCGAGGCGGCGGGAGGTGAAAGGAGCGAGGCGGGAGGTGAAAGGAGCGAGGTGGGAGGTGAAAGGAGCGAGGCGGCGGAGGTGAAAGGAGCGAGGCGGCGGAGGTGAAAGGAGCGAGGCGGCGGAGGTGAATGGTGAGGAGGGCACTGGAGAGCCGCCCGTACGAAGGCTCCTGTGCCCAAGGGAGAAAGCTCTGACACAAGCAAACCCAATTCAGGGGCAGGTGCGGCAGGGGAGGCAACTCCACTAAGAAAAGCAAAACTGGCCGAGAGCTGCAGCCCAGAGGCAGGGCTACATTGCCCGGGGGGAGGGGCATGACACAAAGGACCAATGGGAAGAGAGGGGCGGGGAACTCAATGGCTTTTCCCATTAAAAACTTTCAAACAACGGAGGGCGGGGAGCCCTGTTTGCCCCCACCCCTGCCAGAGCCAGTCTCCCGCTGGCATCCCCGCCCTCCTACTCGGCACCCAAATCCCACCCAGAGATGGCAGCACTGCACCCTGCAAAACTGCTGCTAGAGCCTGGGCACGCTCGGCCTGCCAGCGCGGGGCTGGGAGGCTTCCAGCCCACAACCCTTCCTCCTGCAGGGCCTCTTACCTGTCCTGACCCCGCTCCGACATCTTCGCTAGTGGGCCCTGTGGCTCTGGGCTGCACCTGACTCGCCAGAAGCCGGATTCAGACGCTGGCTCTGGCTAGGGGCTCTGGGCCGGACCAGACGCTGGCTCTGGCTAGGGGCTCTGGGCCGGACCAGACGCTGGCTCTGGCTAGGGGCTCTGGGCCGGATTCAGACGCGGGCTCTGGCTAGGGGCTCTGGGCCGGACCAGACGCTGGCTCTGGCTAGGGGCTCTGGGCCGGACCCAGATGCTGGCTCTGGCTAGGGGCTCTGGGCCGGACCCAGACGCTGGCTCTGGCTAGGGGCTCTGGGCCGGACCAGACGCTGGCTCTGGCTAGGGGCTCTGGGCCGGACCCAGACGCTGGCTCTGGCTAGGGGCTCTGGGCCGGACCAGACGCTGGCTCTGGCTAGGGGCTCTGGGCCGGACCAGACGCTGGCTCTGGCTAGGGGCTCTGGGCCGGACCAGACGCTGGCTCTGGCTAGGGGCTCTGGGCCGGACCCAGACGCTGGCTCTGGCTAGGGGCTCTGGGCCGGACCCAGATGCTGGCTCTGGCTAGGGGCTCTGGGCCGGACCCAGACGCTGGCTCTGGCTAGGGGCTCTGGGCCGGACCTAGACGCTGGCTCTGGCTAGGGGCTCTGGGCCGGACCCAGACGCTGGCTCTGGCTAGGGGCTCTGGGCCGGACCCAGACGCTGGCTCTGGCTAGGGGCTCTGGGCCGGACCCAGACGCTGGCTCTGGCTAGGGGCTCTGGGCCGGACCCAGACGCTGGCTCTGGCTAGGGGCTCTGGGCTGGACCCAGACGCGGGCTCTGGCTAGGGGCTCTGGGCCGGACCAGACGCTGGCTCTGGCTAGGGGCTCTGGGCCGGACCCAGACGCTGGCTCTGGCTAGGGGCTCTGGGCCGGACCAGACGCTGGCTCTGGCTAGGGGCTCTGGGCCGGACCCAGACGCTGGCTCTGGCTAGGGGCTCTGGGCCGGACCAGACGCTGGCTCTGGCTAGGTGCCCAGGGCCGGACCCAGACGCTGGCTCTGGCTAGGGGCTCTGGGTCGGACCCAGACGCTGGCTCTGGCTAGGTGCCCAGGCCCGGACCCAGACGCTGGCTCTAGCTAGGGGCTCTGGGCCGGACCCAGACGCTGGCTCTGGCTAGGGGCTCTGGGCCGGACCCAGACGCTGGCTCTGGCTAGGGGCTCTGGGCCGGACCCAGACGCTGGCTCTGGCTAGGGGCTCTGGGCCGGACCCAGACGCTGGCTCTGGCTAGGGGCTCTGGGCCGGACCCAGACGCTGGCTCTGGCTAGGGGCTCTGGGCCGGACCCAGACGCGGGCTCTGGCTAGGGGCTCTGGGCCGGACCCAGACGCTGGCTCTGGCTAGGGGCTCTGGGCCGGACCCAGAAGCGGGCTCTGGCTAGGGGCTCTGGGCCGGACCAGACGCTGGCTCTGGCTAGGGGCTCTGGGCCGGACCAGACGCTGGCTCTGGCTAGGGGCTCTGGGCCGGACCCAGACGCTGGCTCTGGCTAGGGGCTCTGGGCCGGACCCAGACGCTGGCTCTGGCTAGGGGCTCTGGGCCGGACCAGACGCTGGCTCTGGCTAGGGGCTCTGGGCCGGACCCAGACGCTGGCTCTGGCTAGGGGCTCTGGGCTGGACCAGACGCTGGCTCTGGCTAGGTGTCCAGGGCCGGACCCAGACGCTGGCTCTGGCTAGGGGCTCTGGGTCAGACCCAGACGCTGGCCCTGGCTAGGTGCCCAGGCCCGGACCCAGACGCTGGCTCTAGCTAGGGGCTCTGGGCCGGACCCAGATGCTGGCTCTGGCTAGGGGCTCTGGGCCGGACCAGACGCTGGCTCTGGCTAGGGGCTCTGGGCCGGACCCAGATGCTGGCTCTGGCTAGGGGCTCTGGGCCGGACCCAGATGCTGGCTCTGGCTAGGGGCTCTGGGCCGGACCAGACGCTGGCTCTGGCTAGGGGCTCTGGGCCGGACCAGACGCTGGCTCTGGCTAGGGGCTCTGGGCCGGACCAGACGCTGGCTCTGGCTAGAGGCTCTGGGCCGGACCCAGACGCTGGCTCTGGCTAGGGGCTCTGGGCCGGACCAGACGCTGGCTCTGGCTAGGGGCTCTGGGCCGGACCAGACGCTGGCTCTGGCTAGGGGCTCTGGGCCGGACCCAGATGCTGGCTCTGGCTAGGGGCTCTGGGCCGGACCAGACGCGGGCTCTGGCTAGGGGCTCTGGGCCGGACCCAGACGCTGGCTCTGGCTAGGGGCTCTGGGCCGGACCAGACGCTGGCTCTGGCTAGGGGCTCTGGGCCGGACCAGACGCTGGCTCTGGCTAGGGGCTCTGGGCCGGACCAGACGCTGGCTCTGGCTAGGTGCCCAGGGCCGGACCCAGACGCTGGCTCTGGCTAGGGGCTCTGGGTCGGACCCAGACGCTGGCTCTGGCTAGGTGCCCAGGCCCGGACCCAGACGCTGGCTCTAGCTAGGGGCTCTGGGCCGGACCCAGATGCTGGCTCTGGCTAGGGGCTCTGGGCCGGACCAGACGCTGGCTCTGGCTAGGGGCTCTGGGCCGGACCAGACGCTGGCTCTGGCTAGGGGCTCTGGGCCGGACCCAGACGCTGGCTCTGGCTAGGGGCTCTGGGCCTGACCCAGATGCTGGCTCTGGCTAGGGGCTCTGGGCCGGACCCAGATGCTGGCTCTGGCTAGGGGCTCTGGGCCGGACCCAGACGCTGGCTCTGGCTAGGGGCTCTGGGCCGGACCCAGACGCTGGCTCTGGCTAGGGGCTCTGGGCCGGACCTGACTCGCCAGAAGTCGGATGCAGTCTGGCTCGCCCGTGGCGTGTCGGCTCCAAGGCAGGACTCGCTGAAGGGACACACGTTTCCCTCGCAGCAGCTCTCAGAGCCACTGAGAGACTGGGGCGGGCAGCCGAGGGCTGCAGCGTCTGTAGTTACCTCAAAGCGCTGGGAGCTGACCTTCTTCCCTTTCTTCATCCACGTGATGCGAGGCTTGGGCTCGCCCGTGGCCTGGCACACAAACGAGGCCACTCCTCCAGAAATCCCAATCTGATCCTCCGGAGCTTTCACGAAGCTTGGCTTGCCTGGAAGACACACACAGCACTGGCAGTGAGGCACCGCCCAGAGGCGAGGGAGACACCAGTAAAGAACCAGCACCACGTGCTCCTGTACAGCCCACCAGCGACCTGAGCCACAGCCGCTCAGTGCAGCCTGCAAGCACGCGGTCAGCGCGCAAATGGCTCCTTCAACAGGAGTTCACCTGGCCGCGTGGGAGCAGGATGTTTTGCTCTGATTTAAAACCTGTTGACTTTGGAAACATTCCGTTCTGCAGATGAGCAGTGCGATCGTGTCACTGGCAATTGCAAAGCAGCTGAGGTTTGCTCAGCACACGCTGCACGAGGGCACAACCCGCTTCCCGAGGAGTTCCTGAATCTAGGAAAAACCATCAGCGGGCACCGTTATTAGTGCACACGAGTCTTTCATTCAACCGTAGGCTCTGGCCTGCCCAGCGAGCCCACGATTCCTACCTCTGTGCAGCCTGGCGGCTGGCCTGTAAAGGCTCTCAACTAGCCTGCGAACGAGCCAAGAACCAGAGTGAGCACAGGCCTGAGCGACCCAGCAAAACCGGAAACGCAGCGACCAATTCGGTGATGCAAACCAGGCACCTGCTGCTCTCTGCACTCCCAGAGCGTGCTCTGGCTCGCCACAGTGAGCGGTCTGCTTTGAACACTCTCGCGGGTGTCCTAGGCAGACTCGGCCCCGCGAGCAGTGCAGCTCTTAGGCAGGCCAAGCCATTTCAGTAAGACCTCTCTCCTCCCCTCACCAGGGCCAGGTGCACCCGCCCGCCAACCTTGGCCCCGAGATCGGCCAGGCCGCAGCGTGGCCCTCAGGGCCCTGCGGCAAGGAGTGCCGTCGGTGAACTCCCAGCCCCACAGACACGGCTCGCGGTTGCCTGGGCTGAATGGACACGAGCCAGCACTGGAAGAACCTGCTTGTGCCAGTGGTGTCCTTCCGGCTGTGCTGCTCATGCCCAGTCAACCTCCCGCCCTCCCTGCCCACTCCCAGAGCTTCCGGCAAGGAGCGGAGGATGGATGGGGCCAGAGGAGTCCTACAAGGCACAACATGTGACCGCTGCTCCAGGGGCACTGGAGCTGGCCCCCTAAGGGGCACAGGTCGGACCTCCCTGATCCAGCTCCCTCTGGCCTGAGCAGTCCAGAAGCAGGGATCTGCTGGACCAGGGAGGTCAGTGCTCCACTGCTGGCCACCAGCCCCCACTCCTGTGCTCCCCTCCCAGCCCTTGGTCTGCTCCTGGCTGCCAGCCCCTTGCTGCAGCTGCCCAGCCTTGTCCCCCTCTCTCCCCCACAGCTGAGGTTCCCGAATGCCACCGAGCCCACTGCTGCCAGACACCGGCCAGGGCTCCCCAGACCCAGCTGCTACCCGCCGGCCCCAGCCCCTGCCCCCGGGGCTCTTTGATCAGCAAAGGCTGGAGCAGAGCACTCCGGATTCCAGAGGTCCCGCCAAGCATCCCGCTCGCGCTGCGAGGACATGGGCAAGCACTCGCCGAGGAACTGCCTGGCTGAGGGCTCAGAGCTGGCTATGGCGCATGCAGGCCGCCCCGAGGATCCCCGGGGGGTCTCAGCCACGCCCAGAAGGCACAAAGAGGGACAGGACTGGCCTGAGGGTGCGTCTGCTCCCGTCCCCAGAGCAGCGAGACAAAGGGGCCCCCAGGCAAGTGAGAGGCGCTCTGAGGCGGACGATGAGCTGAACGGCAGCTGTGCTCTCTCCAGACGACAGCCAGGCGTCCGGCCGGGGCGCCGCGACCACTCACCATTTCACTATGAGCGGGGACCGGCAGCTCCCAAAGCTTGTGCCATAGTGCAATTACCCTGCAGCGCCCCCGGACTCTCTGCTGCTTGTGCTGGAACTAACCCGGCGCCCCGAGAAACCGGCCCTCCTGCGGACTACGCTTTGAAGGGCACATGCGCCTGGGGCGGGGGGGGGGGGGCTGCCAGGGGGCCGGATCCGCCCGCGGCAGCCGCTTTGAATATGGCTCCTCTGTTCTGGGAGCGAGGAGGGGGGCTTGGTGTGCTGCCCCACCCCTCAGAAAAATCTCTCAGCTCCCATTGGCCAGTTTCCGACCAATAGCAACGGAGATATTTTGCTGGCACTAGGGGCAGCCAATGAAGCCTTCTCCCTCCCTGCCCCTTCACCCTGCCCAGAGCAAAGGCACGTGGAGCAGCTTGTGACTGCAGCCTTCAGGTTCCTGCAGAGCTGCTGGCTGGGAGCTGCCTAGGTAAGCGCCGCCCAGCCAGAGCCTGCCTCTGGCTCCCCCACTCTCTTCCCTCCCCCAGCTACCTGCCCTAGGCCACCACCCAAACCCTCTGCACCCCCTCCTAGAGCCCCTCCCCCAGGCCAGAATCCTTTCTGGCCCCCATGTCTCCTCGCTGACCCTGCACCCTATTCCCCGCCCCCACACCATCACCGAAACCCTCTGCACCCTCTTCATCCAGGTCACAACTTCCTCCCAGACCTTGCACCCCCTCCTAGAGCCTGTCACTCAGGCCAGAATGCTCTCCTGCGCCCATACCCCGCCTGGACTCAGCGCCCCAAGCCTCTGGCCCAGATCACAACCCCCTCCCTCACCCAAACTCCCTCTCAGACTCTACCCCCCTGCACCTCAGACGCCTACTCCAAGCTCCCTCCGCGCCCAGCCTCTGCCCATTCCCCAAATCCCCGCAGTAGAAATGTGGCTTTTGAGCACTTGCCAAAATGTTGGAGTGGTCCCGAATTAAAAACTATTGCCATCCCCTCCCTCCCCTCCCTCCCCCGGGCCCGGGGCCTGAGAGCTTCTCATGGAGGCCCTGATCCAACAAGTCCACAAGCACATATGTAGTGCCACTGGTGAGTGGGACCCTGCCGTTCTGTGCCTGCCACCCACAGCTATTTCCCTTTGAGCTTTCAGAACGCACAATTTCCTGTCGCCTTCTCAGCCCAAACTCCCTGAATTCGCTCTCCCCTGGGCTGTCAACAAAGCTTGTAAAAATGGCCCTTAAAAGTCTTACAACAAACACAAAGTCTCTCATCAATACCAGCTCCACATGGCCTCCCGCCTCCCTGGGTGAGGCCAGCCTCCGGGACTCGCAGCTACCGCTCTTGGCTGCCTACCCAGCTGCTTTTCTGCGGAAATGCCTGATTGCTCTCAGGCAGGGCTCAGCTTGTAATCAGGGCTGGCTTAGTCCCCGGCTCTCCAGCCCAAGGCCTGCCGCCCCCTTACGGGCCACGAGTCCCTTGCTGGGTAAAGCTCACGGCGAAGCTTCCAGAGCATTATTTCCCAGCGCTTGTTTACTCAAGAGGTTAGGTCAGTGGAACTTCTGTGGCTCACGAGTGGGAATCAGCCATTCCCGGGCAACTCAAATTCCACCGAGCAGAGTGCCAACGTCAGCGGGGAAAGCGGTGACGTCACATGCCGAGCGGAGCGCCAGCGTCAGCGGGGAAAGCGGTGACGTCACACGCCGAGCGGAGCGCCAGCGTCAGCGGGGAAAGCGGTGACGTCACACGCCGAGCGGAGCGCCAGCGTCAGCGGGGAAAGCGGTGACGTCACACGCCGAGCGGAGTGCCAGCGTCAGCGGGGAAAGCGGTGACGTCACACGCCGAGCGGAGCGCCAGCGTCAGCGGGGAAAGCGGTGACGTCACACGCCGAGCGGAGCGCCGCGTCAGCGGGGAAAGCGGTGACGTCACACGCCGAGCGGAGCGCCAACGTCAGCGGGGAAAGCGGTGACGTCACACGCCGAGCGGAGCGCCAGCGTCAGCGGGGAAAGCGGTGACGTCACACGCCGAGCGGAGCGCCGCGTCAGCGGGGAAAGCGGTGACGTCACACGCCGAGCGGAGCGCCGCGTCAGCGGGGAAAGCGGTGACGTCACACGCCGAGCGGAGCGCCGCGTCAGCGGGGAAAGCGGTGACGTCACACGCCGAGCGGAGCGCCAGCGTCAGCGGGGAAAGCGGTGACGTCACACGCCGAGCGGAGCGCCGCGTCAGCGGGGAAAGCGGTGACGTCACACGCCGAGCGGAGCGCCAGCGTCAGCGGGGAAAGCGGTGACGTCACACGCCGAGCGGAGCGCCGCGTCAGCGGGGAAAGCGGTGACGTCACACGCCGAGCGGAGCGCCACGTCAGCGGGGAAAGCGGTGACGTCACACGCCGAGCGGAGCGCCAGCGTCAGCGGGGAAAGCGGTGACGTCACACGCCGAGCGGAGCGCCGCGTCAGCGGGGAAAGCGGTGACGTCACATGCCGAGCGGAGCGCCACGTCAGCGGGGAAAGCGGTGACGTCACACGCCGAGCGGAGCGCCAGCGTCAGCGGGAAAAGCGGTGACGTCACACGCCGAGCGGAGCGCCGCGTCAGCGGGGAAAGCGGTGACGTCACATGCCGAGCGGAGCGCCGCGTCAGCGGGGAAAGCGGTGACGTCACACGCCGAGCGGAGCGCCAGCGTCAGCGGGGAAAGCGGTGACGTCACACGCCGAGCGGAGCGCCACGTCAGCGGGGAAAGCGGTGACGTCACACGCCGAGCGGAGTGCCAGCGTCAGCGGGGAAAGCGGTGACGTCATACGCTGAGCATAGCACCACGTCGGTGGGGAAAGCGGTGACGTCACACGCCGAGCGGAGCGCCACGTCAGCGGGGAAAGCGGTGACGTCATATGCTGAGCATAGCACCACGTCGGTGGGGAAAGCGGTGACGTCACATGCCGAGCGGAGCGCCGCGTCAGCGGGGAAAGCGGTGATGTCACACGCCGAGCGGAGCGCCGCGTCAGCGGGGAAAGCGGTGATGTCACACGCCGAGCGGAGTGCCAGCGTCAGCGGGGAAAGCGGTGACGTCATACGCTGAGCATAGCACCACGTCGGTGGGGAAAGCGGTGACGTCACACGCCGAGTACAGCACCACGTCGGTGGGGAAAGCGGTGACGTCACACGCCGAGCGGAGCGCCGCGTCAGTGGGGAAAGCGGTGACATCACACGCCGAGCGGAGCACCAGCATCAGCGGGGAAAGCGGTGACGTCACACGCTGAGCACAGCACCACGTCGGTGGGGAAAGCTGTGACGTCACACGCCGAGTACAGCACCAACGGTGGCATGATCACACCGTCACGAAAACTTTCTCCCATCGGCACAGAGAGTCTTCACCAGATATTCTACACTAGTGCAGCTGTGCCACTGAAGCACCCTGGGTGTAGACCAGACCTAAGAAAAGGCAACTTTACGTCTCCCTGTCACGTCTACGTCAGAGATGGAGAGTCCTGCCATTAAAGACAAGCCGTGATTAGCTGTGGTTGCCTGACTTACACTGATTTCACATATTTACTTATCTGTAATCACATCTATTTCTATTTAGGTTGTATTCAAATACATTTGTATTTATTCTCCTCTTTCACCTCGCCCAGGGAAGTGCCAATTCACTGTTCCTGGTGATTGTGATGACTGGTGGTTGGAAATGCAGTGCATTGAGCTGATTTGTCTTCTATTGAATTTCTGCAGTTGATTTGTTCCTCTGATTTTGTTATTTACTTTGTAATGCTAGCAAACTAGTGTAAATTTATTAAATGACAAATACAACAGGGTCCAAAATGTCTGTCCTTGAAGAACACAGTTCAATTATATACCACATTATATACCTGTTCCCCAGGCTGTGCATGCTGAGAATTTATTGATTTTTTTTTTAAACACACAAAAATAAAACTTTTTTTTTTAAAGGGACAAAGGGAAATACGGCTTGCCCAGGTAATAAAACCTGGAAAACTCACAGACTTGTTCAGCTTGCATTGGAATGACTCTACTGAAATGACTCCTGCTAATTTCTGGCAACCAACTAAACGAAAGCCAGAAAACTCTGAATTAAGATTATATGACCAACAAAGACTTGGATTTCATGTCGGGCCCCCTCACCACTCACAGGGATAGGGATATGTGTGACTCGCTGTACCTCCAAGTAACACCCTACACCCTGCATTCACCACTTGCACATGGCCCTGTTTTGTATGAAGTATCCCTTGTGCAGTATCATTTGAAAGGTTAGAAACTGCGGAGCATCATTATCCTGTTAAAGTCGCATCACTGTCAATGAAGGTAAGAGATTTCGCTCTTTGTTACTAGGCCATGTTGTGAGTCTGGGGAACGCCAACAGATGAGCTGTTTGTTGTCTACAAAGGGCTGATCAACACCCAGTCAGGTATTAATCAACCATTGGAGCTGCTCACGGCCATCCTTCCCCATATGCAGAATATACAGCTGGGTAGGGCACTCAAAACTTGGTGCACCCCTGGGTCTTGATATCCATCTACTCCCCTCTTCCTCTCCCTGTTCTGTGGCCTTGCTTCCTCCGGAGAGAAGCTAGTTAACTTTCAAGTGACAGCCTGCCCAAGCGATGAGCACAACATTAACCCCGGGAAAGAGCCATTCAAGTGGTAACAAAGCCATTGACAGGCACTTGCTTCCCCCGGTACAGACCGTCAGTTTCTGGATTGACTGTGCGGAGCTCCAGGCCGCCATGGGCTGAAGTCACAGAGGTCACCGCAAGACACAGATTCCATGGCTTCTGCTACCTCTGAGAACACGCTGTAGCCTTAGTGACGATTAAAGAAAATGTCACAGTGCTCGGGAACAGGGGGCCAGTGAAGGGGGGGCCACAGTGTGGAATGTGCGTCACATGGGCGGGCCCACTGGTCCCCGGAGTGCTCCTGAACAGCGAGCAGGGGCTCGGCCAGGGAAGGGCTCCAGCAATCCATTTCAACCTCTATTAATCCTGCTCTGAATGCGTCTCTCCCCAGGCAGCACTGCACACCCAGCACGGAAAGGACACGCTGCACCTAGATACCAGGCAGCACTGGACACCCAGCACGGAAAGGACACGCTGCACCTAGTTACCAGGCAGCACTGCACACCCAGCATGGAAAGGACACGCTGCACCTAGTTACCAGGCAGCACTGGACACCCAGCACGGAAAGGACACGCTGCACCTAGTTACCAGGCAGCACTGCACACCCAGCACGGAAAGGACACGCTGCACCTAGTTACCAGGCAGCACTGCACACCCAGCACGGAAAGGACACGCTGCACCTAGTTACCAGGCAGCACTGCACACCCAGCATGGAAAGGACACGCTGCACCTAGTTACCAGGCAGCACTGGACACCCAGCACGGAAAGGACACGCTGCACCTAGTTACCAGGCAGCACTGCACACCCAGCACGGAAAGGACACGCTGCACCTAGATACCAGGCAGCACTGGACACCCAGCACGGAAAGGACACGCTGCACCTAGTTACCAGGCAGCACTGCACACCCAGCATGGAAAGGACACGCTGCACCTAGTTACCAGGCAGCACTGCACACCCAGCACGGAAAGGACACGCTGCACCTAGTCACCAGGCAGCACTGGACACCCAGCATGGAAAGGACACGCTGCACCTAGTTACCAGGCAGCACTGGACACCCAGCACGGAAAGGACACGCTGCACCTAGTTACCAGGCAGCACTGCACACCCAGCACGGAAAGGACACGCTGCACCTAGTTACCAGGCAGCACTGGACACCCAGCACGGAAAGGACACGCTGCACCTAGTTACCAGGCAGCACTGCACACCCAGCATGGAAAGGACACGCTGCACCTAGTTACCAGGCAGCACTGCACACCCAGCACGGAAAGGACACGCTGCACCTAGTCACCAGGCAGCACTGGACACCCAGCACGGAAAGGACACGCTGCACCTAGTTACCAGGCAGCACTGCACACCCAGCACGGAAAGGACACGCTGCACCTAGTTACCAGGCAGCACTGGACACCCAGCACGGAAAGGACACGCTGCACCTAGTTACCAGGCAGCACTGGACACCCAGCACGGAAAGGACACGCTGCACCTAGTTACCAGGCAGCACTGGACACCCAGCACGGAAAGGACACGCTGCACCTAGTTACCAGGCAGCACTGCACACCCAGCATGGAAAGGACACGCTGCACCTAGTCACCAGGCAGCACTGCACACCCAGCACGGAAAGGACACGCTGCACCTAGTTACCAGGCAGCACTGGACACCCAGCACGGAAAGGACACGCTGCACCTAGTTACCAGGCAGCACTGCACACCCAGCATGGAAAGGACACGCTGCACCTAGTTACCAGGCAGCACTGGACACCCAGCACGGAAAGGACACGCTGCACCTAGTCACCAGGCAGCACTGCACACCCAGCACGGAAAGGACACGCTGCACCTAGTCACCAGGCAGCACTGGACACCCAGCACGGAAAGGACACGCTGCACCTAGTTACCAGGCAGCACTGGACACCCAGCACGGAAAGGACACGCTGCACCTAGTTACCAGGCAGCACTGGACACCCAGCACGGAAAGGACACGCTGCACCTAGTTACCAGGCAGCACTGGACACCCAGCACGGAAAGGACACGCTGCACCTAGATACCAGGCAGCACTGCACACCCAGCACGGAAAGGACACGCTGCACCTAGTCACCAGGCAGCACTGCACACCCAGCACGGAAAGGACACGCTGCACCTAGTCACCAGGCAGCACTGGACACCCGGCACGGAAAGGACACGCTGCACCTAGTTACCAGGCAGCACTGGACACCCAGCACGGAAAGGACACGCTGCACCTAGTTACCAGGCAGCACTGCACACCCAGCACGGAAAGGACACGCTGCACCTAGTTACCAGGCAGCACTGGACACCCAGCACGGAAAGGACACGCTGCACCTAGTTACCAGGCAGCACTGCACACCCAGCACGGAAAGGACACGCTGCACCTAGTTACCAGGCAGCACTGGACACCCAGCACGGAAAGGACACGCTGCACCTAGTTACCAGGCAGCACTGCACACCCAGCACGGAAAGGACACGCTGCACCTAGTTACCAGGCAGCACTGGACACCCAGCACGGAAAGGACACGCTGCACCTAGTTACCAGGCAGCACTGGACACCCAGCACGGAAAGGACACGCTGCACCTAGTTACCAGGCAGCTTTTTAAACTCACAGAAGTCCCCCCTCCTTTAAACGAGGGAAAATGGCCAGCGCCTCGAGGGTTGCGTCTGTGCCAGGCTGAAATTTTAAATCCATGTCATTTGCTTTTGGAACAAACCGCAAAAGTATAAAATAAGGCAGAATAAGCCATTTCCCCAAGGACCGAACATGGCACTTCCATAGCAGGGGGCAGGAGCTGGGCAGGTTTTACTCAAACTTTCTCAGATCTGAGGCCAAGGAGGCACCCTCTGGGGAGGTCCGAGTGACGGAGGGCGTGGCGCAGGGTGACCGAATGCTCCTTACAGCCTGATTTCACGCTCCTGTTCCTCTCTTTGGCTCATTATTCAAAGTGGCAGATCTCTGGCATGGATTCGATCCACACCCTTAAAGAAACTCTTGTCCTACTCTTCAGCCGAAGAGCGTTTTCTCTGCTAGGTGGGAGAGGCAGCATCTGCTCCAGGTATTGCTGCTTAACGAATTCTACTTACTTACAACTTCATTACATTTTCCATTCTAGTGAACTTATTGTGGAGATCTGAAAGGCAAACTGTTCAGTGTGAACTGACCCTTCTGCATGGTTTAAAAGAACATGCCAGCGCTCCAGGTGAGGCCGAGGGGTGACACTTTGCACCTCCCTGAATGCAGAGCTCTCTTACTTCCTCCCCTGACTTTTATTTCCCAGTGAAGAGTGCTGGATAGTTCCTCATGGAGCACACTCAGATATCTGGCTAAGCTTGCAGAGTCCACAGCCAAGAAGGGATCTGCTGTCAAAAGGGGCCAATTTAGTTTCCAAGTCATAGCACCGTCCACGCCAATATCTTGGTACAAATCGGCAGGGCCCCCCGGACGCTGTCAGGTGGGCTCTGGTTGTCAGGGGCTGAGCAGGGTGCCACGGTGCACAGAGACGGGATCCCTTCCTCACACTTGAAGAGAGCCACCAGCAGGTCACATGACTCTCCTGTGAATGAGGCATGCACATTCCCTTGGTGGAAACCCTGGCCACGGAGCACCACTCACGTCCACGCCCAGGGTCTGACAAGAAGCTCCAGCTTGAGGCGAACAGGTGACTATTTATGCCCGTGGATTTACTGCTCATTAGCCAGCTCCTTTTTACACCTTTTTAGATGCCAATCACACCCAGATGCTTTTCAGCATTTCAGATCTGAATCAAAGCTCATAAAAAGAGAACGCTCCTGCCATCGCTTCCATTCTCAGAGGCGGTTTTACAGGGGGGGAGAGACCACCGAGGAGTGCGGGGGAAAGGAATTGCTAAACACAGCTCTGCAATCGCCTGTTAAAACTGTTCTACCCTAACTCTGCAGGGCCTGGGACTGAGCAGGGCTGGAACAAACCAGAGGAGCAGCCACAAGCAGCACTCTTCACGCAGAAGTAGCTTGCGTTTTATACAAAGGTCGCCACCACTTGGAATAAGTTAAGATTCGAATTTACATTCTTGTTGAGGAACAATATGTACTGGATCAGACTAACTAACGGAATCCCTTTTCCAACGTGAACAGGCTGCATGAGACAACGGGGCACTGGCATGAGTCAGGAAGGACGGTCTAGTGGTTAGCTCTCTAGCCTGGCTTAGAAGACTCAGGCTCAATTCCCTGCTCGGCTGCAGGTTCCTCTGGAAGTCACACTTCCCTTGCTCTCAGCAGCACTGCCAGAAGCAAAGTGCTCACGTACCACAGTGACGGGTCTCTGCGCAGGGCTGCTCCTTGAATGGCCCTGACCAGAACACAGAGGCTCTGGGTGCGGCATACATTGGAATATCTCAATTTCTCTTCATCCCGAGCCCCCTTTGACATCAAGGGTTGGGGGTTTTCTCTCTCTGATTTACTCCACACTGAACCACAAGGGGGCTGTGCCCCAGGCTCGCTATGCTCGCCAATGCCCTGAACGTCAGTTTGCTTCATGAGCCTTACGAGAGCTTTGTCAGGCCACGTCTACACCTCCCCACGGAGACACTCGAGAGGTCAATCTTCTGGCATTTGATTTAGCAGCCTAGGAAGGTCTCCCTCCTCCTTGCGAGGAGTAAGAGAAGCTGATGAGAGCGTCTCTCCTGCAGACCTCCCGATGTGGGGATGGCGCCCAAGCTTGAATTAATGTCCATCAACTCCAGCTACATGCAATTTATCCCCTAGCCTAGATCTGACCTTAGTTCTTTACCCTTCGCTCCTCTCTGCACTGTGTCCGCTCGTGCCCCTTTCCGCACAAGGATCCAGAAACGTGTATGTTCGTGTCCCAGTTCCTACGGGTCGCTCGCTGCTGGGACTGAACACACCCCTGTCCCCGTGCACTGATCAGATCCAACAGCTCCACGGTGGTCCAAGGCAAAAGTTTGGTGCAACAGCCAGGCATGGGCAGCTGAGAAGATCCACGAGCCTACCGCATGTTGAGCCAGCCAGCCCTCAGGGATGGGTGGGTGTCCACGTTCTCAGGCAATAGCATTTCAACTCCATGGGATTTGCAAGGGGGCTGGGTGGGCAGCTGATGACCTGGCTGCAGGGCAGCAGAGTTCAAACTGCTGCCCAGAATGGCTGCTTAGGAATCGCGTGCAGCTTCCTGGAAACCACAATCGGTGACACAAGGTGTTGAGGTGTCCACACTGCATGTGTGTGGACAACGCGGGGAGGGGAGGGGAGGGGAGGGGAGGGGAGAGACAAAGTCCTGCATGAAGCCGGAAGCTTTTGTCTATGAAAATGGCCATTTCCCCAACAAAAGTTGCGTTGCAATGTGACCGCTCAGGCGAGTTTGTCAGCAAAAGACAATTTTCCCTGACAAAGTCTCAGGCGATATCTACAGCTGCGCTCCACTGATGAACCTTCTATTGTTCCCGGGCGCTTAACCCCCCTCCGCCCACGAACGACCAAGTTTTGCCCCTGCACGTAGAAGTGTGAACCCTGCTTTGCTTTGCTGAGCTGACAGTAAAGTTAAACCCCGCGTTGGGGACAAAAGTGCCAACAAAGAGCATTCACGCCCACTGACTTTTAGCAACAGGGCTGGGTCCACACAACACACGGGTACCCGAAAAGTCGAAACTCTCCCAGGCTTTCCTGGAATGATTTCAATTTGCTTTTTAATTAATTTTATGTATAAAGTAAAGGTTTGCAGATTTCAAGGCCAGAAGGGACCACTGTGATCAACCAGACTAACCACCGCAAGGAGGGGGGAGGGGAGGGAGAGGGGAAGCAGGCCAGTGACCTGCCCACAATAACTGTGAGCTTACACTGTCACGGAACATCCCGGCGTGGGTTAGAAAACTGCCAGCGAGGGGGAATCTGCCATGGTATGAGGTCTGAGAGAAACCGTCAGTGTTCTTAAATAAAAGCACCTAAAACAACTTTTTAAAAATTCCCTCTTTCATGAAAGTGTCAGTGTAGTAGCGTGGCTATAAATCCATTCCTGATTAGCCACCCGGCCTTGTGTCTTCGTATGACAAGCACCTGCACCCCGATGGCACTGACTAAGGAACTGTTAAGAACTGATCATGAGCCATCCCCTTTCATTCCTGCGGTGACTGCTGTTAAGTGCTAAGGCCCGGATTGCTGGGCATTAATACACCATAGCAATAGCCTGCCCTAGGATTTACACTTCAGCAGGCTTCTAATGCTCCCTTGATGAGTCACAGACATTGCTGAAAAGAGACTGAGTGGCTGACTAACCAGCACCCTACTGAAACTAGAGATGTTAAAGACTAGCCGACTAGCCAATAAGCAAATGCTTATCAAATAGTCAGTAAACTAGCCAGCTCTCCCCCCTCAGATAGAGGAAGCAAAGGGGGGAAGGGAGGGTACTTGAATATGGCAGCGCTGCACAGCTGAGCATGGGATCAGCTGGGCGTCACTGTGAGCATGGAGGCCAGAGTCAAACGGGGTCAGCCCAGGATCCGCAGAAATGCTGCACTGGAGCCCTGGATCAGCTCCAGGTGGCATTTCACAGCAGCAGCGCAGCATGGAGCCCAGGGACTGTGAGTCCCCAGCCGACCCTGGCTCCGGGTGGCATTTCACAGCAGCAGCGGAGCATGGAGCCCGGGGACTGTGAGTCCCCCGCTGACCCCAGGCTTCATGCTGTACTGCCGATTTGAAATGCACAAGAGCCCCCGCTGTCCAGAGTCAGTGGGACTTCCCGCTGGCCCCGGGCTGTCTGCGGAGTTCTGCATTCCTCCTTTGAAATGTACGAGCGGGGAAATTCCATCGACTACTCAACTAGTTAACATCCTTCACTAAAACAGAACAGTTCCAGCCAATCAGAGTGCAGGAATGTTAGGGTATGTCTACACTATAATCCTGCTCCCATCCCACCCCGCAACACCCAGCCACAAGAGAGTGGGTTTCTTGTGTTTTTATCCCACTTCCACGCACAAAAGCCTGCGATCCTGCAACTCCCAGAAGAGAGAGGGAATTCAGACACCATTTTACACGGCAAACTAATGAGAGATTAAGTGTTTGCCCATAAATGTCTTTCAGTACATTTTGCCCCCTCCTGCTACTCTGGTTACTCCTGGGGGAATACTGCATCAAAAAACTACAAACGCTTCAGAAAAACAATCTGTGCCAATCCCCAAACCATGTGGCGTAACCCAATGTTGCTAGGTTTGACCCTTCGTTTCTAGTTACGAGTCGACACACACAAGCAGCCACGTGCTCAGTGTCACATCACAGGCAACGGAGGCGCAAGTGAGGGCCGGGGACTCTCACACACGTTTACATTGGCTGCTGACCACCCCAGCAAGCTCAGCACCAAGCAGAGCCCGGAGCACACTGACAGGCAATCATTTCACTCCGAACAACTAACCCGTTCTACTGGCTGAACCATCAGAAGCACTTACAAGGCCATTGCCCTACACAGCACGCTGGCAGTGTAAAAGAGCCTTAAACCATTTACATCTGTGCTCGACTCCTGGAGGAATTCATACAGCCAATGTTCGGGGGAGGGGGCAGAGCCTACCCCACACCTGGATGGCGATTTACATTCCTACTGGCTGCTCCAATCTAATGTGGAGGGACACATGACCGTGTTCTCCTGGGGGGGGATGCTGTGGGGAGGCGGAGGGGGCTGAGGGGCCTCTCACTGGAGCGCCGGCCGGGGAGACTGTGGGTGCCCAGGGGTGAAAAGGCCTTTGGCTGCTGCATTCCTGTGCATGCTGCCCTTTGGATCACACGCATGTCGGCCACAAGGGCACTGAGGCTGGCTCGCTCGCTCACAGGCAGGGCTGTTCCAAGGAGCCTTGGTGTCCCACGCAGCCCCTCATGATGGGGTGGGCGAGCTCAGGGCCATTGAGGCAGGCCCTGAGCAGTGGGGGGCAGGGAGGCAGCTGCAGCAGCAGAAAGCAGAGCACTTGGCTGCTGCCGGCTCCCAGCTATGTGTGTGGGGGGGGGAGGGGGGGAGCTGGGAACAGGCAACACAGAGCAGACGGGGGCTGGGCTGCTCCCCCTCCCGCGACGGCCAGTGAACGCCTGCTGCCGACACCCTCCCCTTACCTAGCGGAGCAGGCTAGGGACATGTTGCTCTGCTTTCCCCTGCCACTGCAGGTGAGTGTGTGTGTGTGGGGGGGGGGGGGGGCACTGCTGCCAATGCCAAACCCCACTAGTACCCCCAGCCTTGTCGCTCAGAGGAGGGGGCTTGGGTGAACTGGGGGTTGGCCTGGCCCTCCCCTGGGCTAGGAGAGACGTCACATGGCATGGGAGATGGGCCTGGGCTCATTGGTTAACCTTCATGGTTACACTCAAGGCCCCCCTCTCTGCTGCCTCTGTATCAGAGGCAGCAGGGGGAGAGAAGGCGGGAGCTGTTGCTTGCAGGGATTTTAAACCGGCTCCCCGCACATGCTGGCTCCCAGGGAGATGCCTCCCTCACTACGAGTAGACGTGTAACCATGGACATTTGTCCTCCCCCCTCCCACTTTTGAACCTCCCTAGTGTGCATGTGCATAAGACGGGGGTGGGGAGGAAGAAACGGAGAAGGTGGCGGGAAGAAGCAACGGTTTGCCAAAACCACTCACCTCCCAGCATCACCAGGCTGCAGCTTTGCTTAGCATTTGAAAATTGACCAGCTAGCCTAGTGATCTCCGTCTGGACTAACGCTCTGCAGCGTCTGGGTTATAGCCCATTTCGGCTTGGACTTTATTCATTGCAGGGTAGGATTAGCAGCGGCTTCCGATTGATCATCATTTACATCAGATTCCTTCGGCAGCTTTCAGCTGGCTAGTCATTCAGTTTACCTGAAGGTCTAAATGTCACCTCTCCTGCCCTCCCAGATGACATCCAGCAGGCAGAAGATTAGCACTGCTGGTTGCTGGGCACTAAACTGTGCCATTGTAGCCCTGCCTCTGGCACGCTGCACAGCTGTGGCTGCTTTTGTGATTTTACGTCTCATCTCCCATTTATTAGTGCAACTTTCTTCCAAAGTAGTTCTTTGTACTGAAAAGTGCAAAGGGCCCCCAGCATCCGCAGAGCCAGGAAACAAAGGCAGAGCAAGAACAAGCAGAGTTGGAATCGCGCGCTTGAAAATTAATTTAGCGGGCATGCCTGCCACATTACACACAATATTCTTCTGCACAAAGGGATTAAAAGGTTTTAATCCTTCTTTGCAAACAGCTAGTTCTCGAATCAGCAGTTCAAAGGGCTTTGCCAGACTCCGGTTTTTCCTGGCTTTAAGAATTAAAAGCGAATGTAGCCGCGGTTTGTAAATACAGGACAGTTACTCCGGCTCCCAACTCTATTAAATCCCCTTGTAAGCAATCGGGGTAGAATAGCGAACAAATTCCTTGGCTCCTAAAAAGGCCATTAGCTAGGGAGCCTGCATCTCATGTGAATTATTCCGTAGCAGTGCCTGGATCCTCGCAAGGCTCTCGCATGCTTCGGACACGTGCTCTGGCATTGCCGTTATACCAGTCAGTTCTCCCTCTCCGGGGAGACCACTCCCACAGCCAGCGCCTGCGAACAGACCAGCTGCTCAGGGCACATCTCAACGGGCCAGGGCCCCCCAAACGCCCGCGGACACCTTCTCTCACACAGAGACTCTTGGACTTTGCCTTGAGAAAGGGGGTTTCTAGGAGACTATTTCCCAGGTTCAGAAGCTTTTCCCCAATTGCGGTTTTGAAAGAGGATCAGCGGGGCAGGGAGCCCTCCGTGTTCTCAGAGATGCAGAGCAGCGGCTGTTCCCCGATTCCACTTGGCCTGGCTGTCTAGGGGTTTAAGACCAAAGGGAACATGCAGGAGCCCTGTAAATTACCCTCACCCGCTCCTGGCTGGCGAATCCCAATCGCCATAGACAACCTCGGTCTCCGACACCCACGAGATGGCTCCAGAGGGATGCGAGCTGAGTGTGGCTGCAGGGACGGGCTCAAGAGCTGTCGGAGTCACCAGTCTAGATCTTCTGGATAGCAGCGATGTTGGCACGGACCAGGGTCTCTTACGCTTCCACTGAATTCTTTCAGCAGTGAGTTCTAAAATGCCGAACCTGTCCTGGCTGGAGTCATTATCCCTGTGGGAATTGCTGCTCCTGCATGTCCCTGCGGCCCCTGAGAGAGGCAGAGCAGGGGGTCTCCACAGGCTATTTCCTGGCAATATCTGAACCTGGGAAATAGTCTCCTTGCCTGCAGCTCCCATTGATCAGTAACGGGGAGCTGTGGCCAGTAGACGCTGCGGACTCAGTGCGTGTACATGAGGGGCAGCGCAGGGCACCATGGAGCCATTACTGTCCATGCCAGCTGCTTTCAGGAGCGGTGCAGGGCCAGGGCAGGCGTGAGCTACCTTAACCCCTCTGCTCCACCACCCGGAAGCCATCTCAGTTAAACAGTGCGCAGCCAGAGCCTGCTTCCTGAACCCCTGCCCCCGTCCTGAACCTCTCCTGCTCCAGACGTGAGTCCCCTTGCACCTAAACTCCTTCCCAGAGCTTGCACCCTGCAACCCTCCTGCACCCCAAACCCCTACCCTGGGCTAAGCCCGGAGCCCTTCCCACACTCCCAACCCCTTGGCCCAAGACCAGAGCCTGCACCCCACCCCTACCCAGCCTGGTGCAAGTGAGTGAGGAGGGAGGGAGCAGAGTGAGGCCTCGGTCAAGGGTGGAGCAGGGGTAGGGCCTCAGAGAAGGGGCGGGAAGGAAGTGGGGCAGGGGATTTGGGTTGAGGTGGATCTTACATTGCACTTAAAATGAAAAAGTGGCCTTGTGGTTAAAAGGTTGGAGACCCCTGCTCTCTCAAGTAGGAAGCGTTTGAGCCAATGCTTTCTAACCAAGCTCAAGAACTGATCTGGAGTACAAGCTACGAGCCAAATAATAAGCATCCAAGTCCCAAACCAGTGTTCCCTGGAAGCGGAGTGCTTGGGGGGGCCACCCAGCAGAGATTCAGGTGCCGCCCGACTGATAAGCAGAGCACCCATAACTGCTCACAGCGGTCAGCATGTGTTTCTGTTGGTGGTGCACATCTGCACATTCTTTAGTGCCCATAACAAAATGTATTCTGCCCAAGGATGGAGAAACTTAGAGGGCACCTGGTCCCAAACACAGATGGCCCAGTCAATGTAGCTCTGAGAGGATGGGAGAAGGATTCCCCTCTGATTCACATCCTGGTATTAGGTCAGAATCATCCACCTCAGCAAACTTTTTAGAGGAACGTCCCCTTCATCTCAACAAGAAACCTCACCTAAGAGAAACTTGCTGTGGGGCGTGGCAAGAAAGATGCAGTTCTAGGTTTGCCAGCCCGTAGGACAAGTACTAAGCCATTTCCTCTCCCAGCCCCTCGACATGCCCAGCAAATCACGAGCGTGTCTGGCCAGATGCTGCCGCTGTGAGTGCTTGCATCTCAGCGCGTGTCCCACCGTCACGATCCACAGAAGCGATGCTGATACCTGGAGGTTAATGTTGACTAACCCAGAGGTCTCCCTAGGATTGGCCAGACAGATCTCCACCCATCACAACATGTCTGTCCAAACTGTGAACAAGGGAGCTGGGACTGGGTTGGCCACAAAAATAACCCACTAATATCATCTCACCTTTGGCACGCCAAGATGCTCTGCTATTCCCGCCCTGAGTGCCTCACACACAGTGCAGCTCCCCACCAGGGAGCACCCTCGTGTACTGTAGTTTGGGGATTTTCTTCAACAGGAGTCACCCAACTCTGTGCTAAACTTTGTTCCAGCAAACAAACCTCTCACCGAATAGGCTGACACCAGCCAGCTCATTTCGGGGGACTTGAGAGCACAGTAAATATTTGTATAGCGATAGGTAAGCATGTATCCTGCCCCACGGCTCATACAACCCAGTTCACTTCATTGAGGACCTACATTAGAATTTGAATTTGATCTTCCATGTGGAGAAAAGCTGAGACTTAAGAGTGGGAACCTTCCTAATCGAATGCAAGTCAATACGCATTCCCAGCGGTTGTGTAAATCATCCCGGAACCTGGCATGAGTGGGAAAAGCTGCAAAACATCTTGCTTAACTCAGGCAAATGTTATTAGGTCCCTCAATTCACTCATATTAGTAACCTGGCAACTAGATCTCGTTTGAGAATGATCAATGTAAGACGACCCTGTCTACGTGGAGCCTGGCTGGGAACCGCAGATGGCTGCCAAGCACAGTTGCGCTCTCCAGGAACAAACACCTACCGAAGGAATACTTCCTCTGCCGAGCAGGAACTGATTATCCAAGCGAGACACTGATAGGGCTGTTGCGTCTAGTTTTTCACACCAAACAGCACTTGACACAAGGATATTTCTAAAAACAGAGTTTTGCATATGAATAACTGAACGCCCTGGAGCTTGTTGAAGAGAAAATGAGATGGGGCATTTGAAACAGTTTAAAAAGCCCTCACTTGTGCTTTCTAACTCCACATCTCTCTTTCGCATGTGACTGTGGAGCATGTCTGTTTGCAGCCAGAGTCCCCATGCATTCTGAGGCTATGCCAGGATGTCATACAGTTAACGTACACATACGCACACGTCCGGTGGCATAATCATACTTCCACAGGCATCGTCCCTCTTTCTTTAAACGAAGATAAGGTAAGAAAGCACAAATGTCAACTGTGGAAACAAACCTTATCTACAGCCAGGAAGCGGCTCTCAGCTCCCAGAACTTTCCGTTTAATATGACGACCTACGGACTGATTTGGAGTGTGCTGGCATTTACCCACTGGGATACTCGTCATTTAGACCCGCGTTTGCTTCAGCCAGGCATTCTCTTGCCATTGGGTTACTGAAGACACAGGCTGGTGCAGGATGTTCATGCTGAAGAAAATACAACATTACAGATCTACGTGCCCAACTCATGCCTCACTGGTGAGTCCAGCCAACTTGTACCTACTGGAAGACAGAGAGACACTGAGCCCCATTAACTAGTGACATGCTGCCTCTGCGCAAGTAGCCAGGTGTTTAAATCCGTGGATTCACACAGCAGCATCGACTCCCCTGTCTGAGATTCCAGCTGTGCAGCTTCCCCCGCCAGGCCAGTGTGCTCAAAAGGCAACGGCCACCTGCAGCAGCAGGGAGGGATTTATCTTTCCGGCGGCTGCAGCCATTAACAACATTACCACCACGTCTGTTTTGCTGACTGGGTGCTTCACCTATGAGTAAGTTGAACTTCATGAAACAAATTACACACAACAGTATTAGTGATGCCTGCACTATAGTTACTGGCATCCCTGGAGGTTATGTGCCCGCTGCGATTTCTGTGTCTATCGACATTGCATATAATTCCATTAGACACTGATGGGCTGGCTCGCCACCAAGCAGCCTGTTAATGGACTCTCCTCTCTGAGCAGGGGGCCTGAGCTCTCGCAGACACTGCGCGCATGAGGACTGCTGGTCTCAGACCCAGAGCCAGGACGGCTGCCGAGCAGCAAGGCGGCACAATGCTTTTGATCATCTCAGCTCGTTTTGGGATGTGGGTCGCAAATCCTTACCAGGCGAGTTGGAAAATTAATTACAAAGTATTAAACTTAAAACGCGCATCTTCTCTCACTTGAATTCAGGACTCCATGGTAACCCCTGAACAGGTCACAACATCAGCCGCCCCCAGGGGTGCAGAACGTGTCACCTTGTCAGGGGAACCAGGACTCATCCGCTGGCTGGCTGAGAAACGTCCTTGGCCTGGGCCAGGTGCTGGGGGCGAGTGTGACAAACGCTGATGGATGAACCCCAGCGAGTGTGCAGACAAGCAGTTCCTGCCCTGTTTGAGTTGTGAGTTCATCTTCTGTGGGTGGGGAAAGGAACCTGCACTCAGGCTTTGGGAGGCAGCAGGAGGGAGAGCGTTTTGTTCCTTTAAAATTGCTCCTTCTGTGGATGCTGGGCTCATGAGTTCACCGAGGGCTGATGGGTGCGTGTTGGGTGAACATTTCCGTTACAGAGCCTTCGACTTCCCTTTCAGCCCGAATGTAAGCAGACGGCAGAATGTAAGCAGACGGCACCGCTGATGTTTACGTGCGTACGGCCCGATAACCACTGGCACCACGACAGCCATCATGCAGGCGAACAAGGAAAACCCACATTAGGAAGTTTGAAAAGGATCAGTATTTTGTAGGAAGCCATAGCAAAATAGTAATAATGACACGTGCTCCCTAAAACCGGCTCCCCCCTCCTCTTACTAGCCTTAAATACATTAATCAGAGAGAAATATCAACTTCTCAGCCAGCGTACCCCCCTAAGGACCCTGTCTCTTCATTTACTGTTGGTTCTAAAAAGTCTTAACTCTTTGAACCTCCTTAGGAACTTAAGATGAGGAAACACTTCAGTGTTCAAGAAAGCTGTGTGTTCGAGAATGACATTTCTTTGTGGTACTCAAGTCTCCTGTTGATACTGAACTCAGCCACATGCATCCAGTTGAGAGACTAGTTCTAGTCCAACTGCTCCAAAGGCCACATAAACTGGCTTTCACACGCCAAGGGCCACAGTCTGCACCGCTTGCCATACGGGGGAGAGAAGGGAAGACTGAAATTTGCTCACCGGTGCCACAGGCAGACTGAAAAGTTAGATCAGATCTCGTCCAACCTTGCCACACGGAACGCGCGAGAGTTGCTCACCGTGGGCAGTAACTGAGGTTCAGGATGTGTCCCGGTGGGTGCTCCACTCTAGGTGACGGGGCAGCCCTGCGCCACTGATGTTCTTATGTTCTTAGGTGTGTGACCCTCTCCTTCGAGTGCGCTCCCCGAGGGTGCTCCAGCCCACAGCATTGTCAAGCCGTGTGCCCTGTCATGAGGAGGACTTTGGCATGGCGTACTTGAGAGCTGCAGAATCTCGGCCATGCCAATGGGAGGAGAGCATATGATGAGATGCCCATGTAGCTTCCTTGCCCATGTCGGTAAGTACGTTGTAAGAAATGCTCTGAAGTGGACACAGTGGAGGTGGTGCCCTCAGGGCTTTGAGACCTTGGGATCGATAGCAAGACCTACTGCAGTCCGATATCCAGTGGAATAAGCAGAGCTTTGAAACAGTTGTATCTTCAGGTTGGATGGCAATGGACAAGAAAAGTCTTACATTGGTGGAAGGGTTTTGTTCTCTCCAAGTAGAACACGAACGCATAAGAACATAGCAACGGTCAGACTGGGTCAGATCAAAGGTCCATCTGCCGACCGTGGCCAATGCCAGCTGCCCCAGAGGGAGGAAACGGAACAGGAAATCCTCCCGTGATCCCTCCCGTCACCCACCTCCAGACAAACAGAGGCCAGGGACACCAGTCCTACCCATCCTGGCTAGTAGCCATTGATGGACCCAACCTCCATGAATCTATCCAGCTCTTTTTTGAACCCTGTTAAAGTCCTAGTCTGATACTATGGGAAATGGTAAATATTTTTTCCTTATTCAGTTTTTCCACACTAGTCATGATTTTATAGCCCTCTATTATATCCCCCTTAGTCTCCTCTTTTCTAAACTGAAAAATATCCATGGAAGAGTTATTGCAGGGCAAATCGACATCCCCAGCAGGTAGGGATGCGATGCCTCTCTGACACACGCTGGAGCAATTAGTATGACCTTAGCTTCTTCGTCTCTAATTTCTGCTAGGGATGTCAACGAGTAGTCGACTAGACAATTAAGCGATAAGCCTGGGCTTCTCAGTTAATCTAGTCAACTAGCATGTACACGTACACACCCCCCCCCCCCATATATCACAGGCAGCTGGGGGGTGGGAAGGAGAAGCAAGAGCCTGTTCTGACCTGGGGGTGCAGGGCATGGGAGGGACTTGGGGTGCAAGGTGCAGGCCCTGGCTTTGGTCAGAAGGCACTTGCCATGAGCAGCTCCTGGCCAGCAGTGCACTCATGCCATGGCAGCCCTTCCCTGCTAGCAAGCCGGCTGCGGTAGCTCCCATCAGCAATGTAGTTAACTCAGGATTCACTGCGGAGGCGCCCTGGCAGATCTCCTGCTCCATCAGGGATGGTAAACGTTGGGCTCCCACGGCATCCCGCCAGCTGTGTGCAGGGAGCCCCCACAGACCAGGAAAGATACCAAGGCACCGAGCCGGGTGCACTGTCGAATGAAGCACGTTAGCAGTTGTAGGCAGCCTGATGGCCTCCACACCCCGATGTATTCGTACCTGGGACTCCGGCAATAGCATGGCTCTCACGGTCACCCCAGGACGGCCAAGGAGCCAGGTCGAAGCAGCCCAATGTCTCTAGACAGAGCTAAACAATCTAGGGTGCGGGCCATGCGCAGCGTCTTACGCACCAATGGCACATCCAGAACTCGCCTTGCACTTTCCTCCAACGCTGCCACGGCCTGCTGCTCTGCTTTTATAAGGCGCTCAGCGGGGTGTCCCTGTCCGTCCCAGGAAAGGTATTTCCACGCTCCTGTGCTTCTATGCGGGCTAGTGGCTCGAGACACGGGCTGCCAGGCACACGGCCTAGCTGTGACTCAGGGCAGAACTCCTGCTGACTTGGTTCAGGCACCAGGCCCTGCGTCAGGCTCTTTCTCTGTGCGCTCCTTGGGAGGAGGGGGGAGCAGGTCTCTGAACCACCATTACGGCTCCCATTGGCTGGCAACTGATCAATAGTAGGTGTAGGGGTGGTGCTTGTGTGCGCGGGCAGCATGCGGAGACCCACTGCCTCCCCCCTAAGGGGTGCACAGAAACACGTTTGCCAGCAGCAGTGGGCTGCACCCCTTCCGGGACTGGCGTGGCTGGGACCATGGCAGGCAGCCAGCCTGAGTATCTTGCTGGGCTACGGGACTTTTGGCTGCCCCGGCTTGGAGGGTCATTGCAGGCCAAGGGAATGTGTGTGGCAGGTCAGATATGGCCCACAGGCCGTATTTTGCCCACCTGATGGAGGGATGTAAGGGTGAGTCTACACAGCAGGGCTTAACTCGAAATAAGCAACTCAAAAGGAGTTACGTCAACTGCGTAGCTTATTTCGAAATTGGGAGTGTCCACACTGCACTTACTTTGAAATCGAGCACTCTTTCTCTGACCTCCCTTACTCCTGGTACAATGAGGGTTACAGGAGTCGGAGTAAGAAGTCCTCCAGCTTGACAGCATTTCGACACTATTTCGAAATAACAGCCTGCTGCGTAGACGTGGACTAAGGGTATGTCTACACTACAACACCCTTCCACCCCACCATCAACCTCAGCATGGACCAGTCTACACGGGAGGTCCATTTCCTGGACACCACGATACAAATAAGTGACGGTCATATCAATACCACCCTATACAGAAAACCTACCGACCGCTATACTTACCTGCATGCCTCCAGTTTCCATCCCGGACACACCACACGATCCATTGTTTACAGCCAAGCACTGAGGTACAACCGCATATGCTCCAACCCCTCAGACAGAGACCTACACCTACAAGACCTTCAACAAGCATTCTGTAAACTGCGATACCCACACGAGGAAGTGAGGAGACAGATTGACAGAGCCAGACGTGTACCCAGAAGCCTCCTGCTACGGGACAAGCCCAAGAAAGAAACCAACAGAACACCACTGGCCATCACCTACAGTCCCCAGCTAAAACCTCTCCAACGCATCATTAGTGATCTTCAGCCCATCCTGGACAATGATCCCTCGCTCTCACAGGCCTTGGGAGGTAGACCAGTCCTTGCCCACAGACAACCCGCCAACCTGAAGCATATTCTCACCAGCAACTACACACCGCACCATAATAACTCGAACTCAGGAACCAATCCTTGCAACAAACCTCGGTGCCAACTCTGCCCACATATATACACCAGCAACACCATCACAGGACCTAACCAGATCAGCCATACTGTCACTGGTACATTCTCCTGCACATCCACCAACGTAATATATGCCATCATGTGCCAACAATGCCCCACTGCTATATACATCGGCCAAACAGGACAGTCCCTACGTAAAAGAATCAATGGACACAAATCTGATATTAGGAATGGCAACATACAAAAACCTGTAGGGGAACACTTCAATCTTCCTGGACACACAATTGCAGATCTAAAAGTAGCCATCCTGCAGCAAAAAAACTTCAGGACCAGACTTCAAAGAGAAACTGCTGAGCTACAGTTCATCTTTAAGTTTGACACAATCAACTCTGGATTAAACAAAGACTGTGAATGGCTTGCTAACTACAAAAGCAGCTTCTATTCTCTTGGAATTCACACCTCCAGATCAGCTGCTAGAAGTGGGCCTCATCCTCCTTGATTGGATCCACCTGGTCATCTCCAGCCTGATCCTGGCCTGCATATTTATTCCTGCCTCTGGAAATTTCCACTACATGCATCTAACGAAGTGGGTCTTTGCCCACGAAAGCTTATGCTCCTACACTTCAGTTAGTCTATAAGGTGCCACAGGACTCCTCATCGCTTTTACACTACAACATTAATTCGAACTAACTTGGTTCGAATTAGTTAATTCGAACTAAGCTAATTCGAACTAACGGATCCAGACTAAAAAACTAGTTCGAATTAGCGTTTTGATAATTCGAACTAGCATGTCCACATTAAGTGGACTCTGAACCGGGCTTAAAGATGGCCCGAAGCAGTGCTGGCAGGGCATCAGATGAGGACTTAAGAGCGTGGAGATGCTGTCTCAGGCTAGCCGAAGGCTGTGCTTAAAGGGTCCCGACCCCCACCCCGGACACACAGTTCTCAGGGGTGCCCCGCTTGCAAAGCAGTCCTGGCTTGGAGTGCCCGGAGTGCCCACACTGGGCACATCACAGCACTCGGCCATCAGCCTGGCTGCACTTGCCGCAGGCTGCCATCCAGGGAGAGGGGGCAATCGGGGGGCTGCAGGAGAGCTTCCACCCCCAGAAGCCCGCAGAGCCAGCCCAGTCCTCCCCATCGGGGGCTCGTGCCCCATTCCTCCCTCACCTCCTTCCACTTACCCTTCCCTAGCCCCTCTTCTTGATGTACAAAATAAAGATAACATGTCTTCCAAAATGGAATCTGTCTTTATGGAACAAAACTGGGGGAGACTGGGAAAAGGAGGTGGGAGAGGGGAAGAGAGAGGCTGGGAGAGGGGAGGGCAACTAAAATGATCAGGGGTTAGGAACAGGTCCCATATGAAGAGAGACTAAAGAGACTGGGACTTTTCAGCTTAGAAAAGAGGAGACGGAGGAGGGACAGGATAGAGGTCTCTCAAAGCAGGAGTTGGGTGGAGAGGGTGCATACAGAAAAGTTCTTCACTAGTTCCCATAAAGAAGGACTAGAGGACACCAAAGGAAAGGAATGGGTAGCAGGCTTCAAACTAGTAACAGAAAGTTGTTCTTCACAAAGCAAAGAGTCAACCTGTGGAACTCCTTGCTGCAGGAGGCTGTGAAGGCTAGAACTAGAACAGAGTTTAAAGGGAAGTGAGATCAAGTCATGGAGGTTGGGTCCATGGAGTGCTATTAGTCAGGGGGTAGAAATGGTGTCCCTGCCCAAGGTTTGTGGGAGGCTGGAGATGGATGGCACGAGACAAATGGCTTGGTCACTGTCTTCGGTCCATCCCCTCCAGGGTCCCTAGGGTTGGCTGCTGTCGGCAGACAGGCTACTGTGCTAGATGGACCTTTGGTCTGACCCAGGACGGCCATTGTAAGCTCAGAGCTCAGGGTCGGGGGTCTCAGTGGACCCCCTTGATTCTCTTGCACACCTGCTCCTGGGTGGCCAGGCTGGCAGCTCTCCTGCCCTAGACGGCCACTTTCCTGTGCCTAGTGTGGAGATCGTGGACGAGGTCCACAATGTCTGCACTTCCCCAGGCGGGTGCCTGCCTCTTGCGGTCCCGGGCAAGCTCCCGGGAGCCTCCAGCCTGGTCCCGGGAACAGGGGGAGGGCTGGAGGGCATCAGGTGGGTGGCTCGATCCGTGCCAGGTGCAGGGTCTGCTGGCTGGGTGCTGGCAGGCTTGCACCTGGCACGGGCACCGTAGCCAGCCCGTGCCCCTTTAAGGGGTCCGGGGCCGGGAGGGGGGCAGAAGAGTTTCCCTGGTGTTGGCCAGAGTGGCCACCAGGGAAACCTGGGGAGGGCTAGCCTCCCACTAGTTCGCATTAAGGGGCTACACAGCCCTTAATTCGAACTAGCTAGTTCAAACTAGGCTTAATCCTCGTAAAATGAGGTTTTCCTAGTTCGAACTAAGCGCTCTGTTAGTTCGAATTAAATTCAAACTAGCGTAGCGCTAGTGTAGCGCCTATGAAAGTTAGTTCGAATTAACGTCCAGAGCCAGACGCACTTCTTCCTCCTCCCCTCTGGTAACATCTGCCCCACACTGACCCCCCAATCCCTCTCCACCTCCCACACCCAGCCCTGCCATCACCTTGGCCTCTCTTGCATGGTTCCCAACCTCTTGCACTCTCTGTCACATCTGCACACCCTCTCTCACTGCACTCTGGAACCCCCACACCACAGCCTCTTCCTCGCTCTCCCTCCAGCTCCCAGCTCTCGCCAAGGCCGCAGCGCAACTGGGCCCTGCAGCACCCCCTCACTGGGGCTTCTCCGTCCATCACACAGCCCACCCAGGACCAGCTGGGCTCTTCCCAACTCTTCTGAAAGCATCCAACTCTCTTCTAACAGCCCGTGTGATGCTCAACTCCTTCATGCCAGAGGCTGGGAGACCAGAGAGTGAGTTCGAGGCAGGGCAGCGAGGAAGGGAGCGGAGGAGCTGGGGGGTAAGTTCGAGGCAGGGCAGCGAGGAAGGGAGTGGGGGAGCTGGGGGGTGAGTTCGAGGCAGGGCAGCGAGGAAGGGAGCAGGGAAGCTGGGGGGTGAGTTCGAGGCAGGGCAGCGAGGAAGGGAGCAGGGGAGCTGGGGGGTAAGTTCGAGGCAGGGCTGCAAGGAAGGGAGCAGGGGAGCTGGGGGGTGAGTTCGAGGCAGGGCAGCGAGGAAGGGAGCGGGGGAGCGAGTTCGAGGCAGGGCTGCGAGGAAGGGAGCGGGGGAGCTGGGGGAGTGAGTTCGAGGCAGGGCTGCGAGGAAGGGAGCGGGGGAGCTGGGGGGTAAGTTCGAGGCAGGGCTGCGAGGAAGGGAGCGGGGGAGCTGGGGGAGTGAGTTCGAGGCAGGGCTGCGAGGAAGGGAGCGGGGGAGCTGGGGGGTGAGTTTGAGGCAGGGCAGCGAGGAAGGGAGCGGGGGAGCTGGGGGGTGAGTTCGAGGCAGGGCTGCGAGGAAGGGAGCGGGGGAGCTGGGGGGTGAGTTCGAGGCAGGGCTGCGAGGAAGGGAGCGGGGGAGCTGGGGGGTGAGTTCGAGGCAGGGCTGCGAGGAAGGGAGCGGGGGAGCTGGGGGGTGAGTTCGAGGCAGGGCAGCGAGGAAGGGAGCGGGGGAGCTGGGGGGTGAGTTCGAGGCAGGGCAGCGAGGAAGGGAGCGGGGGAGCTGGGGGGTGAGTTCGAGGCAGGGCTGCGAGGAAGGGAACGGGGGAGCTGGGGGGTGAGTTCGAGGCAGGGCTGCGAGGAAGGGAGCTGGGGGTGAGTTTGATGCAGGGCAGCGGGGGCGGTGGGAGGTGGGGGGTGAGTTTGAGGTGAGGAAGGGAGCTGGGGGCTGAGTTCGAGGAAGGGAGCAGGAGAGCTGGGGGGGGCGGATGGGTGGCACAGGCCGGGGGGGGGGGACACAAAAGGACTGCAAAGGCTGGTGGCGGGTGAGGGATACCACGGGGGTGTGGAGAGTGAGTCCTTAGTGTGGGGAAGAGGCAGGGCGGAAGGCTGGTGGCGGGTGAGGGATACCACGGGGGTGTGGAGAGTGAGTCGTTAGTGTGGGGAAGAGGCAGGGCGGAAGGCTGGTGGCGGGTGAGGGATACCACGGGGTGTGGAGAGTGAGTCGTTAGTGTGGGGAAGAGGCAGGACGGAAGGCTGGTGGCGGGTGAGGGATACCACGGGGTGTGGAGAGTGAGTCCTTAGTGTGGGGAAGAGGCAGGGCGGAAGGCTGGTGGCGGGTGAGGGATACCACGGGGGTGTGGAGAGTGAATCGTTAGTGTGGGGAAGAGGCAGGGCGGAAGGCTGGTGGCGGGTGAGGGATACCACGGGGTATGGAGAGTGAGTCGTTAGTGTGGGGAAGAGGCAGGGCGGAAGGCTGGTGGCGGGTGAGGGATACCACAGGGTGTGGAGAGTGAGTCGTTAGTGTGGGGAAGAGGCAGGGCGGAAGGCTGGTAGCGGGTGAGGGTTACCACGGGGTATGGAGAGTGAGTCGTTAGTGTGGGGAAGAGGCAGGGCGGAAGGCTGGTGGCGGGTGAGGGATACCACGGGGTGTGGAGAGTGAGTCGTTAGTGTGGGGAAGAGGCAGGGCGGAAGGCTGGTGGCGGGTGAGGGATACCACGGGGGTGTGGAGAGTGAGTCGTTAGTGTGGGGAAGAGGCAGGGCGGAAGGCTGGTGGCGGGTGAGGGATACCACGGGGGTGTGGAGAGTGAGTCGTTAGTGTGGGGAAGAGGCAGGGCGGAAGGCTGGTGGCGGGTGAGGGATACCACGGGGGTGTGGAGAGTGAGTCGTTAGTGTGGGGAAGAGGCAGGACGGAAGGCTGGTGGCGGGTGAGGGATACCACGGGGTGTGGAGAGTGAGTCCTTAGTGTGGGGAAGAGGCAGGGCGGAAGGCTGGTGGCGGGTGAGGGATACCACGGGGGTGTGGAGAGTGAATCGTTAGTGTGGGGAAGAGGCAGGGCGGAAGGCTGGTGGCGGGTGAGGGATACCACGGGGTATGGAGAGTGAGTCGTTAGTGTGGGGAAGAGGCAGGGCGGAAGGCTGGTGGCGGGTGAGGGATACCACAGGGTGTGGAGAGTGAGTCGTTAGTGTGGGGAAGAGGCAGGGCGGAAGGCTGGTAGCGGGTGAGGGTTACCACGGGGTATGGAGAGTGAGTCGTTAGTGTGGGGAAGAGGCAGGGCGGAAGGCTGGTGGCGGGTGAGGGATACCACGGGGTGTGGAGAGTGAGTCGTTAGTGTGGGGAAGAGGCAGGGCGGAAGGCTGGTGGCGGGTGAGGGATACCACGGGGGTGTGGAGAGTGAGTCGTTAGTGTGGGGAAGAGGCAGGGCGGAAGGCTGGTGGCGGGTGAGGGATACCACGGGGGTGTGGAGAGTGAGTCGTTAGTGTGGGGAAGAGGCAGGGCGGAAGGCTGGTGGCGGGTGAGGGATACCACGGGGGTGTGGAGAGTGAGTCCTTAGTGTGGGGAATAGGCAGGGCGGAAGGCTGGTGGCGGGTGAGGGATACCACGGGGGTGTGGAGAGTGAGTCGTTAGTGTGGGGAAGAGGCAGGGCGGAAGGCTGGTGGCGGGTGAGGGATACCACGGGGTGTGGAGAGTGAGTCGTTAGTGTGGGGAAGAGGCAGGGCGGAAGGCTGGTGGCGGGTGAGGGATACCACGGGGTGTGGAGAGTGAGTCGTTAGTGTGGGGAAGAGGCAGGGCGGAAGGCTGGTGGCGGGTGAGGGATACCACGGGGGTGTGGAGAGTGAGTCGTTAGTGTGGGGAAGAGGCAGGGCGGAAGGCTGGTGGCGGGTGAGGGATACCACGGGGGTATGGAGAGTGAGTCGTTAGTGTGGGGAAGAGGCAGGGCGGAAGGCTGGTGACGGGTGAGGGATACCACGGGGGTGTGGAGAGTGAGTCGTTAGTGTGGGGAAGAGGCAGGGCGGAAGGCTGGTGGCGGGTGAGGGATACCACGGGGTGTGGAGAGTGAGTCGTTAGTGTGGGGAAGAGGCAGGGCGGAAGGCTGGTGGCGGGTGAGGGATACCACGGGGGTATGGAGAGTGAGTCGTTAGTGTGGGGAAGAGGCAGGGCGGAAGGCTGGTGGCGGGTGAGGGATACCACGGGGGTATGGAGAGTGAGTCGTTAGTGTGAGGAAGAGGCAGGGCGGAAGGCTGGTGGCGGGTGAGGGATACCACGGGGGTATGGAGAGTGAGTCGTTAGTGTGGGGAAGAGGCAGGGCGGAAGGCTGGTGGCGGGTGAGGGATACCACGGGGTGTGGAGAGTGAGTCGTTAGTGTGGGGAAGAGGCAGGGCGGAAGGCTGGTGGCGGGTGAGGGATACCACGGGGGTGTGGAGAGTGAGTCGTTAGTGTGGGGAAGAGGCAGGGCGGAAGGCTGGTGGCGGGTGAGGGATACCACGGGGTGTGGAGAGTGAGTCGTTAGTGTGGGGAAGAGGCAGGGCGGAAGGCTGGTGGCGGGTGAGGGATACCACGGGGTGTGGAGAGTGAGTCGTTAGTGTGGGGAAGAGGCAGGGCGGAAGGCTGGTGGCGGGTGAGGGATACCACGGGGGTGTGGAGAGTGAGTCCTTAGTGTGGGGAAGAGGCAGGGCGGAAGGCTGGTGGCGGGTGAGGGATACCACGGGGGTGTGGAGAGTGAGTCGTTAGTGTGGGGAAGAGGCAGGGCGGAAGGCTGGTGGCGGGTGAGGGATACCACGGGGGTGTGGAGAGTGAGTCCTTAGTGTGGGGAAGAGGCAGGGCGGAAGGCTGGTGGCGGGTGAGGGATACCACGGGGGTGTGGAGAGTGAGTCGTTAGTGTGGGGAAGAGGCAGGGCGGAAGGCTGGTGGCGGGTGAGGGATACCACGGGGGTGTGGAGAGTGAGTCGTTAGTGTGGGGAAGAGGCAGGGCGGAAGGCTGGTGGCGGGTGAGGGATACCACGGGGTATGGAGAGTGAGTCGTTAGTGTGGGGAAGAGGCAGGGCGGAAGGCTGGTGGCGGGTGAGGGATACCACGGGGTATGGAGAGTGAGTCGTTAGTGTGGGGAAGAGGCAGGGCGGAAGGCTGGTGGCGGGTGAGGGATACCACGGGGGTGTGGAGAGTGAGTCGTTAGTGTGGGGAAGAGGCAGGACGGAAGGCTGGTGGCGGGTGAGGGATACCACGGGGTGTGGAGAGTGAGTCCTTAGTGTGGGGAAGAGGCAGGGCGGAAGGCTGGTGGCGGGTGAGGGATACCACGGGGTATGGAGAGTGAGTCGTTAGTGTGGGGAAGAGGCAGGGCGGAAGGCTGGTGGCGGGTGAGGGATACCACGGGGTATGGAGAGTGAGTCGTTAGTGTGGGGAAGAGGCAGGGCGGAAGGCTGGTGGCGAGTGAGGGATACCACGGGGTATGGAGAGTGAGTCGTTAGTGTGGGGAAGAGGCAGGGCGGAAGGCAGGTGGCGGGTGAGGGATACCACGGGGTATGGAGAGTGAGTCGTTAGTGTGGGGAAGAGGCAGGGCGGAAGGCAGGTGGCGGGTGAGGGATACCACGGGGTATGGAGAGTGAGTCCTTAGTGTGGGGAAGAGGCAGGGCGGAAGGCTGGTGGCGGGTGAGGGATACCACGGGGTATGGAGAGTGAGTCGTTAGTGTGGGGAAGAGGCAGGGCGGAAGGCTGGTGGCGGGTGAGGGATACCACGGGGTGTGGAGAGTGAGTCCTTAGTGTGGGGAAGAGGCAGGGCGGAAGGCTGGTGGCGGGTGAGGGATACCACGGGGTATGGAGAGTGAGTCCTTAGTGTGGGGAAGAGGCAGGGCGGAAGGCAGGGCGTAGCGGGTGGAGGAGGGGGATAGAGGCCAGTGAGCTCAGAGCAGCGGAGGCGGCAGAGGGACAGAAGCCGCGACGAGAGGCAGTCTTGCTGCGACATGGCTGGGCAGACGCCCTGGGGCACTCTGGCCCCTGGCTACATGCTGCCTCCAGAACCATCTGCTCTCGGTAAGGGCCCCGATTTCCTTGGCCTGTCACTCAGCCGCTGCCAGTCGCCCGCTCTGTGCCCTGCGGGGGAGACAGTGCACCCCTTCACTGGGCGGGAGCTGCAGGCGCTCGGTGCTCGCGCCAGGACCTAGGCAAAGGGCTCTCCCCACGCCGTCACACGGCCCGGACGGGCGTTGGTACCGGGCACCACCGCGCTCTGCCATGGCCCCACGTGTCAGGCTGGGCTCCGAGCTCCCTGGTGGCAGAGCGGGCGGGCGGGCCGACCTTGGGCCCGCTCTGCTGGTCTAGCTGAGGAGGGTTGCAGAGCATGAGCCCAGGGCCCAGCTCAGAGGAGCAGGGTGGAAGGCGCCCAGCACAACCCTTTGCCCGCACCTCTGGGTGGCGCTGCGAGTGCTCAGAGAGCGAGATGAGCAGCTCGCCCCTCCCGCATTCCCAGAACCCAAATGACAGAGGCACGAGCACCGGGGTGGGCACAAGTGGGAGCTGCGTGCACGAGCAGTTGAAGAATTCTTCCCCCGTCCCCACAATCCGTCGCTTTGAGACCTAGCGCCTCACGGAAAGGGCACGAGGGTTCCCTTTCTCTTTGTTCCCGCCGCTCAGCAGGCTTTGGGTCCACTCTCAAGAGCACCCGCAGGAATCCCTTGACAGGTCACTTCAAACTGATGCCAGCTGTAACCGCAGCACTCCCTAACAAACCCAGATTCTGGGGGAGGGGGAGGGGGATCTCAGGGCTCCTGTGCTGTGCGCGCTTGTGAAGTAACAGCCCACAGCCCGCTTGGGTGTGAGCATGAAGCCAGTGTCAGAAAGCAGACACTGGACAACACGGACCCCACGGTGCGTGCAAGACCCCAGTTAGTGAATGCACAATAATATGGAGCTGTACCTATCTCCTAGAACTGGAAGGGACCTGGAAGGGTCATCGCGTCCAGTCCCCTGCCCTCACAGCAGGACCAAGGACCATCCCTGACAGATTTGCCCCAACTCCTAAACAGCCTCCTCAAGGACTGAACTCGCAACCCTGGGTTTAGTGGGCCAATGCTCAAGCCACTGAGCTACCCCTTGCCCTTGTGACCCTGCTGGGATGGACACGCTGTTGCCTATTTAAGGCACTACACTGGTAATTCACCATGCTTGACAAATGCAGATTTAAACAAGAAAACTACAGGAGCAGCTTATGAATGCATAGCACCGCACTGCTAAAACCCGTAAGCTATGCACGTAAAAATGCTTTGCTAGAGGACAAAATTAATCTTTTCTATTAGAAACCGAGGTATGGCTCCCTGTTATTTACAATACAGTTTAAATCCACATATTTAAATGTTCAGTACTAACTCAATTCTTTACCTAGGACCTTAATTCTAAAGCATTTCTCCTGCTTTCTTAAAACAGCATCAGCTTAACCATTGCATGTGTGGAGCGTGGCGTTTCCTCCAGATTACCACTACTATTCGGTGGCTGTTCCTCACTAATTGGCGAAAGCTTGCAGCCTAGCGAGGCACAAGCAGGGCAGCTGGGGGCACATGATGTACACAGAGGAACTCCCACGTGTCCAGGCATTTTGAGGGGTTGCTTATTAAACACTGTATGGGCTGGGGATCAAACCAGTCGAGAAGCTGCCATCACAACGCTCAACTATGAAAATGAATGAACAAGGCCAACCAATGACTGACACCACCTGCTATAGAGAACTCCAAGCAAACCCCTCACCACCACCTTCCAGGGACTGTACGGTTATATCAGACCCATCCTCAGACAGCCTCAGCAGAAACTCCACCACCTCCGCCCGTGAAGCATGCAGGGGCCTTCAACATGATTCCCAAAATACACAAACAAGGAAACTCAGGCAGGCCCATCACACCTCGCCACGGCCCTCAAATGAAGGAATAGCAGGGCCCCAGAAATGACCCTCAAGATGCTCACCCTACAACTCCCTATCAACAACCTCCCTCAAAACACCGCCCATGCCACCACTGGAGTCACCTGCCTAATCGCCAGGCCTCTCAGGCTACGTCTCCGCTACAATGCTCTATCAGGGAAAGGTACGCAAATTGCACTCCAGTAGTTTTTTCAAACTTTTCCAAAATGTGGCCCTTCTTCTTCGTGGGAGGAGGAAGACCGGGCTTCCAAAAGAGCGCAAAAAAAGTAGAAGAGCAGACATGTTCCCTGGACGTGGCAGTTTTTCCGGGATACCTCAGGTATTCCGAACCCCCCCCCCCATAGTGTAGACATAGTCCCACAGGGAGGGCCTCGTTTCCTGCTCCACACGCCACAAGATAACAGGCCACACTCAGACACCCACCCTAAACAAATGGCCAAACTCATCTATTTCATCCATAACCGTAACTGTTTTACACTCAACAACAAACACATCCAAAGCATGGGAATATCATGGGTCCTGAAACAGCTCCCCAGTATGCTAGTCTCTTCATGGGCTATTTTGAAGCTTAATTTTCATCTTCTGGACTGATGACAAATCCCCCAGAATACCCCTCCAACTTCAACCATCATCCCTCACCCATCATTTAAACTCTGCCCTACAAGCATCAATATCCTGGACAACTCGATCAGCTTCAACAATGGAACCGTACAGCCAACGATGTACAAGAAACCCACAGACCACCACATTTACCTTCACAGATCAGGTAGCCACCCCAAACACACCAACAGCCAGGTATTCAGATATTACAGACAGTGCCGACTGGACACAACTCGGAGATCCAAAAATACACAGCGACCTGTCAGGGACATTTTAACTTGCCCCGGGGGCACTTAATGGATCTCAAAGTCACTGAGTTGTTTCAGGCCAATTTCACAAGCCGACTCCACAGGGCTCAGAGCTCAACTTCATTTACAAGATGGATTCTTACAACAGAAGTCTAAACAAAGGCTTTGGCTGGATGGCTCCTACATTCCACCTCCTAATGACATAACAATGGGCACTTCAGAACACTTAGCACCTTGTCTATCAGCTTCCTGTAGCACAAACAAGAGCCAGGACTATGCAGCACTTTACAGACTAACAAGATGGTTTAGTAGGTGATGAGCTTTCCTGGGCCAGACCCACTTCCTCAGACCAAGATACTCTGACTATTCTTTCCCCTTTTTTCCCTTCTCTCTGCCCCCCCCCACTATTTATTTATTTAGAAACTGGACCTTTAATAACTCCAGTCATCTGAGGAAGTGGGTTGTGCCCATGAAAGCTCATGAGCCCCTAACATTTTGTTACTCTTTAAGGTGCTGCTAGAGTTTTTGCTGCTTTTTAAGTTTTTCCAGTTACAGCGGGCAGGCTGGCTTAGGTGAATGTACATCCAATTCAGCAAGTAAACTGGCCGCTGGTGTCCACACTACCCTCCTTCTGGCAGGTGCACCCCGCCCAGGAAGGCTTGTAGGGCATGCAGGGCAATGGCAGCCAGCATATGGGACATGGACAAACATGTGGGGATGACAGCCAGAGCATCCCCTCCTCCATGCTCACAGACAGAGCAATGAGATTGGCCTAGGACTCAATTTCCCAGCAGGGAACCCATCAGCGTGAAATTGACATTCCTGTAAGCTTCACTGCTGCTATTATTTCACATTGTCTCTTGTCTCAGGCAGTCAGCCCCGCATGTGGCTCACAACTGGAGCCCAAAAGCCACTGGAAATGTGAAATGGCCGCAGCTGTGAAACTGACAAGAATGTCAATTTCACTGCTAGTAAGTTTCTTGCTGGGAAGATACCCAGCACCTCCCAGTCCCGGGGCTGAGAGCCAAAGGGTGATGTAAGTAACAAGGACACGGCATTGACCTAAGCGCCAGGCCTCTCTCAGAGGAGGAGTTATTAAGAGGATCTAGTGGGTGACAGGCAGGAGCACCACTGTAGGGTAGACACTTACAGATGTAGGAGGACACAAGCTGCCTCAGGAGACCAGGCCTGGGTGTGTCTACATTGAAGTTAGACAGCTGCAGCCGGCCTCTGCTATTTGATTCAGTCTCATAAGGCCCAAACTATGGGGCTGTTTAACTGCAGAGTAGATGTTTGGGCTCAGCCTAAAGCCGGAACTCTGGGACTGTTGTACCTCACAGGATCTTAGGGCCTGGACTCCAGCATGACCCAGGAGGTCTAAACTGTAATTAAACCGTCCCTTAGCCCCAGGAACTGGAGCCAGCTGGCCCAGGCCAGCCATGGGTTTCAGACTCTGCACGTGCATTTCCCAGCCTGGAGAAGAGCTGTGTGTAAGCTTAAGCTTGTCTCTCCATAACAATATACACCGAACCGCTCACACGGCCCCGACCCCCCCGGCCTCAGAGAGAAGAAATGAGAATGGTGGAAACCTGGAGAGATTTGCAGCTGCGGGAAGATTTAGAAGAGAGAAAAGGAGGAAGGGGACAGAGAAATATGAAATAGCCTAGAGGATGTTCAAGCAGATGCTCCTATTTACACTTCCTAACGTTAAGGGTCAGGGGACATTCACTGCAACTAGCTAGCACGTCTGAAACAAACAGGATTTCTGCTTTAAAACACAGGCCATGAATAATTGACACAAAGTCCATGGAGCTTCATACAGGAGTGACTACCCACTTGAAGTCAGCGTTTACAGGTCCCGGGTACAAATTCTAGAACATGAAGGAAATTAACTAGTGACCTTCCTAAACTCTAAATTACAGCAGGCACGTATTTACAGTCACAGACGTTAAATCCACCAGGGAGAGCATCCCTGGCTATTCTGCCCTTCTCTGCTGGACTCCGGGGATATTCAGCACCCAGTGCACTCTCCTTGTCTCACCGCCAAGCAGCCCCTATCGTGTCCGGGATGGACACAGCCACAGCAGCGCTGCACAGGAGGGGTTATACTGGGCCAGGATGCGCATAGGGATGCAGAGATCAGCCTCACTCACAAGACTGCATTTTTCACAATGGAAAATGCCGAGTAAATTCAATTTCATGGCAGTAAAGAAGGTTCTGGGCGCTGCTGAAACCCAGAAAAAGCCAGAAACTATTTGTCTCCCAATTCCTCCGGCGCCTTCGGAGGGTCAAGTGTTTTCTGGCAAACCCGGTGCTAGAACCTGTTCCTGTAGCCCGAGTTGTGTACCTTAGGTCAACTTTCTCACAACGTGCAGACCTGGCAGGTTTAGGTCGCGGATTCAGAACCAATTCCCTGTCAGAGCAGTGAAGCCCTGGAATCTACTGCTGAGGGAGGTGGTGGAATCTGTCACAGGAGGTTTCAAAGACAAGATTAGAGTGTTACACAAACACCTGCCAGGAACGACCAATTTCCTCCCTAGCTCTGTCCTTCCTTGGGAGCAGGGGGCATGGACAACATCTGGACGTCTCCGGCAGACCTGTGATTCTAGGACTGGGTGTGGCCCTCTCATCAACATTGCTTCTGAACGGGTGCTACAAAGCAAGGGAGACCTGTCTTGCCCCTGACAGACTGAAAATGCTGTGTGCACAGGACTCCAGCTAGACACCGCGCTATACAGGAATATGCTTCCGAGTCTGCTTACTGGACCCATGCAGAGACATGGAATGACCTCTCACCGGGTGCTAAGCGGGCTTCCTCCCTCCTTGCAACTGTCCAGCGCTTCTCACACATGGCAGCGTTTGCTGCTACAATGGTTAAGGGACGCTGGAGTGGCACACCTGCAGATATGGTTGCGCTCCAGAGGCTAGAGGCCACCAGCAGCCTCTAGGGCAGGACCCAGAATGGAGGGAGCTGGCTGGCAGCTGCTGCTGTTTCTGACAGGCTCAGTGTACTTATAGGGGCAGCACAAACCTGTCTCTCACGCAGTGTGTGACTGTCGGTCACACAGGCCCCACCACGTACCTGTGCTGCTGCTGCTACTGCTCCGACTTCTTCCAGAGATCGTTATTGGAGGGTTTCCACTGGCCTGCGTGTTTCAGAAGTTTGACTTCTCTCCTGTGTTCACCCATCGTGGCTGGACTAATTATCCCCACGGCAACCGCTCAAACACACATCTTGGATTTGCTTTCTACTGGCGGTGCAGGTGTGCACCGGACCTTGACAATGGGGCACCGAACAAAATGCAGAACACTGACCAGGAGTCTGCTAGAGTCAGGCTCAACCTCTTGGAGGCTCCTGCAGCCAACTCAGGAGATGGGCTGCTAACAGTCCAGCAACACAACAGAACTATGACAGAATCCCCCGCCCTGGCCTGGCCCAATGCCGCTCCCAGAAGCAGCTGGCATGTCCCTGGGGGAGGTGGTGAAGGGGTCACCACACGATGCCCTTGCCGGCTTACAAAGGTTGCAGACCTCTGTCAGACAGTGTGGCCAAATGCTGAGCCGCTGCATCTGCGATTCCTGCAACCTGGCATCCGCCGAGAAGAGGAACAGGTGCAGAATTAACCAGCAGAGCCAGACGGTGCGGCCAGCACGGAAACAGCTAGCGTGGCTGTGGGATATACAGGCTCAGAAAGCTCCAGCTGGGGCAGCCAAGATCCCCTGCCATCATCCTGTACCTAGCACCGACAGGGTGGGCAATAGCCAACCTGGAACCCAACAGCGTACCCGCGAGGCAACGCTTCCAGAGGCGCTAGTCCCACGGGGCTTGGAACTCCCTGAACGTGCCAGGCTGAGAAACGTTATGGCAAGGGGAGTTGTTACACGCAGGTCTATGAAAAGTGACACCTGTACAGGAAACACGCAGAGCCCTTTACTGCCCTAACCTCATCCCTCGCCCTCAGCCTTGCCTCCCTCACAGATGGGGTGCGGCGCACACGGCAGCAAGGCCACGCTCAAACGTTCCGAAAAGAGGATGCTCCTGAGAGGGAGCGGGTCTGTATCAGTGCCTGCCCGCTCGCTCACGTTGTACTCTGTGTTATACACACAGGGAAGGGACCTCGAGAGGCACCGAGTCCAGTCCCTGGCCCTCGCGGCAGGGCCCAGTGCCATCTAGACCAGCCCGGACAGGTGTCTGTCCAACATGCTCTGACATATCCCCTGGGATGGAGATTCCACAGCCTCCCTCGCAGGAATACGATGAGTACCAGTGAGCATACACTCTACTGTGTACTACTTACCCTGCCTGCTAACCCGTCCCTGGTAACCCTCCCTGGCCAACCTGCCCTGGGCCCCGCCTCCAGTGCTCCACCCTGACTCTGGAGGGGATTCAGGGTTCCAGAGCCAGAGAGGCAATTCAGGGCTCAGTGGAGCGCGCGCAGGAGAATCGTGGGGTTTGGACGACGCAGATACTTGCACGGCTCAGGCGAGGATGTACGGTTCAAGCCCAGGGTGCTGGCGGGACTCGGGGTGGGAAGACAGGGGTCCAGTGCTAGAGGTGTAAAGAGGCTCTGTGGAATTTGGGTCCATGGGGATACAGGGCGCTGGGGGCCACAGGGATCAGGTCTACGGGGGGGGGGGGGGGGGGTCTCTGAGGCGTTTGCAAGCTCCAGGGCCGGGAGAGCGGGGCTCGGCCCATCACTCAGTGCTGAGTCACACGCAGCCCCTGGCCCGCCAGAGAAGCGCTGCGCCCGGCCCAGCCCCTGCCGGCCACACGCTGCCGTTCTCACCGGGCCGGCCAGCGGCCGGGTCTCCCAGCTGCTCACTCACAGCGACCCCTCCTGCCCGCTGCTAAGGAAGCCCTGCTGAGTCTGCGGCCACGGAAAGGCCACACGCGCTTCAGTGAGGCTGCAGGCGGGACTGGGGAGCATGCGCGGGTGGGGATGGACTCAGCGAAGCAGGGAAGCGTTCGGCCTGTCCCTGAACGAGCCGGGCAAAATCCCAGACAGTTTTAGATATTTAAAAAACCCAGCCGGATGGAAATTTAAAACCAAAGAGGAGGACACGTCCGGGAAAAACTGGATGCTGCCTATGATACGGGGGAGTGGGAAGGGGGGCTGCCTCTAGTCATTAGGTTAATCTCGAAAACAACTGCACACAGACATCCCTGTGTGTGCTCTGGCCATGCTGCCTGCCTGGAACACTGCCCTGGCACACAGCTGCCAGTGTCCTGCACTGGGTAGAGTCCGGCCCTGGCACTGTCTCTTCCCCTTGGCTCTGCCGCTGGCCCTGGGCCCCTTTTTAGGGAGGGGCATGTGACTAGATCTGCCCCCCTCCCACGTTTCCCTGGCATGAGTCGAAAAAAGAACAGTGCGCAGATTTCAAAAGGAGCGCCCCTTCCTTTCGAGACTATGTAACAGAGTTGACAACCTGAACTGAATTCTTGGTAACTGACCTCATGTTCTTCCGCAAGCTTTCCCGGACCCCGACAGGACACACAAGTCACAGCAGAAAGTTCAATGACGAGGTGGAGGGCACCCTCGGACTAGGACGCCTCGGGGGCCCAGCTGCCATTTCTGACCCATCTCACTAATGTCCCAAAGCCCAGCCCTGGTTTAGCAGTGATAAGGACGAGAAAAACCCATGCCCCCTGGCTTCAGAGGGGAATCCAATCTTTAGCTGGATAATGCTATCATCTAATCTGATTAGCCCCAGAGACGCAGCTAAACCTAACAAAGAACAGCCGGGCACCAGCTGTAAAACCAATCCAGTCAAGTGAAGGATGCAGCTGGCCCAGAGAAGCGCAGCATCTGGGCCCTGTCGCATGCAATGCTTTTAGGGAAATTACAGCCCCTCGGCTCCCCCAGCCATGGGGAACGTGTTAATCTGTTTAATTTAAATGGATTTACCTCCATCTCCCATGGAGGGGGCTACTGTCGAAAAGCACAGCCAAGCCGAGCAGGCAGCCCAGCGCCACGCGTGGAAGGCAAGTTCCAGGGCCCCAATCATGTGGGCTCTGAGGATCAGACATGGCCCAGGTCGAATCGGAAACATCAGGTCATCAAACCGATGCATGTAATCGGGCGCACCACTGACGGGCGTCCATCCCTAAGGGGAGCAGCAGAGTCTCTGCACTGCCCATGGCTAACAGCCCTCCAGCAGAGCAACGCTCCACATGGGGTGAGCCATTTGCTGGAGGAAACCTTAAAACCCCAATCACGAGAGCCTGCCCCGGCACGTCTCGGTCCCAGGAAGTGAGTGCCGAAGTGGAAGGAAGATGAACTACACCAGAACCCCAGTGACCAGACTCCAATGCAACTTACCTTTGCCCGAATTTACCAGAAGTAACAGATTTGAGTAATGAACACACCCATGTCGGGAATAGTGCACGCACCTGTGCTCACCCCATCCCAAAGCAGAGAGATGGCAACCGCACAGGGTACAGAAAAGGGCAACAAAAATGACTGGGGTATGGAGCAGCTTCCTTATGAGAAGGGATTAACAGGACTTGGACCTTGCAGCTTGGAAAAGAGACAGCGGGGGCTCTGATTAAGATCTCTACAATTATGACTGGTGCAGAGAACGAATATAAGGAAATCAATAGACAGCAGGCTGAAAACAAATAAATGGGAAGTTTTTCTTCACACAGCGCACTGTCAACCTGTGTAACTCCTAGCAGGAGGATGTTGAGAAGGCCACAACTATAATAGGGTTCAAAAAAGAACTAGATAAATTAATAGAATCATACAACACCTAGAACTGGAAGGGACCTCGAGAGGTCATCCAGTCCAGTCTCCTGCCCTCCCGGCAGGACCAAGCACCATCTAGATCAGCGTTTCTCAACTAGTGGCACGAGTACCCTTAGGGGTACCGAAGAGAAGTCTGGGGGGGGGGGGAGTTAGGGTTAGGGTTTTCCAGTGCTTTATTATGTTGTACTTTTTCTACCCAAAAATTTCATCGCCCGTCCAGCTACGATTAAGTTGTTTAAACAAATGTGTTGCAATGGTAGAAAAAATTTTTTGTGTCTGAAAAAGGTAGGTACTGGGGGTTCTTATAATTTATTTATTTTTAAAAGGGAATACTTTATAAACAAAAAGGTTGAGAAACACTGGTCTAGATTATCCCTGACAGGCATCTGTCTAATCTGTTCTTAAATATCTCCAGCGATGGAGATTCCACAACCTCCCCAGTCAATGTATTCCAGTGTTTAACCACCCCGACGGTTAAGAAGTTTTTTCTAATGTCCAAGCTAAACCTTCCTTGCTGCACTTTAAGCCCATTGCTTCTTGTCCTGTCCTCAGAGGCAGAGGAGAACAAAGTTTCTCCCTCATCCTTTTAGAAATTTGAAAACTGCTATCGTGTCCTCTCTGTTTTCTCTTTTCCAAACTAAACAAGCCCAGTTCTTTCAGTCTTCCCTTAGAGCTCAAGTTTTCCAGACCTTTTATCATTTTGATGCTCTTCTCTAGATCTTTCTCCACATCCTTCTAAAATGCAGTGCCCAGAACTGGACACAATACTCCAACTGAGGCCTAATCAGTGCAGAGGAAAGTGCAAGAATGATTTCTCGTGTCTTACTCACCACACTTCTGTTCATGCAGCCCAGAATCGTGTTTCCTTTTTTTGCAACAGTGTCACATTGTTAACTCATATTTAGCTTGTGGTCCACTCTGACCCCTAGATCCCTTTCTGCAGGACTCCTTCCTAGACAGCTGCTTTCCATTTTGTGTGTGTGAAATGGATTGATCCTTCCTAAGTGGAGCACTTTACATAAGAACATAAGAATGGCCATACCGGGTCAGACCAAAGGTCCATCCAGCCCAGTACCCTGTCTGCCCACAGCGGCCAATGCCAGGTATCCCGGAGGGAATTAACAAAACAGGGAATGATCAAGCGATCTCTCTCCTGCCATCCATCTCTGACACACAGAGGCTAGGGACACCATTCCTTACCCAGCCTCGCTAATAGCCATTAACGGACCTAAACTCCATGAATGCATCTAGTTCTCTTTTAAACCCTGTTATAGTCCTAGCCCTCACAACCTCCTTGGGCAAGGAGTTCCACAGGTTGACTATGTGCTGTGTGAAGAAGATCTTCCTTTTATTTATTTTAAACCTGCTGCCCATTCGTTTCATTTGGTGGCCCCTAGTTCTTACATTATGGGAACAAGTAAATAACTTTTCCTTATTCACTTTCTCCACACCACTTATGATTTTATAGACCCTATCAGTCTCCTCTTTTCCAAGCTGAAAAGTCCCAGTCTCTTTAATCTTTCCTCATATGGGACCCATTCCAAACCCCTCATCATTTTAGTTGCCCTTCTCTGAACCTTTTCTAACGCTAATATATCTTTTTTGAGATGAGGAGACCACATCTGTCCGCAGTATTCAAGATGTGGGCGTCCCTTGGATTTATATAAGGGCAATAAGATATTCTCTGTCTTGTTCTCTATCCCTTTTTTAATGATTCCAAACATCTTGTTTGCGTTTTTGACTACTGCTGCACACTGCGTGGACATCTTCAGAGAACTATCCACGATGACTCCAAGATCTCTTTCCTGATTAGTTGTAGCTAAATTAGCCCCCATCATATTATATGTATAGTTGGGGTTATTTTTTCCAATGTACATTACTTCACATTTATCCACATTAAATTTCATTTGCCATTTTGTTGCCCAATCACTTAGTTTTGTGAGATCTTTTTGAAGATCCTTGCATTTGTCCTCATTAAACCTCATCCTACTGACCTCAGAGCATTTCTCCAGTTTGTCCAGATCATTTTGAATTATGACCCTATCCTCCAAAGAAGTTGCTGCCTCTCCCAGATGGGTATCATCTGCAAACTTAACAAGCGCCCTCTCTCTGCCAATATCTAAATCATTGATGAAGATATTGAACAGACTGGGTCCCAAAACTGACCCCTGCAGAATCCCACTTGTTATGCCCTTCCAGCATGAATGTGAACTGTTGATATCTACGTTATCGAGCCAGTTATGCACCCACCTTATAGTAGTCCCATCTAGATTGTATTTCCCTAGTTTATTGATAAGAAGATCATGCAAAATTGTATCAAATGTCTTAGTAAAGTCTAGGTATCCCACGTCCACCACTTCTCCCTTAGCCACAAGACTTGTTATCCTAGCAAAGAAAGCTCTCGGATTGGTCTGCCATGATTTCTTCTTGACAAATCCATGCTGGCGGTTACCTATCACTGTGTTATCCTCCAGGTGTTTGCAGATTAATTCCTTAATTACTTGCTCTATTATCGTTCCTGGCACAGAAGTTACGCTGACTGGTCTGTAGTGTGCTGGGTTGTTCTTATTTCCCTTTTTATAGATGGGCACTAGATTTGCCCTTCTCCAGACATGGAGGTTACGTCCATCAATGGCTGTTAGCCAGGCTGGGCAGGGAGGGTGTCCCTGGTCCCTGTCTGTCAGAGGGTGGGAATGGGCGACAGGGGAGAGATCACTTGATGATTCCCTGTTCCATTCATCCCCTCTGGGGCACCTGGCACTGGCCACTAGATGGACCTTTGTTTGACCCACAATGGCCATTCCTTTGTTTATTTTATATACAATGGGGCTGGTGTCGGCGGTGCTTTGGTGGCTTGCAAAAATAAGAACTGGTGCTCGTCCAACACTCCAGGCATCCCTCTCATTAACCACAAAAAATCTATAACATTACACATCAAACCCTTCCCCATGCCAAGTCTGACTGCCCTCAACAGCCCACCCCCGCAGCAACCCTTACAACAAGCAGGTGTCTGAAGCACCCTTCAAAGTCAACAGACTTGATGAATATCTAAGGTAGATGATCTCTCTTGGCACCAACATCTGTCGGTGAGAAAGAAGCTTTCGAGACACGCAGTGCTCACACGGCGTAAGCCACCATGTCTCACTGATATCCTGACACCAACACTGTGTGCAGCAAATATATACACGAGAACGCACTCCCTCCCAAGCACAGCACGGGTCCCCAACAGCACCCACCCCGCCGCCCCACCCGTGCTTCCTCAGCTGAGTGAGCAGCTCACAAACACATCACCTTTGAGAAATGCCCTCTCTGGCTTTATAGCTTTCAGGCGCTGAGTGCCATGCCTTCCCTGGACTGGGCGAAAGAGCTCTGGGGTCTTCGCTGGCTGTCCAAGGATGAAGCCTTGACTGTAGAGTGAGCCCAGAACAGTACAGCGATAGTGTGAGCCAAGCAACGCCACTGGTAGCCTCTCTCAAGTGCACCAGCCACCTCCCCGGGCATTACCACTGGAAGCCCATCATCTGTGTCTGAGGCCCTCTCTGGAAGACAAAGGAATGAGCCCGCTGGGCATTAAGAGGTCACATGGGGCAGTGCTCACCCCTTCCCCTCCCCGGTCCACTTTCCCTTCGCGGAGAGCGCCTGACGTCGTCATCCTGTCACCTGGCGGGAACAGTCGGCATCCGGCAAGAAAAGCTTTTTTATATGAAGTGAGAGATGACGTGATCAGGAGAACCCAAAATGTCAGACACAAGAGAGCAGCTCAGAACAGCTAGCAGACACTGCTGTGGTGCCTGTTGTGAGAAATCCCTTCTTCCTGGTGTTGTGGAGATCACGAGTAGATACAGGTGTCTGAATTGCAGGCAGGCAGGCGCAGCTACAAATACTACAGAGCCCATTTAGAGGAATGGGGTCCTTACTACAGCATATTACATGATCCAGTAAGTAACCTTCTACACCGACCTGCCACACCTCCTTCCAAAGCCAATCCCACAAGAACAACCCCAAATCAGCAAACAGCACAAAAGCAGGGAAGGAAAAGGAAACCAAACAAAGAGGCAAGATAGCTAAACCGGGGGAAGAGGTAAAACAGCAATCCGCAGGAGAGATACAGGCCAAAATGCATCAGCTCTACACTTGCTAGGCTTCTTGCATTCTCCAAATGCATCTCCTTCCTGACGTGGCTCAGGAGATGGCAGGAAAGCACCTTTTATCAGTCTGTTATCCTTCGGCCCCAATGTACTCTGTGAACGGATGTCAGAGAGAGTCATCCTGACCTGGGTTATGAAATCAAGAAAACGCTATTTTCTCAAACCGGCCCACTTCTGAAAGCTCTTAGTTCAGTGAACAATGATCCAAACGCCAGTCATTTCCTACCGCACTGTTACTGACTTCTTGGCTGTAACTACTGTATTCTAAGACCATTTTTGTAATTTAAAAAAATCATCTAAAATCCTTAGCGACTGCAGCCTCCTACACAGCCTCTATGTTCAATCAGATTTGTACCATTTACATTGAAAATTAAGATGTTTTTCCTCACTTCTAGCTCAGTTACATTTGTCATAATGTAGCCTGCAAAATTACATTAACAGAGGGGAGCAGAGATTGTTTTCATTAGCATGTTGGCTTCTGGATGGGGAAAATATGGGGAGAAATAATGATAAAATTAATAGGGTGTTATAATTTAGCAGCACATGAAGCTTGCCTATAATTTAACAACATTTCTCTTTATTGAACGTGTGATGCTGGCAAACCAAGTGCCAGCTCTGGCCAAGGCATTAGGTAAGAACTGGCAAACTCATAGCTAGAAACCAAACCAGCTCGTTTGTACAATAGTATTCTTTACAATGGGTATTAGGTAAGAATGCATTTAGTGTTTAAATTGTGTAAAATGCTTGTACATTGCTAAATGAATCAATCTCGCCTATAATCCATGCATTCCACGCGCTAAGGAAATACCGTATGTAAGTTTTGGTTTATAACTTTGAAAACACCTACTCTGAACTTGGTAACTCGGAGAAGGGAATCTTCCCCACCCTATTTCCTGCCCCCTGTGCCGCTCACACCCTGAAGGACTATCAACAATTAAAAAGTCTCAAAGGGGAGCCGTGTTCATCTGTCACTTAAAAGCAAGCGGTCCTGAAGCACCTGAGAGCCAAACCAAAATATGGAATCTCACGAGCTTTGGTGGCACGGCCCACTTCCACAGATAAGTCGAGTCATGTCTCAAGCTCATCGCTGTTTATCAACAATGAAATGAGCCATTAGAAGACAACAGCTTTGTTGATTGCTCAATGTCTGCCTCTTCCCTCACTCCCAATGCTGAAAAGGGAAATAAAAGAGATGACATGAAGATTTTTCACCTCTCTAATATCTCTGGCCAAACTCAGGGAGATGCGTTGGGGTAACTCTGGGTATGTCTACACTACCCCGCTAGTTCGAACTAGCGGGATAATGTAGGCATACCGCACTTGCAAATGAAGCCCGGGATTTGAATTTCCCGGGCTTCATTTGCATAAGCGGGGAGCCGCCATTTTTAAATCCCCGCTGGTTCGAACCCCGTGCAGCGCGGCTACACGGGGCACGAACTAGGTAGTTCGGACTAGGTTCCTATTCCGAACTACCGTTACTCCTCGTGAAACGAGGTGTACCGGTAGTTCGGAATAGGCACCCTAGTCCGAACTACCTAGTTCGAGCCCCGTGTAGCCGCGCTGCACGGGGTTCGAACCAGCGGGGATTTAAAAATGGCGGCTCCCCGCTTATGCAAATGAAGCCCGGGAAATTCAAATCCCGGGCTTCATTTGTAAGTGCGGTATGCCTACGTTACCCTCCTAGTTCAAACTAGGAGGGTAGTGTAGACATACCCTCTGAGCCCACTTGGACAATCTTTCTTCAATCACTGCATCTTGTCCTAGCCTCAAAGGTCAAGAAGAATTTTTTTCCCTCCCTCCTCACCGTAACAAGCCTTTATGCACTTAAAAAAGTTACGTCACCTTCCAATCGTCTCTTTTCCAGACTAAACAAACCCAATTCTTTCAATCTTCCCCCACAGCTAGGTTCCACAGACCTTTAATCATTTTTGTTGCTCTTAGAATATAAGAAACATAAGAACGGCCATACTGGGCCACTATGACCCCAGATCACTTTCTGCAGTACTCCTTCCTCCATGGTCATTTCCCATTCTGTATGTCTGCAACTGATTGTTCCCTCCTCAATGAATGACCTTCACACTTGGTATCGTCCGCACATTTTATAAATGCCCTCTCTACACCATTATCTAAATCACCAATGAAGATATTGGACAGAACCAGACCCAGAACTGAGCCGGTGCCCTTCTAGCGTGACTAAATCATGGATAACTACTCTCTGAGAACGGTTATCCAATCAGCTATGCACCCACCTTACAGTAGCCCCATCTAGGTTGTACTTCCTTGGTTTATTATTGAAAAGGTCACGCAGGACACTAAAATCAAGCTATAGCCCATCTACTGCTCCTCTTCCCCCCGTCTCATCTACAGGGCTTTTTACCCTGAGACGAGTCTGGCGATTGCAAATGGAGTAGGCCCTGGGCTGACTCAACACATTTCATCCACAGGGACAGGAAAACCAGGTTGCTTTGGTGTCGAATGGCAACACTGATGAATTATGATTCCAGGTACTGACAGATAATGCAGCAGTGTTAGTGAGCTTTATCTCATTCTATTGGAAAAGGATCAACACGGCCGGGGTACTTCACGTTTACCTTTGCAATGCCATTCACAAAATGGGTGCCACTGAAAGAGCCTGAAAGACCCGGACTTTTCACAAGAAGCGTGTCAGGGAGGATCACACTTCCTTGTTTTCCAGGACGGCTCGGCACTGACAAATCTCTTTGATTTCTGTGAGAGTGTTCTCCATGGGGATGAAGAAAACACCCGAGGCGTTAGATTTATCAATCAATACGTTTAAACAGAAATCTTCTCAAGGAAGTGCTTTCATCGAAGTTCCTCTGTGGAGGCTGAAGAAGCACATCGCCAGTCCCAGTGAAAATACCCATCTTGGCAATGGGCAGGGATCGCTAGGACGTGGGAGCACTAGAGACTGAGACTCTGCTTTCATCAGTGCTGGGTGGGGCAGCTCCCAGAAACCCCTTGGGGGGCACACCAATAATGAGCATTAGGAGGATACAGGATGGGTTAAAGAGGATTACAAGGGAAAACAGGAATGGCAAGGACTTGCAGCCAGAGGAAGCTAGAGATAGACCAGAGAATTTCACTGTCACTAGGAAAAGACAGGTCTATATGTGATTGGGGACTCCTTATTGAGAAAAATAGATAGGCCTGTAACCAGAGCTGATCCAGAGAATAGAAGGGTGTGCTGTCTGCCAGGTGCTAATTTACGAGATGTGGAACTGAGGTTGAAGAGGATTATTAAGGGAGCAGGAAGGAATCCATTGATCATACTTCATGTAGGAACAAATGATACGGCTAGATTCTCGCTGGAACGAATTAAGGGAGACTATGCCAGGCTGGGGAGGATGCTCAAGGAAACTGAGGCTCAGGTGATCTTTAGTGGGATTCTGCCTGTTCCTAGAGACGGGCAACTAAGATGTGACAGGATTATGATGATCAATAGATGGCTTAGGCAGTGGTGCTATAAGGAGGGCTTTGGGATGTATGGTCATTGGGAGGCATTTATGGACAGAGGACTGTTCTCTAGGGATGGACTTCACCTAAATAGGAAGGGAAATAGACTTCTAGGATGGAGGCTGGCTCAACTGATTAAGAGAGCTTTAAACTAGGATTTTGGGGGAGACAGTTGGGAGATGCCCAGGTAATCTCTACGCTAGATTTTAACACTGAGAGTGAGGAAAACGAAGTAAGAAAGGATATAGCTGGGGGTAGGAGAATGAACATGAGGAAGGGTGGGGTGGATACTAGTCTAATAAGTCATATTGGAGGTATAACGTCCGTGCCAAATTGGGTAAAGAATGTGAATGAGGCCAAACAGCAAAAATTAAGATGCTTGTACACCAATGCGAGGAGCCTAGGTAACAAAAAGGAGGAACTAGAGCTATTGGTCCAGGAAGTGAAACCAGATATTATAGGAATAACAGAAACATGGTGGAATACTAGGCATGACTGGAGTACAGGTATTAAAGGGTATGCGCTGTTTAGGAAAGACAGAAATAAGGGTAAAGGTGGTGGAGTCGCATTGTATATTAAAGATGAGGTAGAGTGTAAAGAAATAAAAAGTGATGGAATGGAGAAGACAGAGTCTGTTTGGGCAAAAATCACATTGGGGAAGAAAACTATCAGATCCTCCCCTGCGATAGTGCTTGGGGTGTGTTATAGACCACCAGGATCCAATATGGATATGGATAGAGACCTCTTTAATGTTTTTAATGAAGTAAATACTCATGGAAACTGCGTAATCATGGGAGATTTCAACTTTCCAGATATAGACTGGAGAACAAGTGCTAGTAATAATAATAGGGCTCAGATTTTCCTAGATGTGATAGCTGATGAATTCCTTCATCAAGTAGTTGCTGAACCAACAAGGTGGGGGTGCTATTTTAGATTTGGTTTTGGTGAGTAGCGAGGACCTCATAGATGAAATGGTTGTAGGAGACAACCTTAGCTCGAGTGATCATGAGCTAATTCAGTTCAAATTAAATGGAAGGATAAACAAAACTAAATCTGAGACTAGGGTTTTTGATTTCAAAAGGGCTAACTTTAGTAAATTAGTAAATTAAGGAAATTAGTTAGGGAAGTTGATTGGACTAAAGAAATTATGGATCTTAAAGTGGAGGAGGCCTGGAATTATTTTAAGTTAAAGTTGCAGAAGCTGTCAGAAGCCTGTATCCCAAGAAAAGGGAAAAAATTTATAGGCAGGTGTGTTAGACCAAGCTGGATGAGCAAGCATATCAGAGAGGTGATTAAGAAAAAGCAGAAAGCATATAAGGAGTGGAAAATGGGAGGGATTAGTAAAGAAAGCTACCTTATTGAGGTTAGAGCATGTAGGGACAAAGTGAGACAGGCTAAAAGTCAGGTAGAGTTGGACCTTGCAAAGGGAATTAAAACCAACAGTAAAAGGTTTTATAGCCATATAAATAGGAAAAAAACAAAAAAAGAAGAAGTAGGACTGCTAATTACTAAGGATGGAGTGGAGGTTAAGGATAATCTAGGAATGGCCCAATATTTAAACAAATACTTTGCTTCAGTCTTTAATGAGGCTAATGAAGAGCTTAGGGATAATGGTAACTTAACAAATGGGACTAAAGATATGGAGGTAGATATTACCATATCCGAGGTAAATGCCAAACTTGAACAGCTTAATGGGAGTAAATCGGGGGGCCCAGATAATCTTCATCCAAGAATATTGAAGGAACTGGCACATGAACTTGCAAGTCCATTAGCAAAATTTTTTAATAAATCTCTAAACTCAGAGGTTGTGCCATTTGACTGGAGAATTGCTAATACAGTTCCGATTTTTAAGAAAGGGAAAAAAAGTGACCCGGGTAATTATAGGCCTGTTAGTTTGACATCTGTAGTATGTAATATCCTGGAAAAAATTTTGAAGGAGAAAGTAGTTAGAGACATTGAGGCTAATGGCAATTGGGACAAATTACAACATGGTTTTACAAAAGGTAGATCGTGCCAAACCAACCTGATCTCCTTTTTTGAGAAAGTAACAGATTTTTTAGATAAAGGAAATGCAGTGGATCTAATCTACCTCGACTTTAGTAAGGCATTTGATACTGTACCACATGGGGAATTATTGGTTAAATTGGAAAAGATAGGGATTAATATGAAAGTTGAGAGGTGGATAAGCAACTGGTTAAAGGGGAGACTACAGCGGGTCATATTGAAAGGTGAACTGTCAGGTTGGAGGAAGGTTACTAGCGGAGTTCCTCAGGGATCAGTTTTGGGGCCAATTTTATTTAATCTTTTTATTGCTGATCTTGGCACCAAAAGTGGAAGTGTCCTAATAAAATTTGCGGATGACACAAAGTTGGGAGCTATTGCCAATTCAGAAAAGGATCTGGATATCATACAAGAAGATCTGGATGATCTTGTAAACTGGAGTGATAGCAATAGGATGAAATTTAATAGTGAGAAGTGTAAGGTTGTGCATTTAGGGATTAATAACAAGAATTTTAGTTATAAGCTGGGGACACATCAGTTGGAAGTAATGGAGGAGGAGAAGGACCTCGGAGTCCTGGTTGATTATAAAATGACTATGAGCCGCCATTGTGACATGGCCGTGAAAAAGGCTAATACGATCTTGGGATGCATTAGGCGAGGTACTTCCAGTAGGGATAAGGAGGTGTTAGTGCCATTATACAAGGCATTGGTGAGACCCCATTTGGAATACTGTGTGCAGTTCCGGTCTCCCATGTTTAAGAAGGATGAATTCAAACTGGAACAGGTACAAAGAAGGGCCACTAGGATGATCCAAGGAATGGAAAACCTGTCTTATGAAAGGAGACTTAAGGAGCTTGGCTTGTTTACCTTAACCAAAAGAAGGTTGAGGGGGGACATGACTGCACTCTTTAAATATATTAGAGGGATAAATACCAGGGAGGGAGAGGAATTATTTAAGCTTAATACCAATGTGGACACAAGTACAAATGGATATAAGCTGGCTAGTAGGAAGTTTAGACTTGAGATTAGACGAAGGTTTCTAACCATCAGAGGAGTGAAGTTCTGGAACGGCCTTCCAAGGGAAGTAGTGGGGGCAAAAGATCTATCTGGTTTCAAGATTAAACTAGACGGGTTTATGAAGGGGATGGGTTGATGAGATAACATGATCTTGGTAACTAATTGACCATTCATTATCAGTGGGAATAGGTCAATGGAGGGATGACAGGAGTTACTATAGAGAACTTTCTGGGTGTCTGGCTGGTGAGTCTTGCCCACATGCTCAGGGTTTAGCTGATCGCCATATTTGGGGTCGGGAAGGAATTTTCCTCCAGGGTAGAATGGCAGAGACCCTGGAGGTTTTTCGCCTTCCTCTGTAGCATGGGGTACAGATCACAGCTAGAGGATTCTCTGCATCTTGGGGTCTTCAAAGTATTTGAAGGCTTCAATATCTGAGATATAGGTGAGAGGATTATTCTAGGAGGGGTGGGTGAGATTCTGTGGCCTGCACTGTGCAGGGGGTCAGACTAGATGATCATGATGGTCCCTTCTGACCTTAAAGTCTATGAGTCTATAAGTCACTGAACGCCCCGCTCTGACAGCCCTGCATTACACGGCGTCACAAAAGTACTTATTGTCCTTTAAGCAAGTAAAACGTGTCTCCGGCTAGCGCAGAGCCGACACACAGAAAGCATGTCAGTTTGGCTCAGACGATATCAGGCAACGGGCTCTGTGCCTAACACTGGCATCGATGCAAAGCTAAGGGCGAGAGACTCCAGCATTCACAGTCAGGCAAGGCAGAGGTAAAGGTCCGACGCTCAGCTGCTAACCCTGCCACCCTGGTCTGTTGCGCTACACCAGGGCTTCTCTGCGTAGCCCGGCAACGTGTCTGTTGTGCAGTGCATAGCACCGCACACCTGGCACCACTTGGACACCTCTAGCTACACAAAGGTAACTGCAGAGCATGGGGCCCTGCGGGGCTTTAAGATTTCAAGTGAACTTTTAAGACAAGGCCAATTCTGAAGCAAATCGAACCTTCCTGAAAGGGGGGGGGGGCTCCAAAGAGGATGGAGAGAGGCTGCTCTCAGTAGTGCCGGATGGCAGAACAAGGAGCAATGGGCTCAAGTTACGGGGGGGAGGTCTACGTTGGAAATTAGGGAAAACGATTTCCGTAGGCGGGTGGGGATGCACTGGGCAAGCCTCATAGCTCACAACCCTCTAATCCCATCTGCTCCTTACCAGCCAGGACATGCAGACAACCTGTCCCTGCCTGGGCCACTTCTGAGTGAGAAAAACAAACTTTACACTCAGTGTCACCCCCAGCCCCAGAGCACATAGGAAGTTTGGCCACAAACTGGACGCAAGTTTGAAAATGTTTTATTCCAGCAGCTCACGCTCCCTGGCCCTGTGACACTGGTTGTGTAGGAGCACCCCCGCTGTACTGGACCCTCTGTAACCGTCTGTCAGACTTCAGGCACCGACACTGCTGGTACAGAACACAGCCCTGTGCTGTCAGAACAGCAGGGGTTAGGCAGACAGCCACCTCCTCAAACGGGCTGCCTCTGCAGGCTTTGAAACCACTTTGCTCTTCTGGACAAACACAGAGACTGAAATCAGCATTAGCTAGCCAAGATGGTGCCAGGACTTCAATACCACAGTTTAAGATCCCCTTCCAAATAATCAATGACCGGTTCACTTTCACTCGCCTCCAGCTGTCAGCCCAGAATTACTGAGCTAAGGCAAGAATGTGCAACTCAGCCCCTAAGTCCTGGCAGATTAGTCACTTGTTAAAAACAGAGCCCCCGCACCATTCATGGCCCGCTTCTAACCGGATCCCTGGTCTCGCTTGTTACACACAGATGTGCAAATGTTTCCAAACTTTGCCATGAGCTTGCTTGGCTGGTTGAATTTCTTCTGTTCGATATGAAAAGTCTGAATCATGGTTTGATTAATTTGATTTCACTTTCACACTGATTTCAGTGTGACAAAACCTAATTTGAAACAAAGTTATCAGAGAGGCTACAATTTGTAGCAGCAGACACCTTAAAACAGGCTCGCAACACATACTGTCTTTAAGGATGGACACTTTTGTGGGGGACACAGTCAACATTTTGTGATCTATAGAGTGCTGAGCACTTTGCCAGTGGCTAACAAATCAAGCAATCCCAAAGAAACATCTTGTCATAATCAAGCAATGAAAACATTCAACATAAACACCCTCCCAAAGAATCTGCTGAGAATGGAATACAGAGCAAGCCAACTCCCCTCTCCAGAAGAACTGTTTGTTCATAGTGGTAATTTGAAAACAAGAGCTGAGGACGAGAACATAAAGCCCAAAAGAACGGAAAGGATAATGAAGAGCCTCAGCAGTTAGTGGCTGGAGGGCAGGAAGGAAAAAATGCACCAAACACAGCTGGAGCATCCCTGCAACTTGAAACACACAAATGCTTTTCATCACTTCTGGGTAAGGTGACCCACCTCGACAGGGTTTGAGGAATACACCAAACCTCTTCCAGTACAGACTTGCAGATGTCCTGCCAGGTACGGGGTGTTCAGCCTGAAAATGTCACACTCAGAGTTCTTCCTTCCAAGACCCTGAGCATTTCAGCAAGTTTCAGAGCAGCCAGTGACTTCACTGTTCCTGTGCAAAGGGGGTTGTGACACAAGCCTAACCACTGACATTCCCAAACTGTTACACGTAGGAAATAATCGGAGACTTCCTCTAGGTGATACACTGTGTATTTGGATCTGGCTGATCAGTTGTGCCACGCCATTCGAGGGGCCGTGGCAAAGGCTCTATAACTAGGTTGCCTAACCTAGTTCCCCTTAAAAACATTCTTCCAACTTTCTTTTACCCCCATTGAAAGACCCCTCGGCGCTCCGGCGTTGACACAGCCCTAGCCTCCAAAGCAGGGTCTGCTGCCTTATCTGAGATGCACACACAGACAGATGCAGAATGGCGACCGCACGGAGCCACCTTCCATCTGACGCTTTCTAACCTCTGAGTGTTTCACTCGGAACTCTTCATGGTGTGCGGCACGCAATCGGTAACACTCCACCGGCATCAACAGCTCTATTGCCAGAGACAAGCAGCCACATTAAGGCAAACAAATGGATGGCTGCACGCCACATCCCAGACAGTGAGTTCAGAGCAAACAGTGAAGTAATTGAAACATCTCTTTTCTGCGGTGGAGATCCTAAGTGACAAAATAGCCTCATGTAATCGCCACAGTGGGAACTGCTGACATTATCCAATTGCAATTTATACCAGCTGATGACTTTGCTAAACATGAGACAGAGTCAGAAAAAATATTCTCTACTTTCACACCTTGGTAATTCTCCCCAGTTCCTCCAGGTACCAAGTCTTCACAGTCCACAAACGCAAAGGTACAGAAAGGGAGCTTACGACAGAAATGCACACAGCCATAAAGAATGCAGAAAGATTTGGGTTTCATTCATATCTGCTGCTCTACATCCACGTATCTCAGTCTCACCCAACCACTGCCATTCCCACAAAGCCTAATCAATCGGTTCTCAAGCCACTTAGCTTTGCTAATTACTCTTGTCAAAGGGAACACAATTACATGGAAAAGGCCTTGCCTGTTCATTTCTCTAGTAAACAGTTTTTGTTGTTGCAGATGAGTGGAGGCGCAATACAAAACCCCTGAAATAGCAGGCAACAAAAGCCAGGAAGAAATCTGCCACGAGCAAGAAAGATATTCCAACAGCTCGCCCACGCCAGAGTTCGTGGCTTCTCTGAGATGGATCAGGGCAGCAGTTAAGGAAATAGCTGACCAAATAAAACTCCTCTCACACACCAAGTGCAAAATTAGTTACCCTCTGACCTGAGCTCCCGCCAAGCGGCACGGCCTCGCAGGTACCCAGTAAGTCCCACGCAGGGGGGCTGTGGTGGGGAGAGGTGCCTCTGCCCGCAGGCCACGGTGCGGAGCTGCTCTGGATTTCCTGCCAGGGGGAGCGCCCCTCCCTTGGTCCCAGCCTCAACCCAGCCCTTCCACAGCGGGGGAGATGAGCCTCTTCCCCAGGCACTCCCTGGCCTCGGCCAGTTCCAGACATGCCCGGGCCATGGAGAGGCCTCTACTTCCTGGCCAGGCCCTGCCAGAGCTGCTGTGGCGATGAAGAGGCGCTTCTCACCTGGCTGCGGTGAGAGGTGGTGGGACAGAACTCTCTCCCCAGGGCAGCCTGCACCCCCTCCAAACCGCTTCCCCCAGCCTCTCCCTAAAGCCTGCACCGCTCTGGAGCACTCTCTCCCCCACCTGCACCACAGTGCTGCTCCCCCAAAACCCTCCTCCTTGGCCCCAGCCCTCTCCCCCCCCCCGGCATCGTGTGTCAGCCCCCGCAGACTGGGGAGCGCTGCGCAGGGACACAAGTGCCATGGAACGCTGCCTCTGGCCTGCAGGTCCTAGCTCGGGGCAGCATGTGGGGCGGGAATGCTGGCTAGGGGGAGGACATCGCCAAGCTGCAGTGGCAGGCTGTGAGAGAGCCTGATGGCTCCCATTCCATCATCTACAGCTCGGCTCCTTGGGCACATTCCCTCTCAACCTATCCACACTGAGCCAGCCAAGGCAACGCCGAGTCCCAGCCAGCCACGGGGACTGAGGAATGAATCTCATTTAACAACCATTTGCCAAAAGCAGGGACTGGGCGACGGGGGAGAGGTCACCTGGTGACCTGGCAGTGGCCACTGGCGGCCGACAGGGCCCTGGGCTGGATGGGCCTTTGGTCTGACCCGGCGTGGCCGTTCTTAGGTTCTCATGATCCCCTCCACGCACTTTATCCCAGAGGGTTGCTGCCACACAACTCCACCTGCTGTGCTATTTTCCAGTCAAAGATATCCCCTCCCCCATTGCGGCTTTCTTGATGGCCCCAATTCAGTTACAAGCACACTGGGGTTTATACAGGTTTTTACAGTGTAAAGCTACAGCTCTTTGTAATGATGGGTTGATGGAAGGATCCTATAACAGCTACTGAGAAAACCCTGCCATAGAAAACCAGCATCAGTATTTTGCACTAGCTGCTCACAGAGTTTCTGTTCTGTTTTCCTAGATTTGGGACTGTCTGAAGCAGACTCTGGAATGCCTCATTTAATGACATTATTTCTTTTATCAATCCAGGGGTTTGGAGTCACTTAAAACACATTTTTACTTGTGGGCAGATTTCAAAGTTACATAAACATACCCTGGAGTATTCTGTCCTGCCTTCGTCAGTCTTGGGGTGGGGGTCAGGTTTCTCAATTATTCAGCTGCCTCTCAGCATCAAGTACTTCTGACGTATGCAACTAAACCGCTTATTTAGGGCAACGAATACCAAGGAAACGTTTTCCAAAATATTGTTACAAGGCTCAGTCCAGGACCACACACAGAAACGTTTTATTCACTTCAGCACAGACCTTTTCTAATCTTGCCACAGAGAGAAGAGGAAAGGGCTTAAGAAGTTAAGAAATCTTTTTAAAGACTCTGGAAGTGTCGATAGATTGTCTTTAGCCCTTTGGGATTAATGGGGGGGGGGTGTATTCCTCATGAGACATAGCCCGTAATCAACCAATCATGGAATCGTAGGATCCTGATGCTGGCAGAGAGCTCAGGAGTCATCGAGTCCAGCCCCCTACCCAAAGCAGGACCAGTCCCAATTCCATCATAGAATCATAGAATACTAGGATTGGAAGGGACCTCGAGAGGTCATCAAGTCCAGTCCCCTGCCCGCATGGCAGAACCAAATACTGTCTAGACCATCCCTCATAGACATTTATGTAACCTACTCTTAAATATCTCCAGAGATGGGGATTCCACAACCTCCCTGGGCAATTTATTCCAGTGTTTGACTACCCTGACAGTTAGGAACTTTTTCCTAATGTCCAACCTAAACCTCCCCTGCTGCAATTTAAGCCCATTGCTTCTTGTTCAATCCTCAGAGGGCAAGAAGAACAAGTTTTCTCCCTCCTCCTTATGACACCCTTTTAGATACCTGAAAACTGCTCTCATATCCCCTCAGTCTTCTCCTTTCCAAACTAAACAAACCCGATTCTTTCAATCTTCCCTCATCATAGCTCATGTTTTCTAGGCCTTTAAACATTCTTGTTACTCTTCTCTGGACCCTCTCCAATTTCTCCACATCTTTCTTGAAATGTGGTGCCCAGAACTGGACACAATACTCCAACTGAGGCCTAATCAGCGCAGAGTAGAGCAGAAGAATGACTTCTCGTGTCTTGCTCACAACACTCCTGTCAATGCATTCTAGAATCATGTTTGATTTTTTTGCAACAGAATCACACTGCTGACTCATATTCAGCTTGTGGTCCACTATGACCCCAGATCCCTTTCTGCCATACTCCTTCCTAGACAGTCACTTCCCATTCTGTATGTGTGAAACTGATTGTTCCTTCCTAAGTGGAGCACTTTGCATTTGTCTTTATTAAACTTCATCCTGTTTACCTCAGACCATTTCTCCAATTTGTCGAGGTCATTTTGAATTATGACCCTATCCTCCAGAGCAGTCGCAACTCCTCCCAGCTTGGTATCATCTGCAAACTTAATAAGCGTACTTTCTATACCAATATCTAAATCGTTGATGAAGATATTGAACAGAGCCGGTCCCAAAACAGACCCCTGCAGAACCCCACTTGTTATACCTTTCCAGCAGGATTGAGAACCATTAATAACTACACTCTGAGTACAGTTATCCAGCCAGTTAGGCACCCACCTTGTAGGAGCCCCATCTAAGTTGTATTTGCCTAGTTTATTGATAAGAATATCATGCGAGACCATATCAAACGCCTCACTAAAGTCTAGGTATACCACATCCAGCAGGTATACCACAGCCAGGGCTTGGTCAAGCTGGGACTGAAAAAAATTCAACACAAACATCCCACGGAGAAAATGCTGAGAGTGAAACATAGAGCAAGGCAACTCCCTTCGCCATGGGAGCAGCTTCTTCACGTGGAATTTGAAAACAAGACTGGAGGGTGAGAGCACAAAGCCCAAAGAACTGAAACCTGCCGAAACCACCACCTGGCTTGTGGGACTGGATGCCTGGGGTCATGTGCCAGCTCTCTCAGAGTACGTCTAGACTACAGGCTTTTGTCGACAGAAGTTTTGTCGACAGATACTGTCGACAAAGATTCTGTCGACAAAGAGCGTCTAGACTACATTCAGTTCTGTCGACAAAACCCTGTACACTAGACACAACCCTAGATGTAATAACACCTTCTGGCCACAGAACTCTGTCGACAAAAGGCGTTATGCCTCGTAAAATGAGGTTTACCAGCGTCGACAAAACTGCTGAGTCCTGTCGACGTTATGTCGACAACTCAGCGGTAGTGTAGACGCAGGGATAGTTTTGTCGACAAAACTCTGTAGTCTAGACACACCCTCAGATGGAGGGAAATAATCCCATGGCAATGGGAACTGGGGAAATACAAGGACTTGGTGCCTGCAGAAATCCTCCTTCTTCCCCCTTTACTGTCACACAGAAGCGAAGCGTGGCAAGCAAAGCTATGAGACCTCAACACCATTCCACGGGTCAAGCCTCATCTTAGGCAGGAATCTCCCCCTGGCACCCACAGACCAACCAGGGTTCAGCATTTTTAGGACTCAAGGTGGCCCTGATTGCTTCTCAGCAAATCTCTACAGATACAGGCCATTTCTGGGCTGGGGGTGGGGGCGGAGAGCAGATCTCCTATCCTGTGCACCCCAGCGGTCCCAGATAAGGAAAAGTGCCAAGGCTGGAGCTGTGCGCCTGACCAGGCTGGGGCAACAGCTTGTGACAAATGTAAGTGTGAGGTTTTTGCACTAGGGTGCTGCATTGGCCCTGAGCTGCAAGAAAGTGCTGTGTTTCGTATAGCAATTCCTCCGGTGAGCTAACCTAACTCTGAACCTTCAAAGGGGTCGCCGCGTTCGTCTGGAACAGGAAAAGGTACAAAAGAACCAATAGACTAGCAGCACCTCAGAGCAGTGGTCACCAACTGGTCGATCAGGATCTCCTGGTGGATCTTGGAGCCTGTGACAGGTGATCCTGATGGTTTGGCCAAGAGGCTAGCAAGTGCCAGCTCTTCAGCTGCCCCTCCCCCCCAGCTGAGCATCTCCTGCCCTTTGCCTTGGAGCCGTTTCCCTCTCCCACCCAGTATCCTAGCTCCACTGAATGGGGGTGGGGGCCAAGACAGGGCTTGGGATGGAGGGAGTTTGCTGGCTGCTTTGGAGAGTGGTGCAGAGCCAGGGCGGGTGTGCGCCTGTGTGACGGGGCAGCCCCCGCGCCCCGCACTAACCAGGCGCCGTCCCCGGCTTGCTGGGGAGAAGCGGCGGCCCCACGGCGGCTCCTACCCTGCGCGTCTTGTTCTGCCGCGGGCGGGGCCGAGCGGCAGCCCCGATCAGCTGCGCCCGACTCTGCCGCCGCTTCCCCAGCCGTGCCAGAGCGCCAGGCGCTGACACGGCCCGGGGCGCCGACCTGCGCCGGTGCCCTGGTGGGCCGGCCGCCCCAGCGGAGGGGGTGTGCCTGCCCCGCTATGGAGGACGTCAGGGCAGCGGGACGCTTAAAAGAGGCGCCGCTGCCAGAGTCAAAGGGAGGAAGTCGCGCAGCCGGGAGGAAGACGGGCGGACAGTGGCACCTCGGACCCCGTCTGCGCAGACCCTCGAGACCCAGTCGTCACAGCAGCCCGACGGGGGAGGTAGAAAGCGACCCAGGGCAGGGTGTGGAAACCCGGGCAGTTGGTGTGTTGAGGGGATTCCGTCCCCCACCAACCAGGACTGGGGGAATTAGCGCATTCCCCCAGACCTTAGGGCCGTGGGTCGGGGCTCGGAGTAAGGGCGGGCCTGAGCCCCCCTACCCTCCGCGGACACCACTCACCGCTGACTGAACATGGACCGACCCTGCCAGACTCAGGGGCAGAGCGCTGGGGTAATCAGGGAGCACGAAGAGGACGAGACCTCGGGTGAGGAAAACCGGAGGGGAGAGCGGAGGACCCTGCGTGGCCCTCGGGTGAGGGCCGCGTCGACGCCGAGCCCCTCCACAGCCTGCTTTAGCCCCACTGCACCATCACCCAGAAGCCACCTGTGGTATGCAGTGCTCAGCTGGAGGCTGCATCCTGAATCCCTGTCCCAGTCATGAACCCCCTCCTGCACCCCAAGCCTCTGTCCTAGCCCTGAGCCCCCTGGACCCAAACTCCCTTACAGAGCCTGTACCCTGAACCCCCTCTTGCACCCCAACTCCCTGCCCCAGGCTCAGCTCAGAGCCCCTCTCACACTCCAAATCCCTTAGCCTAAGACCAGAGCCTGTGCCCCCACCCTCTGCCCCTGCCTGGTGAAAGGGAAGGAGAATGGGGGAGGGAGGAGGATGGAGTGAGGAGGAGGCGGGGCCAGGGGTAGATCCTGGATTGCACTTCAATTCAAAAGGGATCTCGTGCTTTAAAAGGTTGGAGACGAACAAAACGTGTCGCTGGGACCATGAGCGTTTGTGGGCACCGCCCACTGCCTCGGATGACCGGACAAGAAGTGGGCGGGGCCAACGGAAGCTCATGATCCCAGCGACATGTTTTGTGAGTCTCTCAGGTGCTCCCAGACTATTTGCTGTGCTTCAAGTTTTTCCCAATTCTGAAGATGAAACACCAGCCTCTTAAAAACAACAGAAGCAGCGGAGAAAAGTTTCTTTCCACAAACTTGTGTACTGAAGGTGACGATACAAGGGTTTCACACTCACCCGTGTGATCATTTAAATGACAAATGTAACAAATGAAACTCCACTTGCAAGCTATTCATTACATGCAGTGAGGGGCGCGCTATAGGGCCTGGGAATTTTAACCCGTTCCTCTCTGCATGTCAGTAGCGGCACCCTGCATCTCCTTCCGCCTCGCCCTGTTATAGCTCCACTCAGTAACAGTTTTACTTGTTTCCTTGATGTCTTAATTTCCTGCAATAATACATCTGCCATGAATAATTAAGCAATGCATTTGCTGCTTGCTGAAAGCTGAGGAAGTGCTATAAATCAGCTCGGGGACCCTGCCAGCACAGACAATCAGGGAACTGCTAACATTTCTCTCCCTTTGCAAGCAGGGGGGAGGGGGAACAGCAAGCAGCACTGACCAACTGCAGCTGGGCTGCCTGTACCCCGGGCCGCAGCCCTCTGCTTAGCTCTGCTACCTGTTCCCAGCACTGACCAGCGCCTCTCAGGATCCCCACTATGAGGAAGGGAAATGGCACGTGCGTGACGATTCTTGTATTTACCTCTTCAAGGAAGCTCAGCTCCCGTCCCCTAATTCCCCCGTTCCGCGGGTGGGGTAACGGGCAGGGAGAGCACAGATGGGAATGTGCCCGAGGGTGGGAGTTTGCTCCTTTACAGAGTCGCTAGGAAAACACTCTGCATGGCCTGGACAGGCTGTCACGTCTGCTGGCAAAGCGGGTGTGAAAAGCACCCCCAACAACAGCGCTGGCGTGCACAGCTCTGTCAGCAGGCCAGCTGCCGCCACTCACTGCGCTGCCCAGAGAGGTTCCCCAGTCAGCCTAGAGCGACCTTGCAACACCGTGGCAGCAGCTGTGCCACTGGTGCAGATCTGGCCTAAGTGCCATCACCCCTGCATTCACCAGCAGCCAGCCACACAGATTTCTGGGAGAGATCTAGAGCAGAGAAGGAAAACTGCACAACCCCAGCGCTAACCCCCCGACAGCCTTTCCCCTCGCCTGGCTAACAGGGGCCAGGGACAGGAAAACACCTTCCTATGGCCAGAACAACTGCACCTTCTAGCGGGAAAGAGGTTACGGCGCAGTCACTCGAGAGGGAACTGAACCGTGCAGAACGCCAGTGTCTCAGGCTTGGCAGAGCAAGCTCAGAGCTATCAAGCAAGGTAGCCACCAAGTGTGGCAAAATGTCAGCGTCACCAGTACGCTCCTGCACATCTAAAAGAGAAAGTCTCTCCGATTCACCAGCAGATACAAGAGCTCAGAACATTTTCAAAGGTCAAAAATGCTGGACAGTTTATCATTCAATTTCCTTGCAAAACTCCCTCACGCAGACACAAACCATGAGATTGTTGGGTTTATGCTGAGATTGTCCAGCTGTGCTGTCAGTCGGCAGCGTTCCGGGGACGTGGCTGTAGCAGATTTCATCAACTCTGGAAAGGTCGGGAAAGATGGAGAGAGTCCTGGCTGAAGGGTTGGAGTTTGCAGGACTCACTTTGAAGACCATCCCCCTCCTCGCTCTGCAGAGTCCCTTTTCCCAGGCCCTGGCTAGCTTAAGAGCGCTCTCCGACCAGTATGCCAGATTACGCAATGCGTGTGCCACGCACCCACACGAAACTCTGCTTGGTTTGTCCCATAGCTATGGCGCTCAGGGCACGGAAAATCCACAGCCGTGCACCAGGAAGTTCCGCCAACCTAACCCCGGTGTAGACATGGCGGGGGCTCTCTCGAGGAGGCGGGGCAGCGCTGTCCATGGGGGGGTTCTCTCGGGGAGGCGGGGCAGCGCTGTCCATGGGGGGGTTCTCTCGAGGAGGCGGGGCAGCGCTGTCCATGGCGGGGGTTCTCTCGGGGAGGCGGGGCAGCGCTGTCCATCGTGAGGGTTCTCTCGAGGAGGCGGGGCAGCGCTGTCCATGGCGGGGGCTCTCTCGAGGAGGCGGGGCAGCGCTGTCCGTGGCGGGGGTTCTCACGAGGAGGTGGGGCAGAGCTGTCCGTGGCGGGGGTTCTCTCGAGGAGGCGGGGCAGCGCTGTCCGTGGCGGGGGTTCTCTTGAGGAGGCGGGGCAGCGCTGTCCATGGCGGGGGTTCTCTCGAGGAGGCGGGACAGCGCTGTCCATCGTGAGGGTTCTCTCGAGGAGGCGGGGCAGCGCTGTCCATGGGGGGGTTCTCTCGAGGAGGCGGGGCAGAGCTGTCCATGGCGGGGGTTCTCTCGAGGAGGCGGGGCAGCGCTGTCCATGGCGGGGGTTCTCTCGAGGAGGCGGGACAGCGCTGTCCATCGTGAGGGTTCTCTCGAGGAGGCGGGGCAGCGCTGTCCATGGGGGGGTTCTCTCGAGGAGGCGGGGCAGAGCTGTCCATGGCGGGGGTTCTCTCGAGGAGGCGGGGCAGAGCTGTCCATGGGGGGGTTCTCTCGAGGAGGCGGGGCAGAGCTGTCCATGGCGGGGGTTCTCTCGAGGAGGCGGGGCAGAGCTGTCCGTGGCGGGGGCTCTCTCGAGGAGGCGGGGCAGCGCTGTCCATGGCGGGGGTTCTCTCGAGGAGGCGGGGCAGCGCTGTCCGTGGCGGGGGTTCTCTCGGGGAGGCGGGGCAGCGCTGTCCGTGGCGGGGGTTCTCTCGAGGAGGCGGGGCAGCGCTGTCCATCGTGAGGGTTCTCTTGAGGAGGCGGGGCAGCGCTGTCCATGGGGGGGCTCTCACGAGGAGGCGGGACAGAGCTGTCCATGGGGGGGGGGGTTCTCTCGAGGAGGCGGGGCAGAGCTGTCCATGGCGGGGGTTCTCTCGAGGAGGCGGGGCAGAGCTGTCCATGGCGGGGGTTCTCTCGAGGAGGCGGGGCAGCGCTGTCCGTGGCGGGGGTTCTCTCGAGGAGGCGGGGCAGCGCTGTCCGTGGCGGGGGTTCTCTCGAGGAGGCGGGGCAGCGCTGTCCGTGGCGGGGGTTCTCTCGAGGAGGCGGGGCAGTGCTATCAATGGCGGGGGCTCTTTGGGCGGCGTTCCAAGATTTCCAGCTCCATCCCTCGGGAGGCTGGCTGCCTCCAGGGCGGGCGGGACTCAAACCCTCAACCTGTGGTTCCAGAGGCACGGGGCTGCAGGCTGGGGCAGACACTGGGGTGCCGGAAAAGCTCCCAGGCCAAGGTGAAAACCCCTGAATACTTATGGGAAGCAGGGCTTTGCCCCAGCATGGAGGACAGCCGCCTCCTCCTTGGAGGCCCAAGGGAAAAGCCTGTGCTGGGCGTGCCACAAGACTGGTCCTGGGGTGTCTGGGCTACTGCCTGACTCCAGCTGCAGCGACTCTACGGGCCCTCGAGACAGCCCCTTCTGCTCAGTGCTCAGACCCAAGCCCCACCCCCCAAGACAGCTGGCTACCCGACCTGCTAGCCCCCAACCTGCTAGCCCCTGCCCCGGCAAGCCAAAGCACCAGCTGCTCCGGGGGCCAGCTCACGGGCAGTCAGCAGAGGAGGTAGCCACGGGCAGGAGCTGAACAGATGGCAGGGGCAGAGGTGGCCACAGCCGGGGTGAATGGTGATGTGGAGGACGGCCACGGGGGAGCCGAGGGAAAGGACGGGGGATGCTGCGGCGCTAATACAGGTGGCAGGAGACAGGGCGCACAGCGCAGGGGCCACACTGATCCTCCCAGCAAATGCCAACGTTGCCTGTGGGATCAGTGCATCTTCCAGGGCCCTCAGGAGCTCAGCTGAGCCCTGGCCACCCAGCCCCTCTCCCTCCGCATGCTCCTCGCAATGGCCCTGCTCCCCGCGGGAGCAAGGTGAGCAGCTACCACCAGGCGGGCACCCCGAGGGTCCAGGAAAGGAGAAGGGAGGGCTGCCTAGCTCGGCACAGGCTGGGGGAGGTTACAAGTATGGCGTGTCTGCCGCCTCTCCACCCCACTACTGGAAAATGCAACCCCCCTGGCCTGCACCGCATGGCACCAAACCGGCTCTGCCGAACAAGGAGGCGGGGGACCTAGATGGAGAGCAAAGGGAGGTGGGCAGCCAGGCTCCTAGGGAGGAGGAAGGAGATGATGAAGAGTGGGGGAGCTGAGTGCTGGGAGGGAGAGGAGCAGGGACTGTGGAAGAGAAGGACAGGAGTGGGACTGGGAGCGAAAGGCAGGCAAGTGTGGGGTTTGCCAATGCAGCAGCTTTCCACGGTACAAACTCCTGCACAGAGCTGCCCGTGTAGCCACCATTCCAGCCCCCTACTATGGGATGGTTCGTGCTCACTCTCGTACGCAGAGGGAGAGACGTACGTGTGGAATGATTCGTGCTCTCTCTCGTACGCAGAGGGAGAGACGTACGTGTGGGCTGGTTCTTGCTCCCTCTCGTGCGTGGCGGGAGAGATGTACGTGTGGGATGGTTCGTACTCACTCTCGTGCGCGGCGGGAGAGACGTACGTGTGGGATGGTTCGTGCTCACTCTCGTGCGCGGCGGGAGAGATGTACGTGTGGGATGGTTCTTGCTCTCTCTCGTGCATGGCGGGAGAGATGTACGTGTGGGATGGTTCGTGCTCACTCTCGTGCGCAGCGGGAGAGATGTACGTGTGGGATGGTTCGTGCTCACTCTCGTGCGCAGCAGGAGAGACGTACGTGTGGGATGGTTCGTGCTCACTCTCGTGCACGGCGGGAGAGACGTACGTGTGGGATGGTTCTTGCTCTCTCTCGTGTGCGGCGGGAGAGACATGTATGGGATGGTTCTTGCTCTCTCTCGTGCACGGCGGGAGAGACGTACGTGTGGGATGGTTCGTGCTCACTCTCGTGCGCGGCGGGAGAGACATACGTGTGGGATGGTTCTTGCTCTCTCTCGTGCACGGTGGGAGAGATGTACGTGTGGGATGGTTCGTGCTCTCTCTCGTGCACGGCGGGAGAGATGTACATGTGGGATGGTTCGTGCTCACTCGTGCACGGCGGGAGAGATATACGTGTGGGATGGTTCGTGCTCACTCTCGTGCACCGTGGGAGAGATGTACGTGTGGGATGGTTCGTGCTCTCTCTCGTGCACGGCGGGAGAGATGTACGTGTGGGATGGTTTGTGCTCACTCGTGCACGGCGGGAGAGATGTACGTGTGGGATGGTTCGTGCTCACTCTCGTGTGCGGTGGGAGAGATATACGTGTGGGATGGTTCGTGCTCACTCTCATGCATGGCGGGAGAGATGTACGTGTGGGATGGTTCGTGCTCTCTCTGGTGAGTAGCGTTCCTACTCCCAGCAGTACAGTCGAGTCTTGGGCCATCCCACCAAACAAGTCATCTGCTGTGATGCTTCCTGGGCAAGGGGCAAATTCATGCAAGGAAAGACAAGTGCCCATCTTGCTGGCATGCTGTCCGGTATCCCGAACCCTTTCTCCTCCTGTAGGCGGGCAGGGACCTTACATTATACAAAGGACATTACAATCTGTGCCGAGAAGTGTTCTCGTGCACAGGGCCTGTCACTGCCTTACCGGATGCCTGCCACAGGAAGCAAAATGCAGGACAATGTAGCACTTTAAAGACTAACAAGATGGTTTATTAGATGATGAGCTTTCGTGGGCCAGACCCACTTCCTCAGATCAAATAGTGGAAGCTTCCACTATTTGATCTGAGGAAGTGGGTCTGGCCCACGAAAGCTCATCATCTAATAAACCATCTTGTTAGTCTTTAAAGTGCTACATTGTCCTGCATTTTGCTTCAACTACCCCAGACTAACACGGCTACATCTCTATCACTATGCCACAGGAAGGCAGAGAGCAGCCAAACCAAAGGAGGGCTAGGCACTGGCCCATTCTGCTCGCACACTGGGTAGGTGCGATACTGGGTCTCCTGCTGCAGGGCTTGCCCCAACCTCGCACCATTAGAGACCCAAGCAGACCTAATGCAGGAACAGGTTCTTACACGTCTCCTCCTGCAGCGCTGCTGCTGCTTCTCCTTCTTCCAATGCCTCTGCTGCCACAGCCGCGCAGACTTGCCAGTGCCCTTTGGTCCCTTCTCCTCCCAACGTGTCTTTCCACGGGACGTGGACGGTCACATTTCCGAGGTCCAGAGTCCTTGTTTGGCTGTTCTCATGTCCTTTCCATGGGTTCTTGATTTCACTCAGATCACTTCCTCCCAACTAATTCATCCATGTTGGTCAAAACCAGAACCAAATAAACACCCCCCTCGCTGTTCCCTGAGTCAGCCAGCTGGCCGCTACACACACTAAGAATCTCCGGGGTGGATTATGTTTTGTTGCAAGAGTCTTCCAACAGAGACCAGGAAAGTTAACACCCTCCATCAATTCTAGCTTGTGTGTGAGCTAACTCTGCCACCTGCTTGACACATGATTCATCTACTTCCTCTTCTTGATTTCATGGCCTGTAATAGACCACCACCTAACACTGCTCTTATTCGCTTCCCTTATTATCCTCACCAAGAGACTCCCCGGAGGTCTGTTGCTCACTTCCCCTTTGGCCTTGGAGCAGGTGGATATATTCTTGACGTACAGTGCAACGCCGCCTCCTTTTGGAACAAACTATGTATGTAAATGCTGCTACCCCAATCACGAGAGTGATCCCACTAGGTCTCTGTCATAAGATAAATAAGTCATAATTGTCTTCATATACTATGACTTCCAGTCCATCCTGCTTGTTCCACCTACACCTCGCATTTGGTACAGACATTGAAGACATTTTGCAGACTGTCCTATTATGTTTCTTTTTGCCTTTTTCATGAGGTTATAATTTCTAGATCTTTCTCCAGAAATTAGCCCTTCCCCTTCTTTCCGTTATTTGAGTCTAGATGCATGACTGGATTTTGTTGACTATCCCCAGTAGGATGTCATAGAATCATAGAGCTGGAAGAGACCTCAGGAAGTCATGAAGTCCAGCCCCCTTCCCAAGGCAGGACCAATCCCAACTAAATCAACCCGGCCAGGGCCCTGTCAAGCTGAAACTTAAAAACCTCTAGGGATGGAGATTCCATCACCTCCCTAGGTAACCCATTCCAGTACTTCACCACCCTCCTAGGGAAATAGTTTTTCCTAATGTCCAACCTAGACCTCTCTGTAGTTTTAAGCTCTCATTATCTGATTAGTCAGGTGAGGTCCAAAGAGTCTCTTCCCAGTATTTGATAGACAGGGTCCACCCTCTTTATATAATGTCATATAGAAAGTGTGTCTAGCCTGACATAAGTGGAAAATACCTTCGGATATGCTGCTTTCTGTATTCCAAGTAAATAGAGCTCCTTGCAACACCAAAGTACAGGGTGCGGTTCTAACACAACAGATTACAACTTAGGTAAAATGCCACAAATGTAAACTAAATTACTTTCCGGTAAATGCCTGCCCCCTACAGAAGGCTGTGCTGCTGGCTGAAGAGAAATTCAAAAGCATGTGTTCACTGACTAGATCAACTACAAAAAAGAACTTTGTCATAAACATGACCAAGCCAGTAATCACACTGTGGATCCCTACAGCGACGGGAAAGACATTGCAAGATGCTACACACCTAACTCCAGTGTAGTAGGCTAGTCTTATGGTACTTGGGAAATGCTATACTCTCAGCATTAGAGACCGGGGTTGTGATGCTCAACACACACCAAGGGAGAGAGTTCAGGTTCAGAAGGCAGCCTCAGGAGATACATTTTGTTATTGTTGTGTCCTATGATATAACCATAATGTCCCTTTAACAATGGAAATTCTATACAAATTCAGGTGATTGAGAAACCAAGAGGGAATATTTCATAACACAGAGCCAGAGTATTCACCACCTTAATTCCCTAAGCAATACAGAAAAGAAGATCTAGAACAGTAAAACCCTTTTATAACTTTTACCTTTTGGATATCTTTGTTTCACTGACTGCAGTGTAACTACATTTTTAAGTATACAGTTAAATTAGTCACATACACACACACAATGTCATTCTTTGGCTGGGTGTGTTAGATGATTTCACAAGAAAACTTATACGGTAAATGTCATATCTTGGTTAAACCAAACCTCATTTTCCTTGGACTATGAAAGCTCTTCCATGACAAATTTCCAACTTTCTAATCTCAGCCATGTCAGCAGCGGACTATTTTTAATAAAGTTGCATTTTTCATTTAATCTATAAACATTCAAAGTGTTCTTCCCACTCTCACTCTCAAAATGATTTCTGCTCAAACTTTCATAAACAAACAAAACCTTTTAGCCAAAGAACAAGACAGAAAATCTTCAGCCAAAAGTGGAAGCTTCAGAAAGTTACAAGAAACAAATGATGAGTGGAAACATTTGTGCCGATTTCTCCCAGGCTTACTGTAATGTGTTGGAAATGCGTGGAAATCAACAAGCAGCACAAGCAAATGACAGACAACGAGCTGGGCCTTTAACTCATCAGAAAATCAGATGCTGTTTGTAGCTCTTCACTGTTTATGTAGAACACTGGAACGGGATGAAATTCTATGGCCTGTCTGATTAGATCAACCTGCCCTAGGATTCTTTCTGGATTTAAAATCTATGGATGACAGCTCAGAGCAGTGGGCCATCTGTGTCTGAACGTAGATGGTACCAGTAGGGATGTAAGATCACATATAACTGGTTAACCGGTTAAGGGATTAAAGGAAAGATGGGAGGGGAGGGACTGGAGTGCCCTCCTCTGCTGCGGACAAGGGCTGCTTCAGTCAGCCGGAGCAGGATCTGCCTGCGGCACACTGCCCAGGTGGGGCTGACTACAGACCAGGGCTGCCTGGGGTGGTCTCAAGGAGACTGGAGCCCCCTGCCAGCTGCTCCAGCACCTACCGGTGAACTGGTGCACCGCTCCCATCCCTCCTGCAGCGCTGCTCCCATCCCTCCACTAGCGCCACTCCCATCCCTCCAGTAGCGCCGCTCCCATCCCTCCCGTAACAGAGGCTGCTGAGGAAGATGTGAAGGAGCCCACAACAATGGCTCATTAGTGAATAACCTCTCCACAGGGGATCCCACTTTCTCCCTACCACCAGACAGTGAGTAACTCACACCTCTGCTTTGAACACAAGCCCCCAAGACACAGAACCATTTCCAGTCTGAGAGGTCGCCATGGTAAACACCATTCCCAGTGGCTTCCCAGTATTTATGGCACACAGGGAGATTTAAAACCAGAAGGCTAATTATTTCCATCCCAATCCTGAAACCTCCTATTTCTACTAAATCCTTTTGGATAAACATGAAAGCAGTAGGCTAGGGAGGGGCATCCTATCCTTTTGCTTCATAATTGCAGTTGACTGTTTTCCTAAAGTTCACTTGGCTTTCCAAGAGGTCCTTCATTCCCATGAGAGGCATTCTTCTGCGTTAAGCAATTAGACCCTGAAACATACCCAACCATGTACAGCACTATTATGGATTTTGATTAAGTATCTTTCTCAGTCGCAACATCTATGACATCATCTGACTTTAACACTGCAAGTTCACTCCTCCTGATGCATCTTTCTCTGGAGAGAAAGCAGGCTCCTGGCCAGTAGCCAATCACAGCCCTCCCATTTCTAAAGCACATTTCTTCAAGCAAGGCAGCGGCACTTGATGAAACCCAGGTTCATGCTAACTGTGAAGTGTGATCTCACTCTCTCTAAAATCTGTGTAATTTGCCAAGCAAAACAAAAGCATCCAAAATATTCCCTGACAGCTGAAAACATTTCCCATGGGCAAAGGGGTGTTTTGCCCCCACCCCACCCTCTCTTATTAAAGGCACTATCCCCTCATGGATTTCCTGTAGGGTTCAGACCTGCAAGGACTTCCAAAAGTCCACAAGGTAGCTTATGCAGGAAGTCAGAGTTTGAAATCAGAGCCTTCACTACAGCCATTAAGTACAACTCTACAGAGAAGAGGCAGTTTAGTAACAAATTTATACTAGCCCCCTCAGAAGTGATCCAAACTCTATCTGCCACGCCTTTTTGCTTTAAGCTAAGGCTGAGAAAGAATCATAGAATACTGACCCCTACGGAACCCCACTTGTTCTGCCCTTCCAGCATGACTGGGAACCGTTAATAACTACTCTGGGAACGGTGATCCAGCCAGTTATGCATACACCTTAAAGTAGCCCCATCTAGATTCTCTTTCCCTATCGAATTGATGAGCAGGTCATGCAAGACCATATCAAATGTCTTACTGAAGTCTAGCTATGTCCACGGCTTCTCCCTTATCCACAAGTCTTGTTATCCTATCAAAGAAAACAATCAGATTGGCTTGACATGATTTGTCCTTTACAAATCCATGCTGGCTGTTACCTGTCACCTTATTATCTTCCAGATGTTTGCAGATGAATTCCTTAATTACCTGCTCCATTATCTTTCCTGGCACAGAAGGGAAGCTGGCTGGTCTGTAGTTTCCTGGGCTGTTCTTATTTCCTTGTGTTTCGGGGGAATAAATGCTGCATGAGCAGAACAGATGCAACCTGGGTTATCTACAATTTTACCATTAAAATAGATTTTCTTAAATAACGGTAAAACAGCCACACCAGCAGTTGAAGTAAGACTCCCAGAAAAAGGGAGTCGAGCCGAGCCTCTAGACATTCTGTGATCTGATATCCAAGTACACAGGCTCCTCCATACACCGCAGTCGCCTTGTAAGAGCTTGGGTCACTAACATTTAAGGTGAAGACACAGTCTCCAGGCACAGACAAAATTCCCAATGAAAAAATGAAACAAGAAGTTAGGTCCCAGTACTGACCACTGTCAGCAGTGCCCTAGCTGGACCATGTGCCCATTATTGGTGACCCTGATCTGAGATCAGGTGGAATGGTAACCCATCGGATTAGTAAGCCAAACGAGTCTTTCCCAAGAAGTACCAGCTACCCTATGAGCCACTACTCACTGTTACGGTTTTCAGTGACATCTCGTACGGAAGTTTTCTCCTTGAATTGCAGAATGTACCATTTTGAATGGTCATTCGCTTGGTCCCATGCAACTCCTTACTTTATACATGTTGCGCCAAAGATACCTACCAAACTCATTTCACAGGACAAATTCATGGCAGTGGCCTTGAGAAGACCTGCGACGAGGATTAGAAATCCAGGGCAATGGATCAATTGAACAGGTAACAGTCTCACAGACTGAAGACTTACTATAATTTACACAACAAGAACTGGATGACATTGTGTGATTAGCATGTCTTCTGAGGCTGCAAAGAACCCCAAAGGCAAGTGAAACCAAGGGTAAAAGGTGGCAATGTTACCGATGTTTCGTTTTCAGATTAAAAAGTCCTTCTCCATACGAACATGTAATGATTTGGTTTAACCTGACAATCACATGATTACAGAGTGCAAGATGAAGGAAAATTTCTTGAGAATATCGCTACCCATCGACAATGGTTAATACCACCAAATAAATGAAATTTTTTCAACCTCGGCAAAGCACCTTGTTTTCTCAGGAGACTAGACAGGAGGTGGATATAAAGCACCAAGTTACTGACAGGAAAAGACCCCCTTCTTTTGTTAACGCACAGGTGGGAGGGGCTGCTGAGGTTAATTCTTTGTTCACAAATACACTATAAAATGTCTTACAAATGTTTTGAGTAAGCAAATTGCAGACACAATCCCTCATGGAAACAAGCATGAGCATGGCAAACTCCAGAAGCACAATGATAACAAACATTCAGAAAACGAAACAAACGCATCCCCACTCCCTTTTCATTGCTTCCCACAACTGCTCATTTAAACATTAAATGCTCCAGCAAAGACCTTCACAATTCTCTCATATGCCAAGTCCCCAACTGGAGTAGCCAGCAAGACGGACTTCTCTGTTCTGGCATTAATCCCGATTCATTGATTAAGCAATGAAACATCCTGTTTAACTGGGTAGCAGGCTGGGGGACCTCTGCTCCAGAGCACTTGTAGCAGCCCCTGCCTGCAACGCGCCCGGGCCTGCCAGACAGGGGATGCTTCGGTTGGGCTGACACACCTATGTGCAGTGGGCCTCACGGGGCTGGAGCAGCACCCTGCCCACAGTGGTCAGGGAATGGCTCCAGCCCTCACCAGTTAACCAGAACTGCCACGCCTCACATCCCTACTCACAAGTACATCTTAGTTGTACTGCGCTCAATCTCCATCGACTCACACAAGCAGGTGGCATATCATTGACACAGGAGCCCGAGGTTCATGAACATAAAATCAGCCACACTGGGACAGATGAAAGGTCCACAGAATCCTAGCACACTAGAACTGTAAGGGACCTTAAGGGGTGATCGAGTCCAGTCCTCTGCCCTCACAGCAGGACCCAGCAGCATCTAGACCATCCCTGACAGGTGTCTGTCCAACCTGCTCTGAAATGTCTCTAGTGATGGAGATTCCACAACCCCCCAGGCAATTTATTCCAGTGTCCAGCCACCCTGACAGGTAGGAAGTTTTTCCTAATGTCCAACCAAAACTCTCCTTGCTGCAGTTTAAGCCCATTGCTTCTTCTCTTTTCCTCAGAGGCCAAGGAGAACAATTTTTTTTCCTCCTCCTTATAACAATCTCTTAGGTATTTGAAAACTGCTCTCATGTCCTCTCTCAGACTTCTCTTTTCCAAACTAAACAAGCCCAGTTCTTTCAGTCTTCCCTTATAGTTCATTTCCTCTAGAACTTTCATCATTTTTGTTGCTCTTCTCTGGACCCTCTCCAATTTCTCCACATCCTTCTTGAAATGCAGTGCCCAGAACTGGACACAGTACTCCAGCTGAGGTCTAATGAGCGCAGAGTAGAACAGAAGAATTAATTTCTTGTGTCTTGCTCACAACACTCCTGTTAATGCATCCCAGAAATATCATGTTTGATTTTTTTGCAACAGAGTCTGACTCAATGTTTAACCTGTGGTCCACCATAACCCCTAGATCCCTTTCTGCAGGACTCCTTCCTAGACAGTCGCTTCCCATTCTGTATGTGTGAAATGGATTGTTCCTACCTGAGTGGAGCACTCTGCATTTGTCCTTATTAAACTTCATCCTGTTTATCTCAGACCATTTCTCCAATTTGTCCAGATCATTTTGAATTATGACCCTATCCTCCAAAGCACTTGCAACCCCTCCCAGATTGGGATCATCTGCAAACTTAATAAGCGTACTCTCTATGCCAGTATTTAAATCATGGATGAAGATATTGAACAAAACTGGTCCCAAAAGAGACTCCTGAGGAATCCCACTTATTATACCCTTCCAACAGGATTGTGAACCATTAATAACTACTCTCTGAGAATGTTATCCAGCCGGTTATGCACCCACCTTACAGTAGCCCCATCTAGGTTGTATTTCCCTAGTTTATTGATAAGAAGATCATGCGAGACCATATCAAATGCCTCACTAAAGTCTAGGTATCCCACGTCAACCTCTTCTCCCTTCTCCACAAGGCTTCTTATTCTATCAAAGAAAACTCTCAGATTGGTTTGACATGGTTTGTTCATTACAAATCCATGCTGGCTGCTACCTATCACCTTATTATCTTCCAGATATTTGCAGATAAACTCCTTCATTACTTGCTCCATTATTTTTCCTGGCACAGAAGTTAAATGGACTGGTCTATAGTTTCCTGGGTTGTTCCTGATTCCCTATTTATAGATGGGCACTACATTTACCCTTTTCCAGTCTTCTGGAATCTCTCCCGACTTCCGTGACTTTTCAGAGATGATAGCTAAAGGCGCAGACACCTCCTCTCTCAGTCCCTGGAGTATTCTAGGAGCATTTCATCAGGCCCTGGTGACTTGCAGACGTCTAACTTGATCCCATCCAGCCCAGTGTCTGTCTGCCCACAGTGGCCAATGAAAGGTGCCCCAGAGGGAGTGAACAGAACAGGGAATCACCAAGTGATCCCTGCCCTGTTGCCCATTCCCAGTCTCTGACAAACAGACGCCAGAGACACCCTCCCTGCCTAGCCTGGCTAATAGCCATTGATGGACCTGACCTCCATGAACGTATCTAGTTCTGTTTTGAACGCTGCTAATGTCTTGAATCCAACTACATTCACCTCCTGGACCACTTGGGATTAAATCAAGAATTGCCTCACCTCTTGTCGGTTCCAGAACCAGCTGCTCCAAGAAGCAGTCATTTATGGTATCAAGAAACTTTGTGTGTCTGGCCCTGTCCTGGGGTGACATGTTCCCAGTCAATATGGGCACAGTAGAAATCCCCCATGATTATTGAGTTTTTTTATTTGTACAGCATCTCTAATCTCCTTTAGCATTTCAGAGTTAGTATCAGCAGCCTGGTCAGTTGGTCTGTAATATATATCTACTGCTATATTCTTATTACTCGAGCATGGAATTATTAGCCACAAAGATTCTAGGGAACAGTTTGGTTCATTTAAGATTTTTACTTCATTTGATTCTATACTTCTGTCACATGTTGTGCTGATCCTCCACCAGCATGACCTGTTCTGCTCTTCCGGTAGATTCTGTACCCTGGCATGACTGCGTCCCACCGATTATCCACATTCCACCGAGTTTCTGTGATGCCTGTTATACCAATATCCTCAGTCAGAACGGGGCACGTGAGATCACCCACCTTAATATTCAGACTTGTAGTGTTTGCATATGAGCACTAAAACCTTGTCACTGTTTAGCTGCCTGTTATTTCCTGATATGATTAAATGGAACTCTTTTCCATTGGGCTGTTCCTCTTCAGGTCTTACCCGTCTTTCCTCCTCTCCTCTTTACTAGGACTGAGAGTTTCTCTATTAATAGACTCCTGCCCCACAAGGGATGTTCCTGTCTGATCCAAATGCTCCTCTGCACCTGTCAACTTTCTCCCAGCCCTTAGTTCCTTTATTTAAAAACTGATGTATGACCTTTATAATGTTAAGGTCCATTCTGGGGTGGAGCCCACTCTTCCTGGACAAGCTCCCCCATTCCCCAAAATGTCTGCAGTTCCTAGTAAATCTAAACCCCTCCTCCCTACACCATCATCTCAGCCACTCATAGAGCCCCTGCAGTGCTGTGCGTGGAACTGGGAGCATTTCAGAGAACACTCCCATTTCAAAACCAGACAGAACAATTGCAGGTGGCATCTAATTCCTCAGCTCCGTTACAGACACAGAGACTTAGCGCTAAACTGGCACTGAAAGGACTGGCAACAAGACAACAACATTTGAACAAACTAATCAGACTTCACACAATCCGTCCTTGCTGGGCACCAAGAGACACATCCAAACAGAGGAATGGGTCAGTTACAAGCGGCCTCAATGCCAAGGTCTCCTCTGATGTTCCCCTGCTTTCAAACAGACCCTCCTGGGAGAGTCTGAAGTACCCTGAAGAACAGGCATGACCAAGGTTCAGATTTTGTCATGGTGTGATTTAGTAAAAGTCAGGGGTAGCTTGCGGACAAGGCACACAAATCCACGGAAGCCTGTGACCTATGACATTTACTAAAAGTAATGGGGTGTGGGCTGCCCCAAACCTGCCATCTTGGCTTTAGAGAATTCCTCTAGTATTTCCTTCTAAAAAATACTCAGCTGCCCATACAATTACAAACACACGTCTCACTTTCTGCTGCTGGACAAATGACAGCAGTGTCTAGCTAGCTGAGGAAGCACTTGTGAAGTGATAAATAATTGCCACGGCAGATCTCTGCTACAGTGAGCTCTGAGTCTGTTGGTAAGTTGGGCACAAACAACATGCACGTGAATTGAGACAAATGCAAGCTCACACAAGCAGGAGTCCATATGAACAAGCAGGAGTCCATATGAACAAGCAGGAGTCATACTCAAAGCATCAGAGGCTGCACACAGGAAAGCAATGGCCCAAAAAAGGACTTTATAGAGCCGTGGGGTCCAACACGCCAGCCACTAGACACATGTGGGTATTTAGCTGGTTGAGTGTGGCTAGCTCGCTAGTAGTGGCTACTGCTTCAGAGCCGTTTGGGCACCACGGTTGTAGATAATCAACTGAACATGAACCCTTACTGTGATCCAATGGCAAAAAGAGCTACTGTAACACCAGGAAGTACGAACAGAACGCCCAATGCGAGTGGTGATACTGTCTCTCTACATGGCATGTCTGCGACTACTCTGGGAATAGGGTCTCCAGTTCTGGGGTTCACACTTTAGAAAAAACGTACTGGAAAATTGGTGCAGTTCTGAGGAGCCACGAGAATGTCCTGCCCTTGACACGAGAAAGGGAAGCAGCTTGCTCTACCTATTTTATAGAAAAGAAGGTGAAAAAGAGACGACTTGACAACAGTCTACAAAGTACCTTGTGTGCAGAGCTGTCGCCGTGTGTGTCTCCGGACATTAGAAAGAGCAGATACGCTGGATCTAAGGCTTGTTACAACAATCCATAACCACTAACAACCTCCCCACCTACCTCCCACCGGGACTGAAGGGATGTTCACTAACCCTTCACCTTGAACAGTACTTCTCCTAATGCTCAACTCTCTGTTCTACCTCATCGTTAGCTCTGACACTCAGAATGTTCCCCAGCTCTAAGCAAGCCCCAAAGCTGGTCCAATAAGAGGGATTACTTCATCCACCTTATCCCTACGAAGTACCCTCACAAGCAGAAGATGCTTGATACTAGATACTGATACAATCTGGCAGACAAAGGAGTTGCAAAAGCCAGTGGCTAAAAGACAAACATTGAAAATGATCGTATAGGGAATAAGATGCAATTTTTAATAGGAAGTGTAATTAACCATCGTAACAGACCAAGGGACACTGGTGCATTTTTCACCACTTGGAACTTTTAAAGCAAGAGTGAACATCTTTCTAAAGGCATCTAGCTCAACCCCAAATGGTGAAAGTAGACACGGAAGTTATTGGGTGAAATTATATGGCCTGTGCTATGCAGGAGACCAGGCTAGAGGACCACAATCGCCCCGTTGGGGCTCAAAATGTCTGACTCTATGCTAAAGATAACATTTCTGAAAGAGAAGCTTTACTTACATCCCTTAAGCCCAGCCAACGAGGACACAACTGACCCCCTAAAAATATATAGCAGATTAACTCTGGCTCAGCACATCTCTATATGCCGAGTGACCAATACCAGGATTTTGGGAGAGCAAACTGCTTGCAAAGGCAGGAAGCAATTCTAGCTAGACGAGTCGCCATAAACCGACCTGGACAAGCAATACAAGAATGCTGCACATTTCGGCCACAAGGAGCAGGCTGATGAGGACTAAAGCCTGCATTCCTTTCCCTGACCACGCAGGGTAGGGACACATCTTGTAGCACATTCATCAATGAAACCACTGTACCCTTATTATTATTATGTAATTGCTGCTGGTGTGCTCAGCACGGTACAGCCCACAAAATATAGAGAGCCCCACCCAAGGAGCCTGGGGTCTCAGAAAGAGATGCACTGTGAAGACCAAAAGAAGGATCAGCTTTCAACCTGGTTTTGGCATTCTTAATGCCTGGGTTGGCTCTCTTGTGAGCACCACATGAACATGTGCATCTACAGGAGGACCCTGAGGCTGAAGGTTTGACAAACCAGGATGAAAGGGGCTTGACAATTGGCTGAAGAGCTGAGATTCACTGAACTGTGGCTGGCTGCGTCAGAAGCCATGGTAGCCACCAAACAAGCTGTCACAGGAGATTCCGTCCATGATAGAGCAATAAGGGGCTTGATTATCAATGGCTGCCCAGTCTCAAGAGCTCGTTGGTCTTCTCAGGGCTATGAGAGGCTCTCACGGGCACTAGTCCAGGAGGGACACGCGGGCGAGGCTTCCGTTTCATTTTTGAGGCTCGGGGGAGAATTTTCATTTCTTTTTAACTCTCTGTTTACCAGGAAGAGAGATCAGAACTGGACAGCTACATGGTGACTTACCTCCAAAAGCCCCAGGTCACACTGCCTTTGGTGCAACTCAGAGACTCTTTAGTCCCTTAGAACAGTTTAGTATTTACTTCCAATCTGTATTGGTGACAATCGTTGAGCTACCCAAAGATAACACAGCTGATAGCTGTAGAAACAGCACTTGAATGTTTACTTAGCTACTTGCAATACAAAACACACTGGCACCTGGATCATAGGGAAGCACACAAAACACACACACATCATTTCAGGGACATCATGAAAAACCCGGACTAAAGAAGCAGAAAGAGGTAAAGGACAATCTCAGACATAGAAATTCATCTGCAGATCTCTCCATTTGGCTCTGCAAGTGCCTCTCTCTCCATGAGGAGACAGCTGTTCCTCCGGGGTAGTCAGTGCCCGGGGACTCTCTTAGGCTTTCGATGCACTAATAATTCTTTAACATCTTCCCATAATCTTTGGTCTCTTGCTCTTGATGCAAATTAGGATCCAAAAAACGTGGCCATTGGTAAAAGTCTACATTTGACATGTGTGTCCTTCCATTGTCAGACAGACGCACCCTGACAGGGACGGGGCCTGTTGACAAAGCAAGTCAGCGCTTATTTTCTCAATCTGTGCTTAGACATCACTAGTGTGAGGTCAATGCTGGGCCACGGCTGGCACAAACTCACTACTGGCCAACTGCCCATTCCTTTCCATAAACAATGTATTTAGAAATCAAAGCAGCTGATTGGCTATTGGCCACGTATCAGGCTCATGCCTCAGTTGACATGTGCCCTGCCTTAGCTTTTCCACCCCACAAGGTCACTTTTGAAGAAGCCTCCTTCTTTAAATCCTTTGACATTGTACCTGAGCTAATCCAAGCTCCACGGGGCTAGAGAAGACCTCTGTTGGGCCCTGGGCCTGCCCCTCAGTTAATGGAAGCCATGCCCAGGAGGTCAAACACAAAGCGAATTTAAAGAAAGAGCAATGCTGGCCACTGCACAGAGGATTGATTTTTTCCCTGGACTCCACACATTTTGGCTGAAACGATTTTTAGTGCAGCAAGCAGCATATTCCAAGCGCCCGAAAAGAGCACCTTTGCCTTGGCAGCTGACCTGCACGTGCAATGAAATCCCAAAGCCAGTTTCCCCTGAACAGTGGAGAGGTAGTGGGGGAAAGCAGAGAGCATGCAGAAAAGAAAACCCGGAGAGAGCTGAGGGAGAAAGTGTAAAACAATCATCCTGAACCAGCTCCAGGCTGCTCTAATGGAATTAGGGTCACCCTGACAGATCACCGAGAAAATTTAATAATTTCTCCGCAGCAGTCTGTCAAAGTCGTAGGAGGGTTCTGCCAAACTAGCACTCTGTACATATCTCACGCATCTAACCCTCCCCCCCCCCCACACCCTTCCACTCATCTTTGCCCCCAGAAATGGGGGTGATGCTGGAACCCTTGCTCCCCTTACAGTGCTGGCCTCACGATTCCCATGTTTCTGAAACGTTCCATCTTTGCACTGCCCCCAATTCTGGGGCGCTTCCCTTGCCGGTGTGTGAGGCTTTGGGGAACTCAATGCCAGGGAAGCCAAAAGAGTCAATTCCCCGCTCTAATTCCTCCCTGCAATACACAGCCAGCCTGTTTCATCTCACCCGTCAGCGGCGCGCCATGTGACAGTTGCCTAATTGTCAGAAAGCGGCAGCCGCAGCACAACAATCTACTGTGACAACAGAGTTGGGAAGCGAGCAAGCCCAGGCCGCAGCCAGAGACCCGACACAGCAAACCATGCGCACCGCCACTTTGCCCTCAGTTACCGACCTTTTCTATCAACATGAATTTCACAAGCCAAGAGCAGGGATCCCATCTCCCTGCTCGGTCATCTCGCCTCGGGCCTCCCCAGAGATTAATGGATTCTGACACCTCTCTCACGCCCTCCCAAATGGAGACGGAACAGCCACGATGCCCCCAATGTTACTTCTCACCGACCTAGGCATCAGGCTACGGCAGGGGCGCTCACACCTCACCTCACGCTCCGGCCCTGTCCTTCACAACAAGGTACTGCACAGCATTGCACAGTCAATGCGCTCAGCCTCAGCGGCAGGTCCATGTCCATCGCCAGATAACGCACTCCCCTTCTCTGGAAACCTAACTGCTCCCAAAGCTGCCTGCTCTGTGGACAGGAAAGTGTCGCCTTTTCGCTTCCTTCCTTTCTGACCCTCAGATGCTGTGAGCCAGACCAATTTGTTCTGAACAGTGTCACCCCGCCATTCAAACGAGAGCAAGGGGGTGGAATAAAAGGCAAATTGGCGGTTAGAGCCACAAACGGGGACTGCAGTAGCTGTAGCTGGGAGCTCTAGGGCCCTTTTAAATCACCGGGCCCCAGGGCAGCTGCCCCTTTTGCTCCCAACCAGAAGGGCAGCCAACAAGGGAGCAGTGCTTTAAGGTCAGCTGCAGACGGGCCTGTACCGGTGGCTGGATCTTGCCAGTGTGCCCTACCGGCCTGGTCCAGCCCACTTTCACCCCTGCGAAACTCGGACAGGTCCTAAGATCCCCCCTCACCTCCTGGTTCTGTACTTGCTGGAACCCGGCGCTTTATTCTTCCTGGAAGAGCAGGGCCAATTCTCCACGAGGACAAAGTCTGCACATGCCCGCTTGTTCTCTCTCGACTCCACAGCAGGCGAAGACTAAGATGGTGCGTTTAAATGTCTGCTGCCAACAGCAGCCAGGGGAGCTGTGGCAAAATGACCATCCCCAGCTTCCTCGGGGAAGGGCTATTGTTGGCAAATCAATTTCTCAACTTTCCTCCTATTTTCCCTCCTGCTCCATCACCTCACTGCCCCTCTTTGCTCAGGCCAAATAGCTCTGCATGCTTTCCCTCCTGCCTCACGCCCAGGCTCTCACCAAGACCTACCAGGGCTTCCTCTGAGGTTTCTACATTTGTAGCTCAATTGCAAACTGAAGGGACAGGGTGGAAGCGGGGTGAGAAGCCGCTATCTCTGTAACTAGCTACGCTGGCAGAGCATCACAGCCATCCAGCTCCAAACATGGCTTTTTAGTTTGCATGGAAAGCTGAGACTCTGTCTGCACGCTGACTTCCTCACAGGGCTCAGTCCCCATTGATTTCAGTGAGATTCCTGGGTGCGAAGCCTTTCAGAACAAAAGGAAGCCTCTGGCAGATGTGAGTGGCAGCCCGGAGCGATGCAGAGAGACAGGATCCAGCTGCCAGCCAGAGCACTATTCCTATTCCCCATCCCCTCTCCCAGCCAGCGCAGGCGCCAGACAGCTCTACCAGAGACTGAACTCTTCAATTAGCCGGGCTCCGACTTCTTTCTGCCCCACGTGCAGGCTCAGACCAGCAGGCTTGAAAGTCACCCCACTCCAAAATAAGCAGCGGACAGGGAGGTAGTGACTTGGCAGCTGCCCTGTGTCCAGGGAGACTAAGAAGAAGGGAAACTGTGTCATGATACGGAGGGCGCTGCCTTCCGATTGGCCCCACAAGTACATCTAGGCCTGACGGCCTCGGACAGCCGCCCAAGCTGAGTGATGAACTCCAGGCTGAAAAACGAGCCTGTGGGGCTTTTCTGCATTGCACTAGCGCCTTCGTGCAAGCACTCCCGCAATGAATTCCCAGGGGCCTAGTTAGCCAAGTTGCTCCGCCCCTTTTTGTTCCTTCCGGATGGGGCCAATCACGCGGGGATGGTGGCTCCAGAACACAGCAAGCAGGGTGCTGGTGGGCACAGGTTACAAACACGGTGGCGCTACTGAAATATTCCACCATCGCGCTGTGCAATGCAAACCTAGGAGAGCTACTGCAGGGCCTCCGCACCACTCCCCAGCAGCTCCCACCCATTCAAAGATCCCAAGGCCAGAAGGGACCACTGTCATCATCTATCCTGACACCCTCTGCCAGCCCCGCCCCACTGCGACACAGGCTGGAGATCTGCCCCCCAAATCCCTTCTGAAGTAGAGCAGATCTTTAAAAAACTCCAGTCTTGGTTTGCAGATTGTCAGTGCTGGAAAATCCACCACAACCCTTGGGACATGGCTCCACTGTACAATTATCCCCACTGACAAACATTTGCACCTTTTCCCTCTCTGAATCTTCCACTTCCAGCTTCTGATCATATTGGACCTCTCCCTGCGGCACTGAGGAGCCCAATGCTCCATTTCTACCCCCTTGCACGCACTTACGAACTGCGACCAACCCACCTCGTACTCTCTCGTCTGTTAAGTTAAGAAGATGGCTCCCCTTTGACCCTCGTCGTAAGGAGGGCTCTCCAATCCTTTTCATGGGTCTTCTCTGAAACCTCTCCAGTACCAGCCACCTGACTGGCAGACTTCAGCAGCAGCGTGGTGTTCTCAGGATTAATGGAATGAATAAAAGTTTGGGGAAAATAAAGGGGAAATTCCCTGTGTCCTACTTACAGCACCTCCGTCGCCAGGACAAACGTTTTGTTTAGTCCTCTATAACTGAGAAAACTCACAGTCACTGGACAGATTGCTCCCCAAAAACCACATCGCTCTTATCGACACTTTGTTTTTCCAAGTGACAGAACAGGACAAGCTCCCCGGCATGTGCTGTTTAACCACACTGGCCACGTGAGACCATTATGCCTTGGCCAAGAGGGTGACTATTGATGGAAGAAAACATGTCAAGTTTTTGCATTACAGTTTAAATGTTACTTACTGTCTGCTGCCGCCAAAACGATCAAGCAGCACAGAACCACTGCCGGCACAATGGCGACTGGCATGCAGAAGTTAGGCACCATATTCCAAAGCAGCGCCAGTCCTCCTCTGTCTGAAGCAACTGGCCCGGACATCCAGCATCAGCGATGCAGACTCACTTCTACAAACAGAGAAGGAGAAAATGGATCAAACTCAAGTTCAAGAGAGGAAAATTAGACCATGGTTAGAGCCCAGCAAATCCATGTACATCCACAGCTCATTTGGGGGGAGCATGGGTGCAGATTCCAATTTTGTATCTGGAACCCTGCGAATATGAGGATATCTGCTTTATCTCCACTGGCTTTGGCATGCACGGATATTTGTGGATGGTCTCTGCAGATGTGGGTACCAGTTTTGTATCTGCACAAGGCTCTGGCCATGCCATTTATCACCCCAAATCACAGATAAATATACACATCACACCCCCAGATTTTTTAAACATAGATTTAAGCAGCTTTCCTATTTTAACAACACTGCTGATGGTGCCTTGTGGTGTGACACCCTCCCCCGGGTTACACACCGGCGAGTTTGGCCCTGGGCCCTGCCCGAAGCACTGCGTACAGACTACGAGCATTCTGGAAGGCAAGGGGGCATGACACTACCCAGAGCACTCCTGCTGCTCACAAGCATTTCAGAGAAGGGCTCCGGTCCTAGCTTTGGCGTCAGAGATTCTGGATGTTCTTCCTGTGATTACTGTGTTGAGGGGATTTGTGTGCGTTCATTTTTTAATCTTGTTCGGAGAGTCACAGGTATGACAAACCCGTGGACAGCGATGAGCATGGCACTGCAGGAACATTACCTCTGACAGAAACACAAAATGTTCAGGCAATGGCAGCAGCCACCACACTGCTCAGGAAAATCGCAGGAGAATCAGTGAGGCCAATATTTACATCCTTTTGCACCAACACTGAGCCACGCTTCTTCCCTCTGCCACTGTAACCATCCAGCGTGTGATACAAAGAACATTTTATCTAGGGAGTGAGTGCCTTCTACAGCCAAGACATAATAACCAAGTTCTAAACTAGATACGGAAAGAATACTGGTGAGTCCATCCCTGCTTTTGTTACATCTCAACACAAAAAGAAACCCAACTACGCTGAAAGACATGCCCCTCATAACAGGCTGACACCCAGTTCTCTGCCTGCTGGTATCTAACCCCTAACTCCTCATTTGTCTCCCACGCAAGAGTTACTGAAAACCCCATTAAGATGTCCTGCTCTGCATCATTACCAGCAGCCTCTACTTCATACCAACAGGAAACTCCACACAAGCTCCAGCTGGCTTTCCAGTGTTAAACAGCTCAGTCAATACGACAGCACAAAGGAACAGGGAGGGGCCTGGACAACGAGGGACGAGATGTGCTGTGTGATAGAGCGAGACCCTCTGCAGAGTGCTCCGAGCAGCACTCTTCAGTCTGACTCATCAAGAGAACCGGAGGAGGGTTACTCTCTCACCTCATGAAAGCACTATGCCAAAACCGAGAGCCAGCGTAAAGCACCACCTTGGATCGGGGCAAAGACTAAGGCAATTCAGATACTCACCAGGCGAATTTCCGAACGAGTCACACGACCAGCATCCCAGCTTCCCACGTCCCTCATTGAGAGAAAACTCGGGAGGAACGCCCTGCTGAGAGAACGGATCGGCCCCCTCCTCTCCTCAGCACACTCAGGCTTTGTCTACACGGCACAGCTACCAGCAATGCGGCCAAGTCGCTAAAGGCCAGGCAGTGCAAACTCCGCTTGTCAGCAGACAAAATACCCCCACTCCCTACGAAGCAGGGTTTGCACTGTCATGGGAGCGCGCCTGCCGACGAGCTGTTTACACTGCCACCTGCCCCAGCAACATTTCTGCCAGTTGGGGAGACAGGGGCTTACAGGTTTGTCACTCAACTGGCCAAATTCCCATAGGATCTGGTCTCAGATTGGACAGATTTATAACTTTCCTTAGAGGCCCATGAGCTCGATACAAATTGCAACAAAATAAACTGACAAATGATCGGTTGTCCCATAAGGTATTTTATAAACTTGCTCATTTCCTACTGCTCACTCCCTTCAAATAATTGACCTTCTTGGTTAGGAGACACCACATTTCTGTAGCAACCTGTTCTCTGACCCACCCCACTGTGCATTGCCCCACGGTTAACACATTACAACAAGCCCTCCCCTGGAGCATGGAGGGCCAGTCTGCCTTTGTTAGTTGCTGCTGCTCTATTTCCACGTCATGATCGTCACTGCTGTTTTATACCCTGCTTTGCATTGGACACAGCAGTAATGCAAGTGACTTCCAGGCTCACCTCCTGCAAGGCATTCGCTTCAGCAAGTTAGGGTCAGTCTTGAAGCCTAGACACAGGTTGTACGTCCCTTCACGGGACTCCCTGCTCCGGCAACCGCCGTGTCTGGCATGGACCATGGATGCTCCTGGACCACAAAGCCCAGGAAAAGGGAGGTCTGGTGGCAGGGCAGGAGTGTGGCAGGGGGTAGTGGCAACACAGTGGGGGGTGGGAGGAGGTGGCACAGCGGAAGCTCTGACCCCAGCAGCGATTGGGAGCTCCAGCACCAGTAGTGGCCAGGGAGCTCTGTCCCCGCCTGTGGAGCCCCAGCCTCGGCTGCTGACCTCTGCCCCAGCCCCAGAACCATGAGGCTACGCAGCTCCAGCCAGAAGCAGGGCCGGCAGCACCTGGAGAGCCCCAGCGGGCTGGGACAGCAGTGGGGGCAGGCTGGAGCCCGAAGCTGATGGCACCACAGGCCAGGAGAGGAGGGACAGTCCCTGGTTTGGCAAATCCTCTCATTCGGGACCAGTCAGGTCCCCAGGGTGCTGGGCCAGCGAAGTCCAACCTGTATCTAACCACACAAGCTTTGTGCAGACTAACAGCCCCATGGAGCCCTGAGTTTGGGGGAGTGGGAAGCAGAGGTTAAATACCTCTGCAGATGTAATGAGTTTGAGGCAGATGCTGTTCTGTGTGTCCTGCAGGGAGAGGAGTAACTGACTAAGTAACCACCCTCATCATGCCTAATGGAGGCCAGGTGGAGACTCTGGTTACCTATGGTAACGTATGGCCAACTTGTGTGGCCAGCATTCAACAGAGATACCATTGTAGGTATCATCATGGTCCCTTGGAGCATCCTGTCACAAATCCAAACTTCTGTTTGACTCCACAGTATCCTACGTTATGGGGAACCAAACAATTCCCCCAGTTCCCTAGGGCTGCGGTTCAAGTCACTGTTAGTTTATAAAAAGACCCACGTCATAGAAATTAGCAATTATATGGATAAAGCAACACAGGCTATTCCCCAGTAATGAGCCTTTAACAATCCCTGGTGTGGACTCTCTATTAAAAGGGCCATAAATCAGGGATTATTGAGATTTTTTTAGTGGGATACAAATCTAAGAGGCATAAACAAAGGTCTAGATGGGCACCAAACATCACACATTGATAACAGCACATGCGTGTGATATATCTAGAAAGCATATAGATATGGTGTACGTCCCAGCAGGATATCAAAGGCAGGATCATCTTTACCATTCTCCTCCTCCCCCCTAAGTGGGGGACATAGCGCTGAAACCATCCCTACAAACATCTGACCATTGAGATCCATACCAACATGACGGGATTAATTTTACATTACACCCCATCAAAGGGGGGCATGTAGCCTATACGTCTAGCCTGCTTGCTTGCATAGGGATAAATACATTTATTATTTCCTTCTTGCTTTGATGAGATGTTTAATACAAGAAGTTACAGTAGATTAACATTGGCAGTTTTGTTGTAACACAAGGAACTTACAGGCCACATCCTGCATGCCGAATGAAGGCAAAGCTAGCATGCACATGCCTAGGACCTTTCACCCAGATGGCAAAATCAACGCGTATCTACTTGGGACCTTTCTCCAGATCAAGCAACCTTCAATGGCATAGGGGCTTTCAAGAATACCCCAAGCAGCCGGTGCATTGTTCCTCGGAAAACACCAACATACCAGCTAAGACCAGACTGAATAACCAGGTGCGACAGAAAAAAACAAATGTGAGACAACCACAAAAGGTCCATGGTAATGAACTGACACACATAATAAAAGTGGAGAACAATGCTATACTGACCTATGGGGAAAGACACATCACCAGGAGTAAGGGAAGGAAATACAAATAAGGAGAAAAGGAAACATCCCCTGCTGAATATGCATCAATCATAGCGCCAGCTGAGGGGCGGAAGGAGAGGGGGATGTCGTCCAATTGTCCGTGGCGACGAGGGGAAGGTGAAGGTGAAGGTGAGGAGGAAGCTGGCGAACACCCAAGGCTGTTCTAGAAGGAATGGGGTGAGTATATGGAATAGAACAGAGATGTGCAGTCCCTATCTAGCTTACGAAATGTGGGGAAACGGCCTACATACCCAATGTTAACACCTCCAGCTGCTTTCATTCTGTTTTGAAACTGAAAACAGGAAAGGGCCTCTGTTGAGGTGGCTCAGCTGTCCCGATTTTAGAAGCAAACAGTTGCCAGCAGCCAGACAGCCCAATATTCAATGCAATGTGATGGAAAGTCAGGTGAAGCACAATCAACTCTTAGCAGGCCGGTGCCAACCATACCAGAAAAGATCCAGAAGCCAGACTATTCAATGAGCTCTTCCTTTGATGCCAAGGTGCTATGAGAAGAAATTGGTCTACTACTAACCAAGAACATGAAGGCACAGCGCAGATGCAAACATGGAGAAAATACACAGGGAGGTGAATTAATCCTCATGCTCTCTGCCCTCGGTTTGCCTTCTTTTTTCTTTTGGTGTCACCTAATCACAGGTTCCTGCCGTCACTCAGGATGATATCCCTTCCATATGGCACAGCCTCCCATAGACCACATGACCGCACGCCCATCACTCCTTTGGCGAGTGTCTCATTACTAAGCTAGCATCTGTAAGCAAAGGCACTCCAGAGAGAGTCCCACTGCCATTCCCTCATGTGACAGTAACAGTACTACAGGAAATCCAGCAAGTGTGGCTAAGCTCCTGGGGGCGGGCAGACACTATGTAAACAGCTCAGAGCTTGGCACTCTCAGAAAACCAAAAGACCCATGAATTTGTAGGTTGCTAAGTGCCCTTTTTATGTGCCGTTTGACAGAAAACTCTAATAAGAAAATACAACAGACACAGTAAACAAGCAAGAGGAGTTGGACCCATTTCAAACAAAGCCCAGAGTATCACTGGTTCACACAGTGCTGGAGAACACAAGCAGCCCTGTTTGGAGGAGGCAGAGAAGGTTAACTCAAAAATACTGAGAGAAATCATAGCCTCTCTAATCTCCCTCAGCAATCTCTCCTGGCTATCAAAATAAACCTCTCATTAATAGTGGGAGATTTCAACTATCCCCATATTGACTGGGTACACGTCACATCAGGATGGGATGCAGAGATAAAATTTCTTGATACCTTACATGACTGCTTCTTGGAGCAGCTAGTTCGGGAACCTACAATGGGAGACGTTATTCTTGATTTAGTCCTAAGTGCAGCACAGGATCTGCTCCAAGAGGTAAATATAACTGGACCACTTGGAAATAGTAACCATAATGTAATAAAACTTAACATCCCTGTGGTGAGAAAAACACCTCAGCCAATCAACACTGTAGCATGTAATTTCAGAAAGGGGAACTACACACAAATGAGGAAGTTAGTTCAACAGAAATTAAAAGGCACAGTGACTAAAGTAAAATCTCTGCAAGCCGCATGGAAACTTTTCAAAGACACCATAATACAGGCCCAACTTAAATGTACACCCCAAATTAAAAAACACAGTAAGAGAACCAAAAGAGTGCCACCATGGCTTAACAACCTGGTAAAAGAAGGAATGACAGATAAAAAGGCATCTTTTAAAAAGTGAAAGTCAAATCCTAGTGAGGAAAATGGAAAGAAGCATAAACTCTGTCAAAATAAGTGTAAAAATATAATAAGAATAGCCAAAAGGGAGTTTGAGGAACAGCTAGCCAAAAACTCAAAAAGTAACAGTAAAATATTTTTAAGTACATCAGAAGCAGGAAGCCAGCTAAACAATGAGTGGGGCCCTCGGATGACTGAGATGCTAAAGGAGCCCTCAAAGATGATAAAGTCATAAAGGAGAAGCTAAATTAATCCTTGTTTTAGTCTTCACAACTGAGGATACTGGGGAAATTCCCAAACATCAGTCATTCTTTTTAGGTGACAAATCTGAGGAATTGTCACAGATTGAGGTGTCATTAGAAGAGATTTTGGACCAAACTGATAAACTTAACAGCAACAAGTCACCGGGACCAGATGGCATTCACACAAGAGTTCTGAAAGAACTCAAATGGGAAATTGCGGAACTATTAACTGTGGTTTGTACCTATCCTTTAAATCAGCTTCCGTTCCTAATGACTGGAAGATAGCTAACGTGATGCTAATATTTAAAAAGGGCTCTAGAGGTGATCCTGGCAATTACAGACTGGTAAGTCTAACGTCAGTACCCGGGAAATTAGTTGAAACTATAGTAAAGAATAAAATTTGTCAGACACATGGATGAACATAATTTGTTTGGGGAAAGTCAACATGGTTTCTGTAAAGGGAAATCATGACTTACTAATCTGCTAGAGTTCTTTGAAGGGGTCAACAAACATGTGGACAAGGGGGATTCAGTGGATATGGTATACTTAGATTTCCAGAAAGCCTTTGACAAGGTCCCTCACCAAAGGCTCTAAAGTGAAGTAAAATACAGGACTATGTAGCACTTTAAAGACTAACAAGATGGTTTATTAGATGATGAGCTTTCGTGGGCCAGATCCACTTCCTCAGATCAAACAGTGGAAGAAAATAGTCACAACCATATATACCAAAGGATATTTTCTTCCACTATTTGATCTGAGGAAGTGGGTCTGGCCCACGAAAGCTCATCATCTAATAAACCATCTTGTTAGTCTTTAAAGTGCTACATAGTCCTGTATTTTGTTTCAGCTACACCAGACTAACACGGCTACATCTCTATCACTAAAGTGAAGTAAGTTATCATGGGATAAGAGGGAAGGTCCTTTTGTGGACTGATAACTGGTTAAAAGACAGGAAACGGAGGGTAGGAATAAATGGTAAGTTTTCCAAATGGTCTGTCCTGAGACCCATCCTATTCAACCTATTTATAAATGGTCCAGAGAAAGAGGTAAACAGTGAGGTGGCAAAATTTGCAGATGATACCAAACTGCTCAAGATAGTTAAGGTGGGTGACAGGGGAGGGATCACATGAGGATTACCTGTTGTGTTCCCTCCCTCTGGGGCATCTGGTATTGGCCACTGTCGGCAGACAGGATACTGGGCTGGATGGACGTTTGGTCTGACCCAGTGTGGCCGTTGTTATGTTCTAACCAGCACTGAACGGCTCAAGACCTCCATGAACTTCTAATAAATTCAATAAGTCGGCACCAGCAATGAGCAGTACTTTGGATCTATGGGAAGAACACGAGACTCAAACAAAAAAGTGTCTTAAAATTAAGCTACTTAGGCTGAAATGCTTGGAGCAACCCACAAATCAAACAAGGACAAGGGATATTTGAATCAAAGATTTCTGCAGAGGAAGAACTAACTGCCAGATCCAGCTTTGCTTATGATCAAACGATAAAAACAATCCTACCTTTGTTGAGCAATGTGATGGGATTCCCTCCAGAACTGTTTCTGAGCAGGAAGATAACTCCAGCCCATCAGCTGTGTCACTTATCTAGCATTGGAGACAAGGCATGATTTTTCATAAACAAATGGTGGAAAGGTCTGACGTGCTCTGAAACGTGAGCCCCCATATGCAGGGTGGGAGATTGGAATTAACCACTGTTCAAACCCAATCCCAAGAGACGCCGCGGACTGTCCTGCTGATTGCAGATATGCTCCACTTTCCACTGCACACATTACGCAAGAAGAGACACCGTGCTCCCTATGATCCTGGGAAAGACACCGACTCGCCCACTACAACTTAACACTGACCGAGCAAGGCAGGGGCCTAACTTTATTAAGAGTGAGCATAATAATAAAGATCAAATGCCTCCTCCAGGGCTAAACGCCTAACCTGTGTGCTGCATGAGGGATGAAAAATGTGTGGAAATGGGTAATTAAAGGCGATCGCAGCACATAAACACACAGCAGCAGGAGCAGAGTTGAGCAGGCAGATCCTGACTCGCCTCCTGAATTTTTCACTTTTCAGCCTTCACATATTTTTAGCTCCGTGTGTTTCTGTGTTAGTTGCTGAGAGGGTACAGAATAGAACACAACGGACTTGAGTGGGTAAGGAAGACAAAACAAGACTCAGCCTGGTGCTACTGCAAGCAGGCAACTCTTGGGCAAATCTGACAGATACTCCATGGGAGATCTATCAGAGAGGCTGTGCTCCCAAGAGAGATTTAGGGTAAAACTGGAGATGAGCTTGCAATACGATAGAAGGCAAAAAAAACCCAATCTGACCATGCTGCATGTGCCGAAGTATCACTTCACAGACCCAGGGGAGATCATGCCTAGAACATCGCCTCCAAACGGTCACCACGAACAACCGGGACAGAACTGACCAATAGATCACTCAGGGAGCTGACAGGACTGGCACACAAGACAAGCTGCCAGTGCTACAGAGATTGGCTGAAGGGCCAGAGGGGATCTGATAACCATCTGTAAGCGTGTGAAGGATGGAGACCCAGGATGTCTATGGTTGCACCTTTGCCTGGTGAAATTAACAGAGCAAAGAGAAAGACTACCTCCCCATAAAACGCCCTGCGGGTGAGAAGCAAGCCACCGCAATGCAGTAAAGCACAGTAAAGTGCACCTCAGAAGGGCCTACGTGGGCCATTATTGTGCACTTTAGATTTCAAGCCCCCTGGAACACTGCGTACACAAGCCCTAAACTGAAATGAAGAAAAAACTCCCTCTGCACCTGCGGAAGGGGCTATAGCTGTCAAGAGTTAGTACTTCAACAAACTACCATTTATCTGTATCCATCCTGTCCAGCAATACACATACTGTCTGTGATTCTATTACTGTTCATGACACCTCCCTGGACTTCCTTTACTTTGAACTTTAGAGCGCTCTCAGAAGCCTCCTTTTGTTTAAATTGCCCTTTCTGAAGTCTAGCATGACTGGGTCACATTTTGATACCCAACCTGGCTTTGAAATAATACTAAGTGCCTTCAGCTCCTATCACTTCCTGACTTAGCGCCCGTGTATACTCAAAAACATACTGGTTGGTCCTAATTCTGCTCCAGCAGACACACACACAAGCACTGTGGTACCATCGCCCCCTCCCTCTGCCAGCAGGCTCTCACGAAGCTTCCATGGCACCACCAGCGAGAAATTTCCACAGGTACATTCATGCAGTCCATGATTATAGACTAGAACTCCCCTTCCGACACAGGCTTTGCACACTAGTGCCAGAGTGCCTATGGAAGTGGGAACGGTTCCAACATCCTGTCTGTCACAGAGACCAGGACTAGCTGCTTGAAACGAATGTGCAAGAGTCACTGTACGAAGGACAATTACAGAGTAGCCTGCCTAGAAGGGAAGTCTTTTTCTAGCCCTTCATTTAATGTATGATTTATGCTATGATGGAGGGTTTATGGCTCTCATTTCAAAGCAATTAATCTAATGTAACTGTGAATGCGTTACTCCTCCTGAAGGATGCTGACCTTAGTTTAGACTGCAGTCATTATTAGTGATTCAACTACCGTTACTTTCTAAATCCCACCACTGTGTGTTACCAAAGGCTAACCTCAGAACAACCTCTTGTGTGCTCTAGAACTAGAAATTGCTTCTCTAACCTTTGCTCCGACATGATATCATGATCACTTCATACGCAGGTAGTTAATGTCACCCATAATTACTGCTTTATTAGATTTAATTTCCTTTTTTATCTTCATCAACATTGGCCGGGGTCCTTTTCCAAATCAGGAGACACTCAGATAAAATAGTGAGGCGGGTCAAACAGGCAAGCAGGTAGATGGAAAACATCCCCACAACTATATCTGTATTCATAACTAGGGACCGTGAACAGACAAGCGTTTCATGTAAACATTTCTCACCATGAAGTAAAACAAAAAATGTTCTCGATTTCCTGTAAGATAGTTAAGACATGGCAAGCCGATGATAAAAAAATAATTTCAGGGAAAAAGGGATGTTTCCTTCTCATTTACAGGCAGTCCCTGGGTTACGTACAAGATAGGGACTGTAGGTTTGTTCTTAAGTTGAATTTGTATGTAAGTCGGAACTGGTACATATTGTAGGGGAAACTCTAGCCAAACATTTCTCCAGAGCTCAGTTTTATTCTCCCACACCTCACTTCCCTCAGTCCTTTATTCTCAAGCTGAGGTGTCTGCTGAGAAAAGCCGCTCTGCGTCTCCCTGGTCTGCTGGGGGGGGCGGGGCGCTAGCTTCGCGTTTTCCTGGTCTGCTGGGGGGAAGCAGCTAGTGCGGGGTTGCCTCACCCCGTTTGTAAGTAGGGATCCGATGTAAGTCGGATCCATGTAACCCGGGGACTGCCTGTATATTGGGCCCCTTTTTCACTGCTCTGCAAAATGCAAAGACAGTAAAAGCTCTATTATCCGACACTCAATTACCTGGCATTTCTGAGCTCACCCCTACTCAGCACTACTCAACCGCAAAAGAGGCAGAAGACAAGAAAGCAAGGGTGCGTCAGAGCGTCATTACAGATTCTGGAGCAGAAGGGCTAACCTGCTTGCTTGCCTATAGATGCAGACATTTATTATTTCCTTCTGGCTTTGATGATAGAAGTTTCAGCAGATTTATACTGGCAGTTTGGCTGTATCACAAGGGACTTACAGGCCACATCCTAAATGCTGAGCTAAGGCAAACCTGGCATACCTATGCCTGCGACCCTTCAGCCAGATAGCAAATGTAACTTGCATCTGTTTGGGACATTGCTAGATGGTGAGAAGAAAAAGTGACTTTCCATGGGATAGGGGCTTCCAAGGATACCCTCAAACTTAGCAAGGACATCATCATTTAGAAAACCCCCAAATAAGCGGCTGATTAACTGGCATCCCCCATTCCTCCAGCATGCCTGACAACCAAGCCTTCACCGTATTTTGAATTCACCCTGAGCAGTGTAACACTCTCGAAATAAATGACAATCAGCGCCTAGGATTCATACTCATTTAAGGTTGAGAGATCAGGCACTCATAAATCAGGAAATTCAGAGCTGATCCTGAAAAATCATCCTTAACTGTGCTTCCTGTGGCTTATGACCGATCTTCCTCTCAAACTGCTCCTGCATATGTACAGAAAGCTAAGCCTGAATTCCTTGTACAACACCCTGCATAGCAAGCTGCCCAACACCACAAGAGCCTGCACATCCTGCTCAGCTTACATCTAGCACCCTCTTCCGCAGTAGGGATGTTAAATTGCGGGCAACTGACTAATCGAATAATCAATGCATTTTTCATCAACTATTCGACTGGTCGACAGGGTGTCTCCGCCTTTGAAGTATAGAAACAGCCCTAGGGCTGTTGTTACATTTGAAAGGCAAACGCGCCATATCCCTGCTGACCCCGGGCTCCCTGCAGCGTTGCCGCCTTGAAATGCCGACTTGAGAGCCCAGCATCAGGCTCCTCCTGGCATTTCAAACCAACAGCGCTGCGTGGAGCCCAGGATCAGCTGGGGAGTCCCAGCGCATAAGCATTTGCTAATCAGACAGTCGACTAGTCCTTCACATCCCAATTCCTTGGCAGAGGAATTTTGGAACTTTCAGAGTAACTTCCTGCTTGCAAGGCCCGGGAAGCTGCAGCCAGTCTGCAGCAAATCAAGCCCTGCAGGAAGAACATACTCTTGTTCCATACGTCCCCTTTTATAGCCCATGACAAGTCCCCAGATCTCCACACAACAGAGCAGACCAAGCTTTGTCCCAGGGCTGTCTTTCTGCTCCTGTTTTATTGCAGACACTATTGCAATATTCCCATATGTGCATCCGTCTTTTCCCTAAATCTCTCTTGGTAACACAGACTCTCTAACAGATCTGTGAAGCAGTAGCTAGGGCTTACACGCAACATTATATCATGCGCATCTGACAGAAACGACAAATCTTCACTTCCCACGATAACGCCACCCATGATCTAAATGCCTCCAGTTGCTTCTCTTTGACCAAGAAGGGAGGGGAAGGAAGTTTGTTGTCTAGGAGAGGTCCAAGTTAGACTTTTTACTTACTCTAGAAGTTCCCACTATCACAATTACAAGGATGCTCTCTCTATAAATCAATGACCCCTCCCAAGTTTTACACATCCTCTTTACCAAGGGAACTGCCCCATACTAATAAACCAATTCAAGATAAACCTGGATCCTAATAAAAAAATCCGTCTGACAGAGTGATGTACCTCACAAAGAACTGTCCCTTTGTAATGAAGACTTTTGCAGGCAACAAATGGAAAGACCTTTGAAAAAAGGCTCCTTCCATCTGGTATCTGTAGAAGCTTCACAGCTTTGCTATTGAAGTTATTCGCTCTTTCCTTCCAGGCTGTAGCCTTTAAGTGACCTTGTGTAAGACGTAAAGGGGATATATAATGTGCTGCCTTCTGGGACACTATTCAATAAAATTTTACAAGAAAAGAAATTATTGCTAGTTGGGTTTTCAATTCATTCATGCATTAACGTGCTGAAATGTACACTGCCAGTCATTAGGATCTGATTCAACACACACACACACACTTTACAGCACTTAGGAGGAAAGCCATTTCAATTCTGTTAGTTGCCAAAACTTACATTCCTGAAGGCAAAAGCTTTATATAGAAAGGAAAAAGCAAATTTTAATGGAAAAACGTTAATTTGGAAACAAGCTGAGGGGAAAAAAGGAAACCCTCCTGCAGCATTCAGCAAAAAGGAAATAGCCAATCTCCATCCTTAAAAAAAGCTAATGCCCAAGTTCTCCCCCGACAGAAGCTGCAGCATCAAACCAAGCATTTCAAATGAGCGGAAGGATGGCGTACGGCCTCCCTTGTCGATCCCCTCAACAGCTGTTTTTCTGGTTAGGGTGTGCGACCTCCCCCAGGCCTTTGACACCTGCAGACTGGATAGAGCGCCACTCTCCATTTGGTGTGGCCCTTCAGCGCTGCTCTGCCGTGTCACTTCCCCACTGCAAGGGGCAGAGTTCCTTTTACTGGAGTGTTCTTTGTAAGCTCTCTCAGCTCCGCTGTAGCCCAGTGCTTTTCCATAATAATGCATATGCACCCAGAGGCAACAACCCGCATATTTTACAGACTGAATATATGACAAATTAATTCAAAGTATTAAACCCACAAAAAGGTTATTACATTTTAATTGTAACATTACAGCCCTGGCCTTGCCGGGTAGTGCCTGGCTGCATGTCTAAAGAAGCTGCTACCGGTAACAGCTCTCTAGTCCGGCACCCTCGTGACCTGATTGGTGCCAAACCAGAGAATTTGCCGGCCCATGGGAGATCAATATTGTCTAGCAGCATAACCTAAATGGCTTCTTAGAGCCCAGCTCACGGGGCTCTTAGAAACCATTTAGGGGTAAATTAGAGCTAAAGAACAGCACAGAACACTGAGAGCCAGGCCTGGGGCCAGCAAACAAACTTTATGGGACCAGAGGGGAACCTGGCTACCCCCATGATAAGTGGACATCCAGCTAACTAAAATCCTGCTGGACCACGGGTGTTGCTGGACCACAGTGTGCTGGATTAACGAGGCTCAACCTGTATTAACAAGGATATTCATTATGCTGACACACAACATAGCCAGGGTCTGGAAAGTTCTGGTAGTAGAGAAAAGTGCTGCTGCACTTGCAGGTGTGGGAGCACAGCACACCTCAAATGTCCAAAAACTTTAAAAACAACCAATAGTCTGGTAGCACCTTAAAGACTAACAAAGCCTGTAGATGGGATCATGAGATTCCGTGGGCACAGCCCACTTCTTGTCTGGTCATCTGAAGAAGTGGGTTTTGCCCATGAAAGCTCATGATGCCATCTACAGGCTTTGTTAGACTTTAAGGTGCTACCAGACCATTGGTTGTTGTTTAAGTTATTCCCGTTACAGACTAACTTGGCTCCCCTGAAGCTTGTAAATGCCAAGTCACCATGCCTTGCATTGCTGTGCATCAGGACCAGGAGCCCACTGCTCTAGTCTCTGTGCAACACCAGGGCACTGTTCTGAATTTTGATGTAGCCTGGCTCTTTGGTTTGAAAAGGTTGCCAACCCCTGTGTGTCGGGTGCATTCACAGAAGACCCTTTGCGGGGGCCTTCCTGGGGTGCTGACAAAGCCACCGCCACTCGCCTTTCTGCTCTCTGGGGCTCCTCACTGCCCTGTCCTGCTGGGCCTGCTACCTGGTCTCCCCCAACCAAGGCGCGGAGCTGAGATCACCCCCAAGAGGCAGTACAGACACAATCTCTCCAGGGCCAAAGAAAATGCAGTTTACGGTCCAGCTTCCTGGGATACCACTCCTCAAATGGGATCAGAACCCCAAATGAATTATTTGGGTAAGCCCCTTTAGCAGTGAAAGGGGTAATGTACACACTAGCTGCTCCCCCAGATAACAATTATTTACAGGGTTCAACAAATAATACAATCTACTCACCCTTGGCGAGCAGATTGTAACCCGGAAGAGCTGGGTTCGGGCGATCTGCGCATTAGCAGATCACCGGACAGCGTGGCTGGCGAGCGCGGCTGGTGAGCAGGGCTCACCACGGTTCGGCAAGCCCTGATTATTTATATTGGGCTTGATAGAAAATAAAGTATGGAGGACAAGCAGTAGGATTTAAGTGGTTACAGGTGAGAGCAGGCAGAGCAAAGTAGATTACAAACTCAAAATAACAGAAAACGCTGAGCTAATTCTACCACTAAAACCTCAGTACACAAACTCATTACAAACTCACCCTAAAACCGGCTCTTTTCCAGCTAATCCTTCAAAACTAGGGCTGTGCCTCACCCTGGGGTCTTTGTACCTCCCCTCAGGTGTGTCCACCAGCCAGAAACCCAACCTGTGAGTTTACTCTTGTTTTTAAAGATTCCCTCTTCCCTGGAATTTTGTTTCTACATTCCACCCTTCCAGCTGGGGTGGACTGGTGACTTTCCCAGCCCAACCACTACTACCACTTAAGAATGAAGGAGATTATTTACAGTTGGTCATCTAGACATTGAGGGGCACACCCTTGATGGCTTTCCATTCCCACATTTAAAATCACAATGCATTCCGCACTCCATGAGTCTAACTTTACACACAAGAATGACAGCAAAATAAGATACACAGACCCAGCGGATCATGACACGAAGACTGACAGGTCAAATGAGATAGTTTGCCCAAAGCACCTTTGAGTTAGGCATGCGTGTGTCCACAAGTTCATTTTCTAACGCATGGGGGGAGGAGCATCACACCCTGCTTTAACCTGTTGTATTTGGTTACCAGTAACCTTTTCAGTGACTACTGGAGACTTATGAAATCTGACAGAATGGAAACGATCAAGCTCAGTAATACAAAACACTTCAGATTACAGAGACCACAACCACGCCTGAAAGGGTCAGTCCTTTGATCTTTCTTTCTGTTCTCCTCACTATTCAGCACCCACCTTCCAAGAAAAACCAGAAGTATTTTCTTCCTGCTGTGCGCGTAAGGAAGACGAGAGAGACTAGATCATCACCAGTTCTGGCTCCGCAGTGAGGGTTCATAAAGATAGGCTGTCGTTATTCAGACAGTGCTCACAAGAGAGCCGATTGCTACTGAAACATTTTTTTAACTGAAAACTGCAAGCTGAGGGACAATTGTATGATCCACAGGACCAAACTGTCTACAGTTGGGCACTATCACTTTGAGAACACACCACACAACCCTGCTTTCACCAGCATTACTAGAAGACTTCTAAGACAATGCTGATTGTTGAGAACCACAGTCACTCGGTCCATTTTTTAAAAGTTCCACTCAAATTTATCACACTACATGCAAGCCAGACTTCTAGCTAACCGAGAATCTCATAAAGCCTCTTTCATCACCAGGGAGTGAGAGGGAGAGCTAGTGTCTGTTTGCTTTACCGAATACATTACATTAAAACCAAAAGCAATGTCATTGTCACTAAAAGAGCTTGAAGCAATTCTGCTGTGATGGCATGTATGTGTGATGGATTAACTACAAGCCTTTTTAACCCATTAGTGACTCCATATGCACATATGCCTATCTCTGGATGCAGTCTGTCAAATGCTGGTGAGTTAAGTGTTAAACAACAGTGCATGTAACTACTGTAACTTGCAAAGCAGCTCAATTACACAGGTCCAAATATTTACCCCACAAGAAAGGACCTGCCGACTTTAGCAAATGAGCCCCAAGCCTTCCAACGCATATCGCTCGTATCATTTGCAATTTCCCTTGTTAACATCCTGAGCTCAGAGGGGCAATGAAAAGGTCAAAATTGTACTAAGACAATGCTGAAATATTTATCAAACCACTACCTTCAAACATTTCCAGTTAATACTAATACAGAAAAATGTGTACCTCCTGGGGCTTTGTAAATTCAGGATGCATAGCACAGAATGTTTAAAGCTATAGTTAACAGGTTTCAAGCCATTAATTGTCAATACAGTTGATTAGAAACCACAAAAATAAAATTTGATTGGAATTCTTTTCAAACTAAACATTAGCAAAAAATGCCTTGCCACCAATAATTGCTCCTGTGTCATTCTCCTGGATACCTGAAAGTCTGAGGCAACTGTAAAGGAAAACCAGCTCTTTATTCTTTTATTAGTCCCTTGAATTTATTCAAGTGGGTTTGAAACTTGAACTGTACAAGACAATCTATGCTGAGTTACTGATAAATGTCCTCTAAACCTAGATACTTCTAAAGAAAACATTATACTGGAACGGTTACACTGGGTCAAATCAAAGTCTCCATCTAGCCCAGTATCCTGTCTTACAGTAGTGGTCAAAGCCAGATGCCCCAAAGGGAATGAACAGAAGAGGTAACCATTAAGTAATTCAACCGGTCACCCAGTTCCAGCTTCTGGCAAACGGAGGCTGGGGACACCATCCCTGCCCATCCTGTCCAAGAGCCATTGATGAACCTATTCTCCATAAATTTATCCAGCTCTTTTTGAACACTGTTATTCTAATCTTGGCCTTCACAACATCCTCTGGTAAGGAGTTTCACAGGTTGTCTGTGCATTGTGTGAAGTACTTCGTTTTATTTGTTTTAAACCTGCTACCTAGTCATTGTATTTGATGACCCCCTAGTTCTTGTGTTATTGGAAGGAGAAAATAACTTTTCTTTCTTCATTTTCACCACACCAGTCATGATTTTATAGACCTCTATTATATTTCGTGCCCCCCCCCAGTCATCCCTTTTCCCGAGATGAAAGGCCCAGTCTTACTAATCTCTCCTCACATGTCAGCTGTTCTATACCCCGAATCATTTTTGCTGCCCTTTTCTGAACTTTTTCCAACCCAGTGCCAAGAGATATGTTTTGAGATGAGGCGACCACACCTGCACACAATATTCATATGGATTTATATAGAGGCAATAAGATATTCTATCTCATTCTCCATTCCTTTTTCAGGTATTACTAACATTCTGGGTTTTTTCTGACTGCTGCTGCACATTGAGTGGATGTTCTCAGAGAACTATCCACAATGATTCCAAGATCTTTCTTGAGTGGTAACAGCTAATTTAGTCTCCATCATTTTACATGTATACTTGGGATGATGTTTTCCAATGTGCATTACTTTGCATTTATCAACATTGAATTTCATTTGCCATTTTGTTGCACAGTCACCTTCTTTTGTGATAGAAATGTAGCCGTGTTAGTCTGGGGTAGTTGAAGCAAAATGCAGGACAATGTAGCACTTTAAAGACTAACAAGATGGTTTATTAGATGATGAGCTTTCGTGGGCCAGACCCACTTCCTCAGATCAAATAGTGGAAGAAAGTAGTCACAACCATATATACCAAAGGATACAATTAAAAAAAAATGAACAAATATGAAAAGGACAAATCACATTGCAGAACAGAAGGGGGATGCGGGGGGGTGGGAAGGGGGAGGAAGGAAGGTAAGTGTCTGTGAATTGCTGATATTAAAGGTAGGGAGAGTGGGATGTTTGTGAGTTAATGGTATTACAGGTGATAATTGGGGAAACTGTCTTGGTAATGGGTGAGAAAGTTCAAAGACTTGTTAAGTCCTTGTTGGTAAGTGTCGAATTTTAACATGAATGACAGTTCAGAGGATTCCCTTTCAAGTGCAGATGTAAAAGGTCTTTGTAGCAGAATGCAGGTGGCTAAGTCATTTAGAGAGTGTCCTTTCTGGTTAAAGTGGCAAGAAACTGTTTTCTCTTTGTGATCTTGTCTGATATCTGTTTTGTGGGCATTAATCCTTTGGCGAAGTGTCTGAGATGTTTGTCCAATGTACATAGCAGACGGACACTTTCGGCACATGATAGCGTAGATTATATTTCTGGATGCGCAGGAATATGTGTTCTTGATCTTATAACTCACTTGGTTAGGTCCAATAATGGTATCAGCAGAATGAATATGTGGACAAAGCTGGCAACGGGGTTTGTTGCAAGGGAAGGTACCAGGGTTGGTATTAGTGTGGTATGTCCTGTGGTGGTTGGTAAGAATCATCTTGAGGTTAGGTGGTTGTCTATAGGAGACTATGGGTCTGTCTCCCAGAGCCTCTTTGAGTATGGTATCCTGTTCCAATATAGGCTGTAGTTTATTGATGATGTGTTGGACAGGTTTAAGTTGGGGGTTGTAGGTGATGACAAGTGGTGTTCTATTGTTGGTTTTCTTGGGTCTGTCTTGAAGTAGATGGTTTCTAGGTATTCGTCTGGCTCTTTCAATTTGCTTTTTTGTTTCTCTGGGTGGGTAGTTGAGATTTATAAATGCTTGGTAGAGATCCTGAAGCTTCTGGTCTCTGTCAGTGGGGTTAGAGCAGATGCGGTTGTATCGAAGGGCTTGGCTATAGACGATGGATCGTGTGGTGTGTTCTGGATGGGAGCTGGATGCATGTAGGTAACTGTATGAGTCGGTGGGTTTTCTGTAGAGAGTGGTGTCTAATTTTCCATTGTTGATTTGTACGGTGGTGTCCAGGAAGTGGATCTCTCGTGTAGAATGGTCCAGGCTGAGGTTGATGGTGGGGTGTAGGTTGTTGAAATCTCTGTGGAATATCTCCAGTGTTTCTTGGCCATGTGTCCAGATCATAAAGATGTCATCGATGTACCGTAGGTAGAGGAGGGGTGAAAGGGATCCTTCTTTTGTGAGATCCTTCTGAAGCTCTTCACAGGCTGTTTTGGAATAAACTATCTTGAGCTGCTTTGTATCATCTGCAAATTTTGCCACCTCACCGCTTACCCCTTTTCGCCATATCAAATTACGTAACAAGTACAACCATCACAGCTCACATAGATTACAGTAAATAGTTTAGTAGCACCTTAAAGACTAACAAAACATGTGGATGGGATCATGAGCTTTGGTGGGCACAGCCCGCTTCTTCAGATGACCGGAGTGTTGAAAGTCCAGATCCCAGAATAAATAAGGGAAGGGGGGTGGAGGGGGGAATGGAGATAGTGAGGAGATAAACTTCAGAGGGATAGCTGAGTTAGTCTGTAAGAGGAAAGACTTAAAAAACAACATATGGTCTCTAGTAGCTCCTTAAAGACTAAGTAGTTACAAGAGGCTGACAAGAATCATTCGTTTCCACTTGGAAAGGAAGATGATCAACACCAGATTCTACACAGACATCAAGAACCATTAGCACCTTCATTGTTTGGCTGGTTGATAATGTGCATGCCATCCAATGTCACAATTCATACTATTTGCACTAAAATTAAACTTGTGAATGAAGTTAAGTTCCAATCCTTCTCTGTGTATTTGGCTTGTAGAATTGGTCTGAAACAAAACAGCGACTTTGGAGATCCATTAACGAGTACCCAGGAAGATTAAAGTGTTCTCCAACAGGTTTCTGTGTGTTGCCTTTTCAGATCTCTGATTTGTGTCCATTAATTCTTTCCCGTAGAGACTGTCCAGTTTGGCCAATACACATGGCAGTGGTGCATTGCTGACATAGATCACATTAGTGGATATGCAGTTAAATGAGCCTTTGATTTGGTGCCTGATGTCTTTGGGTCCAGTGACGAAATCGCTGGTGTAGATGATGTGTGTGCAGAGTTGGCAGCGGAGCTGATGCAGGGGTGGGTTCCTGGATGATGATGATGATGATGATGATGGAGGTATGTTGTGTGATTACTGCAAAGAATTACTTTGAGGCTAAGGGGTTGTCTATAAGCGAGAATTGGCCTTTCCCCCAAGGCCTCCGAGAGTGAGGGGTCATTTTGTAGGAGAGGTTGTAGGTTGTTGATGCGCTGGAGGGGTTTAAATTGAGGACTGTAGGTGATAAGTGAAATTCTGTTGTTTTCTCTTCTGGGCCTGTCTTGAAGTAGTTCATGTCTGGGTACTTTTTTGGCTCTCTCAATCTGTTTTTTCACGTCACCGGGTAGATATTTCAGGTTTTAAAATGCTATGTATAGATCCTGTAGGGGTTTTGAAGCAAAATGCAGGACAATGTAGCATTTTAAAGACTAACAAGATGGTTTATTAGATGATGAGCTTTCGTGGGCCAGACCCACTTCCTCAGATCAAATAGTGGAAGAAAATAGTCACAACCATATATACCAAAGGATACAATTAAAAAAAATGAACACATATGAAAAGGACAAAGGGGTTTTGTCTCTGTTTGCGGGATTGGAGCAAATACGGTTGTATCTTAGGTCTTTACTATATACAATAGATTGGAAAATGTGTCCTGGATGGAAGCTAGAGGCATGAATGTAACTGTAGCGGTTGGTGGCTTTCCGGTACAGGCAGTCCCCGGGTTACGTACAAGATAGGGACTGTAGGTTTGTTCTTAAGTTGAATTTGTATGCAAGTCGGAACTGGTACATATTGTACCCAGGTGTCCCTGATTCAGCCGCTGCTGAAACTGACCAGCGGCTGACTACAGGAAGCCGGAGGCAGAGCTGCTTTGCCCCGAGCTTCCTGGAATCAGCCGCTGACTAAGATTGTGGTTGGATAGGTGGACAATGTTGTTAGGTGAGTTGAAAGCATCGGGAATGAGAGATCCTGAGGCATGTAGGAGTTTGGACAGTTTACGGTGCTTTTTCTTCTGAAGGGAGATGAAGTGATCCTTGTAGGTGGTTTCTTGAATTTTAGTGAAGTCTGGAAAAGATGAAGTGTGTGTGGAAGTTTGGTGTTTTACAACAGTTTCTAATGTTGAGAGTTCCTCCTTGATTTTCTTCTGTTTGTTGTATAGAATGCTGCCAAGGTGGTTTGTGAGACTACCAGATTATATTAAGTACTGCATGCACAGTCCTCCAGCCAGTCTTCAGTGGGATCAAAGTTAACACACGTGTGCCCTGAAGAAATTCACAAGCTGGATGGAAGCAGAGCAATGTTAGCAATATCCTAAAAAACCCACAAGCTTTTAATACCCTATTAAAAACTGGCCAGACTGTGGTTTGAATGGTTAACATGACTAACTGGACCAGCTAGTGAATTTATTGATGTCTATAGACCAGATTACCTGTGCTATTTCTACAAGCCTCTCCCAGAAAGTTTAAGGCGACTAATTGGTGTCTCAATTCAACAAATATTGAAATAAAGTGAAATTTTTCCATGAAACTAATTCCTCCCAGCATGAAACAGGTAGGCCTGTGAGCTGATTTCACGGGCTCTTCTCTTCAGTGAGCTTCCCAGCAGAGTGCTGAGGAAGGAGAGCGGGAGAGAGCATTATGAATGGCTGTGTGGTATTTCATTACTAAATGATTGCTGACAGCCAGGCAGCCCCATTCTCTGCTTGCTACATTCAGCCAGAAGGCCCAACCGCATTTTATAGCAGGGACAAGTGGGACATTTTTTACTGCGTTGCTTTATTGCTTTTCTCCCCCAGGAACTCTCTAATAGATGGAAAAGGTACTGCATACCATTACAGCCTCTCCTATCCCAGCGATGCTGCACAAAGCACAGGATGGCTTGATGCTACTATCTGACCCAGTGATCACTAATGCGGGATAATAGCTCACAGGCTGTCTTGCACTCTCTGCGGGACACATTCACCCCTTACAAGAGCAAGGAGGTACTGCCCGACATTCCTCTCCCTAGGGTATTTTTTCAGCAGCATGCACACACTTCAAGACAGCGTGTACATTCGCTAGATTAGATATGGCCCACCCAACAGTGCCACACGACTTGACAGGTGAGTGACATCCAGAACTAGAAGATGGGGAGAGAAACAGAAAACTCAGACAATGTGGGTTCTGCACTATTTGGAATGACACTATACACGCGCCAGTCACTCACAAGGAGAAGGAAACCATTTTTACACATAACCATAAACAATCACGGACCGTTCTCCTATTATTCATTTTCATATTATATCCAATAGAGACTCCAATTGCTATTTAAACCCAGGGTCCTGGCTGTAGACTTTAAGATGGATTACATCAGAACTTGTCCATAGGGAACCCCTTCCTCACCATGTTCCAGCCAATAAAGTTATAAACGCTACATCTCTTTCAATTGGCAGCAGGGGCCCACTCTAGAACACCGTCAATGCAGCCTCTTGGGTGTGCATTTCCCTCCCCTCTTAAACCCCCTTTCATGTTCTCTAATGTCCCTTTTGACAAGACGCTCCTGGGGAAAGCCGGAGTTTGCATCGCAGATGGATTCCAAATACTCTGCCTGCAGTCGGATCTAGACTCCACACTGGCAGTTCAAATCTGTAAGCAAGCAGAGTTGAGAGTTCCACCTCTTTTACTTACCCATTGCAATAGTAAATTCCTGGCCTCCAGTCCAACATAGGAACACAAGCAGCATGAGAAATTGGGGGAAAGGAAGATAATCAAAACATACATGCTTTTATCTAATATACACATTTTTGTTAATTAAATAAGCTTCAACGATAGCTGTCTCTCGGTCAATTCACGGTTATTTGGTCAACGACAAGAAAAGTACTGCCTTTCCTCCCATTAAGTAATGCACTCATCTAGTACAACTTTAGAAGCAGGAGCAATTAATCACAGGTCTATCATAGCATACAGAATGAAAATGGCTAAGCTTTGCCTGTACACACCTATTAATTATTAAAGAACACATTAGCTGAAGCTTTTCACCTGTCATTTAAAAAGAAATAAAATGTCATGCCGTTCATTCATTCAGCTAATGCAGCACAGTTTACCCATATTCATCAAACCAAACTAACGAGAAGACCTTAATATTATCCATCTTGCTGCTGCTGAATACTCCAAGTGGATCCTAACAGAACGCACCTTCTGTGATGCTCGAGGTGCCAGTTCAAGCGACTTCAAACAGAATGTGGCAAAGAGCAGGTGCAGTGACTGCAGCAGCAATAAGCGTGTGCCCCTCAAAGCTATGAAAAGCAATTCCTCTGCATTCATCTTCAACAGAAAAACCAAACAGGAACGCCTGAAACAACGAGACCAGGGGCCTCACAAATGGTGGATCCAGCACCCCCAGAAAATATACGGCTGTGATGTTTCCCCCGCGCTTTCCTTGGCTTACTCAACAGAAGTGCTTGGTAGCGATCGGAAAGGAGAAGTTGGGAAAAGCTGGCCAGCTTGACAAATAAGCTTCTCACAGTCCAGCCAAAGAAGTGAGTTCGCTGCCTCCACACCTGAAGTCAAAGCACTGAGTGAGAACAGCAGATTAGTTCACTGGAGGTATATAACTCTAGGTTTCAGAAGTAAACTAAAGCGATTTCTAAATGCACTGAAGACAGTAACACCAGGAACAGATAACAAAAACAGCAACTTCAGAGACTATCACGTTGTGTCCACTTGTGGCTGGCCTGAGCTTTGTTCTAATGGCACAACAATGATTTTCAGTTGTGTAGCTAATAAATGGCCTGATGGTGTAACCAGAATAGATCTGCTTTGTCCAGAATGATCACTTAAAGGCCATAACTGTAAAAATGGAGTGAGTCAACATAAAAACAGTCATTAAAACCATCACCTCTGAAGAGGGAGGAAGGTAGAGCAGTCTTAGCAATCATTCAAAAAACCACAAGCTTTTAGCATTAGACTTTCTAGAAATGGAGAAGCAGGCACTTTCCCCCTCCCCGTATAATATCATAAATCTGTATCAGTTTGCATCTCTCTCATCTTTTACAATCTCTGAAAATGTCCTTTGATGAATACAAATGCTAACAGAATTCATTCCATCTATTTTAACATCAGGCATCCATATAAAAATCTATATCCAATTGCATGAAAGATTCATATTGTTATTGGAAATGTTGTAAACAGTTTAAGGTTAGTAGTAGTGCTGGGTCAAGGTAAAGGCCTATTCCATTAGGCCACTAAGGGAGATACCACTTGTAACCCTAATAAATATATTTCAATTGCCTGAGCTCTTCTCTCTTTTGCAGGCAATAACCTTTCTAATAAAGCTACCAAATGAGCCAAAGAACTCATATGCCATACACCTCAACACTCCAAGGAAACTGTTTAAATGTTTCGTTTGATTTAACCTTCATCTCCTTTGCAGGAATTGAGTTTCTCAGCCTAACCCCACTGCCACAAGTGAAATAGAGCCCCACAGAAGAGACTTCCCGCCTATCAGCCAAACCTTTTCAGGCTGCTTCACCACTGCTCACTCACGTATTCAATTTACTTGCTTTTCGGCCCATAACTAAATCTGGCTCCAGACTCGCTGCACTGAAGAGGACTACCTATGCATTTTGTCAACATGCCATAGCCAATTTACACAGCATATTGCTCTTACAGCTCACCTAATAAAAAGGCAACTCCCATCTGCATGTAAAAGATGTCACATACTTAGGCACAACCATGTTCTACTCTTCGGATAAGAATAATTCTGGTGCCTCTGATGCCAGTATTGGACACTATTGTTAGGTGCTGCTGTTTTAGCAGCAGCCACAGTATAAAATGCAGGCTGAATGTGGAAGTCGTTTTCATCTACGTCCACATTTCTGATTGATCTCTCAGCAGCATGACGCTAATATTAATCTATATGGTTCAAGGAGAAGTTTTTAGTTTCAGTTGCCAAATACATGTTGTCTACTGAGGACACTGCACATTTTAACTTATGGAACCAATCCATCTATTGTATTTAAACCGTCCTTGAGGAGTTCCCACGTCTTACAGCACAGTACAGACAACAAGCAGACTAACAAATCTATTATATCACGAGCTGTTTGTGGGTAAAGCCCACTTCATCAGACAAGTATGTCCCTAGTACAAGGAATTCTTGCACTCTGTGGCATCTCTAAACTAGATTTCCCAGTGCTGGCGAATTCTTCCTGCCCTATAACAGTGCCATACAGAAACAGCTCGGGAGTGGGGTTTTCCCGCAGAAGAGCAGACAGACCCAGCAAGGTGCAAGGTGCCTTGCATAAGACACTGCTGGAGAGGTTGTGGTTTCCTCAGCAGGACTAGCCCGTTAGCAGGCGTATAGCATTTCTGTAGATGAAGTTAGGAACACTGACCAGGGTGTCAGTATTGCGCATTTGCTGCTTTGTGGCACTTCCACTGCTGGCGTGTCAGAGACTACAATGGAAAAGCCAGACAGAGCACAAGTGCTCAGCAGCTAGAACAATGGACTGAGAATTGCTCTGGCCTTTCTGGGGACAGTCCATTCCGCTACTGACTCCTGGACAACTCCTAGGTCTGCGGAACTATTCAGGGGAATCAAAGAAAGGTTCCCTGCCTTTTGGAAATTCTATGTAAGACAGGGCAGGGGAGAAAAAAAAGAAAGTCTTCAGCTGGCTTTGCCTCTGCCTTGCCACATCAAAGAGACAGTTGAAAGTAGCTGGAAACAAAAGCAGGAGGAGTTGGGGGGAGGAGGGACTTGTAGAAGACTTCACCTCATGAGTGGGGAACCTCAGGCCTGCAGGCCAGATGCAGACCCAGGCTTGCCTGGATCCAGCCCCCAAGGCTTAGCATAGGGGTGGCTGCACTTGCCCTCCAGCCCCGCCAGCACCCACTCGCAGGGCTGGAGCACACAGAATCGACTAGCGTGGGCCTCTCTAGGTTCTGGGGTGCGAAGGGAAAGTGGGGAGGGTCTTTCTCCTTCTCAGTCAGGAGCTTCTCACTGGTCTGCGGCCCCCGAGTGATTCTTCTGTGGGTCAGTGGCCCTCTGACCCTGCTCTACCTTAACAGTGACTAGGGTGAGAAATTATTATTTGTAACCAGGTTTTACTGAATCTAGCTTAGATTTCAAGCTGTATTATTTTCTTAGTTATCCACTTTGTTCTGTTGCTTCTTTAAAGGTTGAACTTTCCCCTCTTTATCGTTAATAAACATCCCTCTGGCTTATAATATAACCGTTCATGGAATGTGTAGTTGGGAGGGGTGAGACCTGTGCACACCTCCCTCACACAGAGGAAGGTGGCGAACTTCATTTATCTCTCGGTTTGTACCCCAAGGGGGTGAGGCGGGGGAATCAGCCCGAGTGCTGAAGTAAATCCCAAGAGGCCTGCATGGATACAAAAAGCACATCTGCATCTGCAGCCACAAAAGTGGAATGTGGCTCTCTGCACTGACATCCGCGGATGTGGATACCCACAGATGTAAAGCAGGTATCTGTGGATTTGCAGGGTTCTGAATACAAGATTTGTATCTGCATCCGCATCCATAGCTGTAAAAATGAGCTCGGGATATTTGTACCCACAGCCGCGGATGCCGATCCCCACGGGTATAAAACATATAGCCACAGATTTGCAGGGCTCTGTAAATCCCTTCAGCGGAGTCCTCCCAGCGCTGATCTTGGTGTCAATCTCAACAGCTGGCTGTGGTGCTCTGCTGGAGGAGGCTGGGGAGCCTGGCTCAGCAAGACCAGGTAAAAGGCACTCCAGGCTGACAGAGAAGGCTGGCTCTGTGCACCTCAGTGGGCCTCCCAGGGGTCCAGAAGAGTCACAGAGACTTACTTAGCTACTTTCTCTTTCCTGGCGATTTGCAGTTGCCACAAACCAAGACCAATGTTGCTCGTCAAACCTGACTTTCCAAACATCTCCCGCCTCTTGGACTTCACTGTAAATAGTCTAACGTTGTGTTTGTTAAGAAATCAGTGTTGACACATTTCAGGCAGGGGCCAGGAGAACCCGCCACAACCCACAATATTTCGTCCACTCTTGGAAATGCCGTTCCCTCCAAAGTATGCACGTGTCCGGCCACAGCCCTGGAGGGCCGCCCTTCATCACCATTGAAGGTGTCAGTAAGAGAGAGAGTCAGATGCCCCGCCAGAGCTGAGCTGCATGTCTGCACACGAGCAGAGAGGGCAGAGGGAGAGTGGCACAGAGCTGTGAGTCCAGCTTGGCTCCCGTGGTCCTACAGTGCAAAGCTCTGACCTGGCAAGTCACTTCCCTTCTCTTCATTCTCCTGTCACGAGGTTTACTGGTCACTGCAGGGGAGCCTCCTTGTGACTCACTCGGGGAGGGGGGGGAATGGAGCTCTCAAACACTCTCCCAGCCCCTCCTTCTGTGGCATGCCCCCGGCTTCCTCCGCCCTCTCAGTCTATGGGGTCAGAATACTTCTCTCTTACGGCCCGTCCCTCCAGCCACATCAGCACTGGTTCCTCTCACCATCTCAGGCAGTATTCTGGTTCGCTCTCCAGACAGTAGCAGTGCTCCGAGGGCTGGCTGCTAGGGGAACCCGGACACACCCAGGATGCTGGATCCCAGCCCAGGAACTCTCTGTCCAGCAACCAAGGTCTGTTCAAGCGCCAATGTTGTAGCCACTTTCCTGCTTTTCCTCCCTCCCCACTCCCAGGTAAGCACAGAGCTATGGAGGGAATGAGCGCAGTATTCCTTCCTCTTTGCTCTTCACTTCTGGTTTTCTACCAGCTCAGCCTGCACACTACACGTGCAGCCCCTCTCAGGGTTCTTTGCCCCTTTCAGATCCGCAGGCCTTGTGTGGGGCGGACACCCCATCACAGCCCCCATCTGTAAAACAGGGGTAACACGGAGTCAGAACTTTTGTGAGAATCCATTGATATGCTCTGATCATGAAAACCATGATAAAGCTGCCAAGTATTGTTACTGCTACCCTGAAGATCCAAGAAAGTTCTTGTTATAATGGCAGATACCGGCATTTTAGGAGTGTCGTCGTAGATCATTTACGTTTCTAAATATTTTCTAGTCCAACTTCTTTTAGTGCCTTAAAACTCCCCAAACTGTCATTTTTCTGGCTGAGACAATAATCAGTTGGTGATTTTTTTTTTTTTTGCGTGAAAACTGGAGCAAAAATGGATCAGCCATCTTAAGATGAAAGAGTACAAAAATAAATACACCTTTTAAAAAAACATCTGCAGCACAAAAACTGCTGAGGTAAAAGAAATTATATTTAATATAAGTCTCCTACTTAAGCCCTGACACAGTATCACAAGAGCCTTTATTAGCATTTTCACATAGCGCTTTTAGAATAAACTCCTTTATGTAATAGTAATAATGAGAAATACTCATTTCAGAAATATTGCTAGTCAAATCCCACAGATCAAAAGAGCTTAAATGATATTCCTTTGGGTAATCCACCTTCCTTGTCTCTTCACAGGCCTTAATATTAGGCACATCAGTGGAACAGTCCAGCCTGCAGGATGCATTTCAGTATTCAAAGTAAAAGCAGATCACGTGACTATAGACATGTGATCTGCACCAAGAGTAAAAGCTAACCCCTCTCTTTTGTGCCTGGCAATAGTTTTACTGGCTGCAGTACAGTATCTGGTCAGCATTCATCTTCAAGCATGCACTGACACATTAGCTGGAGTCTTGGGGAGACGCATATTTCACCTTTTAACAGAAGACACTGAAAAAAAGGCTAAACTAGACACGGCAGATGGAGCGGCATAGTCTGCCCATCTCCAGAGAGGAGATTTGTAATGCAAAACACTGAATTCAAGATGTGATCCATGGATACAAGGAAGCAATCAGAACCAAACTGATTAAACAAGACCCAGGTCTCAGCACAATACACAGAATACTAAATAGAAACAAGGATACCTCCGAGAGAAACACGTTGCACACTGAACGCAGGACAGCAAGATTTCCATTACCAATATTGCTATCTGCTTTAGAAACATCAGACAACACTTCTAGAAATTACTAATGCAAATTATAGCTGCATTTTAATAGAAATCCTTAGGTCAAACTCAGCTAAGTATGCTCAAATAAAAGCTGGTGCTTAGGAGTTCCTTGTTTCTAAAACGTACAAACCTCACACGTTTCTAACCAAGAGAGCGAGGTTCTGAAACAGCCTCCAGCTGGAGTGATGGGTCAGACATCCTAATTGCGTTTTAAGAAGGAGCTTGAGACTTGTCTGAGTAGGACTGCATCATAGGGTTGCCACGGACAATGGGGACTTGGAGAGGCTCAACTGTTTTTGACGTCCCTTCTGGCTCCATGTCTTACGTACCCAAAAATCTCATGTTTCCATGCTTCAGCTAGCCCCTCACAAATATCAAAATCCCAGCCCTGCCTTGAGTACTCTGGGTTTGTTTGGTGTCCTCTTTTCTCCTGTCTCCTCCTTAGAAGCATCAGAGATGGCCATGGCGAGAGACAGGAACCCAGATGGGGTGCACTGGTGATGAGTAGTAGCTGCCAAGTGCTTGGCTGGTGAGCCTTGCACACATGCTAAGCAGATCATCACATTCAGAATCACGAAGGAATTTCCGCCCAGGTCAGATCAGCAGGGAACTTTGGGCTTTTGTTCTGTTTTGACTTCAAACAGGCACCAGTTGCTTTCAAGGATCTTTGGCCTGGGGAGTTTGTGTCTCTTTGTCATTCGTATTTGCCGCCTGTAGAGCACAGTCTTTTAGACTCATGGGCTTTAATTTTTTTGTTCAATGTTGTCTGCTAGACTCATTGTGGGGCTGACTGGTGGTGTTAGTGGCCTGTGACCTATAGGAGATCAGACTTCATGACCAGTACTCTCCAACACATCTGCATTAAATAAGACAGTTTCTCAGACTCAGACTATTTGAGTTGAGATCAGAAGAGGCCACTAAGTGTCCTCCAGGCATTGCTGTATTGAGCCCAATAAATTGTGTTTCCCAAATGCATCTACCAGAAAGGCAGCCAGCCTTGATGTGATGACTATAAGATGAAGAATCTACCACTTCCTTTGGGAGGGTATTCAAATGGTTAATCATGGCCCTATAAGAAATGCTTCTAATTTGAACTGGTCTGGCTTCACATTCCAGCCACTGGTTCCTTTGTTCTGCCTCTCCGTGCTAAAAGAGCCTTTAGTATCCAGTATTTTCTCTGGGTGATAGACAATCTGCTTTCCTGTGCTGATGCTGAACAGACTTTACAGACCTCCCACTGGTCCTGCTTCATCCGCTAATGGAAACTTTTAATTTTTTTAAGCAACCATCTGAGAGTTCCGGCAATCGCTCTGCCAGTAACACCCCCACCCACATACTTTTAGTCGCCCTTGCTCAAATAGCCTTCAGAAAATCTATAATTTAGACTTCCAAGAGCTCCTCTGGAGAAGCACAGAAACCACCCCTCATAAAGCAGGTTTTGTTTTACTCCTACTCAGCACAAAGCACAGCCCCCAGATTCTTGGAATCAGCTTGGTATTTTATTTTGCAGCCTTACAACTGTCTGCAGAACAGATGATGTCACGGGCTCTGCTAGAATAGATGTCCTCTGACATTCAGCAGAGAATGTGAAGGGAGAGCTACGGCTCCAAGAGCCATGTGAATGCATGTCCCAGCAGCGTTTAGATTTCCTGCTGAAAGGAAGTTCACTTTTTTTGTTCAGAGTTAAAAAAATCTTTTTTCTGTCCATAAGGCAGGTAGATTTGATAACTACTGCACCCACCCACTGAGCTATTAAATGCACACACTGCTGAGCTGCTGCAGATTCTACATGCCTCACTGACTATGTGCTGCTGGGAAAAGTCTGTCACTTGCAAAAAGGGCAACTAGTAGCCAAAACAGAGCCTGAGTCAGTCGTGCACCTTGGTGTCACTCGTGCACCTTGGTTTAGATTTAAAAGAATACTGCGGCAAATCAATTGAGTTTTTAGTTGTTTATTGTCCAATTTAAGCAATGCCGTCTTAGAAGCTTGTTAATAAGTATCCCTTCTCCAAACTGGTTTTATTTTTTTCCATTCATCCAATATTTTTCTGTGTTGCAAATGAAAGACTCCAGCCAATTTTAATAAAGAAAACTTGCATAGCATCTTATCCTACCCAGCAATGCCCAGTTTCAATTATTTCTGCCCTGCTTTTCAAAGCAGATTTATTATTAGTTAACTCTTGCTGCTGAGCCAGTAGCGGAAGCCTAACGTTTTTGTGACCCCACAGTAAATGGGGATGGGATCAGTAGATCCACCTTCTGTGACCTGCACTGGTCCCATACATTTTAAGACTGGAAAGGACTATGATCATCCAGTCTGATTTCCTGCATAATACGGGCCACTGCATTCCAACATCAAGCCCCTCGCTTCTGTCTGATGCAATGGAAGCTCCTTTAATAATTTAGCTCTAAGATGATGGCTCTCCCCAGTAACAGGGAAACCATCTCTGCACATTGGCAATCTTATTGCTGACCAACTTTCTGGGTTTGGTCTGGTTGTTTTTCAAGGGGACGGCGGAGAGACTGGCAAGAAGGCTGCACCAGAGTACTTCTGGCATCATCTCTAGTGCCCACGCTCTCTGAAGCAGGCCTTCGGCCTGATGAAGGATAGACCGTGTGTCAGTGAACGCCTTCTAGCAATTTACAAGGATGCCGATTTCTGTTAACCTGCCAGCTGCCTTCAATACTGCTGAATGTGTTATTTCATCTAACTCTTCCTAGGTTTCCAAATCTGACTTACCTACCTTCTACACAGAAATAAGAAGAAGTTAATCTCACCCAGCTTTGGAAAGTCGCTGAGCCCCATAGATGGGAGATGCTAGATCTAAAGACAAATATTACTACAGACTGTAGAAAGTACTCTCGCTATGGAAAGCATTTAAAAATGATCTTTTAAAATGTCTTTGGAAGTGTCAAACCCAGCAGCAGGGGGTAGGGATGCCAGAGTTTAACCGATTAACCAGTTGATGTTGATCGGGGAGGCAGCTTCAGTGTAGATGCTGCAATGTGAAGCTTGTTTATGATTTTCAGTGGTTACACAGTTAACTTATTAACATCCCTAGGGTGGTGGGGGAGGGGGCTGACCTGAGAACAGTTACGGTTTTAATGTTTATTTGAACGTGATTGTGCACTGTAATGAAAACTGCCCATGACAAAATGTTTGCTGCTACCTTTGATTCTGCAGCCAAGAATGAGTACAGTGTCCATACTCAAGTGCTTGTAAGTGATGATTTAGGTTGGACATTAGGAAAAACTTCCCACCTGGCAGGGTGGATAAATGCTGGAATAAGCTGCTTACGGGGGTTGTGGAATCTTCCACCTCTGGAGATATTTAAGAGCAGGTTGGACAGACACCTGTCAGGGATGGTCTAGACAGTGCTTGGTCCTGCCGTGAGGGCAAGGGACTGGACTCGATGACTTCTTGAGATCCCTTTCAGTTCTAGTCTACGCTTCTAGGGTTATTCTATCTTTCAATGTTAGGTATCATAGCACTATGGCCTGCTCTGTTCTTTTTGAAATAAGGAACAGAGAGCACCCTTTAAGAGTAAAGAAAGGACAACTAGTTTAAACTTCGCATAAATGACATGGTGAAAATAAATATTATTTGTTTATTGTAGCTTTTGAAGCTACTAGATGGAATAAAACTAAACACAAATTTTTCCTCCAGCTATACGGAAAGCTGAAAAATGAAAATATTCATTTGACCATCATTATGTATTTTCTGGCTCTCTGGAAATAAGCCGTCTGTCCGTTTTAGGGGTCAACAGGAGAGAGTAGATTCGTTACCTATTACCTTCTTTCAAGTTAGAACATAGAGGTGGTTCTGAGACAATCCCTTGTGGCCCATCGGGAGAAAAGCACCAAAATTGAGACTCAACCCAATCTAGATTTCAGAGTGTGGTTCCTGATGAAAGAACGGGCTAGCCTGCTGAGGGAAAAATTAGAACCTTGTTCAACCTACCAAATCTCTTAGTTTATGGTGTCTCCAAGAATTTGATGGCCCTTAAATAGATTCATTAAATACTTTAAAATTCCCTTGACCAGACTCTTCCATATAAAGCTTTACAACTGATGACACGGGTACTAAGCAACTTAGAACATAATTCAAGGCCATCAAGAGAAGCTCTGCCTTCTAAAACAAATAGTCACCAGTCTGACATCACCCTTCTGTTTTGCAGGCAATTCAAATTAGGATTCTTGTTTCAATTCCATAATCTATAATCCCAAAGCTTTTAAATAAAATAGGGCAATGCTAATATTAACAGTGTAATCATGTGCTTCGTGGAACATGGTACCTAATTTTATTTGGTTTCAATCATGTGAAAACAACAATACATTCCCTTAAATGAGCAGAAGAGACTCATGTCTCTACACAGGAACTAGCATTAGCCAGTGTACAGAGCCTGGATTTTCATATACTCTTCAGCTGTACAATCTACTGTATATTTGAGAGAATTTGTCTGTCAGTCTGTTCAAGAACTCCTCCTGAACAGTCAGAGCTAGGAACACCAAATTCAGTATACGGCTTCCTGTTATCACAACTTAAAGCAAGGTCAGGGTGTGGCTGTGCTAGAACAATGGGATGTGCCTGGAATGGGATTGATTCTCATAAACCATACAGAAAAGGGAAAAAATCACCAGGGATGGGAAAGGAAATCCGGCCAGGACTGCCCCAGCCCCCAACTTCCCCAGGCACCCTTTAGGGAGGGCAAGTGGAACTGAAGCTCTTCTCCCATCCCAATTTGTACAGGGACATTGCTGGCTCCCCCCTTCGTCAGACTGAGGGGAAAATGCTGCATTCCTCACTCTGGCTGGGGAGCGTCGGGAGCAGATGCCCTAGGCACTGTGCTCTCGCTCCCTGACAGGGACAGAAAGGGGAAAAGCAAGCAGCCCTTGTATAAATCTCTCCCCACTACACACACAAAAGGTCCCCTGATCAGAGCCTCTCCTCAGCCACCAACCCTGACTCCTAAACCCTTCCCCATGTCCAGACCTCTGTCCTGAGCCCCTCCTTAAAGACCCAAGCAATGCTGGGTAAATGTGCTAGTGTAATATATGTCATCTCTGGTAACAAAAACTCAATATCAGATACAAGTTTTCCAAAGAACTATTCAATTTTTCCGTGATAATGCTTGACAATTTCTTAACATCTAAATCCTCTTGATACAAGAGTTCACAAGTGGAAGCACAAGCAATGGTGGACTTTAAACGGAAAGAATGTTGTGCTCCCCTTTTCAGATTTAACAGAAAATAAATTCTGCTCTGTACCTTTGGAATATCGTACCTTCCAACAACAGTAGGGTTATGTGCTGAATACTTGTGGGTTGTCTAACCACATTTTGTCTCAAAGCAACTGCCACATGCATCATCACCCTTTATGAAAGATTTTCCGAATAGAAGACTACACAGCTGTAAGCTTTACTACTCCCATAGACCCAGTAAAGAATGTACTCAGCTGATCTCAACCATGATCTATTAACGAGGGGTTTTGAAATATACTATCAAGTATTTATCTCCTTCCTAGGCCAAGCAAAGATGTGGTAGCGCTATCTCATGAACTACTCAGGGAATCCAGCCAAGATTGCAGTAGGGAAACGTGATACAACCTGAAAGTTCTTAACTGTTGGAGAAAAGACTTGGTAGGTAGAAGAACAAAATCAGCTTTTGGATAGCGCGCTGAAATCTCTGAACATCTTTGCTCTTCAAGAAAAGCTATGGAAGTGAAGAAATCAGTCTGAGTCATACTGCATTGAACTTAGACCAAACTGCAGCTGGTGGCAGATACTTACCATCTCAGTATTCGGAGAACGTTCACTCGAAGATGCAGCAGTAGCACCCATAGAGTCCAGTTTGGTTAGTGCCTTGTGCTCACCTGATTTACCAGAATTCTATTGATATAATATATACACTATATTCTATGTATGGTAAAAAACACACGAAAGACTGCAGTCTGGCCCCAAAGAGCACAAATCACATGGACAATGTACTGAAGAATGATGAAATCTAACAATGGAACAATAATTAGCACAGCTGAGTGGGAACAGTTGGCATGTGTCATGTTATTCTACCATTTTCATTTAGTTTTCTATTTTAAAATACTTCTCTCTATTGCTCACTGCTTCTTTCCTAGTGTACAGGGATTGGGACTTAAGAGACCTCTTGAAAGAAATTTTTGTGGGGGATTCTCACCATTTAAACTAGTTAGTAATCTTGGTCCTCTCCACATTGGTCTTTCGGTCAAAATAGGGAAATGTGTGCCCATTCCATGACAATGCCCTGTCTTTGTTTAAAGGAAAGAGGACATGGCCTTTACTTGTTAGGCATTTATTAAGTTTAAAGTCACAAATAAGTTAGATCTACATCACCAGCTCTGGGACATCTCTCTAAATGGACACGTCCTTCGGCATTCTGCGTGACTGTTCAATCTGGCCTTGCTCATGCGCTCAGAGCTAGCGGAAGGTCCCTTCATTAGGGACTACAGACTTCTGACCTAGAGACATTGTAAATACCTTACTCTTGGTTAGATATTAGCTCAGCATATATTTAGAAGGGCTAGAAGAGAACAACATTGATACTGCCCTGCATGCCTCCTAAAATATTTACATAAAGAATAAATGCTGTATAGAAGCTTCAGGGGGTAGCTGAGTTAGTCTGTTACATAAAAAAAACAGCAAGCAAATGGTCTGGTAGCACTTTATAGACTAACAAAACATGTAGATGGGATCATGAGCTTTCGTGGGCACAGCCCACTTCTTCAGATGACTGGAGTTATGATTAGAGGATAAGGAAACTCGAAATAAATGGAAGGGAAGGAAGAAAGATGTTCTGTCGCCCACCCCCCTACCTGTATGCGTAAAGTATCAGGAGAAAGGGTGCTAAACCTGCCTTATCCATCCACTGACTTTGATCTTTATCTACTCAGGTTTAGCACCCTTTCTCCTGATACTTTATGCATAGAGGGGTGGGCGACAGAACATCTTTTCCCCCCTCCTTCCCTTCTCCTATTTATTTCGAGTTTCCTTCCTCTCTAATCATAACTCCAGTCATCTGAAGAAGTGGGCTGTGCCCATGAAAGCTCATGATACCAGCTACATGTTTTGTTAGTCTATAAAGTGCTACCAGACCATTTGCTTGCTGTTTTTTTTCCTGCTGTATAGGCTACGTGTTACCAGAAATACCTCAAGAAATGTTTCGTCATTTGTCTTAACTGAAAACAAAGTAGTGACTGCTGCACTGTGTGTGTAGGGAAGTAAGAGCTGCAGGAGTGTTTACAAGTTTAAAAGTAGTTCTTGCACTAGCTTCCTACATCTACTCACAACTTACCTAATTACTTGTTTTCAGAAACCCAGGGAAAGGTATCTTATCTAAAGATCTAGTCTCCTCAACTCGCCAGACTTGAAACACATACTGAAATCTGCCCAAGGTACCACTACAATGGCAGATGCCATCTGGCCCAAGAGAACAGTTCTCATGCAAAGCTGCAAAACAGGACTAAAAACACAATCCAAATGTAGTACTAAAACTCAGCCACAACAAATCCCCATGTTACGATGGCATCAGATGGCTCTTTTGTAACAAATAAAGACGTGATTCAAATATTTCACACATTTTGACATCAGGCACTATCAGATGTAACATAAAATGCTGAGATATGGATGCACATACATTCCATTCTGTCTCAGTTTAGCAGCTTGAGCTTTCATTATGGTCATAAATATAGTAATGGCTGACAAGAAGCAATACAGGGGAGAGAGATTCTCCCTAACTCCTAATACGAGGAAACGCTTATGATGCCCACCGGGGGACTGTGAAACAAGGCTGGCTGAGCAGCAGGCGTTGCTGTCGATACTGTAGTGCCCGTTCCTCCCACACAGCGCTGTTACATCTCTCAAGGCAGAAAACGGAACAGCTCATCCAACGCTAGGACTGGACACAGACTTGTTTGTTAACGATATCAGAACGACCACACTGGGTCAGAACAAAGGCCCATCTAGCTCAGTTTCCTGCCTTCCAACAGTAGCCAGTGCCACATGTGCCAGAAGTAGGGATGTGAATTGGTGATGCTTACAGGGTAACAGTTAATCAGCGCTCAGGAGCAGCCCCTGGCCCGCTGCTCTATCCCTGCCAGGACCACCACACTGCAGGCCAGGGGCCAGCAGCCTTGCACAGAGCTGGGACAGGGCCACTGCCAAGTCAGGATGTTAAAATGCTGTTAATGGACTAGTCACTGGAATTTCCTAAAACTAGACCCTGCTAAGGCTCTTGTTCATTTCAAAGGAGGAATGCAGAACTCCATGTACAGCCCAGCCAGCGGGAAGATCCGCTGACTCTGGGCTGCACGCGGGTGCCTGCTTTGAAGAGCACAAGAGTCACCGGTGGGGGCTCTTGTGCATTTCAAAGCCATGGAGCCCGGGGTCAGTGGGGCACTCAAGAGTCCCACGCTGAGCCCGGGATCCGTGTGGCACTTCCCCAGAACCCATGCCGGGTTCTGGGGAAGTGTCGTCCAGGATCAGCTGAGGAGTCCCCATCTGACCCCGGGTTCTGGGGAAGTGCCACACAGAGCCTGGGATCAGCTGAGGAGTCCCCATCTGACCCCGGGTTCTGGGGAAGTGCCACACGGAGCCTGGGATCAGCTGAGGAGTCCCCAACTGGCCCCGGGTTCTGGGGAAGTGCCACACGGAGCCTGGGATCAGCTGAGGAGTCCCCAGCTGACCCCAGGTTCTGGGGAAGTGCCACATGGAGCCTGGGATCAGCTGAGGAGTCCCCAACTGGCCCTGGGGAAGTGCCACACGGAGCCTGGGATCAGCTGAGGAGTCCCCAACTGGCCCCGGGTTCTGGGGAAGTGCCACACGGAGCCTGGGATCAGCTGAGGAGTCCCCAACTGGCCCTGGGTTCTGGGGAAGTGCCACACGGAGCCTGGGATCAGCTGAGGAGTCCCCAACTGGCCCCGGGTTCTGGGGAAGTGCCACATGGAGCCTGGGATCAGCTGAGGAGTCCCCAACTGGCCCCAGATTCTGGGGAAATGCCACACAGAGCCTGTGGCCAGCTGGGGAGTCCCCAGCTGACCCTGGGTTCCACTGCTGCCCCTTTGAAATGCGTGGAAGCGGTGTTTTAAAGGGGTAGCCACTGCATGGATCAGCTGTGGAGCAGCTGCCCCTTTGAAACGCCACCTTGAGGTTTCAAAGAGGCAGTGCCACACAGCTGTGCAGAGCTGCCACTTTCTAGTACCCCTCCCCACCTTTGCTGCCTCTATCTCATGGAGGCAACAAAGGGGGGGCAGGGAGGAATCGACTAGTCAAAAGACAGTCCAATAAGCAAATACTTATTGGATAGTCAACTAATCTTCAACATCCCTACTACCAAGGCTGGGGTGGGCCAGCAGTGGGAGGGGAGGCAGGAGGCCAACAGCAGCCTTGCAGGCTGGAGGCTACTCCAGATAGGCTGGAGAGGCCTCCCCCCTCCCAGCCCACTTAATCGGTTAACTAGTAAAACCTAAGGTTTAAGCAGTTAACTGATTAAATGGGTTTTCAGATCCCTACCCAGAAGGAATGAACAGAACAGGTAATCATCAATCAATCCATCTCTGGTCATACATTCCTAGCTTCTGATAGAAGGCAGGGACACCATTCCTGCTCATCCTGACTAATAGCTATTGATGGACGTATGCAAAATGCCTTTATCTAGCACTTATTTGAACCCAGTTACAGTCTTGGCCTTCACAACATCCTCAGGCAAGGAGTTCCACGGGTTGACTATGCACTGTATGAAGAAATGCTTCCTTTGGTTTGTTTAAGACCTGATACCTATTAATTTCATTTGGTGACCCCTAGTTCTTATGATTTTACAGCCCCCATTAGTCATCTCTTTTCCAAGCTGAAAGTCCCAGTCTTATTAATTTCTCCTCATATGGCCATTCCATACCACTAGTAAATTTTGTTGCCCTTTTCTGAATGTTTTCCAATGCCAGGATATCTGTTCTGAGATGAGGTGACCACATCTGTACGCAGTACTCAAGATATTATCTGTCTTATTCTCTATCTTTTCCCTAACATTCTGTTTGATTTTTCACTGCTGCTGCATATTGAGTGGATGTTTTTAGAGAACTATCTACAATGACTCCAAGATCTCTCCTGAGTGGTAACAGCTAATTTAGTTTCCATAGTTGTATATGTATAGTTGGGATTATGTTTCCTAATATGCATTATTATGCATTTATTAACACTCAATTTCATCTGCAGTTTTGTTGCCCAGTCACCTACTTTCATGAGATCCTTCTGAAGCTCTTCACAGGCTGCTTTGGAATTAATTGTCTTAAGCTGCTTAGTATCAGCTGCAAATTTTGTAACTTCACTGCTCACCTCCTTTCTTCAGATCACTTATAAATACGTTGAACGGGATTGGTCCCTGTCCAGGCCCTTGGGGAACACCACTAGTTACCTCTCTCCATTCTGAAAACTGACCATTTATTCCTACCCTTTGTTTACTATTTTTTATTTATCTATCCACGAGAGCACCTTCCCTCATGCCTCGTAACAACTTACTTTACTTAAGAGCCTTTGGTGAGCCTAAGGCTTTCTGGAAATCTGAGTACAGGTGGAACCTCTCTAGTCTAGCATCCTCGGGACCTGACCAGTGCAGAACCAGAGAATATGCCGAACCACAGTAGGACAATATTGTCTGGCAGCATCACCAATGCTGCTACTGCTTACTGGGCTTGTAAAAGACGTCTGGGGGTAAATCAGAAAACTAAAGAACAGCACAGAACATAGAGAGCCAGGACTGCTGGCTGTAAACAAGCTTTATGGGATCATAAGAAACTTGGCCACCCCCATTATAAGGGGACTTCCAGCTAACTAAACTTAAATCTGACCATGGATGTTGTCGGACCAAAGAGTTCCAGACTAGAGAGATTCACCCGTTACACTACATCCATTGGATCACCCTTGTCCGCATGCTTATTAATCCCCTCCAAGAATTCTGGGAGATTGGTAAGACATGGTTTCCCTTTACAGAAACCACATTGACTTTCTTCCAACAAATTACGCTCACCTACGTCTGACAGTTCTGTTCTTTACTATAGTTTTAACCAATTTCTCTGCTATTGAATTTAGTTTGTTCAAGAAGAGTTTATACACATGTGCTATCAGCACACTAAAAGAGAGGTGTATGGCCCTCCAGTCATTAAAATTGATGTCACTTATTTGCAATGCTCTGAGATGTAAAAACACAAAAACATTCCCTTTTCCTGAGCCTTTTGTGAACTAGAAAAGGCAAAGACATGGCAGATAAAAGAATATCGGGTACCTATATGACGTGAGGATAAAATCTTAGAAAAGTCAGTGGTGAATGTCTTCACCAAAAAGTACAATTTTGCTTGCATGCCATTTACTGTTCCTTTCTTACAGATACATTTACAGATTACACAGGACAAGAAGCAGTGGGCTTAAATTGCAGCAAGGGAGGTTTAGGTTGGACATCAGAAAAAACTTCCTTACTGTCAGATTGGTGAAACACCAGAATAAATTGCCCAGGGAGGTCTAGAATCTCATCACTGGAGATTTTTAAGAGCAGGTTGGCCAGACAGTCAGGGATGGTCCAGATGGTACTTTGTCCTGCCATGTGGTTCCACTCAGTTCTAGCATTCTATGATTCTGCAATACCAAACTTCTGTGTGCCTTTCCAAAGTTTCCTTTCAAAAAACAACTGCCGCCATCATCACCACCAGCAAGAAAAAAAAGCTCTTCCTTTTCTCTCAAACATAAAACCTCCTTTCAAAAAATGCCCTGACTTGAGGCTTGAGGGACATTATTCAACTCTGGACCAGTGATGGGCATAAACTGCAATACCTGAAACTATAAGACCTAGCAGCAAAGGATATGCGTTCCTTGAAAGTCAAGGTCATACATCACACAACACTTATGTGTAGCCGTAGCAGATCCAGAAATATGACTAGGAATGAGAAGAGAATATATTTTAGAGGGTCAGAAAAATAGACTGTTTAGTATCTCTTTCCTCAGAGTCCTGTAAAGATGGACACATAGTAAATAAATGAATCTGATTTCACAGAGGGAAATGTACGAAAGTCTCCAATAACAAATGTAAAATGTGATACTCAGTACTAGGGGTGGGCAATAATTTTTGAACAGGGGTGACGTCAAAATGTTTGAAGTGATTGTGGGTTGCCCAGAAGGGGCGGAGCCTTTAAACAGCAGGTGCTGGAAGGCCTGGCACCTCCCCTGCGGCTCCAAGGCAAACGTTAGCTGGAGACGGGAGCTGCAAGCCCTTTCAATTCCTGCTATTTAAAGGGCTCACTGCCCCCGGCCTCACTGCGAGCGCGTTGCCTGGGAGCCAGGGACACACGAGCCGTTTCAACTGCTTTGATTTAAAGGCTCGCACCTTCTCTGGGGCTGCTGCCTGCCAGTCGCGGGGCCGGCGCGAGCCCTTTCAATAGAAGCAGATGAAAGGACTCACAAGTCCCAGGCTCCCATGCAAGGGGCTAACATGGGGCTGGAGCAGTGAGCCCTTCCAACTGCTTCTATTGAAAGGGCTTGTGCCTGCCAGGTGCCTGCCAGGCATCACAGCCGCCCCGGAGGCATGAGCCCATTAAATAGAAACAGCTGAAAGAGCTCGCTGCTCCGGCACCGCTAGCACGTTGCCTGGGAGCCAGAGACACACCAGACCTGTCAACTGCTTCTACTGAAAGGGCTCTCGCCTTCCCGCACCCAGAGGCCAACGCGCTGCCTGACAGGCACAGGGAAGGTGCGAGCCCTTTAAATAGAAGCAGTTGAAAGGGGTTGCATCGCTCTTGCCTCTAGGCAATGCCCTGGGGGTGGGGCCTGGAACAGCCGTGTGGGCTGGATCCGGCCTGCTGCGTGGCTTTTGCGCAACCCTGCTCTATAGAGAATATACCATGGGGTGGTTTGGAATGAATGCTTTTTGAGCACTATTTTGGGATCATCTGAAAAACCAGAGCAAATAACATGGATATGCAAAAGTTATGTCAGTGAGTTCTTTATTCCACATCATCATATATTCATTGTATGCATTTAGGTGCTCAGATATCCTCAGGGTAAGCAAAAACAAAACCAGGAGTGTTGGTCTTACCCACAATGGCCAAAAAGAAATAAAAGGGCAGCATTTTGTTAGGCAAGATCATGTTTATAGAGGGATCTTGCTAATGTTATTAGAACAGCAGCAGAAAAATATTTAATAAGGTCCTGAATTTAAGGTTGAATTCATGGTATTGCCCCAAGAAAACATACACTGGGTAAAATTAGGGATATAAGCAAGTAGTCAACTACCCAATAAGCATATGCTTACTGGGAAGTCAAGTAGTGACTTGACTAGTGGCTCTCCGCCCCCCGCCCCCTCCCCCGCCCCCCCACACACATTTCCCTGCTCCCCCCCACACACACTATCTGTATCACATTTCAAAAGCAGAGGTGCAGGGGGATAGTGAGCGCCCCCTTACTGAGTAGTCGATGGAAATTCCATCAACTATTTGATTTGCTGATTAATTGAAATGTAACATCCCTAGTTAAAATACAAGCCTTTCTTTTGTATCTTAAAAAGTCTCAGAGAGGTAGCCATCTTAGTCTGCAACTTTAAAAACAACAAGCAGTCCTGTGCTCTAAGATGCTACAGGACTACTTACTCTTTTGTATATGACACAATAGTGCAATCAGTGCATTACTTTTTTGTTGTTTTTTCAGCACATTGTGACATGTATCCTTTAACTACACTTTAAACCAAGGCTAAAGGTCAGCTATACATAATTACCAATGGAATGCAATAGTCATTATGATTTATAAACAAGTCCCATAACTTAGTCAATTGCTAATAGACCGTTAGACTTAAATATCTTGTGGCCACTTCCACATAGGGGAAACATTATTAAAACAGATTTAAACTCCTATTTTACTAAAACTGCTTATTTAACGGATGAGAAAAATGTGGACCTGTAATTTCCCTCTTCAGAATGAATGATGAAATCAACTGCTGCCCTCAGAGTGTTAATCTGGCAAAAAGAACTTTCTTTCTAATCAGTCTCCAAAATATATTCTCCCCTCTGTTAAAAAATGTGTTTGCATAATCACAGAACTATATCAAAGGAACATTTTATAGTGGATAATAGGGTGTAGTCGATTAACCAAAAAGAAAAGCTGATAGGTTAATGCCATAGACTACACGCATTTCCCTCCCCCCTTCATTCCCCCAACTTGCCAGTACATTTTTAGCAGGCTGGCCAGCAATCCAGCTCAGTCCTGGCTTGTGATGGGTCCAGGACCTACCCCTGCTGCGGTTCCGCATTTAAAGAGCATTAGGCAGCCTGGCTCAGTTCCAGCTCACAATGGGTCCAGGAGCTCAGACCACCCCTAGACAGGGGCTGCTGCCACCACGTGCTGCTGCCTCTTTATCAGAGGCAACAGGGCAGGGCAACAGGCAGCCAGTCCACATGGGGAGCTCCCAGCTGGCACCCTGCGGTGCTGTCTCTGATACAGAGGCAGCAGTGCAGAGTAGCAGGGGTCTTCTTGGGAGCGAGGCTGGAATGCACTGGCTGCCGGCTCCACCCCCAGGGACTATAGAATAGTCGACTAACCGATAAGAATTCATGAGGTTACTCGACTATTCACTAACCGCTATTTAACATCCCTAGTGGATACCCAAAGAAATTGTATGTGCTCAGATAAACAGAACTGGACTCAATTCTTTAATGCGAAGAAAGATATAAATAGAATCCAGATTATAATTGACATCTGATTTCTCTTTGTCCAATATGGCATTTAGGCTATATGCCCGTATGAGAGCATTTTATCTCACAGTGCCACTTTCCCTGGAGCACTCGTGTCTCACTTCAGTATCTGTGCACAGGAACTTGAAACAGGCTTCAGAAGCAGCAGAGAGATGCCCCTAGACCATCCGGTACTAAGAACATCAGAAAAGCACTGCAGAGTAATACTAACAGAGGGTCTCCCTCACCCGCCATGTAAAAGACTTCACTCTGGCATCACCTTCCCCACAAATGAATCATTGGAGAGTTGGTAGAGAACTGTTCCCTTCAATCATCCCACCAGCAAAGGATTATTTTAACGTGCATATTAAATCCTGAAAATTTTTTCCTGGAGAATACAAACTTCCCCATAAACCATAAATTCGCTGACCTCTACCTTTGGAACTACAACTACTTTTGGGGTGGAGGCTAGCCAGATTTCGATCCATCTGTTCAATGCATGGAGTGCTTTATTTTGAGAAAGTCGGAGCAACCTCAACTAAACCCCCTGGGTCCTGCATTTCCTGGCAGGGTCTTCGCGAGCGCCTCAGAGGCTTGCGGTGTCCCTACCAATGCCGAGGCAGCAAGGGTACCCTGCTCCACGAGCCCTTTCACCACTGGCCAGTCCCTCCGAAAGTCCAAGGGTCCCCCTTTGCTTGCTGGCAGTCCACCAGCCAGGAAGAGGGTTGGGGGAACCCAGTCCTACCCACTTGCTCCGGGTTCCGGCCCAGGGCCCTATGGGGTGGCCCCGAGCGGGGTTGTGAGGCTTGGCCCTTGCCCCACTGAATAGCAGCCCCTCCCTGGGCCACTTCCCCAACCCCATCAGGTGTCCTAATGGCTGGGCTGCAACCTCTGGAAGCCTATTCAGGGAGTGTAAACCCCCACACCCAACTCCCCGGGTACCTGCCTCCCACCCAGCTTCTGCAGCCCCTGCTCTTGGGCTGCCATACCCCTCATATATGAGATCATGAGCATTCGTGGGTAAAACCCACTTCCCAACTGTGGCGGTGGGAGGAGGGAGCAGGCTGTCCAACCCAGCTTTAAGTGGTTAACTCCGTGAAATTACTTTCACTATATTTTAATTTGATCCATTGTACATGTTTAAAAATATAGCAGCATGCACTTGCCTTAAACCAAGCAGCCACATCATGATTACCTCTCCCCTCTACTCTTTTGTGCCCTTCACCAGAGCATCACGTCCAAATTGAGATTGCAAGCTTTGGGTGCGGAGTTTGTGCCTTTCTGAGAGGTCTAGCTCCGCTCTGGAAACTATATAATAAAAAAAGGCAACAAAACCAGGCTTGGATACCTACACACAGATTATATGCACAGGAAACTCCGGATGATATGTAGCTGGGTTACAGATATACACTGTTTCTATCCATGACATTTACATTATTAAAGACACTCTCATTTTAAATTGGAGAGAATAAAATTTAAAGTTACCACGGAATGCTAAGAACACGTCACGCTTCCTAACAACATTCCCTCAGTAGCAACAGCCAGCAGGCTATACCTTAATCAAGCGGGGCAGCCTCCTCAACCCCTTCAAATCTAGAACAGATTGTGTTTATAACTCCACAGGATCTAGGGCTTATCCTAACCCAGTGAGCTTTGCCATCGGATTAGGACAGTGATCTGTAGCTCCTCTTTGCAACACTTAACTCCCAAGCAGAGTGCTCTACTCCAAGTGGGCACTTAGAACAGCAAAGGCCTCCTCCCTGCTTCTCCCTCAAAGCATCCCACACACTTTTAGCGTTACAAACACATCTCAGTACAGCAGGAAAACACGGACTGCCCAAATTCTACCCACCGAGAGGAGGCCAAGAAATATATGGCAGGGAAATAGAAGATCTACTTCCACACTGTTTATAGACTGTGGATTTTCCTCTTCAGCCTGAACTGAAATCAAAGGCCAGTGTACAAATGCAAAGGGAGTTCTAGATTCAGGATGCCAGCGCCCGTGGCAGAATGTACATCGATGCTAGAATGTCTCGACCAGGTGTGTTTAATCATCACGTTTACAGCCAAGGCCCTTCCTCTTCAGAGAGACACAGCATCACTGGGCAACGCAGAGTGTTTTAACAAACTGTAAATGCTTCACCATCTGCAAAATCATCCGATTTAAGCAGCAACCTCCCCAAAGAGTCATTATTCCATTCCTCCTTCTCCAAACTAGGGATGCGATAGGTTAACCAGTAAGCAGCACCCTACGTGGGTAATGCGTACTGGTTCCAGTTAACCAGTAGGGCTGGCTCTCAGGGACCTCCTCCTGCAGGCCCCTGCTGGCCCCACCCCAGGGAGAAGGCTTTGCTGCGGGCTCTGCAGCAGACTCGGACTGTATCTAATCCCAGGGACGGATCGTGCTGCAAGCTCAGTGCGAGAGGGGTCAGTTTTGTTTCGATAGCGGCATTAGATGGGCTTTTCCAAACCACTCAGCTCTCAGTGATAAAGCTCCCAGAGTTGGGCCACTTGGAGAGCTTTTGAAAATCCTGCCCTCTCAGGCCTCATGCCACATTTTAGTACAAGGGCTGCCTGGAACTCCCTCAGCTGATTCCAAAGCCACCTCGGTTTCCTGGCATAAGAGCAGGCGTTAGCAGCTGCATCAACTATCTGGTGGACTTTCTAATCTGAAAGCGTCATGTCTCCTGGAGTCCTTTGAAAAGCGAGAGTCTGGATTTTGTTTGATCCCAAATCCTATATAGGATTCAACTGTTCCACTGGACTCTGAGATTTATTTTCCGTACAGATGGTGTATTCATATGGAAACAATCGGTTTCGATTAGCCGTAAAGAAAAAGGTGTGCAGTAGCTTTTCTTCTCTGGGTGCGATATTGTTTACAGTTCAGACACACTCGTTGGTTGAAGTATTGTGCATGCTTAGGGACATATATACTACATACTGTATCCACAAAGAACCTAGTTGCAAAGCTTTGCTGTATTTGTTTATATGCGGCATATATATTAAAGCACATATACACAGGCATGTGGCTATCATGCTATCAGTGTCAATGAAAACACCTGTGTACATAGATACAGGCATGGAGTTGGGACATAAAAATTCATTCAAAAACTGTGATCACTCCAATCCTATCGGATACACAGCTCCATGCTGCAGGCTCTGCTTTGGGTGCCGAGGTGAGGAGGAGGTAGGCAATCTCAGAAAGCAGCCGATGGGAATTGAGAGTCTGTGGCGGGGGCAGGTGCAGCGTGCAAAGTCGGCCCCTCTCCTCTGGTGCTCAGAGCAGAGTGCCACAGAGAGCAGCCAGGTGTTTTGGGCAGTCTGGGACTGCAGAAAACAGAGCGCAGATCCCAGCGCTCTGCAGGGCTTCTGGCCAGGAGCTGCCTAGGTAAACACCTCTGTGCCAAAGCCTGCCTCTGGCACCCGAACCCCTCCCCGCTCACTCCTTCCCAGACCCGGCAACACCTCCTACAACCCTACCCCAGTCTAGAATCTTCTCCTGTACTCAGACCCCCTGCCAGACCCTGTACCCCAAGCCCTTTCCCAGATCACAATCCCTTCCTTCACCCAAACTCCCTCTCAAACCCCACACCCTCTCCTGCACCCCAGTCCTTTACCCAAGCTCCCTTCTGCACACAACCTCCAGACCAAATCCCTCACCACCTCCATAGAAAAATGCAGTACTTGACCACTTAGCAAAATCTTGCAGTGGACTCCCATCAAAAATTATTGACCACCTATGTTAATACATTCAACCCCACTGTTCCCACAACCACTGGCTTACAGAAAATGCTTTAACCCTGTCTGGATCCTGCCTGTGATTAAGAACCTCTCGAAAAGAACACTGAAGTTGTTTCTTTACCTGAAAGCAGCCATAACTGGAAAGTGACAGATGTCACTAGTAGCAATGAGTGATGCTTTTCTGGAGCTCTCATCTGTAACTTGGCTGTTTTCAGCTAAAGTAAGCCTTTCTGTCAGATGAGGTAAGGAACACCTACAGCCAATCAGTCACACCACTAGTGAGGAAAAAAATGCAACATACTTGTCAGAATGGCTACAGAGTGGTTTTCCCAGCCCTTCTCTTTCTAGCATCTTTGGACAGTCAAGCTCCTTGTTTCAGACAGTGCTGCTGACTAGTTCTCTCTGCGCAAGTAAAAACATCCCCACACTCACACTCATAAAAACCAAAACCCTCCCTCACACACGCTGTATCAACAGCACACCCATTGACACAGTAGAGAAAAGCAATTGCTAATTGATGGCAATTATGATCAAGTAAAAATCGAGAGAAATCGTGTTCCTTGTCCGTGTGGTGGTGGATGGCACAATGGAATCACTGCAACAAAACACTTGCAAAGAAAGTGTGGAAGATTAGACAAAAGAATCACTTGACAATTCAGTGAGACACCCAAAAACGGATTCAAACACTCGCATCTTCATTTCAAGGCTTTCACAAATACGATACAGTGGAAAGGACTATATTCTATCTGGCAATTAACTCAGACTACACAGAGAGCCTGCAGACTTATGCCACCACAAGTACCATCAGCTCCCTAATCACTAACTGAAGAAATCAGACCCTGCAGACTGCTAACGGATATCAAGGAAAGTAATCTCAAATCGGCCACACCTCGGAATGAGGTGGCTTCATTAGTTTAATGGGACTGCTTTAAAAATTGCATCTATACAATTAACAGAAAGAGGAAAGATGAGCAAGATAGATACTTAGTCTTTCCCAGTGAGGAGCCTGCTTCTTTCTCAAGCAGCCTGGCTACATTTTAAAGTGATCAAATCAGACCTTGAGCAAGACTGTCTAAATTCTTCACTATTCTAAATCAGCAAAACCATTTTAAGTCAAGCATTTCCATTTAATTGCTGATCAAGTTCATGAAACAGTAACTTCCTTTCATAAGGCTAAGCTTCAGTCTCTATTACCTCCACGTGAAATTGCAAAGACAACAATCAAATATCATAGGTTTCATTCCACAGGATTCGTCCTTCATCTGTAAGCACGGTCTAGGAATATTTATACATAAGTATCGCATGTTATGTATTGTCTATAACTGTACCGAAGTTACAAGAGAAGAAGACAGGTGGTGGTGGTCGGGGACTCCCTCCTGAGATGGACAGAGTCATCCATCTGCTGTCCAAACCTGGAATCTTGAGAAGTGTGCTGCTTACCAGGAGCTCAAATTCAAGATGTGACCAAGACTCTTCGAAAACTATCAAATCTTCAGATTGCTACCCCTTCCTGTTTCTCCATGTGAGAACTAATGATACGGCCAAGAATGACCTTGAGTGGGTCACTGCAGATTATGTAGCATTGGGAAGAAGGATCAAGGAGTTGGAAGCGAAAGTGGTGTTCAACACCATCCATCCTTCCTGTGGAAGGAAAAGGTCCAGGTAGGGATTGTCAAATTAAGGAAGTAAATGTGTGATTGCGCAGGTGGTGTCGGAGAGAGGGCTTTAGTTTCTTCGACCATAGGACTCTGTTCCAGGCACAAGGATTGCTAGAAAGCAATGGGATCCACCTAACCAAGAGAGAAAAGAGCATCTTCGCGGGCAGGCTTGCAAACCTAGTAAGGAGGGCTTTAAACTAGATTTGTTGGGAAGCGGTGACCTAAGCCCTGAGGTAAGTGGAAAGTCGGATACCGGGAAGAAACACAAGGAGGAAGGAGCAACAAAGAGGACCCCTGACTAGAATGAAGAAGGTAGGGCAATCAACTCTTTATCCAAACTGTTTGTACACGAATACAAAAAGCCTGGGAAACAAAGAGGAAGAATTAGAAGCCCTGACCCAGTCAAAGAACAACGATTTGATTGGAATAACGGAGATTTGGTGGGATGACTGGCATGACTGGAGCGCTTTCATGGAAGGGTATAAACTGTTCAGAAAGAACAGGCAGGGGAGAAAAGAAGGAAGAATTGCACTATATGTAAGAGAGCAGTATGATTGCTCTGACCTCCAGTATACAGAGGGAGAAAAGCCTGTGGAGAGTCTATGGGTTAAGTTTAGAGGCAGGAGCAACAGGGGCGATGTTGTGATTGGTATCTGCTATAGACCACCAGATCAAGCGGATGAGATAGATGAGGCTTTCTTCAGACAACTAAGAGAAGCTTACAGATCACAGGCCCTAGTTCTCATGGGGGACTTTAATCACCCTGACATCTGTTGGGAGACCAATACGGCAGTACACAGACAATCCAGGAAGTTTTTGAAGAATGTTAGGGATAACTTCCTGGTACAAGTGCTGAAGGATCCGACCAGCAGCAATACACAGCTTAACCTGCTGCTCACAAACAGGGAGGAACTAGTAGGGGAAGTAGAGGTGGGTGGCAACCTGGGAAGCAGTGATCACGAGATGGTAGATTTCAGGATCCTGACCAAAGGAAGAAAGGAGAGTAGCAAAATATACACCCTGGACTTCAGAAAAGCAGACTCTGACTCCCTCAGAGAACTGATAGGCAGGATCCCCAGGGATGCTAACATGAAGGGGAAAGGAGTCCAGGAAAGCTTGCAGTATTTTAAAGAAGCCTTATTAAAGGCACGGGAAGAAACCATCCTGATGAGCAGTAAGAAAAACAAATAGGCTGTGTCTAGACTGGCCAGTTTTTCTGGAAAATCAGCCGCTTTTCCGGAAAAACTTCCCAGGTGTCTACACTGGCTGCTTGAATTTCCGCAAAAGCACTGACTTCCTACTGTAAGAAATAGTACTGACTTCCTACTGATTGCGAAAATGGCGATCTGAGCTTTTTTGCACAAAAGCGCGTCTAGATTGGCCACGGACGCTTTTCCGCAAAAAGTGCTTTTGCAGAAAAGCGTCTGTGCCAATCTAAATGCTCTTTTCCGAAAATCTTTTAACGGAAAACTTTTCCATTAAAAGCATTTCCGGAAAATCATGCCAGTCTAGACGTAGCCATATAGTACAGGCGACCAGATTGGCTTACCGGGGAAATCCTTGGTGAGCTTAAACACAAAAAGGAAGCTTGCAAGAAGTGGAAACTTGGACAGATGACATGGGAGGAGTACAAATATACCCTGCTCGAGAATGCAGAAGAGTAGTCAAGAAGGCAAAAGAGCAATTGAATTTCAGCTAGCAAGGGATGTGAAGGGTAATAAGAAAGGTTTCTATAGGCATGTTAGCAATAAAAGGGTGACCAGAGATGATGCGGGGCCCTTAATGGATAAGAGAGGTAACCTAGTGACAGGTGATGTGGGAAAAGCTGAAGTACTCAATGCTTTCTTTGCCTCTGTATTCACAGACAGGGTCAGCTCCCAGAATAATGAACTAGGTAACACCGTGTGGGAAGGAGGTGGGCAGCCCTTGGTAGAGAAAGAACAGGCTAAGAACTATTTAGAAAAGCTAGACATACACAAATCCATGGGCCCGGAATTAATGTATCCGAGGGTACTGAGGGAGTTGGCAAATGTCATTGTGGAGCCTTTGGCTATTATCTTTGAAAACTCATGGAGATCAGGAGAGATCCCGGATGACTGGAAAAAGGCAAATGCAGTGCTCATCTTTAAAAAAGGGAAGAAGGACAATCCAGGGAAGTACAGACCAGTCGGCCTTACCTCAGTCCCCGGAAAAATCATGGATTCCTCAAGAAATCTATTTTGAAGCACTTGGAAGAGAGGAAGGTGATCAGGAATAGTCAACATGGATTCATCAAGGGCAAGTCGTGCCTGACCAACCTGATTAGCTTCTATGATAAGATAACTGGCTCTGTAGACATGGGAAAGTCGGTGGGATATTAGGAAAATCTATTTCCCTGGGAGGGTGGGGAAGCACTGGGGTGGGTTATCTAGGGAGGGGGTGGAATCTCCATCCCGAGAAGTTTTTAAGTCTCAGCTTGACAAAGCCCTGGCTGGGCTGATTGAGTTGGGATTGGTCCTGCTTTGGGCAGGGGGCTGAAGTCAACGACTTCCTGAGGTCTCTGCCAGCCCTGTGATGCTATGAATGAGCTTGTGATTATTTCATTGGCAGGAATATTTTGAAGAATCAGATATTGGAAGTCACCAATCACATACTTTCTTAGTAACTTATAGCAACAGAAGATGAGCCATTCTTATCTCACACACCAAAGCAAGGATGTCCATCCCACATTCAGTACAATACAATGCAGGTTTGTGTAGTGTCATTTGTATAAAAATATAACAGTATGTCACTGGCAATTATAGGGTACACATGCAACTGTGAGTTTAACAAGGAGGTTAAATGACAGCATAGTAAGTAACATATGTTGATTTAGTCAGGGAACAGAGGAGAGCACACTGAGAAAAACTGAAGAGGAGTCTAGCACTAGTTAACCAAACATCATGATTGCCCTGATACTGGGTAGAACATAACCAGTTTAATTAGCGTTCAAATGTATCTTCCAAGGAGTTCTTGGCACCAAAACTCTTAACACGCATAGACATGTATATCTTGTATTTTAATGAGTTCAGTAGTTGCCTTGGGTTTAAAAAATGCACGCAGTGCAGCAGCCATTCAATCGCATTGCTTCAGAGTGCTAGCAACTGCTGATTATGTGTTATGACCAAGTTAAATTGTCAGTTATGATGATTCTACAATCACCTTTATTGTAAATGTCAAATACCAAAATTAATTTAATAGACAGACAAAAGGCACCAACTAATTGCCTTGGTAGGCTGTGGACTGTCCATCATTACAGATTTTTAAGAGTGAGTTAGACAAACAGCTGCCAGGAATGGTCTACATCAGAGGTTCTCAAAGTGGTCCATAGCCCATTGCTCCATTCAGGTGGTCCATGGATAGTTCCCCCCTATGGTGCGTCCCTCGGGAGTTAAACACACGAGAATGAAGGGCTGCCCACTTCATCAGTGGCTCGTCAGCATGGCTCCATTAGCTCAGTGGTTTTCAAAGCTAGGTCATGGGACCGCACAGGGAAGCCACTGGTAGGGCACGACGCTTTATTTGTCTAAGTGTCCACAGCCACGGAGCCTTGCAGCCCCCACAGCTCCCCTTGGATGGAAACAGCAAACTGCAGCCAATGGCAGCAGCGAGGCTCCGTGGCTACTGCCTGTCCCATAGGCTCCTGAAAAGCAGCTATGGCAGCAAAGGGCACTCAAATGGAGGAGTGTGCCAGCCCCTGGTTCCAAGCTGGAGTAATTGGCCAAGGACGGCTTGGATCAGGGTCTGAAGCCCATACGGAAGAGCCTTGTCCACTTCACCTGACATATCAGGCATAGGTGGCTTCCTGCCACCAAGGAGGACCTGAAGCACTTGCTCTGAGCAGGTGTGCTCCTCCTCGCTGCAGGGACCTATGAGTGGGACACAGAAGGTGACCATGATCCTGCAACAGCAGGTCCTGGCAATTCAGGAGGGGCCACGCCAGACAGAGCACCCAAACCAGTGCTGGTGAGGCCATGCCAGTGTGACCAGCATCATGTGAGTCTTGTCTCTTTTGATCCCATTCAAGACCCGACCAATGAGGGGAACAGGCAGGAACGCGTACAGCAGGACCCCAGACCACGGCATAAAAAACATGTTAGCGGGAGCCCAGTTCTGCCTCACCCCGAGAGCAAAACTAAATTCACTCTTTGTTTGGGTTGGTGGCAAATAGGTCCACGGGGAGAGGACCCCACTCTGCAAGATCGCACCAGACACGTGTCAGTGGAGTGACCACTTATGGTGAGACAAGAAGTCCCTGCTGAGGTGATGGCTAGCCTCCAAATGGATGTTGTGACTGATGCACTTCCACAGAGCTGAGGAGCGCGCCCCACCCCTGTTGGCTGGTGTAAAACATGGAGATCATATTATCTGAGAGGACTCACCACGCTGCCCGACACCTGAGGCTGGAAGACCAAGCAGGCTGGCTGAACCACTCTGAGCTCACTGACGTTTATGTGGAGGTTTGCCTCCTGCAGGGCCTACATCCCTTGGTCCTGAGATCATCTACCTGAGCTCCCCATCCAAAGTCCAAGGTAACTGACCGTAGTTCCTGGGAAGGATGAGGGGGCCTCAAAGGGAACCCCTTGCCAGAGCACTGCGTGGGACTGACCACCACTGGAGGGTGGCCAGACCTGTGGAGGTCCCACAACTGAAAATAAAATGAGCACCGCCACTGCTGGAGCAGCCACACGGGGAATCTGGCACGGCAAACCACCTACGTACATGTAGGTGCATGTAGCGAGCACACGCAGCTATTGCAGAACAGACATGAGCAAGCGCTCGAAGAACTTTGCTTATTATGTTAAATTCCTGTAAGAGCAGCAATCCAGTGATTTATGTTTTAAACAACTTGCAAAGCATGCTTCTGGAAGCCATGCAGTGATAAGTTTTACAAAACACTCTGAATCTGCTAATCTAGGTTACAGTTTATCTTCAGGGGCTCTCTCGTAAAACCATTCCTTTCTGACTTAGATCCACGCTGATGTGACTGAAAAGGGAACTTTGAAAACTCTCCCCCTTTGTTTTCTACTTCCATTCATCAGAATATCAGGAGGATGGAAGGGGAACAGAGGGTAGAGCTCTTTTGCATTTATTTTTCCATTCAACACATCTTATTAAGGAAATTATTTTAAGGAAACCCCCCCAAGTTAAACTATGACCTACATCAGTAAGAGATTGCCCAATTTAACTGGTAAATCACAAAAGTTACTTTAAAAGATTCTACTGTATGTCACTCAAACCTCACATTCAGCTGTATATTGCACAGGCAAGACATGCCTGTCAAATAGCTTTTCTAAGCTTTTCAGAAAAGTTAGTCTCATATTAGGAACAATGGAATGACAAATACTCAGGCCAGTTTAATCCTTTCCAGCTGCGTGTTTCAGAACTGTATATATAACGCACTGAAGTGCTATGAAATTGGGAAACACTTGAAGATTGATCTACACTGGTGCGTCTCTGAGTGACAACAACATGAAGTGTGAATAACCAATACAACTGTAGACAGAGCAAAGACGGTCATTAATACAGTGTGGTGAGTCTACATGTCACCATGTAGCTAGCCCTCCATCAAGGCCACTGACATAGCCTTCGACACACTCTCCTATAGGCAGTCAGAGAATCTGCATCTCTATGGTGTCGCACAATCAAATCGTTTTGGAAGGGTCTCTTGTATGTTACAAACATTTCTATTAATTCTCAGGATTTCTGGGCTTGTCTCCTTGCTCACGCAGTTAATCCCCAGCACAATCACTGGTGTTGTGCTTGGTTTGCTTGGGGCTATTCTGTTGAGAAATCAGCCCTGGGCTAATGAAACACCAACTGAGGATAACCGCGGGTAGAGTCTTGCAGAGATACAAATATCTACCTGCAGATGCAGATGCCTGCGGATACACTTTGGGATCCAATCACCCAAGGCACACTGTGGCCAAAGGAAAGGAAAGGAATGTGGTCCCATAAATTGTGGGAGCCAATGCTCCACATCAGCAGCAACTCACAGCAGTGCAGTTATGACCAACTTCCTGGTTTACAGACATTCAAATCGTTTCAAACAGCAACCTACTTACATAAGAACGGCCGTACTGGGTCAGACCAAAGGTCCATCTAGCCCAGTAGCCTGTCTGCCGACAGTGGCCAACACCAGATGCCCCAGAGTGGGTGGACCAAAGACAATGATCAAGCGATTTGTCTCCTGCCATCCTTCTTCAGCCTCTGACAAACAGAGGCCAGAGACACCATTTTATCCCCTGGCTAATAGCCATTTATGGACCTAACCTCCATGAAATTATCTAGCTTCTCTTTAAACTCTGTTATAGGCTAGCCTTCACAGCCTCCTCTGGCAAGGAGTTCCACAGGTTGACTACACGCTGTGCGAAGAAGAACTTTCTTTTATTAGTTTTAAACCTGCTACCCATTAATTTCATTTGGTGTCCTCTAGTTCTTCTATTATGGGAACTAATAAATAACTTTTCTTTATCCGCCCTCTCCACACCCCTCATGATTTTATATACCTCTATCATATCCCCCCTCAGTCTCCTCTTTTCTAAACTGAAAAGTCCCAGTCTCTTTAGCCTCTCTTCATATGGGACCCGTTTCAAACCCCTAATCATTTTAGTTGCCCTTTTCTGAACCCTTTCCTAGGCCAAAATATCTTTTTTGTGGTGAGGAGACCACATCTGTACACAGTATTCAAGATGTGGGCGTACCACAGTTTTATACAGGGGCAGTAAGATATTCTGGGTCTTATTTTCTATCCCTTTCTTAATAATTCCTAGCATCCTATTTGCCTTTTTGACCACCGCTGCACACTGTGTGAAAATTTTCAGAGAACTATCCACGATAATTCCAAGATCTCTTTCCTGATTTGTCGTAGCCAAATTAGCCCCCATCATACTGTACATATAGTTGGGGTTATTTTTCCCGATGTGCATTACTTTACACTTATCCACATTAAATTTCATTTGCCATTTTGTTGCCCAATCACTCAGTTTGGTGAGATCTTCTTGGAGTCCCTCACAGTCTGCTTCTGTCTTGACTATCCTAAACAGTTTGGTATCATCCGCAAACTTTACCACCTCACTGCTTACCCCTTTCTCCAGATCATTTATGAATAAGTTGAACAGGATTGGTCCCAGGACTGACCCTCGGGAGACACCACTAGTTATCCCTCTCCATTCTGAAAATTTACCATTTATTCCTACCCTTTGTTTCCTATCTTTTAACCAGTTCTCAATCCAAGGAAGGACCTTCCCTCTTATCCCATGGCCATGTAATTTACACAAGAGCCTTTGGTGAGGAACCTTGTCAAAGGCTTTCTGAAAATCTAAGTATACTATATCTACTGGATCCCCCTTGTCCGCATGTTTGTTAACCCCTTCAAAGAACTCTATTTCCCTTAACAGAAACCATGTTGACTTTTGTCCAAAAATTATGTTCTTCTACATATCTCACAATTTTATTCTTTACTATTGTTTCAGCTAATTTGCCCAGTACTGAAGTTAGACTTACCGGTCTATAATTGCCAGGATCACCTTGAGAGCCCTTTTTAAATATTGGTGTCACGTTGGCTACCTTCCAGTCATTAGGTATGAAGATGATTTAAAGGATAGGTTACAAACCACAGATAACAGTTTAGCAATTTCCCATTTCAGTTCTTTTAGAACCCTTGGATGAATGCCATCCGGTCCCGGAGATTTGTTAACATTAAGTTTTTCTCTTTGTTCCAAAACCTCCTCTAATGACACTTCAATCCGGGACAGTTCCTCAGATTCATCACCCACAAAGGACGGTGCAGATTTGGGAATCTCCCTAACGTCCTCAGCCGTGAAGACTGAAGCAAAGAAATCATTTAGTTTATCCACAATGGCTTTATCGTCCTTGATTGCTCCTTTTATATCTCAATCGTCTGGGGGACCCACAGGTTTTTTAGCAGGCTTCCTGCTTCTAATGTACTTAAAAAAGGGGAAGTTACTCACCTTGTGTAGTAACGATGGTTCTTCAAGATGTGCCCCGTGGGTGCTCCACTCTAGGTGTCGGGTCCGTCCCAGCGCCACTGATCGGAAGATTTCATAGCCATACCGGGCCGGGCCGCCCATGCTCCCTGCGCTGCTGGTCGTTCGTGCCCTTTCTAACGTGCGTGGTTCGCTCCTCCCTCCCCCCGCCAGTTCCTCTCACCGCTCAGTCTCTGGAAGAGAAAGAAAGAAAACAACCCAGAGTGGGGAGAAAGGCGGGACGTGGAGCACCCACGGGGCACAACTCGAAGAACCATCGTTACTACACAAGGTGAGTAACTTTCCCTTCTTCTTCGAGTGGCCCCATGGGTGCTCCACTCTAGGTGACTGTATAGCAGTAGTCGGAACAAAGAGCGCTCCGGGTTAATTAGGTTTTACTGTCGAAAGGTCTGCAGAAGCCACTGTATGATCTGCCGCCCACTTCTGCACTATAGCGTAATGTTTCATAAATGTAGAGCTGGAAGCCCAAGTGGCTGCTCTGCAAATATCGGCTAATGGAACTCCCCTGGCAAAGGCGGTAGATGTCGCCACTGCTCTAGTCGAGTGCGCTCGCGGCTGAGAAGACAAGGGTCTACCCCGAATGGAATGGCATGTGGTAATGCATAAGATGATAAGCTTGGCAATGCGCTGAGTGGAGAGTGCAGCACACTTAGATCAATTATCTATCGATATCAGAAGTCTATCTGTTTGTCTTCACTGGTGGGTTCTGTCTAAGTAAAAGGAAAGAGCACGCCTAACGTCCAGCATATGTAGCAGGGCCTCCTTTGTTGAGGCGTGTGGCTTAGCGGAAAAGGAAGGAAGGATAATCGGTTCATTGATATGAAATGATGAAGATACTTTGGGTATGAACGCTGGGTGTAATCGTAACATTACCAAGTCCTTTGAGAAAGAAGTAAAGGGAGGGTTTGTCTTTATCGCCGCTAACTCTATGTGCTGATGTAATTGCGAGCAAGAAGATGGTCGTCATGGTTAACATCTGTAAGGGTACAGATGCTAGAGGCTCGAATGGAGGATGCATAATTGTATCGAGTACCAGGTCGAGGTTCCACGACAGAGGAGGCGGCCTTCGAGGTGGGCTCATATTGGTCAGGCCTTTCAGGACTCATTTCGTCATTGGGTGAGAGAACACCGAATAACCCTGTATTGGGTAATGGAAGGCACTGATGGCTGCCAGGTGAACTCTGGGTGATGCCAGAGAAAGCTTCACACTCCGCAGATGAAGAATGTAATCGAGAATTTGGTGTGGAGGAGAAGTCAACGGTTGAACGTTATTCTGGAGGCACCAGCAGGAGTATCTGCGCCATTTAGCCAGGTAAGTATTTTGCGTAGATGTCTTTCTACTATGTATCAATATGGACCTGACCTGATGTGAACAAAGCTTTTCATCTAGTGTAAGCCAGTCAGGAGCCACGCTGTCAAGTGCAATGCTTCTAGTTTGGGGTGAAGGAGAGATCCCCGGTCTTGAGAGAGGAGATCTCGGTACAAGGGCAGAGGCCATGGTGGTCGAAGTGACATCTTGTGTAAGAACGGATACCATGCTTGCCTCGGCCAAGCTGGTGCTATTAAAATTACTGTCGCTCTCTCCGTCTTGATTTTCTCTATTACTCTGGGAATGGGGACTGTTGGTGGAAAAGCGCACAGTAGCGACTTCTTCCAATTGCTCAGGAGTGCATCGCCGAGAGATCCTTTGCCGATCCCTGCTCTGGAGCAAAAAAGGCGGCACTTTTTGTTGACGGATGTCGCAAAGAGGTCTACCAGGGGTGTTCCCCATTTGCGGAAGATCCTCTGACGTACATCCAGCCTCACCTCCCACTCGTGGTCCGTGGGGAAGCGTCTGCTGAAGGAATCGGCAATGACATTGGCTATGCCAGGTAAGTACGATCCTGTTATGGTTGTGTTGTTCTGTATGCACCAATTCCAGTATCGAACCGCTTCGGCGCGTAGGGAGTGTGATCTTGCTCCTCCCTGTCTGTTTATATAATACATCGCCGCTACGTTGTCTGTCAACACCCTGACTCTTTTGCCTCTCAGACTGGGGAGGAAGTTTTTGCATGCTAGAAAGATCACTCGCAACTCTAGCTGGTTGATGTGAAGGCGTCTCTTGGTGTGAGACCATCGTCCCTGGATGCGCTCCCCACCCATGCGCACCCCATCCGATGAGTGAAGCGTCTGATGTTAACTGAACCGATGGCTGAGGTTGGTGAAACGGTACTCCCGTGAGGATGTTTAATGGGTTCATCCACCATATCGGAGGGACGTGTGCACGTGGGATGGAGGAGTAACCAACTTGTGTATGTCGTGTCTTATGGGGACATACACCGTTGACAGCCAGTGCTGTAGATTTCTTAAATGGAGACGTGCGGGCGGGATGACAAAGGTGGCCGCCGCCATGTGGCCGAGCAATGGCAGGCAAGTATGTGCTGAGATTGTTGTGGTTTTGTGGAGAAAATTGACCGGGTCTTTTATTGGCTGAAGAGCCTTATCACAAAGCAGGAGTTTGAGGCGGAGGTCTCGGTCTCTTCTTGCCCTCGGTGTCAGTTTACAGCAGTGGGCACATTTGCTTGTGACATGAGACTCCCCCAGGCAATGAATGAAGAGTGTATCCCCATCACAAGTTGGCATTACATCTTTACATTGACCGCACCGCTTAAAGCCGAGTGATCCGGACATGGCAGTGAAACTGACAAGAAAAGCGCTTCAGCACGTAACTGACTAAAATGATCTTCTTTAGTCTTCTCTCTTTTTTTTTTAACTAACTAAACAAAGGCTAATAACTAACTAACATTAAAGCTCAACTATTTACACAACTAGAGGGGTTTTTTTTTCCAGAGAAAAGGTAAGTGACCGAAGAGAGATCGCAGTTTCCGTCAACAACCGAGGACGGTTGAGAGGAACTGGTGGGGGGACCGAACCGCGCACATTAGAAAGGGCACGAACGACCAGCGGCGCAAGGAGCATGCGCGGCCCGGCCTGCTATGGCTATGAAATCTTCTGATCAGTGGCGCCGGGACAGACCCGACACCTAGAGTGGAGCACCCAAGGGGCCACTCGAAGAAGAACATTTTGTTATTTCTTTGAGAGTTTTTGGCTAGCTGTTCCTCAAAATCTTTTTTTGCTTTTCTTATTATATTTTTACACTTGATTTGACAGTGCTTATGTTCCTTTCTATTTATCTCACTAGGATTGGACTTCCACTTCTTAAAAGATGCCTTTTTGTCCCTCACTGCTTCTTTTACATGGTGGTTAAGCCACAGTGACTCTTTTTTAGGTCTCTTGCTATGTTTTTTAATTTGGGGTATACATTTAAGTTGGGCCTCTATTATGGTATCTCTAAAATATGAGATTTAGCTTCCTTTCTACACCCTCCTCTTCCCCATCCCCTCAAATATCTGCTGAGCAGTGTATAGTCTAATTGACTGTTAAGGTCAATGTCTAACGCTTTAATCTTAGTTAGTACATTCTCAAACATTTTTATTTTTACAGACAGAAAGCAACATAATATAGGTTCATAAACAGCATAAATATTGTGTAATGTGTGTATTTTACAAAGTGCTAAATTAGAAAGAAGGCATCAAATATTCCCTTTTCCATGTTACCACATTTAATTTGGTTGTTCATTTTAACAGATAATAAAATATTAAACTGCAAGATTCTGCTGGTGCTTCAGCTGTAGCTCTAAGAGCATTTCTAATATAGGAAAAGTCAGACTTTAAATACCAGCTTGATAAAGTGAAGGAAAAGCTTGTGGGAAATCTACCTTAAACTTCTCTGCTTTAAAAAATGGGCATGTTCCAGGCTGCTATTCATGATTTATTTTCTGTCAAACAGAGCTCAATGTACACAAATATTGCATGGTTCCTGATAAACTTGCTTGAAACATAACACCCTGACTAATCCAACACTGAAATTTTTACTTGTGGGAGAATTTAGGAGAGTAAAAGTGTACGTTCTAGGAGGACTAGAGTGACCTTTGAAAAATGATGTAAGTGAAGCAATAATCATACATAAATGTGAATCAGAAATTCGACACCTGCCCAGACATGAATTCAGGCTCCAGTTTGATGCCAACGCCCAAGATAGGCCACAAAGCAGCATACTCTGCATTGTTTGAGGTGATAGATATGACATCAGCTGACAGGGAAAAGCTGAACACTAACCTCAAGTCTAGGCAGGTAGATAAAAAAGGAATTAGCTTGCAGAAATGTTTGTTAGCTTCTCTGTAGCAAGTCAATGCCTTAATGATTTAACATAGCAAACAGCCCTGATGATATTTTTAGAAATGTATTACAGCACATTTCTACCAATACTTAAAAAGGACATTAAAACCCTAGCAATGTTTTTCATAGGGTCCTACTCCAGCACCAAAGGCCAAGACTACTCAGGAGAGGAAAAATACATACGCATCTATATGAGCAAGGCAAAAACGGGCAATCACACTTTAGTTTCTGACTATACCATAGACTTCTTGTGTCACCTTAACTTGGTTGAGCCTCAGTTCATAATCTGTAAAATGGAAGTAACAATGCTTCCCTACCTCACAGGGACAGTCTGAGGATAAATCCATAAATGCCAGGGAGATGCTCAAATACTAGTGTGACACTGGCCATAAAAACACCTAGAAAAATAAAAGACAGAAAAATAAATCTCCTGTATAAGCAAATACACAGGAATCTGCAGAATGAAAGGGTTAAAGCCCCCACCAGGAGTTGGAGTGGAAGATTCCTATCCGGCCATGACAACTTGGGGGGAAGGACACGAGCCTCATGCTCAGTTCAGCACTGCCATAACCTTACAACACAGCGATAGGGCACGAAGTCCAGGATACTCTGTGGTTGCAGATCTCACAGACGGTCTCCCCAGACCCACATCCTAGAAAAAAAGATCCATTCTGCCATGTTTGGGACAGTCTGAGCTTGAATTAGTCATTAACTGTTTGTTAAGACAAGACATGAGTATAGCTGTTAATAAAGGGAGATTATTTAGGACAAAACACGGGCGCAAATGTGCTATTAAAAAAAGAATCTGCAAAAAACTAACCTATTTCCTGAAGAGTTCAGGCACAATTTTAAGACTGAACAGTGCTGTCCTTCAACCTGGATAGTAATCATTTATTATTTTCTGTTAAGCTTAGACTGTATGCTAAGTGCAGAGCAAGACAAAAATAATGCATATTCACTCTGCAAGACTAGAATGCAAATCCCTAAAGCTTCTACTTTGTAAGAAATTACATTTAAGTAGGCTTCAAAAATGTGTAATATTATAATACACAGATACATATACAAAGGCAAGTGCACACACACACTCACAGTCTGAGTGTACAGTTGTGACATTCAGATTGTGTTCATGTTCCGTTCTAAACCCTGATATTTAGAGGTTTCAATACCACCCTAAACATGTTTCATATCATTCACAAGATTTAGACCTGTTATAAATCCTGTGGGTGAAATATGCCTCCAAAAACCCTGGAGTACTGATGTGATGACTGATTACATACTGGACCTTTTCACCCCCTCCTTCATCAGTGAGTCGCTGTTGCAAGAATGGCAGTCATATCAGAATGGAAGCTTTTCAACAATATTTCAGTCAGGAACTGGCTTATTAAATGCTGGGATGAATTATCTATGGAGAAGGATACTACAGCTGTTTATCTTGAGACATGGCCATCCTTTATTAAAGCTACAGAAAATGTTTGAAATTTATGTAAGCCAGCAATTCGGATTAATTTCCCATGTTTCTAATATAAATTTCTAAGGCAAAAGATGTTACTGCTTTTTAGATATTTCTTTTGTATTTATTCTCTGGATACCCTACAAAATTTGTAAGAGCCCCAACATATATAATTCCAATTTCCTATTGTATACTTGTAGGAAAGTGAAAGGTTAACTGGTTAACCATAAGCATCATCCTAAATGGGTGAGGCTAACTAGTTCTGGTAAACTGGTAGGGGCTGGAGCAGCTCCCCGCCTGCTGCAAATAGAGGCAAGGAAATGTGAGGTTAAAATTGAACTCACTCTCAGTCATGCCCAGATTCTTTAGTAGATACCATTCAGTCACACCACTGGAAACACCCAAGTAGAGAGAGACAAGTCAAAGGAGTATGCTCGCTTGAGCGCTGAATGTCTTTGGTTTTAGTCACAAACCTAATAATGAATATTGTGTTGGTTGTGAACGTTAGAGACTGATTCAGAATCGGATGCTGTATCAAGCTTTACAGCACTTCAAAGTTATTAGTAAGGTATAAATATTAACAAGTATAACCCCCAACGATAGTTTTTCTTTGCGGTAAGCTGTATCCCCATGATGGAACCTGAGGGCATTGCAATCTACCGTGACTGGGGAGATGATATATTGGCACAAATTTTATACCATAGAGAAGGCAGTACAAAGCTCTCCACAAAGACATGGGGAAGACTGGAGAAAAGCAATGACAGTACCTATCTTTAAAGAAGGAGGAAGGAGGGAAGAGAGGACCCAAAGAACTATAGACCAGTCAGATGAACTTTACTTTGTGGCAAAATACTATGAAGCAATCAAGTGGTAAGCCCTTGGAGGATGCAGATATAAAGAATAGCCAGCATGCATTTGTCAAGAAAAATAATGCCAAACACAACAAGTTTACTTCATTGACAGGGTTACCAGCTTAGTCAATAGGGAGGAAGCTGCAGATCATGCTAGATCTTGATTTTACTAAGGCTTTTGACACAGTCCCGCATGACATTACTATAAGATGGGTGCACAACTGTTTGAATGACCGTTCTCAGAGTATTTCTCAATGGTTTGCTTTCAGACTGGAAGGGCATCTCAAATGAGGCCCCACAAGGTTCAGTTATGGGTTCTGGAATATTCAATATTTTTCACTAATGAGTTTAATTGAGTGGCGAGTGCACTTATAAAATTTTGACTTCAAGCTAGGAAGTGATGCTAGTGATGCTAGTGATGCTGTAAGCTTTCGTGGGAAAAAAACCCACTTCGTCAGATGCATGTAGTGGAAATTTCCAGAGGCAGGTATAAATATGCAGGCCAGAATAAGGCTAGAGGTAACAAGGTTAATTCAGTCAGGGACGGTGAGGCCCACTTCTAGCAGCTGATCTGGAGGTCTGGACACCAAGAGAGGAGAAACTGCTTTTGTAGTTGGCTAGCCATTCACAGTCTTTGTTTAATCCTAAACTGATGGTGTCAAATTTGCAGACGAACTGTAGCTCAACCTGAAGCAAATTCTCACCAGCAACTATACACCACACCACAGTAACTCTAACTCAGGAACCAATCCATGCAACAAACCTCGGTGCCAACTCTGCCCTCATATCTACACCAGCGACACCATCACAGGACCTAACCAGATCAGCCATACTGTCACTGGTTCATTCACCTGCACATCTACCAATATAATATACGCCATCATGTGCCAGCAATGCCCCTCTGCTATATACATCGGCCAAACTGGACAGTCCCTATGTAAATGAATAAATAAATGGACACAAATCAGATATTAGGAATGGCAATATACAAAACACTTCAATCTCCCTGGACACACAATAGCAGATTTAAAGGTAGCCATCCTGCAGCAAAAAAACTACAAGACCAGACTTCAAAGAGAAACTGCTGAGCTACAGTTCATATGCAAATTTGACACCATCACTTTAGGATTAAACAAAGACCGTGAATGGCTAGCCAACTACAAAAGCAGTTTTTCCTCTCTTGATGTTTACACCTTCAGATCAGCTGCTAGGAGTGGGCCTCATCCTCCCTGACTGAATTAACCTTGTAACCACTAGCCTTATTCTGGCCTGCATATTTATACCTGCCTCTGGAAATTTCCACTACATGCATCTGACAAAGTGGGTCTTTGCCCACGAAAGCTTATGCTCCAATACATCTGTTAGTCTATAAGGTGCCACAGGACTCCTTCTCGTTTTTGCAGATCCAGACTAACACGGCTACCCCTCTGATGTATGGGCAAGAATTATTTTAAATTTTGGGGACCTGGTGGCCCATTAGTATCCAAGCTATCAGGAATATTCTGCTCAAAAATTGCACTCAGTTAATCTGCTCAATTGGCTGACTCCCAATCCCAGGGCTCCACACCATAGAAGACTTTCACCTTTCTGTGAAATGTTATGACATGAGAGGAGACACGGCAGCTGGAAGAGGATTGTGTAATTCAAGCAGTACTAAAAATCATCATAAATATTCACATACAAGCGGATTTGTTTTCTTACCAGGAACACACTGTTATTCACAAATATTAATTAGTTCCCAAATACCACCTGTTACTCAGCTCTCCCCTTCCCTGCACATTACAATGCCACAAGAATTTCTCACTTCAGATGCTTATAACCACCAGACAGCAGCTCTGAAATTTAATGATGGTCCCAGTCCCATGACTTCTGTAGCTCATTCAATGTGGGGGGAAGAGGCAGGAAGAAATGACTGTCACCCAGCAGCTACCCCCGAGATAAAAGGAGCAGTGCTAGTGGCTGCTGAAGGAAGTCTGCTCAGAAGGATGTACTCTAGCTATAACATCAAGTCTCGAGAGCAGAGGACAGCTTAAAGAAGGGAAAGGTAGGAACTGCAAGCTCCCAAGGATGAGGGAAACCCCTAGACAAAAACACTTTTCATCCTTGGCTTTAGGGTTTCCAGTGAAGCAGCCAAAAGCGGCATTCTGTTGAGAAGCTATTGCATGTGGGATTCCATGTCACATACCTACGGCATTATAAATAAATCTCAGACTGAAAAAAGGAAACTTTTTTATAAGATACAACATTTTCTTCAGATTTCGATACTAATCCCCCTAGAGATTAGCCTCTCAAAAGCACACAAGTGCATATAACTAGCTCAAGCGATACCGGATTCCTCTTCCACGGCTGTAACAGAGAAAATGCTCCTTCCCATGCCCTTGCCCTCCCAACTCCACAATACAATATTCAGCATCCAGTGACAGGAGAAAGTCGGACCAAGTGTAATATTTCTAACCATACAAATTGATAATAAATTTGAGGCTGACAACTCCCTGACTTCAGAATGATGAAATATTGTGCTCTGCTTTTTCAGAAAAGAGTAACCATGTAGTAACAAAAGTCTTTCCCTCGCTACCTAAGATCTGCATTCCTAGTCCTTATCTAGCAATATGCTTGAACTTTCCAACCAGTCTTTTCAAACTTTGACTGCCTCCATACTCATTTTCCATCTGCCTATTTTCTCCCATAAAGTTAATATTTTCGCCCTCCATTCATCCTCCACATACGTGTGCGTCAGCCTGCTAGTGATCTCTCCCCTAATCATGGGCCTCCCAATATTCCAACACATTCCTCTTCTTCCTGGCTGTCCTTCCATGCTCCATTCTCTGTAACCCTATTCTTCTTGATCAACATACTTTTAAAAGTGTACAATAAAAAACTTGCATACATTTCCCTCTGCTTCCTCCTACTTCTCTCTCTGTATGTTGCTTTTATATATATATATATATATATAAAAGTTAGAGCTAAATCAGTTTGGAGGAAGAATTTAATCAGAAAAATGTGAATATAATTGGGAATCCTTTAAGGATACTTACAAAGATGCCCACAAAGCCACAATCCAGCAACTGAAGAAGGTGGCATTACTGGTTAAAGAAACTACCTGAGCTACAGGGAACATGAAAGCAGTTATACAGGCAGTCCCCGACTTACGTGGATCCGACTTACGTCGGATCCCTAGATACGAACGGGGTGAGGCAACTCCCGCACATGCGCAGCAGCATTCCCAGGGCTCGCTCACCTGGGTCCTAGGATCCTCCTCCTCCTCGGGCCGGCTCCGACTGGGGTCCCGCAGAGCTGCCGGGCAGAGGAAAAGTGCCTCCCCACACCCGCTGCCCCCCCCCACTCCCCTGCCAGCAACAGGCTGCCCCCTCCCCTGAGCAACAGGCTGCGGAACAGCAGACAAAAGCAGCCTCTCCGCCCCTCCTCCCCCCATACATGCTGGGCTCCCTGGGCAAACAAAGACTCCACCAAAACAAACAAAGTGCTGGCCTCATTGTGTTATCAAAAAAAGGACCCTCCTCCTAGAACCCTGGGTGGTGTGTGGAAATAAAGCTATTAGCTCAAAGCATGGTGCAGAGCTGTTTGGTATTTGATGAGTTACTCCTTTAGTCCTGAGTTTGTCACAGGGACAGAAATAGATGTGAAATCTTCTGAACAGGGGAACAGACAGCAAAACAAACATTAGAGGGGAGTTAACCTTTCCCTATGCTATCCAAAACTAAAAAAAATGTTTGGCTAGAGTTTCCCCTACAATATGTACCAGTTCCGACTTACATACAAATTCAACTTAAGAACAAACCTACAGTCCCTATCTTGTACGTAACCCGGGGACTGCCTGTACTGAAATAACATATGACAGAGTAGGAAAGGGGAAACTGGCAACAATGGAAACCAGAAATTAAACTGATACAGTAGGTGAAGGGACACAAGGAGAAATCAAAGATCAGCGTAGTTAAGGGTAATAAGAGAGGTGATTTTAAAATATAGAAATAAAAAGAATCCTAACAATGATACTGGCCCATTACGAGGATCAAAACTGTAGAATTATCAACAAAAATGCAATAAAACCAGAGGAGTTCAGTAAATATTTCTGTTCTGTATGTAGAGGAAAAATGGTACAGTTTCATTACATGGTGGCGATATTCTTTCCATTCCATTATTAACACTAGAGGATATTAAACAAAAGCTACTGAAGTTAGACAGTGTTAAATCAGCAAGTCCAGATAACGTGCAACCAAGAATTGTAAAAGAGCTGGTTGATGATCTTACTAAATGGTTAATGTTGATCTGAGATACGTCTTGGAGCAATGTGGAAAGCTAATGTGCCAATTTTGTAAATAATATAAATGGTACAATCTAGGTAATTATAGGCTTGGTAGCCTGATGCTCAACCTGGCCAAGATAATGGAATGTGTCACATGGGACTTGACTAATAAAGAATTAAAGGACTGTAACATAAGTAGTGTAAATCCTGTCAAGATTAACTGGATATCTTTTTTTATGGGATTACAAGTTTGGTTGATAAAGGAAAATAATATTGATGAAATACACGTATCTCTGTAAGGGATCACATTACATTTTTCTTACCAAACTAGAATTACAAAATGATGCTATATATTGTAGTTAATTACTAAGGTGCCAAAGGACTATTCGTTGTTGTTAAACAAATCAGAGGTCTTCAAGTCTCCAGGGCCTGATGAAATGTATCCCAGAACGTGCTAGAAGCTAACCAGGGAGCTATCTGAGCCATTAGCAATTATCTCTGAAAACTCATGGAAGTTGGGAGGGATTCCAGAAGACTAGAAAAGGGCAAATATGGCACCCATCTATAAAAAGGGAAATAAGGACAACCCTGGGAATTACAGAATACTCAGTTTAACTTCTTACTCAAAGGCAATAGAGCTAATAATGAACAAATCCATTTGCAAATATCTAAAAAATAAAAAGCTGATAACGTACGGGCAGCATGGTTTGGCCAAGAACAAGACATGTCCAACCAACCCAATAGCTTTCTTTGACAGGGTAACAAGCCCTTGTCGATAGAGCAGGGAAGTGGCAGTCAGGACGTATTTTCGCTTTAGTAGTTTATGATACTGACTCCCAGGACTGACTCATACACCCTGTAGGGAAATGCAGCCTAGATAGAACCACTCTAAGGGGAGTGCAAAGCTAACTGGAACTCTCTTGCTACAGAGTAGATACCAGTGATTGAGAATCCCGTTGAAATGGCATGAGTGGGGTTACATGGGGATCAGTTCTGGGCCCACTTCTCTTCCATATCTTCATCAATGATTTAGGCCGATGGTTCTCTAGTGGTCCGCAGCCACCTCCCAGGTGGTCCATGGCGGGAGCTCAGCCCCCCATTCCACCATGCAGTGGGGGAGTCCGTCTGCCAGTGGAGCCTCAGGGCCAGCACATAGAAACGAGGCTGCAGCACCAGCTCTGGTGGGCAGGAAGGGAAGTGAAGAAATCAAACACACACACACCCCCACCTGGGCTGCAGAGCTCCACGTGGAAGGGCACCGTCCCACCCTCCTCCCTGGAAAAGTTCACCACGCCGAGGCCCGCCAAGCTCTCAGTCACCATGGTAAGAGTTGCGCATCCTCAGTTGCTCCCACAGGCAGGCTGCAGGTTGGGCTGCGGGGGGCCTGGCCAGGAGGGGCAGGCTCTCGGTGAGGGAGTGGCCAGCGCCCTCCCCCTTCCCTGGCAGCAGGTTAGGCTGTGCCACTCCCAGCAGCAGTGGGGATGAAGACCCTGCACATGCAGGAAGGGGCTATGGGCCCTTCAGGGCTTTGCACCTGCGGGGACTTGGTCTGGGGGGAGAGGTGCCCCTCTACCCATCCCCACTGGGCTACACTCAGCCTCCCTGCCCCACTTTTTCCTGAGCTCCTCCCCGCCCAAGCCACCCTGAGCACAACCGTATTCCCAGGGGCACTCTGCCACCCATCTCTCTGAACCCCCTCAGTCACTCTGCCCCCCAGCTTTATCCCAAGGCACTCCTTGCCTCAAATCTCTCTTCCCCTGGCCAGTCATCCTACTCCAAGCCCCCTGCTGAAACCATCCTCCTAGCCAGACACCCTCCCTCCTGGCCAGATATCCTACCCCCAGTCTGTTCCTGCACCCTCCCTCCTGGCCAGACTCCCTCCCTTGTAGCCAAATACCTTCCCCAACCCTGCTCCTGCATCCACCACTGCTCCTTGCACCCCCTCTTGCCCCTGCTCACTCTCCCTGGCCAGACACTACTCCCAGCCTGCTTCTGTACCTTACCTCCCGCCCAGACCTGGCAATCTCTCCCCCTTCGGCACCTCATCTCCCTCCCAGATCCTACATCCATCCCTATCCCACTCACTGGCAGCTCTGTCCCAAACACTGAATCTCTCATTTTTGTTCCCACCCCAGAGCCTAAGGGGGTCCATAAAATTAACTCCGGAACCCAAGGAAAGTAAATCTGGCTTATGGGAAGCCCTGAGCCTCAGTCCTCCCTGTCCCTTCCCCTCACTCTGCGGGGTTGGAGCACCAGAGGAGTGAGATGTCTCAGCCGGGGGCCACATCAGTGAGGGTTGGGGGTTTTGGAGGAGTTTTTTTTTTTTTTGGCTTCTCACTTGTGTGGTCCCCAACTGATTTTTCTGTGGGTCAATGGACCCTTGACCCAAAAAAGGTTCCCCATCCCTGCCATAAAGAAAACATAGAAACCTTTTGTGATGGACATAAATTAATGTTTTACTTTATTTTAATTAAAGTTTGATAAATTAACATGAGAAACTTAACACACTTAATCTGTTTAATAATTTAAATTAAGCCAGTCTTCCTAGCCGCAGCACTAGCAAAATGGCTCAGGCATAATCATGTAATTAACTGAGAGTTTCCATTAGCAACTGATGGTCCGCGGAGAGGTTTACATTGAGCCAGGTGGTCCATGGGCCAAAAAGTTTGAGAACCACAGATTTAGGCAATGGCATAAAGAGTACAGGCAGTCCCCGAGTTACGCGGATCCGACTTATGTCGGATCCGCAGTTACGAACGGGGCCGTTCCTCTCCCTGGTCTCCAGCAGACCAGGGAGAGGAAGCAAAGCAGCGGAACACGTGGGCAGCGGACAGGGCTGTCCGCTGCCCACGCGCTCCGCGGCTTGGCTCTGCTTTGCCCCCGTCCCCCCCGTCCCCCTGGTCTGCAGACCGGGGGGGGAGGGGGGGGTCAAAGCAGAGCCAAGCCGCGGAGCGCCCGGCCAGCTAACAGCCCAGACGCGTCTGGGCTGTCAGCTGATCGCGCGCTCCGCGGCTTGGCTCTGCCTTGCCTCCCCGTCCCCCCCCGTCCCCCTGGTCTGCAGACCGGGGGGGGGGGGGGGGGCAAAGCAGAGCCAAGCCGCGGAGCGCACGGTCAGCTGACAGCTGGCCGCGTCCTCTGCGGCTTGGCTCTGCTTTGTCCCCCCCCCCCATTCCCCCTGGTCTGCAGACCGGGGGGGGGAGGGGGGCGCAAAGCAGAGCAAAGCCGCGGAGCACACGGGCAGCGGTCAGCCAAGACGTGTCTGGGCTGTCCCGCTGCCCCCGTGCTCCATGGCTTTGCTCCGGACACCTGTGGTACAGCAGCTGGGGCGCTGCCAGTTGGTCCCGTAGCGTCGCTCTGGGCGCTACTGGACCAACCGGGCAGCACCCTAGCTGTTCTGCCCCAGGTGTCCTGATTCAGCCACTGCTGGTCAGATTCAGCAGCGGCTGAATCAGGACGCCTGGGGCAGAGCAGCTTGGGTGCTGCTGGGTTGGTCCAGTAGCGCCGAGGAGCGGCGGCGCTACTGGACCAACCCAGCAGCACCCCAGCTGCTCTGCCCCAGGCGTCCCCAAGTCAGCCGCTGCTGAAACTGACCAGTGGCTGACTACAGGAAGCCCCTGCCCCGGGCTGACTACAGGAAGCTCCTGCCCCGGGCTTCCTGGAATCAGCCACTGATCAGTTTCAGCAGCAGCTGACTTGGGGATGCCTGGGGTTCTTAAGTTGAATCTGTATGTAAGTCAGAACTGGCGTCCAGATTCAGCCGCTGTTGAAACTGATCATATACCTAGACTTTAGTAAGGCATTTGATACGGTCTCGCATGATATTCTTATTGATAAACTAGGCAAATATAACTTAGATAGGGCCACGATAAGGTGGGTGCATAATTGGCTGGATAACCGTAATCAGAGAGTTGTTGTTAACGGTTCTAAATCAAGGGTCTGTTTTGGGACCCGTACTGTTCAATATCTTCATCAATGATGTAGATATTGGGATAGAGAGTACGCTTATTAAGTTTGCGGATGATACCAAACTGGGTGGGGTTGCGACTTCTTTGGAGGATAGGGACATAATTCAAAATGACCTTAGCAAGTTAGAGAAATGGTCAGAGGTAAACAGGATGAGGTTTAATAAAGAGAAATGCAAAGTGCTCCACTTAGGAAGGAACAATCAGTTCCATACATACAAGATGGGAAGCGACTGTCTAGGAAGGAGCATGGCAGAAAGGGATCTAGGGGTCATAGTGGACCACAAGCTGAATATGAGTCAACAGTGTGATGCTGTTGCCAAAAAAGCAAATATGATTCTAGGTTGTATCAACAGGTGTGTTGTAAGCAAAACTCGTGAAGTCATTCTGCCGCTCTACTCTGCACTAGTTAGGCCTCAGCTGGAGTACTGTGTCCAGTTCTGGGCGCCACATTTCAAGAAAGATGTGGAGAAATTGGAAAGGGTACAGAGAAGAGCGACAAGAATGATTAAAGGTCTAGAGAACATGACCTATGAAGCCAGGCTTCATGAACTGGGCTTGTTTAGTTTGGAAAAAAGAAGATTAAGGGGGGACATGATAGCGGTTTTCAAATATCTAAAAGGGTGTCACAAGGAGGAAGGAGAAAATTTGTTCCTCTTGGTTTCTGAGGACAGGACAAGGAGTAATGGGCTTAAAGTGCAGCAGGGGAGGTTTAGATTGGACATTAGGAAAAAATTCCTAACTGTCAGGGTGGTCAAATATTGGAATAAATTGCCATGGGAGGTGGTGGAATCTCCCTCTCTGGAGATATTTAAGAACAGGTTAGATAGACATCTGTCAGGGATGGTGTAGGTGGAGCTTGGTCCTGCCTTGAGGGTGGGGGGCTGGACTCGATGACCTCTTGAGGTCCCTTCCAGTCCTATTATTCTATGATTCTATGATTCTATGGATGCCAGTTCCGACTTACATACAGATTCAACTAAAGAACAAACCTACAGTCCCTATCTTGTACGTAACCCGGGGACTGCCTGTACACTGATAAAGTCTGCAGATGACACCAAGGTAGGAGAGGTTGCAATAGCACTAACTCAAAAAGATCTGGACAAACTGGAGAAATGGTCTGAAGTAAAAATGATGAAATTCAATAAGGACAAATACAAATACTCCATTTACGAAAGAAAAATCAGTCGCAGACATACAGAATGGGAAATAAGAGCCTAGCAAGGAGTACTACAGAAAGGGATCTAAGGGTAATAGTAAACTGCAAACCAAATGAGTCAACAGTGTTTCAAAAAAGCAAACATTACTCTGGCATGTATTAGCAGAAGTGTTGTAAACAAGCCATGAGAAGTAATTCTTTTACTCCACTCTGTGCTAATTAAGGTCTTGTCTACACTGACACATTCTGTTGCCAAAAAACCCTTTTTGGAACAAAACCCAGAGAGTGTTCACATTGCAATGCAACAAATATTACAAAGAACACCCAGTTTCAGCAACAAAAAACTTCTGGCTCCATGTGAGCCATTTGTCTCTCCCCCTCCCTTTACTGGCAACAATCATGTATTGTATATTAGAGTAGGGATTGTTCCGAGATTACTGAACTCTGGGATGTTTCCCACGATGCCCAATTAGCCACTTTGGCCAGCGCTTTGAACTCTGCTGCTCTGCACAGGTGTGCCCCTCCTACATGCAAGCCCCAGGAACTTTAACATCCATTTCCTGGTCTCTAGCTCATTGTGTTGTGCTCCTCATGGTGCCCTCTCGGAAACGGAGGTGGCTATTGCTCAAGACGGTCTTCTGCTCAGCACACCCCAGAGCTTTTGGATCTTATTAGCGTGCGGGATGAAGAATAGGTGCAATCACTGCTGCAAGCGACTTGAGGCAGCTGGGACACATACAGTCACATTTCCTGAGCCCTTTGGGCAAAGGGGTCTGACCAAGGCATCCTGCAATGCAGAGCCAAGATAAAGGAACTCTGGGAGACATACCAGAAGCAAACAGCCAGTCTGCTAAACCGACAACATGCTGTTTTTATAACGAGCTGGACACAATCTTGGGTCCACTCCACACGGCCATAGCCAAGCAGACTGAAGATACTTCTCAGAGACAGATCTGAAGGTAAAGATTCTTGACAAAGAGAATCCACAAGCGCCTGAAGCACCATGGAGAAGTGCCCCCTCCGCCTCATGTACTCTGAGGCAAGTGGGATGATGCCATAATGGGGATGCGTGTCCCATCTACTGCCCCACCTCCGTTTGGAAAGCCCATTTCAGCCAAGCTGGCCACAATGTCACAGCCCTGTGCAGCACCATGTAGTTTATTCCTGGCACACGTGGGGAAGTGCTGCCCCTCTTCGAACTGATTTGCAGCTGAACAGTAGCAATCAGGAGCCACCAGCTTCCACAGAGCAGTGGCCACACACTTCTCCACCAAGAGAGCAGCTCTCATTCGGGTGTCCATGCACGCAGGGCAGGGCCAGCTCAGCACACCGCTCCGGGAAGGCTGCTTTACGCAGCTGAAAGTTCTGTAGCCACCACTCTTCATCCCACACCCGCACTGCAAAGCAACCCCACCACTCAGTGCTGGTGCCCTCGCCCAAAAGTAACACTCTCCCAAGCACGGCTGCTCTGACATAGCCCCATGCAGCGCCACGTCGCTGCTGTCCCTGTCACTCACATTGCCATCCACATCTGAGTCTTCTTCCTCTGATACAAAGTGCGTAAGTAACTGCTGCGATGCGTGACGTCCTAAGCACAATGAACACAGCAGGAGAGAGAAGTCTGGGAGCCACGAGTTCCCACACAGATGCTGGAGAGTGCAGGAAGGACTGTCCGGGTATGCCTACGCAGCACCTTACACTCAAAATAAGATATGCAAAATGCACAATGCAAATTGCATGTCTTATTTCAAATCTATTTCAAGATAGCTTATTTTGAAATATGGCACATCTACACAGCACCAAATTTCAAAATAACACACTATTTCGAGTCATCCCTTATTCCCCCATGCAACGAGGCTTGGTTTGGTTCGAACTAAAGCGTCCCAGCGCGCACTTTCACTTTCAAAACACCTGTTGAGCGGAGTAACGCGCTGGTGAGATCATGCTAATGAAGCATGGGATAGTTAAATCCCCACTTCATTAGCAATTTCGGTAGCCTACATTTGCATCCCTAGTTCCAACTAGGGTGCAACTGTAGACGTATCATGAAAGAACTGGGTTTGTTCAGTATGCAAAAGAGACAACAAAAGAGACATAACTATTTTCAAGTCTATAAAAGGGTGTTAGGAGGGAGAAAAGGGAAGAGGGAGAAAAATTGTTCTTATTAACCTGTGAGGAAAAGACAAGAAGCAATGGGCTTAAATTGCAGCAAGGGAGGTTTAAGTTGGACATTAAGAAAAACTGCCTGCCAGGGTGGTTAAACACTGGAATAAATTGCCTAGGGAGGTTGTGGAATCTCCATCATTGGAGATTTTTTAAGAGCAGGTTAGATAGAGATCTGTCCGGGATAGTCTTGCTAATACCTGCTCCTGCTATGAATACAGGAGACCAGACTAGATGATTTCTCATAGTGCCTTCCAGTCCTATGATTCCATATGATGGGCTGCATAAAAGTTAGGGTTAAACTCTAAGAACTTCCTGGTTATGAAATTACCACTAATAAAGAAAATTTAGGTGAGGACTAGTACAGAGAGAAATAATCCAAAAGCTTAACAGATTGTTTGTGAGTTTGGTTAACATCAAGGTCAAGTTACAAAGATCAGCAAGTTCCCAGATAGCAGTTTATCTTAAGAATAGTGGCTCTCAATTTTTTAGATAGACCGCTTCTTAAGTGCAGAGAATCTAGAACTCTGACCATAAGTGAAATGTACTTTTCTATTAGGTGAATATACCTTCATCAATCATTCCCAATCTAAAGGTGCAATGGTTTTGCCAGAAAATGGGGACTTGATTCAAGACAAATCCACCAAACAAGATAATGGCATTAAACATACAGGCAGAATTTTATGGTATGCTTGAACAGTTAAGTGCAGCTACAATGCTAGCTGCTGTGTTCTCTAATAACTAGATCTAAGGGGTACTTTCTCAACGCTACACGAAAGACTTCAGCTATACACTTTGCATTCACAGTTATGGAGGTTACATGACTAACTCCTCATATAACTATGCTAAACACATACCTCAAATATTTCTGGGCTCACTGGACATATACAGTGGGACTAGGGAGCAAGAGAAGGAGCTCCATGATATAAACAGGGGACTTTGTTATCAACTATGAAATCCCGTATCAGCCTATTCACATAACAGAATAATCTTTAAATAGCTGGTATTAGCAGTTTGCAAGCTTCTAAATCCAGCATAGGCCCAAAAAAGCATGTTAGCAAATTTCTGAGGGAGTACTAGATCATATTCAGGTTGAAACTGACTGGAAGTATGTCCCCCATCAGTTGGGGTAATCTGTCACTTGACAGAAGCGACTGTCTAGGAAGGAGTCCTGCAGACAGGTATCTAGGGAGCAGAGTGGAGCACAAGCTAAATACCGTAGCACAAAGAGCAAACATGATTCCAGGATGCTCTCATGGGGTGGGCTTGCCTGGCCCCCTTTGAAGCAGGGTTTTAAGGGCAGGCCCCTCAGTGCACTTTCCACACCTTGAAGGGCACAGCCCCGAATATCCCCAGACCTCTCACTAGCCGTTCTCCCATGCAAGAGTCCGGCCTAGCAGCCACAGTCCATAGCAACCCCCGTTCGCAGGGCAAGAAGGCCTGGTGACCAAATTCAGTAACAACCTCTTATTAGCGAGGCAATCGGGTCCAGCAGCCCGAGTCATTAGCAACCCATGGTTCGGGGGGCAATAAGGCCCAGGGGCCCAAGTCAATAACAGCCCCCAGTTCACAGGACAATAAGGCCTGGAGGCCAAAGTCTGTATCAAAAACTCCCTGTTCCAGGGCAGTAATGCCTCGTAGCCAGTCGCCATGGTCACAACACTAATGCCGCCCTTGGAGGCTAAAGGGGTGAAGTAGGGGAACTCAGGCATTCCCTGTACATCAGGTCTCAGCCAAGGGCCCTGTCACTGGTGGGTGGGTCCCACCATTAGCTCAGCGTGGAATCCACCCACAACACACTGAGGTCTCGGGGATATTTCATCCCCACCCTGGGCTACTTCCTACCAGCCTCCCTGATATCGGCTTCCTCTCCAGTCTTGTCCAGACTGAGGGCTTCTCCAGCCATTCTCCACTGCCGCTCTTCTTCCAGAGCTCTGGCAACAGCTCCTTCTTTTGCAAGATCAGCCATGACTGCACTCCTCCACTGGCCTTTATACTGGTCCTCCAGCTGGAGCATATGGGGGTGGGGCTCTCTCAGCCAGATAGCCCTGGTTGACTGCTTCAGGTCCAGTGCAGGGTTGGCACATCCAGTCACAGATGCATTAACAGGAATGTTGTGAGCAAGACACGAGAAGTCATTCTTCTGCTCTACTCTGAGCTGCTTAGGCCTCAGTTGGAGTACTGTGCCCAGTTCTGGGCACCGCACTTCAAAAAAGATGTGGAGAAATTGGAGAGGGTCCAGAGAAGAGCAACAAAAATGAATAAAGGCCTAAAAAAATGAGCTGTGAGGGAAGACAGAAACAATTTGGTTTGTTTAGTTAGGAAAGAGAAGACTGAGAGGGGACATGATAACAGTTTTCAAGATTCTAAAAGGGTGTCACAAGGAGGAGGGAGAAAAATTGTTCTCCTTGGCCTCTGAGGACAGGACAAGAAGCAACAGGCTTAAGTTGCAACAAGGAAGGTTTAGGTTGGATATTAGGAAAATATTCCTACCTGTCAGAGTGGTGAAACACTGGAATAAATTGCCTAGGGAGGCTGTGGAATCTCCATCACTGGAGGTATTGAAGATCGGGTTGGACAGACACCTGTCAGGGATGATCTAGAATAGATGGTGCTTGGTCCTGCCATGAGAGCAGGGGACTGGACTTGATGATCTCTCGAGGTCCCTTCCAGTTCTAGGGTTCTATGGTTCTATGAAAACTTGTGTCACAAAACACCATTTAGAGGTTCTGGGTGGGGTTGGCTAGGGAAGTGCCTCAGGGAAAGGCTGCAGCTCTGGTGGTGGAGCATTACCTGTTGCTGCTGCAGTTAGGGTCCTTGGGCTGGAAGTTGGTGGAGGGGGCCTGGTCCCCTCCCCCCCCCAGCTCTCCCTGCACCACTATGGAGGTCGCCCCGAAGAGGGAGTTTGGGACTGAAGAGGGGTTCACCTCAAACCCATCTGACTGGCCTGTGATGAGGATGGCTCAGTAGACTGTGAACCTTGCCTCTAGTAACTTAAAGAAACAGGATTGACCAGATTAAAAGTGAACAAAATCAAGTAAAGTACACAGAAAGAAAGGAAACTCATCTATCTGCATTTGCACGGCTACCATTTGTCCCAGAGCGTGCACTCCTCTGGAGTCAGAGTCCCAGACATGCTGGTGTGGGTGCACTTGAAGGTCTGCAGCTAGAGTGCAGACAGCACTTAGCAGGTTCTGTGTTAGTCCAAGCTGAGCAGCCAGCTGCAAAATCTCTCTTCCACTGGAGCAGACCCCACCAAATACCAGCACCTCTGGCTCCCAAGACAGATCACTCTGCCTCTCGCTAGACCCAGAGTCAGTTTGTCTTTTATGCTCCATCCCAGGCAGCACTTTTCCAAACAGCCAAGTTACTCGGTCACCTCCTGTGCAGGTTTATTTAGCTCTTCCCAGCCACAGGCACAGCCAGAGTCTCTCCCTCTAGGGACAATCAACAGCAGCCTCCAAAGCAGCCTGCTAGATCCAAGCCCCAGCAGTAACAGTAACAAGCTCGGTAACAGGCTCTAGCTGCAACACAACAGCTCCTCGCCTGGAGATGGCTTCACACCAGCAGTCTGGCTCCTCTCTCCAAAAATGGAGCCTAACCTAACTCTCTCTCTGCATAGCCTGGAAGTTTGTCCCAGAGCTCATGGGAGTGGTACCCTCTAAGGCTCGATTTCAGCACAAAGAATCCTCCCAGTAAAAGTCAGAGGCCCCATTAATAAGGGGACTACAGTAGCAAAGGCCTTTTGAAAATTGTTAGGACACTGTAAATGCTCAGCTGTTCCAGGTCACCAAAATATACTCAAAATACTCTATGCTGAGAAGCCTGCTTTTGCTGGTGAGTGAAGACCCTCATCTTTCCTATTAACTAGTTTATTTACCAATAACTAACATGCAAATCGTATTTGAGGATCTGCAGTAGAATTACCAAACTATCCCATAGCTCTCTCACAACTCTTTTTTGGCAGAGAGACAGCTACCTCTTATTTCAGTCATGCTCTTTTCTCCTTTATTACTAGAATTCAAGAATTATGAGAAATGTACAAAGTTAATGCAGATAAATGTATTTTTTTATCATCTAGTATTTTAATTAAACTCTTTTGTCACGTCTGCCAAGCAAGTTCAAAGTGCTATGATGCACCGGCAATAAGAACACAGAAGTCTTGTTATGCTCAGAGAAAAATGTTTTCAACTTCTACCAAATCAGCCACTTTAATTACTACAGGAATAAATCAAATTTACAGCAAGCAACACAAGGCAAAATCATTTCTGTGCAGCAATAAATGAGTTTATTTTTGTTGAAATGCGATAAATGTTTAACATTTTTTGCATGTCAGACAGACTATCCAGATACCATTCTCTTCATTTTCTCCTTATTAATGGGATGAAAAATTTATTATTAAGATATGCAAGTCATCTCACTCCATCTTGCTACTGGGTAAGCTTCTACAAAACCTAAAGCACTTTTCAGTTACACCGATACAATGAACACATGCATGAAACTGAGGCTAAAGCATTCAAAATATCAATTCCTGGAATACAACAGCCTAGTAATTTGGTTAGTTTTTTCAATTCCATTCCGAATTCTGCTACGTTGATGGCAGAGATTCCCTAATTTATTATTTTCCACATTTTTTTCCAGTTTCACTGAATGTGGAGATAATGTTGCTTTTTTACCAATGCTGAGGACTGCAGTTTGTTTTTAAAAAGGAACATTCATACCTCCCCCTGCTAGTCCTCCTATTAAGCCTTTCTAGATGATGGACAATTTTTTATTTCCTAGCAATTCATCATTTGCCGGCCTCTGTCCACAACAATGAAGCATGTGAAATGGCAGATGTAGGGAATTATTATGTGGCTTGAATAATTTGCATTCATACAACTGATTATGGTTCTACAAAACCTAAGTGCAATGTTGTGAAAATATGCAAACGCTTCTGTGTAAAATGGTATGGCTAACGACAACATGGTTGTATTAACTGATATGTGTAAAGCACTCCTTTTAGTTCAGCTATTCAGTACTTTATGGGTACACAGAACTTGTTTCTGGTTTGGATGCAAACACAAAAGTATAACCATATCAACCTTATTGTCCAGGTGGGCTGGATCCAGTGCGCTAAAATTCCTGCAGCCCAGTGGCGTGCCTAGGCAGGCTCTCTGCCCTGTCTCCAGAAACGCCACTGCCATTAACCAGTGAGTCTCTGTGCACTGCCCCTGCCCCCAGAACCATCCTCACAGCTCCTATTGGCTAGAACCCGGCTAATGGGAAATGCAGAGGCGGTGCTTCCAGACACAGTTAGCACATGGAGTCCCGCTACCCACTGCCCACAGGAGGTGTGCAGAGACACGTTTGCCAGCAGCAGCAGCAAGCCACGTTGAGTGGTGTGGGACCACCATGGCATGCAGGCAGCATGCGTGGGTGCCCCACTGTGCCACCAGCCCAGATATGCCCATGGCAAGTGTCTCCCGGCATGGGCCAAAGCCTCCACCTGGCGCTGTAACCCTCAGCCCCAGGTCAGAACTCCCTCCCAGACCGTGAACCTTCTCCTACAACCCTGCCCCAAGTCAGAACCCCCCTTTCAGAACCCAAACTCCCTCCAAGCCTTTGCATCCCCTCCTATATCCCTGCATCCAAACTCCCTCCCAGAACCTGTACTTTCTCATGCACCCAAATCCCCTGACTGAAGCTCCCTCCTGAACCCACACTGCCTCCATTAATAGAACAGAAAAGTGTAGCACGTGACCATTTACCAAAATTCCTGGAGTGGCCCCCCCTGCAAGAATTATGGCTCACCCCTTATAGTCCCTATCTGAGAAAGGCATGTTTGTGCAATAAGGAGCTTGGAACCAGCAAAGCAGGATGCAGTGAATAAATTCAAACATTGTCATTCTTAGAACATTCACTTTCTCCTTGACTTGCTCTGGAAAATTACCCCATGAACATGCAGCAGAAAATGCTTCAGGTAGACAGCCACCCTTTTCTACTGAGACAGAAAGCGCTGAGCAATGAGAAAGGATTGGGAAGGGTGACTCTGGGAACTTTTCTACAAGACCCTTTGCAGAAACAGCTCTACCAGGTAGAGACAAATATAGTTTTCACAAAGGAACCTTCTGGAATAATATCCACAGGAAGGACATACAAATAATTTTAACAAAACAAAACGAGTCTGAAGGCAGCAGAGGCCAAGACATTTACCTGAAATATACAGAATAGCCACCTAAGTTACAATGTGCGTGATCAGACACTTCAAAGTGAATGTGGTGGCATTAACTGATAATATTTGCTACTGAGAATATCTCCAAATTGTATTCCATTCATAATATCAGGTATCAAAACATCTGTCTCTCCCAGATGTTTTTTTTCCCCCTTCCCTCCCCTCCCCTCCCCTTGATAGAGTTTGTGCTGTGATTGGTAGGGGCTGTGATTGGCAGGTGGAAACTGTTGGCTTCTAATTAAAGTTTGAATTCTAGAAGCCTCTGCTGATTGGCTGAGCCTTGGTAGGGGGAGGGGCTTTATAAGGCAGTGGGCAAGCGACCAAGGAGCTTGCAAACAGGTGATTGCTAACAGGGAGTTTTGAGAGGGAGTTCGAAGGGGAGAGGGAAGGGTGGGAGGTTCTCTTGCCTTTCTTTTTAAATCCCTTCTCCAGGACAGCAGCGATGGTTGATGATGGGTCTGCTGTTGTTACCTGCACGGCGTGTGCCATGTTTGTCTTCCTCCCGGAAGAAAGAACGGATTTCATCTGCACCAAGTGCAAGCTGGTCGAGATTTTGGAAGAAAAAATTAGAGGACTGGAGGCCCAAGTGTCGACCTTACGCTTGATCAGAGAGGATGAAGACTTCCTCGATAGAAGGCAGCAATTGATCCTTCAAGCACAGCAGGCAGAGGAGCCAGTGAGGGCAGTACGTGACCAAGAAGAGAACTGGCAGCATGTAACTTCTAGAAGGGGAAAAAGGCCAGCACGGGATTCCCCCGATGCTATAGAGGTAAGCAATCGCTTTCAAGCTCTCTCCACAGGCTCTGCAGTGCTGAAAGCTCTGGAAGGGACCTCACAAGGTAGAAACCAGAAGGGAGCACCATCTACTGAAAGGCATGGGATGCGTAGTCCTAGGGATGGGGGTTCCACGGCCACCACCCCCAAAAGGAAACGACGGGTGGTGGTGGTCGGGGACTCCCTCCTAAGAGGGACTGAGCCATCTCTCTGCCGTCCGGACCTGGAATCTCGAGAGGTGTGCTGCTTACCGGGAGCTCGCATTCGGGATGTCACTGAGAGGCTTAGCAAGCTGATCAAACCTTCAGATCGCTACCCCTTCCTGCTTCTCCATGTAGGAACGAATGATACGGCCAAGAATGACCTTGAGCGGGTTGCTGCAGATTATGTAGCGCTGGGAAGAAGGATCCAAGAATTTGGAGCGCAAGTGGTGTTCTCGTCCATCCTCCCTGTTGAAGGGAAAGGACTGGGCAGGGATCGTCGAATTGAGGACGTAAATGCGTGGTTGCGCAGGTGGTGTCGCAGAGAGGGCTTTGGTTTCTTCGACCATGGGACTCTGTTCCGGGCGCAAGGATTGTTAGGAAGAGATGGGATCCATCTAACGAAGAGAGGAAGGAGCATCTTCGCGGGCAGGCTTGCAAACCTAGTGAGGAGGGCTTTAAACTAGGTTCGTCGGGGGACGGTGACCAAAACCCTGAGGGGAGTGGGAAAGTCAGATACCGGGAAGAAATGCATAGAGCACGGAGCGAGAAAGGAGGACCCCAGTTTCGAATGGAGAAGATAGTGCAATCAACTGGTTACCTGAAGTGTTTGTACACTAATGCGAGAAGCCTGGGCAACAAACAGGAAGAACTGGAGGCCCTGGCCCAGACCAAGAAATATGATTTAATTGGGATAACAGAGACTTGGTGGGATGACTCGCATGACTGGAGCGCTGTCATGGAAGGGTATAGATTGTTCAAGAAGAATAGGCAGGGGAGAAAAGGAGGAGGAGTTGCACTGTATGTAAGAGAGCACTGTGATTGCTCTGAACTCCAGTATAAAGAGGGAGAAAAACATGTTGAAAGTCTATGGGTCAGGTTTAAAGGAGCAAACAGCAGTGATGTTGTGGTTGGTATCTGCTACAGGCCACCGAACCAGGTGGATGAGGTAGATGAGGCTTTCTTCGGACAACTGAGCGAAGCTTACAGATCGCAGGCCCTGGTTCTCATGGGGGACTTAAATCACCCTGACATCTGTTGGGAAACCAATACGGCAGTACACAGGCAATCCAAGAAGTTTTTGGAGAATGTTGGGGATAACTTCTTGGTACAAGTGCTGAAGGATCCGACGAGGGGCCGTGCACAGCTTGACCTTCTCCTCACAAACAGGGAGGAACTAATAGGGGACGTAGAGGTGGGTGACAACCTGGGAAGCAGTGATCATGAGATGGTAGATTTCAGGATCCTGACCAAAGGAAGGAAAGAGAGTAGTAAAATACACACCTTGGACTTCAAAAAAGCAGATTTTGACTCCCTCAGAGATCTGATGGAAAGAATCCCCTGGGATGTTAACATGAAGGGGAAAGGAGTCCAGGACAGCTGGCAGTATTTTAAAGAAGCCTTATTGAAGGCACAGAAAGAAACCATCCCGACGCGTAGCAATAGAGGCAAACCTGGTAGGAGACCGGATTGGCTTACAGGGGAAATCCTTGGTGAACTTAAGCACAAAAAGGAAGCTTACAGAAAGTGGAAACTTGGACAAATGACTAGGGAGGAGTTTAAATGTATAGTTCGAGAATGCCGGGGGGTTATCAGGAAGGTGAAAGCGCAAATGGAGTTACGACTGGCTAAGGATGTGAAGGATAACAAGAAAGGTTTCTACAGGCATGTCAACAAGAAGAAGGTGATCAGAGAGGGTGTGCAGTCCCTAATGGATGAAGGAGGTAACCTAGTGACAGAGGATGTGGGGAAAGCTGAAGTACTCAATGCTTTCTTTGCCTCTGTATTCACGGACAAGGTCGGCTCCTGGACTTCTGTGCTAAGTGACGCAAGATGGGAAGAAGATGGACAGGTGGGTAAAGAGCAGGTTAGGAACTATTTAGAAAAGCTAAACGTACACAAATCCATGGGTCCGGACTTAATGCACCGGAGGGTACTGAGGGAGTTGGCAAATGTCATTGAGGAGCCTTTGGCCATTATCTTTGAAAAGTCGTGGAGATCGGGAGAAATCCCGGATGATTGGAAAAAGGCAAATGTAGTGCCCATCTTCATAAAAGGGAAGAAGGACGATCCAGGGAACTATAGGCCGGTCAGTCTTACCTCGGTTCCCGGAAAAATCATGGAAGGGATCCTAAAGGAATCCATTTTGAGACACTTGGATGAGAGGAAAGTGATCAGGAATAGTCAGCATGGATTCACAAAGGGCAAGTCGTGCCTGACCAATCTGATTAGCTTCTATGATGAGGTTACTGGCTCGGTGGACATGGGAAAGTCAGTGGATGTGATATACCTTGACTTTAGCAAGGCTTTTGATACGGTCTCCCACAATATTCTTGCCAGCAAGTTAAGGGAATGTGGATTGGATAATGGACGGTAAGATGGATAGAAAGATGACTAGAAGGCCGGGCCCAGCGGGTAGTGATCAACGGTTCGATGTCAGGATGGCGGTCGGTTTCTAGTGGAGTGCCCCAAAGTTCGGTTCTAGGACCGGTTTTGTTCAATATCTTTATTAATGACCTGGATGAGGGGATAGATTGCACCCTCAGCAAGTTTGCAGATGACACTAAGCTGGGGGGAGAGGTAGATACGCTTAAGGGCAGAGATAGGATCCAGAGTGACTTAGACAAATTGGAGGATTGGGCCACTAGAAATCTCATGAGATTCAACAAAGACAAGTGTAGAGTCCTGCACTTGGGACGGAAGAATCCCAAGCATAGTTACAGGCTGGGGACCAACCAGTTAAGTAGTAGTTCTGCAGAAAAGGACCTGGGGGTTACAGTGGATGAGAAGCTAGATATGAGTCAACAGTGTGCCCTTGTAGCCAAGAAGGCTAATGGCATATTAGGATGCATTAAGAGGAGCATTGCCAGCAGATCCAGAGATGTCATTATTCCCCTTTATTCGGCTTTGGTGAGGCCACATCTGGAGTATTGTGTCCAGTTCTGGGCCCCCCACTACAAAAAGGATGCGGAAGCATTGGAGAGGGTCCAGCGGAGAGCAACCAAAATGATTAGGGGGCTGGAGCACATGACCTACGAGGAGAGGCTGAGGGACTTGGGTCTGTTTAGTCTGCAGAAGCGAAGAGTGAGGGGGGATTTGATAGCAGCCTTCAACTTCCTGAAGGGAGGTTCCAAAGAGGATGGAGAGAGGCTGTTCTCAGTAGTGACAGATGGCAGAACAAGGAGCAATGGTCTCAAGTTGTGGTGGGAGAGGTCCAGATTGGATATTAGGAAAAACTATTTTACTAGAAGGGTAGTGAAGCATTGGAATGGGTTACCTAGGGAAGTAGTGGAGTCTCCATCCCTAGAGGTATTTAAGTCTCGGCTTGACAAAGCCCTGGCCGGGTTGATTTAGATGGGATTGGTCCTGCCTAGAGCGGGGGCCTGGACTTGACGACCTTCTGGGGTCTCTTCCAGTTCTATGATTCTATGATAAGGGGATGGTTGGATGAAATAACATGATCTTGGTAACTAATTGACCATTCGTTATCAGTTGGAAATAGGTCAATGGAGGGATGATAGGAGTTGCTATAGGGAACTTTCTGGGTGTCTGGCTGGTGAGTCTTGCCCACATGCTTAGGGTTTAGCTGATCGCCATATTTGGGGTCGGGAAGGAATTTTCCTCCAGGATAGATTGGCAGAGGCCCTGGAGGTTTTTCGCCTTCCTCTGTAGCATTGGGCACAGATCACAGCTGAAGGACTCTCTGCATGTTGGGTCCTTCAAAGTATTTGAATGCTTCAATATCTTTGATATAAGTGAGAGGATTATTCTAAGAGGGGTGGTTGAGATTCTGTGGCCTGCACTGTGCAGGGGGTCAGACTAGATGATCATAATGGTCCCTTCTGACCTTAAAATCTATGAATCTATGAAGAGCTAATTATGCTCCTGGGCCATTGCGTTCCGGTATTTGCAAGTCAGTAAGTGAAACCTATTTGACAGATCACAACTAAGTTAAAACAATGTTGTTCTCCATTAGTTCTATCGGCACATGTTAGCCATGACTACATCTAGAACAGCATTTCTTGACAACCAATCTGCAGACTGCCACTGTTCCGGAGATCTCCTTGATGCAGAATAGGAAGGCAGCCAGGCAGTCCCCACTATCAGAAAGGTTGAGAAACACTGCTCTATTGTAATAATATTACAAAGATTAAATAGAACACAAAGGAACCCTGTAATACACAAATGTTTGCACTAGTAAATTTTTAAACTTAAGTTACTGTTTTTAAATGATACAATTTAAAAACACTCCAAAGTCAGGATTTTTTGTTAAACCTGCACCTTTAGCATCCTATTAATATAAGTTTTTACATTCTGAAGAAGAGTTTGCATATTACAATATCGCTATTTAATCTTCATAGTTCTATTTTTAAAATATACACCAACTGCCAAAGCCTCTGGGTGTATTTACATTAATTAAACACAATGAAACCAAATGGAAATCCTCTGCACTCCTTTAAGAAGGGGACCATTTAAGATTTTTCAATATACTTGAAATCTGTAGGATACATCCCTAGAGTAATTCAGCCACAGACAACAGTTGGGTCGAGGGCAATTTGTCTGCGCTGTGCAGAAAAATACTCAATATTATTAAAATATGATTTAGTATTTGTATTGTAGTTGCATGCAGACGCCCCAGTCAGAGTCAAGACCCCATAGAGCTTGATGGTTCTCTTGCTCTCAGCTTGTACACACAGAGCAGCAAAGTGCACTGCAGGGGATGATTTCCAAAGTACATTAACGTGTTGCATACTAATTGGTCCAGGTAGACCCTCCCAGTGGGAACTAAAGGTTCACTAGTGTGCTTCCTGTAGTACTGTTTGAAACAGCACTATGTTAGAGTGCACCAGGGAACCTTTAGTGTGCACCAGCATGGTCAATACTAGGGATATAAAATCCCCTTTAATTGGCTATCTTGAACATATTGTTTAACCAGCGAGCAGGAGGTGCCGGAACAGCCCCTGACTGCCAGGCACCTAGGCCCACAACAGCAAGGGACTGGAGCAGCCCCTCTCCATAACAAGCCCACTGCAGGGCTAGAGCAGCCCCAAACAGTTAACTGGTTAACCGGTTAAACCTTCATATCCCTAGTCAATACAGACCAATTCAGATTTAGAAATCATACCTAGCCATTGGGGACATTACACAATTGCTTGGACACACCCTTCCTCAAAATAGTTTAATGAACTACATGGTCATTTGTTTTTGCAGAAGTAATGAGATCCCAAGATGATAATTTACTAATATCAGACTAAAACTTTGTTCTCACCTGTGAGACCATCTCCACAGGAGTCTACCTCTTCTCATTTACTTTTTTACATCAGTCTCAGCACTGCAGAAAACAGATATTGCTGTCCTAGCCACGAAAAAGCAAAGATAAATATATGAAAGGTTTCCTTCCCGTATCTATCTGGACACAGACCCTCTCTCAGTATTTCTGCTGTGTCTTTCAATACATGGATTTAGAATTGCCATTCTCATGAGATGAGGACATTGATATGAGGCTCTAATGCTGCATTAAGACACAATGGCCTTCAAAAACCTTTCAAGCTATAGCAGACAACACATTTCTAAAACTCTGCACGAATGTGAGGGAGCTGCATGTAGAGAACTCTGGTAGCAGGATCCCACGGTCACAGCATCTAACCTGCTGTAAAAGTTTTACACAGAGAAAGCTCATAAAGATGTCTACCCCTTTTATCAGTGAAAGAGAGATATGCACAGTGGTTGCTTGCCATAGGTAACAATTGTTTATGATCAAGCCCAGTATAAATAGAACTGTTTTTAAGTATGAAAAGTAGTATTTACGTGTGTACAAGTGAAAACAGACAGATCAAAGTAAGTTACTAAGTTAAAATAAACAAAATCTGGACTCTCTCCATCAATGATTTAGATATTGGCATAGTAAGTACACGCTTTATTAAGTTTGCAAATGATACCAAACTGGGAGGGGTAGCAACTGCTTTGGAGGATAGGGTCATAATTCAAAATGGTCTAGACAAACTAGATACATGGTCTAAGGTAAATAGGATGAAGTTAATTTAAAAAAAGCAAAACATCATTCTGGGATGTAGGAGTGTTATGAGCAGAACACAACAAGTAATTCTTCCCCTCTACTCTGCATTAATTGGGCCTTAACTGGAATATTGTGTCCCGTTCTCAGCATCATATTTCAGGAAAGATGTGAAGAAATTAGAGAAGAGCGAAAAAAATGATTAAAGCCTAGAAAACATGAGCTATGAGGGAATGGGCTTGTTTAGTTTGGAAAAGAAAAGACTGAGAAGGGACATCAGAGCTGCTTTCAAGTATCTAAAAGGGCGTCTGTGAGGGTCTCGGGGTGCGATCACCCCCTCCCAGTCCGAGAGGGGGGGTCTGCGGACCCCTTTTGGTCCTCCTTTTGTCCTGTGTCGTCCCTGGGCTGCCGGTGTGGAGTCCGGGCCCCTGGGGTGCGATCACCCCCTCCCAGCCAGAAGGGGGGGTCAGCGAACCCCAGGCCGTGAGTACCCGCCGAGCGGGATGGGGGGGGGCCGGAGCCCCTAGCCTTAGGTCCTCCTCCCCCAGTCCGGGGTTCTAGTTTGGTCCCAGTCGGTTAGTGTGGCTGTCGGGTGCTGGACGCTCCCCGTGTGGAGGGAGGGGGACCCGGTCCCGCCCTCTCTCCGGGTCCCAGCCCGGGGCCCTGAGCGCCGGGCCGCTAGCGCCCCGGCACGGTGGACGAGGGGGGTGAGGATTCTCCCCCCTGTGGCCCGTCCACCCACGGCCGCCAGAAGCGCCCTGCCCCGGGCTCCTTCCTCCCTCCTGTTGGGTCTGCCGTCCGATCCCCGTCGCCCTGGCGCCTACCTTGACTCGGCGGTCTGTGGTGTCTCGTGTTCCGATGGCGTCCCAGGGGTGAGCTCTCCAGCCCTGGCACGCTCCTGGCCGTCCCGGTCTCTCCTGACTCGGCGCGGTGGGGTCCTCCTGCCGTCTGGCGAGGGGCTGAGTGCTCGCCAGGGGCAGTGGCTGTCCCGGAGGCCCCGGGACCAGCGCCGGGCCGGCAGCCGGGCTGTGTGGCGCTCACGCTCCGTCCTGCGGTGGGGGCTGCTCCTCCGCCGCCGCGAGGAGCCTGCGCCCCGCTTCTCCGGCGGCGGGCACTTTTAAACTGGCCCGCCGCGCCGGCCGCCGCCCGGGGCCCCGCCCCTTCCGGGCCCGCCCCCGCTGGCGGCCCTCGCCAGTTGCCGTGCGCCCCGGCCCCGCCTTCCCTGCGTGGGCCGGCGGGGGGGGGCCGCCCATCGGCTGCCGGCGCAAGCGCGGGGGAAGCGCCCCCGCCTGCCGCCCCCGGCGGCTAGAGTTGTGGGGTTGCTGGGGGGTCTGCGGCCGGCCGGCAGAGCCCCGCCGGTGAGGACTCCGCTCGCCCCGCCCCCGGGAGAGTGACGGCCGGCGGGGGCTCCGCTCCCCTCGCCCCTGGTCCGGGGCCGGCCCGTCACAGCGTCACAGGGAGGAGGGAGAAAAACTGTTCTCCTTGACCTCTGAAGACAAGACAAGAAGCAATGGGCTTAAACTGCAGCAAGGGGGGTTTAGGTTGGATAATAGGAAAAAGTTCCTAACTGTCAGGGTGGTTAAACACTGGAATAAATTGCCCAGGGAGGTTGTGGAATCTCCATCACTGGAGAGTTTTCAGAGCAGGTTAGACAGACACCTGTCAGGGATGATCTAGACAGTGCTTGATCCTGCTGTGACGGCAGGTGACTAGCCGACCTCAAGCCTTCTGCTTCTAGATGCAGCACTGAAACCTCTTCATACAACTACCTCTGGCTCTAAGCAAGCAACAGGATGCTCTTCTGCACTGCCCTCAGCAGGACCCCTTCTGTAGCCATCTCCCAAGCTCCTTCTCTCATGCAGCCTTTGACTCTCCCCTAAGCCCTTCGCCAGTTAGAATCTTTCTCTGTAGCTCAGCCGGTGTATGAAGGAAAACAGTCAGTACTAAGCCAGCAGGTGCACTACAGTGCCAGTAATGGAGCAGGTGAACACGGGCCTGCTATACTGCTAAATGTGGCTCTTTGATAATGAGACACTGGTAGAGCACAACAAAATGTTTTTTCCTTTAAATCCAGTTTTAAACCTTTTTCTTAGAAATAAGGTTTACTTTAAATGTATTCTCCTGTTCTTGCAAAGAGCCATTCAGAGGATTCAGTTTCATTAAGAACTGAGTTCAGGTTATGCTAACTTTTTGACTTGAGACCATTAGTTACGTTAATTTGATAAGAGATTCACAAGCATGATCCACCGAATAAAACTTCAAGCATATAGAAGTGAGAAAAATCCAAACCGGTTGGGACAAGACCAGAGCGTGAGTCCTCCCAGCTCATGTTTCTACCTTACCACAACCCCCCATCCCACTATATTAGTGCTTTGGAAGTCATGATTTCAATCGGTGGCAGCACAGTAAGCATCAAGGAATACGAACCAATTCGAGTGTACGGCCAAGAGGGAATTCCACAAAAAAATACGCCATCAACATTCTCAATGGAAAACTCCCACTGCCTCCCACTTCTCCCTGCAATGTGATCTGTGATCACTCTGACTTTTTTTAAATTAAAACAATAGTTTGCCTAAAATACCTTCCCTAAAATGAGATCAGCTGCAATTCTGTTGATACAGCACTTCATGCTCCACTGTACAAGTCTCTAGTCACCTTTGCTCATTTTACAGAGATGCATTCCAAAGTTAAAATACATGAAGCACATTTAGAGTATGTAGCATGATAATGCTTCGAGCAACCTTTTACATACATTCCTTTTAACCTTAAATAAAATTAAAAGTTTCTTTATAACCCTCTGGAAATTTAAAGCAGGGAGAGGAGTTGGAAATGAATGCCAAGGAAACAGCCTGATTGGTCAGAAGACTATCCCGGCTCTGTCAACTCCTTCACTAGCTGATAATTCCACCTCCCTTGACACTTGAGATCCGAACCATCCCAATGATAGAAACATTAAAATCTTTCAGTCCACCTTATTTCTTGTGGAGTCCTAGTAAATGTCTGGAGGATGTACACATTTACTCCTTTCCATCCCACCTCTCTCCTTATCACTCAGCAGGTTTACACATTCCCCAAGAGACTGAGTTGTCATGAACACTGCATTGCTCAGAAGCAGGGGAGGAGAAAAAAGCATTAAACATCAGCAATCAACCACTGAGGGAGGGAAACCAAGTATAGGGGAAGACTGTGAGTCATACTTTACTGCACAGATTCATAGACAAAGCCTGAAGGGCCCACTGTGATCATGTAATCTGACCACTTACATCAGAGGTTTTCAAAGTTGGGTCATGGGCTCACCTACATAAGCTGCTGGTGGGCCGCGAGATGCTCTGCTTATCTAAATGTCTACAGACATGGAGCTTCGCCACTTCCACTGCCTGTGCTTCATGGTTTCCAGCCAATGGCAGCTGCGGGAAGCTCTGTGCCTACGGACACTTACATAAACAAAGTGTCTCGTGGCAGGCCAGTGACTTCACCAGGTGGGCCCAATGCTCAACTTTGAACACCCCGTCTTACCTAACAAAAGCCATATGCCTTCCCAGAATTAATCCCTATGTCAGGACTATACTACTTTGGAAGCCCCGGGGGCCACAATGATACGCACAGCACATGCTGTGGTTGCATATGCATGCAAATATATACGGAAATATGTGCAAATAGCTTCCTTCACACTGATGGGCATGAATACAAAGAATAAGGCAAGACTACACAACGTACAAGCCCCATTTCAGTCAGTTCTGCTGATATTAATGAAATGTAATATTTACCCCATTTCCACCCATATGTTTTTAATGAGCAATGACAGTCCAGGAATTTAACTACTAAAACGCATATCAACAGAAGGCCATTATATTGACTACTTTTTTGTTTTTGCTCCCATCTACGGGCTGCATGTTGAGCCCCGTGTAAACCCAAACCGCACCGCAGGACGCAAACAAAACACTGACGAAGTGGGTCTTTGCCCACGAAAGCTTATGCTCCAACACTTCAGTTAGTCTATAAGGTGCCACAGGACTCCGTGCCGCCTAAACAAAACACTGGGGCTCTTCTACATTTCAAAGGAGGAATGTGGAACTCTGCATACAGCCTGGCCAACGGGAAGCTCCACTGACTCCGGGCTGCATGTAGGTGCCAGCTTTGAAATGTACAAGAGTCCCCAGCAGGGGCTCTTGTGCATTTCAAAGTGGAAGTGCCCTCATGGAGTCCCCCGCTGATCCCGGGCTCCATGCTTCTCTGCTGCTTTGAAATGCCACATGGAGCCCAGGTCAGGTTCCGTGCAGCATTTCCTCAGAACCTGGGATCAGCTGGGGACTCCCCAGCTGACCCCAGGCTCTGTGTGCTGTGCTAGAACCCAAGCTCCATGCAAATGCCGCCACAGCATTCCACAGCAGTGCTGCACGGAGCTGACCCCAGGCTCCATGCGGCGCTGCCCCTTTCAAACACCACCACCGCATTTCAAAGGGGCAGAGCCACATGGAGCCCAGGGTCAGCTCCGTGCAGCACTGCTTTGAAACACCGAGGTGGTGTTTCAAAGGGACAACACAGCACAGCTGAGCCCGGGATCAGTTGTGCAGCACTCCACTCCCCCTTTGAAATGCCGCCACAGCGTTTCAAAGAGGTAGCACTGCACGGAGCCTGTGTACGGGCTCCCTGCGGCACTGTCACTTTGAAATACCCCCTCTTCCCTCCTCCTTTGTTGCCTCTATCTGATAGAAGCAGCAGGGGAGGGGGCATCAACTACACTCACCAAAACTTTAGCAGCCTTACACTCACCAAGACTTTAGCATTGGATACTGCTGTTAAAATACCTACACTAGCAACAAATCTTCATTCTTCCCCAAATTAAAATTAACCATTTACTCGAAGGCTGTGTCTACACTGGCATGAATTTCCGGAAATGCTTAAAACGGAATACTATTCCGTTTTCAGTTTTTCCGGAAAAGCATCTGTGGCCAATGTAGACGCGCTTTTCCGGAAAAGAGCCCCAATCGCCATTTTCGCGATCGGAGCTTTTTTCCGGAAAAGACTACTGGGCTGTCTACACTGGCCCTTTTCCGGAACAGTGTTCCGGAATAAGGACTTATGCCCGAGCGGGAGCAGAATAGTTTTTCCGGAATAGCAGCTGATTTTGTACAGTAGAGGATCGTTGCTTTTCCGGAAATTCAAGGGCCAGTGTAGACAGCTCGCAGCTTATTCCGGAAAAGCGGCTGATTTTCCGGAATAAGTGGCCCAGTGTAGACACAGGCCAAGTGTAACTTGCCGTACAATCATAGAACCATAGGGTTGGAAGAGGCCTCAGGAGGTCATCTAGTTCAACCACCTGATCAAAGGAAGAACAATCCCACCTAAATCACCCCAGCCAGGGCTTTGTCTAGCCAAACTTAAACACCTCTAGGGATGGAGATTCCACCACCTCCCTAGGAAACCCATTCCAGTGTGTCACCACCCTCCTAGTGAAATAATTTGTTCTGATCTCCAACCTAGACCTCCCCCACTGTAACTTGATACTATTGCTCCTCATTCTGCCATCAGTCACCACTGAGAACAGCCTTTCTCTATTCTCCTTGGAACCTCCATGAAGGGAGTTGAAGGCTGCTATCAAATCCCCCCTCACTCCTCTTCCGCAGACTAAACAAGACCAAGTCCCTCAGCCTCTCCTCGTAGGTCATGTACTCCAGCCCTGAATCATTTTCATTGCCCTCCACAGGACCCTCTCCAATTTGTCCATATCTCTTCTGTAGTAGGGAAGCCCAAAATTAGACAATACTACAGATGTTGCTTCCCAAGTGCAAAATAGAGGGAAATAATCCCTTCCCTCTATCTGCTGGCAATGCTCCTATTAATGCAGCCAATATGCCGTTAGCCTTTTTTTGGCTACACAGATTCTCTCTTGACTCATATCCAGCTTCTCATCCACTGTAATTCCCAGGTCCTTTTCTGCCCAAGTGATACCTAGCTACTCAGCCCCCAGCCTGTAACAATGCTTGGGATTCTTCCATCCCACGTGCAGGACTCTACAGTTGTCCTGTTGAACCTCATCAGATTTCTTTTGGCCCAATCCTCTAATCTGTCTAGGTCACTCTAGACCTTATCCCTGCCCTCCAGCATATCTACCTCTCCCCCGAGCTTAGTGTCATCTGCAAACTTGCTGAAGGTTCAATCCATTCCCTTATCCAGGTTATTAATAAAGATGTTGAACAAAACAGACCCGGGACGACCTCTGGGGCACTCTGCTAGATATGGAGAATGGTAGTTAAGCTGATCTCTGTTCCTGTATGAAAGTGGATACGTTGACAGAAGAAGTTACTCACCCTTGGTGCAGTAACGATGGTTCTTCGAGATGTGTCCCCACTAGGTGTCAGGCTCGTCCCAGCGCCTCTGGTTGGAAGATTTTACAGCTGTAGTCAGCCGGACTGCGCATGCGCGGTTAGCGTCTTGCGCCTTTCTACTGTCGCATGGTCCGGATCCCGCCAGTTCCTCTTACCGTTCTGTATCTGAAACTAGACAAAAGCAAACACCAGAGTGGGTAGGAGGGCAGGACATGGAGCACCCATGGGGACACATCTCGAAGAACCATCGTTACTGCACCAAGGTGAGTAACTTCTCCTTCTTCTTTGAGTGCTCCCCATGGGTGCTCCACTGTAGGTGACTGTACAGCAGTAGCCAGTGTGCACTCCGGATCAATGATTTTCTGCAACAGATAACACTGCCGAAGCAACCGCTGAGTTTTTCATGCATAATGACGCATGAAAGAGGTGCTGGAAGCCCAGATGGCTGCTCGGCAAACATCACTCAGTAGGACTCCTCGGGCGAAGGACATGGAGGTCACTACCGCTCTAGTAGAATATGCATTCGGTTGTGAGAGAAGAGGTTTATCCCTTAACAAATGGCAAGTAGTGATGCATATGCCTATAAGTCTAGCTATACGTTGGCTAGAGAGTGCATTGCCTTTGGAGCGCTGTGCAATTGACACTAGAAGTCAGACTGTGTGGTGCCACTGTCGAGTTCTGTCTATATAAAAGGAAAGCGTCCAGTGTTCATTGAGTGTACGTAGCAACGCATCTCTCTGTGATGAATGAGGCTTGGGATAAAAGGATGGAAGGACAATAGGTTCGTTAATATGGAAGGATGAAGAAACCTTGGGAGTAAATGCTGTGTGAAAGCGTAACGTGACCAAAACCCTTTGAGAAAAAGGTAAAGGGTTGAGTTGCCATCAGTGCCGCTAGCTCTCTGACTCTGCATGCTGATGTGATTGCAAGCAGAAAGACTACTTTCATAGTCAGCATTTGTAATGGTATGGACGGTATGGTAGCTAGCGGTTCAAAAGGAGGGTACATGATGGTGTCAAGCACCAGATCCAAATTCCGGGGGTGGAGGTGGTCTACGAGGAGGGTGCAAGTTCATTAGGCCTTTTAGAAAGCTTTTGGTGGTTTGGTGAGCAAACACTGACGCTCCCTCAATGGGACAATGAAAAGCACTGATAACTGCCAAATGTACTTTCAGCGCGGTGGGGACGGGGCGGGGCCGGCCCAGATCATTTGGCGGCTGCACATAAATGCCCCAGCGGACACTGCACTGGGGACCACTGGTGTAGAGGAGTGCTCTGAGGCTCGATGTTACTGCAAGAGCACCATTGCGAATATCTACACCATTTTGCAAGGTAAGTACTCTGAGTGGATGATTTTCTACTGTGTATTAGTACCATTTTGACTTGATCTGAAAAGAGTCCTCTCCTGGCCTGAGCCAGTTAGGAGCCATGCTGTCAGGTGTAGGGAGTCTGGTCTGGGGTGAAGGAGAGAACCGTGGTACTGTAAGAGAAGATCTGGGAGGGGAGGGAGCGGCCAAGGTGGCGCTACTGACATGTTGTGTAGAAACGAGTACCATGGCTGTCTTGGCCAAGCTGGAGCTAAGAGAATTACAGTTGCCGATTGTGCTTTGATTTTTTCCAAAGTTCTGGGAATGAGGCCCATTGGGGGAAAAGCATAAAGGAGTGCTTTTCTCTAATTGATTAAAAGAGCATCCCCGAGTGAACCCTTGCCGATGTCCTTTCTGGAACAAATGAGACAACACTTCGCGTTGCTGGATGTGGTGAACAGATCTAGCACAGGTGTTCCCCACATGCAAAAGATGTGTTGGAGAATATCCGTCCTTATTTCCCATTCGTGATATCCCCTGCTGAGAGCGTCTGCAATGACATTGCTGGTGCCAGGTAAGTAAGACGCTATGACAGTGATGTCGTTTCGTATGCACCAATTCCAAAAACGCACCACTTCTGCACATAGGGAGCATGACCTTGCTCTTCCTTGTCTGTTTATGTAATAATTGCAGCTACATTGTCCATCAGCACTCTGACGGCAGTGCCCTTTATGTGCGAGTGAAAGTGTCTGCATGCATAGAAGATGGCGCTCAGCTCCAGGAGGTTTATATGTAGACCCCTTTTGGTAAGCAACCATTTGCCCTGTATGCGTTTCCCGCTCATGTGTGCGCCCCACCCGATGAGGGAAGCGTCTGTTATTATCTGAATGGATGGCTGTGGACGGTGGAATGGAACTCCCATCATAAGGTTGTCTGACTTCATCCACTAGCGGAGGGATATGCAAACATGATTCGGAGAAGCCATTACTTTGTGAATACTGTGCTTTGAGGGTATATACATGGTTGCCAGCCAGTGTTGTAGACACCATAAGTGAAGATGTGTGTGAGGGACAACAAATGTGGTTGTGGCCATATGGCCGAGCACTTTCAGGCAAGTGTGTACTGAAATTGTTGGAGCCTGAGCGACTATGTCTACCAGATCTTGAATTGCCTGGAATCTTTCCAGCGGTAGGTATGCCTTCGCGGCGAGGGAGTCGAGCATGGCTCCTATAAACTTTATGCTTTGTGTCGGCTTGAGGGTGGACTTTTGTTCATTCACTATGAGGCCCAGAGACTCAAACGTTTGCTTGACTAGTGTTACCATGTAAGAGGTCTTCTGCCTTGTTGTGCCCTTGATTAGGCAATCATCGAGATACGGGAAGATGATGACTTTTAGTTGGCAGAGGTGCACTGCAACAACAGCTAGGGTTTTTTAAAAGACCCTGGGGGTTGATGCCAGACCAAAGGGCAACACCCGATATTGGAAGTGTTTGTTGCCTATTACAAAACGAAGGAATCGTCTGTGCTCAGGGTGTATGGTGACATGAAAATAAGCATCTTGTAGGTCAAGGGCTGCAAACCAACTGTTGTCGAGAGAAGGGATTATCGTGCTAAGTGTCACCATCTTGAAACACTGATTTCGAAGGTAATGATTCAACTAACGTAAATCGAGGATGGGTCTCCAACACCCCATTTTCTTCTGTATTAGGAAGTAACGTGAATAGATCTCTCTTCCTGTGAATTGACTTGGGACCCTCTCTATCGCCCCTATGGTAAGAAGGTGGTGCGCCTCGAGGCATAAGAGTTCTTTATGAAATGGGTCCCTGAAGAGGGACAGGGTTGGTGGAAGGAAGGGAGGTGAAGGGAATTGTGAATCCTGATCATACGATCTCCAATACCCATCTGTCGGACGTTATCTCGGCCCATTGATGGTAAAAGGGCCATAGAGGATGGTGAAAAAGGGGGGCCATGGTGGCAGTGGTCGTGACAACGACTGGTGCGTGCGAGCCCTTGACCGAGGAATCAAACTTGCTGCTTTGAGGAAAGTGGGTTGGTCGCACGAGGTGGTTGGGGTCACCTGCGTTGAGGTTGTTGTTTAGCACGCGCCTGATCAAATGAGCACTGCTGTTGCCTATGAAATCAGTACTTATATCTCCTTTGATAAGGATAATACCGCTTGTGCCGGAAAGGAGGAGTTTACATACCAAGCGTCCGCAAGGGTGTACGAGAATCCTTTCCCGTGTGCAGGACCTCATCTGTCTTATACACAAACAGTTTAAGTGTGTCAAAGGGCAGATCCTCAACTTTATTCTGCAGTTCTTTAGGAACTCCCGCTTTTGCTAACCATGATACCCTTCTCATGGATAGTGCGGTGGCTACAGATTGTGCTGCAGTATCAGCCACATCCATGGCAATTTGAAGTCCTGTCCTGGAACATGCATAACCCTCCTGAACCACAGCTCTCAAGAGTGCCTTACTGGCCTCTGGCAGGTGTTGCATGAGTTCGGTTAACTTTGTGTAGTTATCAAAACTATGGTTCGAAAGTAGGGCAGCGTAATTCACAATGCAGAGCAGAAGCGTGGAAGAAGAATACACTTTTCTATTGAAAATGTCAAGCTTCTTTGCATCTTTATCAGCTCCTGACCCTCTAACCTCCGGGGTCTTGGCTCTTTGAAGGGCTGCATCCACCACCAGTGAGTTGGGTTGGGGATGGATGAACAGAAATGCCAAACCTTTCGACAGCACAAAGCACTTTCTATCGGCTCACTTCGACGTTGGTATAGTTGAGGCTAGAGTCTGCCAGATCTCTTCGGCCAACTCCATAATTGCCTCATCTATAGGAAATGCAATCCTAGAACGTTGTTGGGGATGTACGTTTTTTTAAGACATGATACTGCTTGGCTTGAACTTCAGCCAGCTGCACCTCCTGAGAGTCTTTTAAAAAGATCTTGGAATTGCCTCATATCATCTGGAGGCGAGGTATCCGCCGGAAACACAGCCTCGTCTGGAGAAGATGACAAGAGATCTGTGGGAGAGGCTTCCTGAGGTTGGTCGTCAGTATCCAATATCTGCCCCTTTTCCGGCTCTGACTGATGTGTTACCACCGGAGGGACCTGAGAAGGTGGGACCAGTGATTGTTTCCTCTGTAGGATGTGCACCGGTGGCGAGTAATGACAGTGCGATGAAGAATGACAACAGCATGAGGAATGGGCGTACAAGTGAAATCTGTGATACCCATGGGAGCGACGACGGTGCTCATAGAAGCAATCTGAATATGTTGGAGATGATCTTCTGGAGGAATAGACACTCCCATGCCTACTATGGTATGTTGCACACAGGGAGCAGCTCCGAGAGTGGGATCTGAAAGGTGAGTACCTGTGTCGTGGAGAGGATCGTCTGCGCACATGAGCAGTGTGGTAAGGTGCGGACTGCAGCTGAGGTGATCGAGGGGTGGGTCATGAGTGAGACTTCAAGATGACATGGGGCGTCCACTGAAGGGATCTACGCACCAGCGGTGATGGGGACAGTGCAGGGAGAATACCGGAGATGAAGAGAGAGAAGGGAGGCATGCTACGGACTTCCTAGCTGCCTTCGTAGGAACCAGGGTGATCCCGGTATCAGAGTCATCATCCGGTTGTCTCAGTGATGAAGTTTGTGCTCGCTCCTCGGTCTGCGTTACGGGGGAGTGTGATGCAGACTAGCTGGAGAATCCATGCCCGGTGTCATCTCCAGTGCCGTCTCTCATGCCCTCTGCAGTGCCATCTCCGGTGCTGTCTTGCGCGCCCCGAGATGCTGTCTCTGACGCCGTCTTGCACTCCCTTTGCAGTGCCGTCTCCAGTGCCCGCTTTGTCGGGGCTAAATAGCACTCTTCTGACGGTGCCAAACTTTGTCTGTGCACGATCTTTAGTGTAATTGATGGCACTGGTGCCGATGCAGCACATACCGGCGGTGCCAATGCAACCGGTCTTTTGGGATTGGCCGGTATCATGGGCTTAGGAGGCCGCAGGACGACTCCCGAAGTGCCCAGCTTATCTCCCCGGCTGAGTCTTGACATGGGAGCAGCGGGCAACGAGCGAGTGGGGGAGGCTCGTTTGTTCTTTGAAGCCATTGCCCCAGGGGATGACGCTCTCCGCTTTTGCGTCGCGGCTGAGTCCGAAGGGCTATCCTCTGAAGGCTGTAAAGCCTTATCGGAGAGTATCATTTTTAAACGCATTTCCCTGTCGCTATGTGCTCTCGCAGTCAGTTTTGAGCAGTGGGTACACTTTTGGGGAATATGCGACTCTCCGAGGCAGCAAATACAGGCAGCATGGCCATCTGAAACAGGCATCACGTCATGACACAGGGAGCGTTTCTTGAAACCTGGCGAGCCAGGCATAATGGGTTTGGGATGTAAAAAGGACCCTGAATTAATATGACTAAGAGGCTAACTAACTCTAAGACCTAACAACTAAGTAAAAATGTTTTTTTTAAACTAAGCAGGACAGTATAACAGGAACAACTAACTAACTAACTAACTATAAAACTCTAAACTGTAACTTTTTTTCCAGATAACCAATACTCACACTGAGGAGAAGAAGGGAGCTCCTCCAGCAACTGAGGATGGTTGAGAGGAACTGGCGGGATCTGGACTGCACGACAGTAGAAAGGCGCGAACAGCGCAAGATGCTAACCGCGCATGCGTGGTCTGGCTGTCTAGGGCTGTAAAATCCCCTGACCAGCAGCGCTGGGACGAGCCTGATACCTAGACTGGAGCACCCACAGAGACCACTTGAAGAAGAAGAATTCTTCCATTGACCTACCTACCTGCCACTCAAAAGAGGTGGATTAGTTAAGGCAATGGAAAAGTCTCTTCCATCACTATTGGAAGCATCGGCACTGCAGCAATATAAATGCAGAGCCACAGCTGTGTCACTATAGCACCTGTAATGTAGACATGGTATTAGACTCAGGTATAAGCAGAAAGTCAGCCAACAGAATGCTCCTGTTTACACAGTTTTGCAGTTAATCTCAACTGCCATTCTTCCTCTACTCTGTCAGCCAACTTCCAAAGCTGAAAAATGTAATTCTTATAAACCAGCCTTCCAACTAATAAAAATGGATTTTTGCTAAGTAAAGACAAATGTCTGGATCAGAAGAATCTATTTGATTCTATTTAGGTTTCTTCATTCTACTTGACACTGTGTTACTGGAGGACACAAATGAATTAAGAGGTACAACAATCTCATCTGTGTCTTGCTCTGTGGGCACAGTCCAGCAGAATCGTTTAGCATTCCCCATTAAGAGATCAAAACTCTCACAGACCCCCCACCAGAGAGACTTTACTCAAACACCAGTGTTATATATCAGAAGCACAAAGCTCTGCCTATAGCTAAGAAAAAGATGGGATAAACATTGACCATAACACTAGCCAGCAGAGGGGGAAAGGTAACATATGTGCAAGTCTAATAAGATGAAAATTTGCATGTCTTTATTGATTTACAATTTGTATAGGGCAACGTCTTTTACCTCTATGATCTACAACCACTTACAATACATTCTCTTTTCAGCTATCAGCAGCTTTCCTTATGTATGAAATTCCAGTGATGAAACAATTATTAAACTAATTTAGCTGCACACACCTGCAGACTGGAGCCTTCCTTAGGAGCAATTTAATAGATGAGGTACTTATTACAAAGCTAACTTAACTGCAAATTTACCTGAGTTATTTATAGCAGTAAATTTTCACTAATACTTTATAATGGTAAACAATCTATAATATGTTCTTCAAGTACATTTTATTGTGCACTTTTCATAAAGATACTTTTCACAGATTCTATTTGAATGGCACACACAGTTGCACACAATACCTAGAGTCACCACACAAGTTGTAGGAAAAAATTACACTTCTTATATTCAAAAACTAGTCTATAATGGCATAGCTAATTGCTCTGTTTCAACACATACAAACAAGAAGCAAAGTTAAGATTGGTGTTTTTTGAGTGGATAACCATGCAACGAACTAGCTGAATGACTTACACCAATTCCAGAGAAGGCTACTTCTCACTGCATGCCTCACAAGATGCGTACTGAGAGAGAGAGAGAGAGAGAGAGAGAGAGAGAGAGAGAGAGAGAGAGAGAGAGAGAGAGAGAGAGAGAGACACACACACACACACACGAGGGTCCATATTATAAACCCAAAAAAGGCTGAGAACTAACAGAATTAACTGGCTTTTATTCAACTAAGCTTCCAAACCAAATACTGCATTCACATGGCTATTTCCATTCCTATTCCTAGGAAATGTGGTTGGCAGAGATTTTGTGAGCAGAGAGAAAGACTCTTAGTGATCTTATTACTTCCAACCAGTTTGAATCTGGCTAAATATCACTAAGGTTAAATAAAATATAAACTGTTATCTCTTAACATGTAACATCATACATCAAAAAAACCCAACGATTATTATTTCATTACAATAACTCTCATAGGCCCTGCTGAGGACCAGTGCTCCGATATGTTGAGTGATGTAGAAGATTGTTCCTACCCTCAAGAAATTATGACCCAACACAAAACAGAAAGATACACTATCCCAGGTGGTAATGTGCAGGGCTCAACAATTACTGTAATCTACTCGCCCTTAGCGAGTAGATTACAAGCCGGCACAGCCACGCAGTGCTGTCAGCGCATGCGCAGCGTGCCAAACCGTGCGGCTGGCGAGTGGGGCTCACCGCCACTTGGCGAGCCCTGGTAATGTGTATGCTCCCGCATGCAGGATCAGAAAATCTTCTTTAGCAGCATTTGTGTACTCCACACATATGCCAGCATTCTCCTCAAGTTTTGCATGCAGGGAATAAAAGGAGCTGACCACTGCTCCACCCTAATTTCTTCTCTAGGAGTAACTAGGCAGTGGGGAAGGAAACCATGCATTACACTAAGGACAACACAGATCAAAGATTTGAAGTCATTAAATAATTGAGCTGACCCCTCTTTCTTTGAGCAATAGTCCCTGTGTGTAGTGCCCTGTCTAGAAAGCCATCAGAAGCAGCTGCTTACATCAACGCATGATGTTCAGTGAAGGCATGCAAGGAACTCCTAGTTGCTACTCTGCACCTGTCACCAATAGGGGTGTGTCAGTCTATGGGAAGCTATCAGTGTTGCCTGAGCTCTCATGCTACTCCAAAAGGAGACACTGCCCAGCTCAGCACAGTCACATGAGCCCTGAGATCCATGTTGACAGCCCCTGAGAGAAGACATCTTCTGCTTTCATACTTTCCTCAAGCGACAGAATCTAAGGGACTTTCAAAACTAATTGTGCTCTTTGCAGGAAAAGGGCAAGCACCTTACATACATCTAGTGAATGCCACATGACCTCTTCTCTGGTAGAATGAAGGGTAAAGTTAAACACAAGTAGGTAGCTACTCTGATTAAGGTGAAAATCCAGTCACCTTTGGAACATTATGCACACCTTGTCCTTGTAAAAAACTGTAAAGCTCTGTGGCACCTTAGAGACTAAGAGTTACTAGTTCCTCAACTCCTGCGGGATATTATAATCAGTCAGCACCCGTCATCTCATATATGGGAGAGGTAAGAAATCCCAGAGACTCCCACTATTCTCTCTAGGCTTTACTCCACAAGAGAGCCCTTGGGGCATAGTCTGAGGCTGGGAGCCTTCCACTTCTGGGGATTCTGATCCTGGATCCAGGAGGCAATGATGCACTACCTCTACTAGCTGACGATTCTAGAGAGAATCTAGCTCAATCCTTATATGTGACAGGGGACTGAAGGGCACTGTGGGATGTGTCTGTTGAGATGATATCTAGAGGGAAGAGATGACTCCAATTCTAGGGGCAGTGGATGGTCTTCTGGAGCACAGTGGCAAGCTGGATTCAATCAAGACCTTTCCACATTGCAAGATCCAGCAGTACCAACAAGAGTTTAGGCGCAAAGCAACAGCCTCAGCACCTGGAAAGTGTTGCAATTTTCCCTCCTCAAATCTCAGTTCAGTCCTTCCTGGTACCAGATGGTCCCTCTCCAGACCAAGATGCTCATGACGATTTAAATTAGGGAAAGGAAAATCTGCCTCCTATTAAAGATGCTGGACAGGGAACCTTCTCTTTTGTATGTATGGGAACACTTATGTCTCTCATAGCTGGATATGGGGGGGAGGCCTTTAAATTGCTTGGGATGAGAGAAGGAAAAAGGCCATTCCTAAATTCTTCATGCTAAGATACTGAGGATCTCCCTGGAGAAAAGTTGTTTCCTGACTTCATGGATTCCTCTATGAGAAACTTATAGAGGCAAAATTCCAAAAACTGTTTCTTCCTACACAGAAATGACTTGCAGATACTGCAACTGGCAAGAACATGTATTTCTTTCAGGTGGTGCAGACAGGTCGTGGATGTCTCTGACCAGGAACAGCTGGTAGGGAAGGAAGGGGAGGGGGAGAGGAAGGGGATGGGCGGGGGAGAGAGTGTGTACGTGTGTGTGTGTGTGTATCACAGTTTTTAAAGTCAGGGAGCCTTGGCATACTCCCCCACAACTGTTAGAAAAGTGGGGAAAAGTGGAGGGCTACAGCAACAGACTCCCACTCCAGTGTGGGAGTCAAAGATAAGGAAACAGATCCCTGTTAAACTAAATTACTAAATAACTACTAAAAACTAAAACTTGCTCCATTTACAGCAAGAAGTTAAAGAATCAGCATCCACAGAGAAGCTCTCCCCCCTAGACCGCCATGTTCCAACAGGACTCAATATTCCTTCAGCGCAGAGGGCAAGGAGAGCAGGGATCACAAACCACAAATGCTGCTAAAGAAAATTCTCTGCTCCTGTGTACATGGAGTATAGTACGCATAGGAACAATCACTCAAAGAAGAGCAAGCATGCAGGAGAGAGGCAAGGGAACCAACAGTAAAACACACTTAGAAACTGTCAATTTTAAGTTATACTTCAGTTAGTTCTCAAAGTACTGAATGTTCTCTCCAGTTACTTGCAAATAAAGACATACAATGCCAGAGGTTACAAATCCATGAGACTGAATCACACTATGGGTCCTCCAGTGTCAGTGGAATAAATCTGTGCAAATGAGATGTTGAGGAGTCAATTTACATAAGTGCTATGACTCTAAAAAAGAGCCAGAAGAGAGCAAAGACCCATATGGGGCAGCTCTCCCTTCCAGACGATGGCCGGGCTCTGACTCCCATTGAGCTCCCATTCAAGACCCACCATCCCTGGAAGCGGTAGAAGCGCTCAACACTTGGGGTATGTCTAGACTACAACCCTGTGTCCCCAGAGGGATGTAAATTAGACATACCAAAATTGCTAATGAAGCGGGGATTTAAATATCCTGCACTTCGTTAGAATAAAAATGGCCACTGCTTTTTGCCGACTCAAAAATTTGCTGGCAAAAAGCGGCAGTCTAGACAGGGATCAGTCGACAAGGAAAGCCTTTCCCGACCGATCCTGTAAACCTCGTTGCACGAGGCATATGGATAGTGCTGCCCACATTGGGGGGCTTTCAGGCTACTAAGGAGATACTGTCCCTTGCCTACTCCCATCACCGAGGTACTCCATTTAGGGGTAAACCTGCCCTGTGATCCTTCCAATGGTCTCCATTAGTGCTGCACCACACCCTGCCGCAGGGGTACCCTGTCAGCTGTCTCCTGGATGCAGATTGGCTCACCTGCCAAGGTTTCCAGCACGGGTCCAGGGACTACAGGAAGCTTTCCTCAGGCATTAGGCGCTGATCGTCAGCAGTTTGGCACAGACCTTCAGAGGCATGTCACCTGTTCCCACAGCCCTGTGCTGGGAGAATTCCAGCCGCATTCCCAACCCATGGCACCATTCCAAAGGGTCGAGGCACCAGTCCCCTAAGCCCCATAACAGGTCACTAGCAGTGCTCCCTCTAATTTTTCCCACTCCTGAGCAGAATACATTTTGTTATATGCACCAATATGGAGGTGATGTGCAACACAAAAAAAATCAATGTGGCAAGAGTGAGGCCATAGGGTTCTGTGTGTGGGAGGGGGTAAAACCCACTTCAACAGGTGAGTTGGAGTGCAAATAACAGCAAAAGTAGTTACCTATCAATTCTAGGACCAGTGTTAATGAAGCTAATTAAGTCAAGATGGATGTGTCCCATTCATAGCATTTGATGTGGAAATGTGAATATAAAAGGCTCGGGAAATTGCCTTTGTAGTGCGTTAACCAGTTAATATCTTTATTCAAGCCCAGGTTGACAGTGTTGAACTTGTAAATGAACTCCAGTTTAGCAGTCGCCCTCTGTAATTAGGTGATAAAATTCCTTTGTAAAAGAATGGCTACTTTTAAATCCATTATTGAATGTTCAAGGAGGTTAAAATGTTCCCCTAGAGGCTTATGTGTGTTACCTTTCCTGATGTCTGATTTGTGTCCATTTATCCTTTGTCACAGAGGCTATTTGGTTTAGCCAATATACATGGCAGAGGGGCATTGCTGGCACGAAAGCTCAGTTTTGAAAAGATAACCATCTTTTTTCCTCTCTATTTATTCTGTAATATCTGAATGTCAAGATTCATTGTCATTGCTAGTCATTTTTAGTGGGTTACCTGTCCAGTAGACAAAGGCTTTTAAACTACAGAACGAGCCTTGAACAAGCTTTCAGCGTGGATTTATAGTTTTTTTTTCTCCCATGACATGTGGCAAATGACATTACTAGCCTTTAAACAAAATCCTTTCTACACAGGAAGGACAAATCAGTCATGAGGAAGCACGGCTTTGAGGGAAATGCAGTCATAAAAAACAAGTGTAACTCAAATCTTTTGAGGACGATTTTGTATACTCGGTGTATTGTACAATAAATTGAAAAGTGCCTATTTGAAATAAAAATCGGAAATGCAGCGTGTATTATTTGTATTGTGTTAACACCCAGAAAGGCTCATCAGGAGGTCCCATTTGTTCTGGGTTCTTTACAAACATATTAAAAGAGAGTATCCGTCCCAAGAATTTACAATCCAACTTAAGAGAAGATGGAACAAATGGATAGAGCCCTGCATGGATACAAACATCTACTGGTGGATACGGATATCTAAGGACAGACGTTGAGATCCTCAGAACCACAGGGCTCTACTCCCAGGAGACACTGTGTCCAAAGGAGAGAAGCATGGTCCTGTTGTGAGCCCTCCCTCCCCCAGACATAGCTAGGGTCATGCAGCCCTACTGGCGGTGGGTTTGGGGGCGGTACAGCTGCACGAAGGAGGAGCTACCAGTACAGGGTGCTGATGCCCTGGAGTAATGGGACTACATTCCTCTATATTGGCCACAGTGTCTCTTGGGAGTAGAGCCAAGCAGATCTGCAGATCCCAATGTCAATCCACAGATATCTGCATCCACACGAAGGTATGTGTATCTATATAGGACTCTATAAATCGATAAAACAATAAATTCAGGAATGGAGGAGGTAATATTGACATGAAAACAAAAACCTCATGTCCTTGAGACAAATTTAATTTATATAAAACAAACATAATTTGATACCTGTAAGAAACCTAATTTAGCCTATTAAATGTATTTCTATTGAGTACCCTTATCCATAATAGATCTTACCTGTCTATGACAGATACCTAATGATCTAACTATTTTATACTCTGACAACATTTGTATAGCTTCTCATGCCAGTAAAGTATCACAAAATTGAGGAAATTGAGTCATAGTTTTGAAATGTATGTTAGTTCTTGCCAGCTGGTCATAGTGATTCCATTTAAATTACTTTAGTATAGTGGTAGGAATTAGAATGTCTAATATTTATTCCTATGCCACAGATTGAACAGATTTGTAGCATTACTTATAGTATCATATTTTAAAAAGCTAATTACGGTTCAGATTTTAAATGTAGGAGAACACCCCTTCTCAGCCCTTCTTTGCTTTTTAGCCAGGACCAGGGATGTAGATCGGCTCAGATTGGTGGTGGTAGCACACTCCACAATGAGACCATGGTATTTCTAGCAGATGCCAATGTCTTCAGCTCTGAGACCAGTGCAAGAGCCAGCTCCATTAGGAATGCTCAGAGATGAATATCTCGCTCCTTCTTAGTCCACCAACTGAACTCTTGCAAATGTGGAATTTATCACTCACGTGCATTTCCTCTAAACAGTTTCTATAGGCAGGACTCGACAAATCACTGAATCTACTTGCCCGTGGCGAGTAGATTTCAGCCGGTCTCCCCGTTCATCGGCGGCGCACGCATACGCAATGCGGGTCTTGTGCAGTATGGGGCTGGCGAGTAGGTTTCGCCGCCGTTTGTCAAGCCCTGTCTATAGGGATCACCGACTCACATAGTTTTTCTGCAACATTGACAAGTTTGAAACCTAGGGATCAGGACATGCCCTGTAGCTACGCTGAGGCCATGTCTTCACTAAATGGAAGACAGATGCTGTCGCCATCGATCTTCCAGAGTTCAATTTAACACCTGTTAAATCAAACTCAGAGTGCGCTCCCATTGGCAGTTTATACTCCTGCTCTTGTGAGGAGTAAGGGAAATGGAGAGGAGAGTTTGCTCCCATCAGCCTGCTGCTGTGGGGATGGCATGGAAACTCAAATCAAAGTACACTGACTCCAGCTACATAATTACCATTGCTGGACTTGCATATCTTCTTAGGATCATAGAATATTAGAACTGGAAGGGATCTCGAGGTCACTGGGCCCAGTCTCTTGCCCCCACAGCAGGATCGAGCACCATCTACACCAAGGCTACTCAAATTGGGAAACATGGAGGGGGCCACAATGATACTCACAGCACATGTCAAGGGCTGCAACGTAAGTATGGTTGCATATACGTGCAAATATATATGCAAATAGCTTCTTTAATACTGACGGGCATGAATACAAAGTTTAAGGCAAGACTATACAACACGCAGGCCCAATTTAAGACAATTATGCTCATATTAATAAAATACAATATTTACCCAATTTCCACCCATATGACTGCACTTTTACTGAGGAATTCATAGAATCATAGGGCTGGAAGAGACCTCAGGAGGTCATCAAGTCTAGCCCCTTGCCCAAAGCAGGAACAATCCCAACTAAATCAATCCAGCAAGGGCTTTGTCAAGCTGAGATTTAAAAACCTCTAGGGATGGAGATTCCACCTCCTCCCTAGGGAACCCATCCCAGTGCTTCACCACTCTCCTAGGCAAATAGTTTTTCCTAATATCTAACCTAGACCTCCCCGACTGTAACTTGAGACCATTGCTCCTTCTTCTATCATCCATCACCACTGAAAACAGCCTCTCTCCATCCTTTTTGGAACCTCCCATCGGGAAGTTGAAGGCTGCTATCAAATCCCCCCTCACTCTTCTGCAGACTAAATAAGTCCAAATCTCTCAACCTATCCTCATAGGCAGGGCTCGCCAAGCGGCAGCGAGCCCTGCTTGCCAGCTGCGCAGTTCTGCGAGCAGTGCATGCGCACATCACGCTGCATATGTGCAGATCGCGTAGGGCTGGCTGTGCCAGCTTGTAATCTACACGCCACGGGTGAGTAGATTACATGATTTGTTAAGCCCTGCTCATAGGTCATATGCTCAAGCCTCCTCTTCATTTTGGTTGCCCTCCACTAGACCCTCTCCAATGTGTCCACCTCCTTTATCTAATGGAAGGCCCTGAACTTGACACAACACTCCAGATATGGCCTCACCAGAGCCAAATAAAGGGGAATAATCACTTCTGTAGGTCTACTGGCAATATTCTTCCTAATGCAACCTTATATGCCATTAGCCTTCTTGGCTACAAGGGCGCCCTGTTGACTCATATCCAGCTTTTCATTCACTGTAATCCCCAGGTACTTTTCTGAAGAACTGCTACTTAACCAGTCAGTCCCCAGCCTGTAACAATGCTTGGGATTCTTCCATCCCAAGTGCAGGACTCTAGACTTCTCCTTATTGAACCTCATCAGCTTTCTTTTGGCACAATCCTCTTATCTGTCTAGGTTAATCTGGACCCTATTCCTGCCCTGCAATGTATCTACCTCTCCCCTGTTTAGTGTCATCTGCAAACTTGATGAGGGTGCAATCCATCCCTTCATCCAGGTCATTAATAAAGATGTTGTGCCCTAAACTGGCCCTAAAACTCATCCTTGGGGAACTCCACTTGAAACCAATTGCCAACCTGACATCGAATCATTGATCACTACCCGCTGGGCCTGACATTCTAGCCAGCATTCTATCCATCTTACAGTCCATTTATCCAATCCATATTCCCTTAACTTTCTGGCAAGAATATCGTGGGAGGCCGTATCAAAAGCTTTGCTAAAGTCAAGTTATCACATCCACCAACTTTCCCATAACCACAGAGCCAGTTATCTCATCATAGAAGCTAATCAGGTTGGTCAGATATGACTTGCCCTTGGTGAATCCATCTTAACTATTCCTGATCACTTTCCCCTCTTCCAAGTCCTTCAAAATGGATTCTCTGAGGATCCCCTCCATGACGTTTCTTGGGACTGAGGCAAGGCTGACTGGTCTGTAGTTCCCTGGATTGTCCTTCTTCTCTTTTTGAAAGATGGGCACTACATTTGACTTTTTCTAGTCATCTGGGATCTCTCTCGATCTCCATGAGTTTTCAAAGATAACAGCCAAAGGCTCCACAATGACATTTGCCAACTCCCTCAGTACCCTTGGATGCATTAAATCCGGACCCATGGATTTGTGTATGTCTAGCTTTTCTAAATAGTTCTTAGCCTGTTCTTTCTCCACCAAGGGCTGCCCACCTCCTTCCCACATGGTGTTACCTAGTGCATTATTCTGGGAGTTGACCATGTCTGTGAATACAGAGGCAAAGAAAGCATTGAGTACTTCAGCTTTTCCCACATCACCTGTCACTAGGTTACCTCTCTTATCCAGTAAGGGCCCCACACCATCTCTGGTCACCCTCTTATTGCTAACATGCTTATAGAAACCTTTCTTATTACCCTTCACATCCCTTGCTAGCTGAAATTCAATTGCGCTTTCGCCTTCCTGATTACTATCCTGCATTCTCAAGCAGGGTATATTTGTACTCCTCCCATGTCATCTGTCCAAGTTTCCACTTCTTGTAAGCTTCCTTTTTGTGTTTAAGCTCACCAAGGATTTCCCCGGTAAGCCAATCTGGTCGCCTATACTATATTTGTTTTTCTTACTGCTCATCGGGATGGTTTCTTCATGTGCCTTTAATAAGGCTTCTTTAAAATACTGCGAGCTTTCCTGGACTCCTTTCCCCTTCATTTTAGCATCCCAGGGGATCCTGCCCATCAGTTCTCTGAAGGAGTCAGAGTCTGCTTTTCTGAAGTCCAGGGTATGTATTTTGGTACTCTCCTTTCTTCCTTTGGTCAGGATGCTGAAATCTACCATCTCATGATCACTGCTTCCCAGGTTGCCACCCACCTCTACTTCCTCTACTAGTTCCTCCCTGTTTGTGAGCAGCAGGTCAAGCTGTGCATGGCCCCTGGTCGGTTCCTTCAGCACTTGTACCAGGAAGTTATCGCCAACATTCTCCAAAAACTTCCTGGATTGTCTGTGTACTGCCGTATTGCTCTCCCAACAAATGTCAGGGTGATTAAAGTCCCCCATGAGAACCAGGGCCTGTGATCTGGACAAAGTAGGGAAAATCTGGCATTTGACTACTAAAACGCCTATCTACAGAAAACCATTATATTGACTATGTTTTTGTTTTGGCTCCCACCCCCGGGCCATGTGTTGAGGCCCACATAAAACCAAACTGCACAGCGGGCCACAAACAAACAGGCCATGTGTTGAGTAGTCCTGTTCTACACCGTCCCTGATAGATGTCTGTCCAACCTGCTCTTAAATATCTCCAGTGATGTAGATTCCACAACCTCCCTAGGCAGTTTATTCCAGTGTTTAACCACCCTGATAGGCAGGAAATTTTTCCTAATCTCCAATCTAAAACTCCCTTGCTGCAGTTTAAGCCCATTGCTTCTTGTCTTATCTTCATAGGCCAAGGAGAACAATTTTTGTCTCTGCTCCTTGTAACACCCTTTTAGATACTTAAAAACCAGCTATCATGTCCTTTCTCAGTCTTCTCTTTTCTAAACTAAACAAGCCCAATTCTTTCAGTCTTCCCTCACAGGTCATGTTTTCTAGATCTTTCATCATGTTTGTTGCTCTTCTCTGGACGTTCTGCAATTTCTCCACATCTTTCTTGAAATTTGGTGCCAGGAAATGGACACAATACTCCAATTGAGGCCTAATCAGCGCAGAGTAGAGTAGAAAAATTAACTTCTTGTGTCTTCCTCACCACACTCCTGTTCATGCAGCCTAGAATCATGTTTGCTTTTTTTTTGCAACAGTGTCACACTGTTGACTGATGTTTAACTTGTGGTCCACGATAACCCCTGAATTACTTTCTGCAGTACTGCTTCCTAGAAAATTACTTGCCATTCTGTATGTATGAAACTGATTGTTCGTTTCAACGTCGAGTAATTTGCATTTGTCCTCATTACACTTCATCCTATTTACCTCATAGCATTTCTCTAGTTTGTCCAGATCATTTTGAATTTTGACCCTATTCTCCAAAGCAGTGGCAACCCCTCTCAGCGTGATATCATCTACAAACTTAATAATCATACTCTCTATGCCATCATCTAAATCACTGATGAAGATACTGAACAGAACTAGTACCAAAACAGATCCCTGCAGAACACCACTAGTTGTGCCCGTCCAGCATGTTTGTGAACGATTAATAACTACTCTCTGAGAACATTATCCAGCCAGTTATGCACCCATGATGTAGTAGCCCCATCTAGATTGTAGTTTCCCTAGTTTAATGATACGGTCATGCAAGACCATGTCAAATGCCTTACTAAAGTCTAGGAATATCATGTCCACCACTTCTCCCTCATCCACAAGGCTTGATATCCTATCGAAGGAAGCTATCCAGTTGGTTTGACATGATTTGTTCTTTACAAATCCATGCTGGCTGTTCCCTATCACCTTACCACCTTCCAAGTGTTTACAGATGATTTCCTTAATTACTTGCTCCATTATCTTCCCTGGCACAGAAGTTCAACTGACTGGTCTGTAGTTTCCTGGGTTTTTCTTATTTCCTTTTTTATAAGTAGGCACTAGATTTGCCCTTCTCCAGTCTTCTGTAACCTCTACTGACTTCCATTATTTTTCAAAGGTGATAGCTAATGGCTCCTCCATCAGCTCCTTGAGTATTCTAGGATGCATTTTGTCAGGCCCTCATGACTTGAAGGCATCTAAATTTTCTAACCTACACCATTTCCACTAGCATTAACTATGTTAGGCATCCCATCACATAAGACTTCTTGGTGAAAACGTAACAAGGAACCCATTAAGCACCTCTGCCATTTCCAGGTTTCCTGTTATTGTTTCTCCCTCTTCACTGAGCAATGAGTCTACCCTGTCCTTGGGCGTCTTCTTGCTTCTAATATATTTGTAGAATGTCCTCTTGTTACCCTTTATGTCTCTAGATAGATTGAGCTCGTTTTGTGCCTTTGCCTTTCTAATCTTGTCCTGAAATACCTGTGTTGTTTGCTTATATTCATTCTTTGCAATTAGACCTTGTTTCCACTTTTTATACGACTCCTTTTTTTATTTTTAGATCTTATGAGATCTCCTGGTTGATCCAAGGTGGTCTCCTGCCATACTTTCTATCTTTCCTACGCAGTGTAATAGTTTCCTTTTGGGCCCTCAATAATGTGCCTTTAAAGTGTGTTCTGCAGCATATCAGTGTGCCGTGAGGCAGTCAGAGGTGTGCCGCGGAGAGAACAGAAAAAATTTTGCTGCCCCAACCCCTGCAGACCCTGTAGACAGCTCCTGCTGCGGCTGCCTCTCCTTCCCCATAGCCCGCAGGACAGCCCCTGTCCCACGGGGCTTCTGGTGCTGCGCAGCCTCCTCCTCCTCCTCCTCCATGTGTGCAGGTGGCCGGTTTTACAGTGGCTGCTGCTGGGCGGGGGAGGGGTGGCCGGACCGTGGCGTTTTAAAAATGCCGCCTGAGGGGAACCCGGCTCAGGCTCTGACATCCCCGCCCTCACCCTCCCTCCCCGTGGACCTGGGGTGCACTTGGGCTCTGCTGCCCGCATGCGCTGCTGCTCTCTCCCCCCTGCACCGCTCCCCAGCCTGCTCGGGATGTGGCAGAGGTTTCTACTCCCTCCTCCCCGCACCACCCTGCCCTGCCAGCAGGAAGCCTGGCCTGGTGCTGCAGCTGCACTGGGTTCCCCGCTGCATGGGCGAGGGGGACGACAATGGGACTGAGCTCTCGACCCCGAGGAACAAGAGCATGTTTCCTGGAGGCTTTCCCTGCTGCAGCAGGGTGCCAAGCCAAGTAAGCATCCCCCCTCTTGCCCAGACCCCCACACCCAACCCCCCCCCAGTCCCTTCCCCCTGCCAAGACCCCGCATTCCCAGCTTGCTCTGACACCCTGCCCCAAGTCCCCTCTTGCACCCTCCCTTCCAGCCAGACACCCTGCCTCAATACCCGCTCCTGGCCCGACATTCTGCCCCAAGTCCCCTCCTCTACCCTCCCTCCTGGCCAGACATGTGACCTTATTTAACATGTGTTTATTATTATTTTTACTTTTTTGTGATCTATGTTTTCAGCTCCATGTACCAGGCTATGATTAGGGCAGTCTTCCTGGGGGGGTCGTGGAGCACTTTGACCCCCAGTTCTCCCAGGCCCAATGGGTTTTTTTCTTGGTGTTCCCCATAAAAAAAATTGTTTGGTGTTCCTCAGTCTTAAAAGTTTAAGAAACACTGGTGTAGCCCATACTGGGCTATTTTTAGCTTAACACTAAGGGAATTGTTTGCTATGTAACTTTAAACAACTATATTTTACAAATTCACTAGTGGACACAGTAGAGAAAGTTTGCTGAAGAAAGGACATAGTCCCACACCACTACTGGCAGTAACAAGGAACACGGGAAGGAGGTAAAACAGCACATTTTCTCCCCTACACTCACCACTGCAAGACAATCGGCTGGCACTAGTACTCATTATAAGATGAACACAAGTTATTAAACTACATTAACAAGTCTTCCTAGAGAGGGCATTGATTATTACATATTCTCAAACAGCTTATTGGTGAGATATGTAGCTCTACAAAATGTTCCTAGGTGGTGGAATTTACACTCTTTATGAAAAGTAAAATAAGCTGTTCCCTTTCATTTATCTATAGAACCATAGAGCTGGAAGAGACCTCAGGAGGTCATCAAGTCCAGCCCCCTGTCCAAGGCAGGACCAATCCCAACTAGAATTACAGAATATTTATTTCCACAATCATGAGAAAACAGAGCTTCCGGAGGGCCTTCATACCACAGTGAATCCATATTAATAGGGACAGGAATATAAAAGGAATTTTTAAAAAGGGGGCAGATAACATTCAAAAACCACAACTATCAATATTTGCATTATGAAGCAGCTTTATCAGAATCATAATCAGTAGATCAATATATTCACAGACAGCTAGAAGAACACAGCAAAGCAATGCCAGTGTTCTGAAGGTAAAGCATTAATGACATTGCTTGGACAAATTGTTAACCTGAGTTCTCAGCAACCTCAGTACTCTGGATACCCCTAACCTGGGAACACCTAGGGAACAGTGGAGGAAGCGGCTCTGTGTGCTGCCACGCCCTGCCTCCAAGCCCCAAGGGGCCGCGTGCTCAGAGTCGCTTCCCCTGAGGCTTTTCCCTTCCTCTCCCATAGTGATGGGGAGAGATGCCTGGGAGTAGCGGAAAGTGTGGAGCCACATGTGTTGCTGGGAATGGTGTGGCAAGTAAGTACCCCATTCCCATCCCCTCACGCCCAGACTCCACAGTGCCCTCCCTGGCCCAGCAAAATCTTTACTACAGCATACCCTATTTCCCAGGGCTGCTGGGTTAAAGAGGTTCAAGTGTACAAGTTTACACTTTACAGTTCCCATATACAATAATGCTAGCCTATCAAGAAAAGATCTCCCTAGAATAACCATTGTTTTCAACGAAATAAGCAACTCGCAGTGCTTGTGCCTGTGGCGTCACTGATGAAGTAGATGACCTCTGACAGTTCTTTCCAGCCCTACATCATTATAATACCCTAAAACAATCCTAATTCAGTCAGCTATCATGGTGAGAAGAATGCTAAAAACCTACAGAGATAAGAAGCTGGTATTATCTGATAAGATCTAAAAATGAACAGGCCTGATCAATACTTTGGAAAGAAAAACTACAAAAATCCAAGGTTTTTCTTCTGGTTGGTATCAGGATATTTAAATGATGTTAAACAACTATTTGCTTGCAAATGCTTTAGAGATTATAGTGGTGCCCATCACTGTGATGAATACAGAATTCAAAACACTGAGGATTTTTTGCCCCCATTCTCTCTGCTTGCACAGACACTGAAACCAAGAGCAGATACAGGTGAAGAGGTACATAAGGAATGCCAACTGCAGTGATGCCTAACCTCCTTTGGTGGAGCATGGAAGAGGGGGGTGGAACAAAATGTCAAAAGTAGGTAATTTGAATTAGTAGCTCTGCTGCTAGTTGCCAAGGGAGATTCAGGCAAGAACGCAGCTGGTGTAGGTGGTCAGAAGAGAGATAGGCAAGATAGCTGTCCTTTTTCCTAATTTCCCACACCAGGAAATCTATTGAGGGGCATGCCTAGCTATCAGCTATATTTTTAAGATTATATTTTGAAAAGAGAGGGATTTTCTTTTCAGATGAATGATTAGGTCCCTCAGTCACCTGGTTCCATTAAAAGACTGCCAGTGACCTAGAAACAATTCTAACAATCCCAATACACCAGTGAACACTTTCCTAAATAGCCCTTTCCTCAATTAAAACCTGTTCTTGTGTGGATCTTTCAGACAGGTGCTCAGGTAGCATGGTGGTAAAGGCCAAACAGATGGTTCATCTAATCTTGTGCATAAATGAATTGTTTGAATTTTATTGTCACTCAGCAGCAAAAATTTAAGGCCTACAAAGAACCTGCTCTTAGACTAACCTTAACATTTCTACTCAAACAGATAACTGATTTGAAAACTAACAGCAATAGACACATCTGCTCACTCAGACTGGTAATGATTCCTAATTAACACCACAGCCAAATATTTCTGTCAGTGAATAAAATCCAGAAGGGAATCATTCTTGGCAATTAAGACAATGTATCTTGCAGGAGGACATTCATCACAACTTCACCATTACTTTGGCGTGAGTTCTGTTTTAGAGTTTAATTGCACACTAATGCTTTCAAAATCTAATTCACACTATAACATGAATTTTAAGAAAATCCCACAAAAGGAAGGTATTTAAGAACTTCAGAATGATCAGACTGGGCCAGACCAATAGTCCATCTAGCTCTGGATCTCATTTTCCAGCCGTATCAAGTGCCAGATGCTTCAGAGGGAATGAAGAGACAAGAACAATTATAAAGACCCACTCCCAATTGTCCAGTCGTTGCTTCTCGCAGCAGAGGCTCACAGACATCCAAAGCATGGGGTTGCACCACTGGCCATCTTGGCTAATGGCCACTGATAAACCTATCATCCATGAACATTCCTAATTTTTTTTAATCCAGTCATATTTTTCCCCTCACTCATTCCTTTTAAAATGAGTTCCATAGGCTGATTGTACATTGTGTGAAGCAGTACCTCCTTATGTTTGTTTTACACCTGTTGCCTATTAATTTCATTAGGTAATGCTTTGTTGTTGTGTTACATGCAGGGGTAAATAACACTTCCTTATTCACCGGTCATGACTGTATAAACCTCGATCATATCCCCATTCAGTCTTCTTACAAGCTGAACAATGCCAGACTTGTCACCTCTTTCCATACCCTTACTAGTTTTATTGGGGGGGAGGTGGACCTTCCCTGTGCCTTTTCCAATCCTAATGTATCTCTTCTGAGATGCAGCCACCAGAACTACACGCAGTATTCAAGATGTGGAAGTACTATTCATTTTATAGTGTGTCATTTTATGATATTTCCTATCTTTTTATCCGTTCCTAACACAGTTTGCTTTTTTGACCCCTGCTGCACATTGGGGGATGTTTTCAGAGAACTATCCACAATGACGCCAAGATCTTCCTCTTGAGTGGTAACACCTAATTTTGACCCCATCGTTTTAAAGTATAGATGATGTTATTTTCCAGTGTGCATTACTTTGCACTTATCAACTTTGTATTTGAATTTCATCAGCCAGTTTCAAAAGATCTTTTTAACTCTTCGGAGTCAACTCTAAACTTCACTATCTTGAGTAATTTTGTATCATCTGAGAACTTTGCCACTGCACTCTCTTTCCAGATAATTTATGAACACACTGAGTAACACTGCCCTCTGTACAGATCCCATGGCGAACACCTTAATTACCTCTCTCCATTCTGAAAAGTGACCATTAATTCCAACCTCTTGTTTCCTGTCTTTTAACCAGTTACTGATAACTGTTCACTTTGCTTAAGAGCCTTTGGTGACAGACTTTGTCAAATGCATTCTGAAAGTTCATGTACACTGTAACCACCTGATTCCCCCTTATCCATCTGCTTATTGATCCACTCAAAGAATTCTAATAGATTACTTACACATGATTTCCCTTTTAAAAGGCCACATAGACTCTTTCCCAATCTATCACGTATGTGTGTGATAATTCCAGTCTTTACTATAGTTTCTACCAATTCGCCTGGTACTAAAGATAGGGTTACCTGCTTGGAACTGACAAGAGCATCTCTGGAGCTTTTTGTCAAAAACCAGTTTTATATTAATTATTCTCCAGTCACTGAGTGATTTAAGTGATAGACTACATGCCATAGTTAGTAGCTCTGCAATTTCATAGAGGAGGTCTTTCAGAACTCTTGGGTGAATGCAATCTGGTCCTGGGGACTTAACACTGTTGAATGTATCTATTTGTTTCAAAACCTCCCCTAATGACACTTCAGTCTGGGTCAGTTCTTCACATTTGTCACCTAAAAGAGTAGACTGAGTGGCAATCTCTCTCACACATAATCTGCAATCAAGACTAATGCAGAAACTTTAGTGAGGCATTTGATATGGTCTCGCATGATCTTATCAATAAACCAGGCAAATACAACTTAGATGGGGCTACTGTAAGGTGGATGCATAACTGGCTGGATAACATTCTCAGAGAGAAGTTATTAACAGTTCACAAACATGCTGGAAGGGCATAACAAGTGGGGTTCTGCAGAGGTCTGTTTTGGGACCGGTTCTGTTCAATGTCTTCATCAATGATTTAGATGATGGCATAGAGAGTACGCTTATTAAGTTTACAGATGATACCAAGCTGGGAGGGGGTGCCACTGCTTTGGAGACTAAGGTCATAATACAAAATGATCTGGAGAAACTAGAGAAATGGTCTGAGGAAAATCGGAGGAAGTTTAACAAGAACAAATGCAAAGTGCTCCACTTAGGAAGGAACAATCAGTTTCACACATACAGAATGGGAAGTGATTGTCTAGGAAGGAGTACTGCAGAAAGTAATTCAGGGGTTATCGTGGACCACAAGTTAAACTTATCAGTCAGCAGTGTGACACTGTTGCGAAAAAAGTAAACATGATTCTGGGATGCATTAACAAGAGTGTGGGGAGCAAGACACGAGAAGTCATTCTTCCGCTCTACTCTGCGCTGATTAGGCCTCAATTGGAGTATTGTATCCAGTTCTGGGCACCACATTTCAAGAAATATGTGGAGAAATTGGAGAAGGTCGAGAGAAGAGCAACAAGAATGATTAAAGGTCTAGAGAACATGACCTATGAAGGAAGACTGAAAGAACTGGGCTTGTTTAGTTTGGAAAAAAGACTGAGGGGGGACATGTAAGCAGTTCAGGTATACAAAAGGGTGTCAACATGGAGGAGGGAGAAAAAATTTTCTCCTTGGCGTCTAAGGATAGGACAAGAAGCAATGGGCTTAAACTGCAGCAAGGGAGGTTTAGGTTGGACATCAGGAAAAACTTCCTGTTAGGGTGGTTAAACATTAGAATAAGTTGCCCAGGGATGTTGTGGAATCTCCATCTCTGGAGATATTTAAGAGCAGGTTAGACAGACATCTATTGGGGATGGTCTAGAATGGTACCGGGACCTGCCATGAGGGGAGGGGACTGCACTCAATGACCTCTCGAGGTCCCTTCCAGTTCTAGTGTTCCATGATTCTATGACTTCAATTTGGCTTCTCTGCAATTCTGAGTCAGAGTTATCTTAGTCTATAGTACTATATTCAGGATCTGCCAGGAATGGTAACCCAGATGGGTACTGCACTGCAAGGAAACATTCAAATTGCTATAATGATTGAGACCTTTTAGTTTGGTATCCTACTCCAAGCAATGGTCATTATACTTCCTCATCCTTCAGAGGAAGATTTAAAACAATACACTTCAGCTGTAAAAGGTTGGATTGTGGAAAGATGCGGAGAATCTCCTTCTTATCACTAATGACCTTCAGCTAAATACTCTGCAGTACAAGAGTTGGTCCCCGTTAATATCTTAGTTTGAAAAGTACTGATCACTTGTCACTGGGCTCCTCCAAATTTTCAGCAGCACAATCCATTTACCTTTAACCATAAATGAGATATCCTTTGTATTATAAATATCATAAATATATAAAATATGATCTAAAATGAGAACTTTAGTATTAATGGCCAGGGCTCAACAAAAGCCCTGGCAAGTAGATTTCAGCTGGTAGCCCTGTTCACTGGCGGTTCGCACATGCGCAGTGCAGGGCTGGCAACTGGTTTTCGCCGTGATTGTCAAGCCCTGTTAATGGCTATCGTGACAATCAGGGTGTGTCTAAACTACATGGCTCCGTCGATGGAGCCATGTAGATTAGGCTGATTGACAGAGGGAAATGAAGCCACGATTTAAATAATCGCAGCTTCATTTAAATTTAAATGGCTGCCACACTCTGCCATCCAGCTGATGATCAGCTGTTTGTCAGCAGATCGGGGCAGTCTGGACGCACCTTTGTCGACCGTCGCAGGTATGCCTCGTGACGGAGCCATGTAGTTTAGACACACCCTTATTGTACTGATGACACAAGTTAATAGACATAAACAAGATTTGCTGTCTACACAAGGAGCAGCAAGAGTGGAGACAGGAATGGGAAAGAAGGTTTGAATTAAACTGTTCAAGGTGAGGTTGCTTCGTACACAGACTTACATGCTCATTTCCCCCCAAAATAGACACCATGATAAAAGCTTTTGATTTTGTAAACATTCTTTTGCTTTTCTGGAGTGTTTCCTTTAACAAAAGCAAATACATGTTGTCAGAAATACTAAATGACATTGGTCCTGCCTGAACCAGCACATTCCATCAAAAACCTCCACATGGAAGAGCTGCTATATGGCAACAAAAGCATTGAAACATTTTTATTTAAATCTCTCATCTACAGGCCAATACAAGAGAACAATTTCTACGAAATATATGAACAGCTAGCACCCCAAATGGAAAAGCTGAATAACTTCTGTACAATAGTCATCAAAAGCAAAAAGTATAGATGGGTCCAAAATAAAGCACTAACTAGAAAGTCACAACTCAAACCATCTTCTAAAAATTCTCAATCCCAAATGTTATCTTGGTTTCCCTCCTCTTTACATTCAATGAACATTTGTGATTCAACATGCTGAAGGCAGCAAAAACAAAAAATACATTGAACAAGATAAATGTTCATCATCTTGCCATATTACACAAGATTTAACGTGCAAAGAAAACTTTATTCTTCATGTTAAATATTTCCACTCAAATAATGTCATAAGAACGGCCATAAGAACGGTCAGACCAAAGGTCCATCTAGCCCAGTATCCTGTCTGCCGACAGTGGCCAGTACCAGGTTCCCCAGAGAGGGTGGACCGAAGACAATGATCAAGCGATTTGTCTCCTGCCATCCCTCTCCAGCCTCTGACAAACAGCCATTTTTATCCCCTGGCTAATAGCCTTTTATAGACCTAACCTCCATGAAATTATCTAGCTTCTCTTTAAACTCTGTTATAGACCTAGCCTTCACAGCCTCCTCTGGCAAGGAGTTCCACAGGTTGACTACACGCTGTGTGAAGGAGAACTTTCTTTTATTAGTTTTAAACCTGCTACCCATTAATTTCATTTGGTGTCCTCTAGTTCTTCTATTTAGGGAACTAATAAATAACTTTTCTTTATCGGCCCTCTCCACACCACTCATGATTTTATAGTCCTCTATCATATCCCCCCTCAGTCTCCTCTTTTCTAAACTGAAAAGTCCCAGTCTCTTTAACCTCTCTTCATATGGGACCCATTCCAAACCCCTAATCAATGTCACATGCTGTAGATCCTGAAGTTGTAGTACAATATGCAAAGGGAAACATCTATGTTCTTTATTCACTTTTTTTTCCACGGGCTCTATGCAGAAGGGCAGCCTACCATCCCCCTATCAAAATCGTGTATCAATTTAGATATTACACATTTAAACAGATCTATTAAGAAACAGATATAAAGGTAAATTCATTTGTCAGAAACAACAAAATAAAAGGAGGGATGGGATTACCTCAAGAAACACTAACCACACAAAGGTGTGACCAGGACTACAAACAACTCTACTGATACAACAAAACCCATAGTCGCTGAATTGGCAAATATCACTTCTAAACCATCTTCAGAAACTTAAGTAAATCCAACTGTTGCTCTCAATGCACTGCAATGAGACATAAGTTGACCCTTAACAATTACCTGGTTCTTCTTTGAGTATCCTCTGCGTATTCCCACTACTGGGATAAGCATCCCCCCTTTCTCCAAAAGTACTTTCACAACTGTTCCCCCCAGTTAGAAGCCTCAAGAGATGTATGACTGACAGCCATAGCCTGAGATCTGCTCTCTCTTCTAATGGAGATCCTTTGAAAGGGAGGCTGAGTGAGAGTAACAGAACAACTAAGTGAGAGCCTGTTAAAGCCCCTGTCTATGATATAACTGTTCTTAGAACTCAGAGCACTTTCATATTAGACTGGTTTTAGATTTGAAATATGGCACCATAAGTATTAATTTCCCATTACAGGCATTTTAAACAATTACAGTTATTTAGCGCTATTATAGACTGATTGTTTAAACACTTCTTCTACCCGCTTTCCAGAAGAGGCTGAGAGTAACCATCCACAGTCATTGCTATACACACGACTCATCAAAATTAATCTGGCACCAGTGTGAGATTTGGCAGTCATAGTCAATAAGCTGTTTCGACCCTGATGAAGCAATGGCTGACAATTCTAACAGCCCGAACTGTGCATAAAGCTTCCTACGTCTCATTACAGCGCTACACTAGTCAATATACTGTACCCTGGCTGGCTATCATCACTAGCTGCATCATGCATTACACAAGTCTGCAAATAGACTAACTGCCCTCTGGAATTACCTCCAAGAGCTTATTTGCATGAACAATGTTTCAAGGCAGAAATTCTTAAATTACTGAGAGAATCTTTGGAAAAATATACCAGAGTTGTAAGTAATACTAAGGCTTTGTGTGTTTCACAGAAATCAGGGGAAAAACATGTACAGGCAGTCCCCGAGTTACGCGAATCCGACTTATGTCGGATCCGCAGTTATGAACGGGGTTTTTCTCGCCCCGGAGGACGGGAGCGACGGGACGCCCAGATGCGCTGCGGTCCCGCCGCCCGCATCCTCCGGGGCGAGAAAAGCTGCTCCGCGTCTCCCTGGTCTGCGGGGGGGGGACCCCCCCAGCAGACCAGAGAGACGCTGAGCAAAGCCACGGAGCACACGGGCAGCAGGACAGCCCAGACGCACCGTGGCTGTCCTGCTGCCCGCGTGCTCCGCGGCTTTGCTCCGCGTCTCGCTGGTCTGCTGGAGACCAGCAGACCAGGGAGATGGGTAGCAAAGCCCCTCCTCCCCCCCAGCAGACCAGGCTTTTCTCCGGACGCCTGTGGTAGAGCAGCTGGGGCGCTGCCGGTTGGTCCCACAGCCGCTCTGGGCGCTACTCGACCAACCCGGCAGCACCCCAGCTGCTCTGCCCCAGGTGTCCTGATGCAGCCACTGCTGGTCAGTTTCAGCAGCGGCTGAATCAGGACGCCTGGGGCAGAGCAGCTTGGGTGCTGCTGGGCTGGTCCAGTAGCGCCGAGGAGCCGCGCTACTGGGGCAACCCAGCAGCACCCCAGCTGCTCTACCCCAGGCGTCCCCAAGTCAGCCGCTGCTGAAACTGACCAGTGCTGACTACAGGAAGCCCGAGGCAGAGTTGCTCTGTCCCAGGCTTCCTGGAATCAGCCGCTGATCAGTTTCAGCAGCAGCTGACTTGGAGACGCCTGGGGTTCTTAAGTTGAATCTGTATGTAAGTCGGAACTGGCGTCCAGATTCAGCCTGTTGAAACTGATCAGCGGCTGATTCCAGGAAGCCCGGGGCAGAACAACTCTGCCTCGGGCTCCCTGTAGTCAGCTGCTGGTCAGTTTCAGCAGCGGCTGAATCTGGACGCCAGTTCCGACTTACATACAGATTCAACTTAAGAACAAACCTACAGTCCCTATCTTGTACGTAACCCGGGGACTGCCTGTATAGAGGAATTTAATGTTGTCAGTTTAGAATCTGTTAATGACCACATGCCTCACTAAAGCACTACCGTGTAAGCCTATGAAAGCTCATGCTGACATTTCACTGCTTTTTTAAAATTCTTGATTTCACCATGCTCCTCAAATCATCTTGCCAACAATGATTATCAAACACTCAGAACCACTAGAGATAAGTTCTGCCTGCTTTGCTCCTCTCTTGGAGTTCTATAGACAGCAGCCTCCAATTACTCAGATAGGATCCATTTTTGTAACTCATTTGTTCTTGTTTTCCATTGTTCTGCATTTAACAAGGTTGTGCATAATCATTTGAAGACATGCAAATCATTTTTATTTTGTGTTTTACCTAGGAAATTAAGTGCTGCCTTCTCCTTTATCTTGTTAGCAGAAGTCATTACATCTTTTTTCATAAGCCAAGATAAATTTAACACATATTCATTGGTTTCCAAGAAAAAAATCACTGGGATCAAATTATACCTAAAAGCACATTGAATTCCCTGTGCTCTCCACATGGTATTCGAGGAGATTTACTTCATTCCAATAAAGGCTTCTGCTTTCCTGGTCGTTGTTAAAATGGCTGCTTTTCTTGATCACTATTTATATTTATCTTCTTTTTCTCAAGCTACCTTAAAACGGCACTGCCTTTTTATCTGTTTGTTATTCTGGAGTTACTACTCCACCATTGTTAGTAAAACCTTACTAGATATTTGAAAATAAGACACCTTTCTTATCCTATCTGACAAATCAAGAATTTTCCTTCCATGCTTTTACTGCACTTCTTGTGTTTCTCTCTTACTGTGTGGGTACACACACTAGTCAAAACTGGGGAATAAACTTTATTAGTGAACAGCTGCATCAGTGGCAGAGGAAGCACAAAATATATTTTGCCTAAAATCGGTGGCTGTTTGAGGGTGTGTTTTGTTTGGTTTTGACTGGGATGGGGGGACCGGAGTGATGATTAAAATTACTTAGGATCAAAAGAACATTTTCCATCTGATTAGAGCAACTTGAAAGCCAGTCCAATATGAAACTTACACTATTTAACAGTATTCTCTAACACCCCTCCCCCCCAAAAAATACTTACATCTCCACAATAACGTGATTATAATATCAAAATGTGTTTGTATTCGATTCATTATTAGAGCCCCATTTAACAGGCACCGTGGGTATTCTTCTTCTTTTCTTCTTTTGCTGCTGCAAAAAAAGCAAATATGATTCTAGGTTGTATCAACAGGTGTGTTGTAAACAAAACTCGTGAAGTCATTCTGCCGCTCTACTCTGCACTAGTTAGGCCTCAGCTGGAGTACTGTGTCCAGTTCTGGGCGCCACATTTCAAGAAAGATGTGGAGAAATTGGAAAGGGTACAGAGAAGAGCGACAAGAATGATTAAAGGTTTAGAGAACATGACCTATGAAGCCAGGCTTCATGAACTGGGCTTGTTTAGTTTGGAAAAAAGAAGATTAAGGGGGGACATGATAGCGGTTTTCAAATATCTAAAAGGGTGTCACAAGGAGGAAGGAGAAAATTTGTTCCTCTTGGTTTCTGAGGACAGGACAAGGAGTAATGGACTTAAAGTGCAGCAGGGGAGGTTTAGATTGGACATTAGGAACAAATTCCTAACTGTCAGGGTGGTCAAATATTGGAATAAATTGCCAAGGGAGGTGGTGGAATCTCCCTCTCTGGAGATATTTAAGAACAGGTTAGATAGACATCTGTCAGGGATGGTGTAGACAGAGCTTGGTCCTGCCTTGAGAGTGGGGGGCTGGACTCGATGACCTCTTGAGGTCCCTTCCAGTCCTATGATTCTATGATTCTCTGAAGGCTTGGCAAAGCAATTAAGTCATCAGCTGTGAAGATAAGCAGATGAACAGAGACCACCTATAAACACTAAGTATTCTAAGTAGCTGCACCATTTATCAAGATCTTGACTTACATTACAGGCCCTTCCTGAATTACACACCTCCAACTTACGCACATCCACGCACACATAATGCTCACCTGCAACCTCAGGGGAGCAGGCAAGAGACACAGGTGGTGGTGAGCCGCGCAAGTGCTGGCCTGAGGACTCCGGAAGAGCAGAGGGGGTGGTCATAAAGCCAATGGTTGGAAAGATGCAGCATTGTGAAGGGGAAACCACCACTTCTCCCCAGGCGCCAGATGCAAGGCCCCACTCTGCTCCTCCAGAGTCCTCCAGCCCCGGCTTGCATTGCTTGCCTAAGGGTGCAGCCCATGGGGGAAGGAGATGGCCGCAGGAGCCAGCACAGAGCCCAGGTGGGGAGGAGAGGGGAGGGGTACTGGAGGCCGGGGATACCTCTCAAGAGATATAGCTACACAGCATCTACAAATCCACAGCTGGCCTGTGTCTGCCAACTCAGGCTCACAGGGCTTGGGCTCCAGGCCTGTTTCACTGAAGTGCAGACTTCCAGACTTGAGCTGTACCCCAGGCTCTAGGACCCTGGCAAGGTGTGAGGGTCCCAGACCCTGTGCTCCACCCTAAACCCAGAATCTGCACAGCAATTAATCATTTGATCCCAGTGATTTTTTTCTCAGAAACCAATTGGCCCCCAGCCCAATCCCCATGAGCCCAAGTCAGTTGACCCTAGGGATGTGAACAAGTAACAGTTTACAATTACTTGGGAGCAACCCTTCACCCGCACCCCACCGAATTGCTGGCTCCTAGCCTGCACGGGCTGGGAGCCAGCAGCCCTTTCTCCCCACCTTCTTTTACCGCTTCCAGCCCCACACGAGGCTGCCAACTCCCAGCCTGTGTGGGCTGGGAGCCAGCAGCCACCCCACCCCCACTGCCATTTCTGGCTCCGCGCAGACTGGGAGCCATGGCGGGTGGAGGAGGGCCACCCCAGCCACTGTTCAATCAATTAATCATTTACACTTGATGTTTAACTGGTTAATTAATTAAACAAGATTTTACATCCCTAGCTGACAGGGGCCAACTGTGGTGTTCTTTTGGTTTTGTAGACTTAAACCCAGTTTTCCAAACATTTTAGTGAACTTGTGAACGTGGCCTGTTTCACTTGTGCATTTCACTAAACATAATGCACAGAGCAAAAGAATGAGGTGAATTTAATTTCCGCTAAATCCCTCTTGGGACTCAAGCACCAGTCAGCAAGTGAAGAGGGGTTCTTTTCTAACCATGTTTTTTTATGTGTTAAATTACTACTCTTTATTTTTTCTCTCCTAAAACTGGCATGATCAATGGCAAATTACTGAGTACACACCAAAAACTGAATGGCAGAAAAATTATTTCACTTTTTTTATGATGGTACGGCCCAGTACGCAGTACCGGCACCTCCAGTCAGAGCTCGACAACTTTTCCCCTGGAGTACCGGCACCTTTTTTTTTTTTTTTAACAAAAACAAGCACTGTGAAACTCCATAAAATGTTCATGTGTTTCGAACGTGAAATATCAACAGAATCCCCTCATGGTGGAATAGCACTCTTCCTTCTCTATAGTCAAAAAAATCTCATTATGCAAGCTCTCCATAGGAACTCTGATACTGCATTGGCCTGAAAGCCCAAACACTCACAACAGCAACACTTTCCTTTAACTAGGTAATTTTACCCTCACAGAATTCAGACAGACCTAAACATCAGTAAATGTATAAAGTCTATGGATCCATACTAATTCTCTGGAGTGACAGCATATTGCCAGCATAATAAAATGCTTTATATAATCCATTCCACACAGCTATGCCTTTTAGTAATGCCATTTTCTTAATGGTTATTGCCAGAGGCTTTACACTCCAAGGTGGTGGTAGTGAACAGCACTGTGTAGGGTCTCTGAACATCATGAAAACTGTGTGGAAAATGACACATTTTAGATGTTACTAGTACAAAGAAACACACTACTTTTTAAAAAATTAGCTCCAACTATGAATGGCCTCAGGATATAGAACAAAGAGTTCTACTCCCCACCACCACCACCCTGTCAAAAGCATCTGCTGACCTAGCAACACATTACAACAAGGTAAAACGAATCTTTGGCCTTCCACCTTCAATGGAAAAGTGGCCTTGCATTCCTGCCAGATTTGGTATTAAGTTCTCAATCATTCTGCCTAACATGGTACAGTAGATCTTATGCTCCAGGCTGAGAAAATAGGCAGTCATTTTTTCAATGCTTTGGGTCTTTTTGATCAATGAAATGATAGTCTTCCTATTGCAAAGCATTTTTTCGCTTTGGGTCCACAATCACTTCATGTAAAATTAGACACACCTACCTGTTCCTGTAACATAGATATGTTTAAGAACTTCAATCATTTACTTTATGAAGTCCTTTAAAACCATGGTGTCCAACAAGTACTGAAGCAGTTGCCACTACAGTGAACTAGTCACACTCCACTCGCTAAGTGGCCACATGTGGTTAGTGGATAGCATGTCGGACACCGGGAATCTAAAACACTGTTTCTCAACTTTTTTTTTTTATAAAGTATCTCTATCAAAAAAAATAATAATAAGTACCTCCAGTACCTACAGTTTTCAGACACACAGAGTTTTTTTCTACCATTGCAACACATATGTTTAAACAACTAAATTGTAACCAGGCGGACGATGACATTTTTGGGTGTATAAAGTACAAAAATAATAAAGCGCTGTAAAACTTAACACAAAAATTCAGTTTTCTCCACATTTCAGTTGTGTTGACGTACGCCCCAGACTTCTCTCGAGTGCCTCAAGGGTACTAATACCACTCATTGAGAAACACTGCTCTAAAACAATGGCCCTTAGAATATTCATATTGCAACCCACTACCTAAAACACAGATTCTCTCAGACAACTAATCTAAGTCCTACACCCTCCCTGAACTGACTCGAGTATTTGAATACCTGAAAGAGTGATAATATGATAACTAGGGATGTTAAATATTGATTCATTGAATAGTTGAGTAACCCCATGAATTCTTATTCGTTAGTCAACTACAGGCAGTCCCCGACTTACGCGGATCCGACTTATGTCGGATCCGCACTTACGAACGGGGCTTTCTCGCCCCGGAGATCGGGGCGAGAAAGCCCCGTTCATAAGCTGCTTCGGTGCCCCTGGTCTGCTGGAGACCGTCTCCAGCAGACCAGGGGCACCGGGCGGGTTCCCGCGCTTCTGAGGCTTTGCCAGAGCAAACCCTCAGAAGCGCGGGGAACCGCCGCTGCTGCCGCTTCAGTCCGGGTGCCTGTGGTCTGCTAGGGACTGTCCCCAGCAGACCACAGGCACCCAGACTGAAGCGGCAGCAGCGGCGGTTCCCCGCGCCTCTGAGGCTTTGCTCTGAGGCGCGGGACCCCCCCGCGGCTGCGGCTTCAGTCCGGGTGCCTGTGGTCTGCTGGGGACCGTCCCCAGCAGACCACAGGCACCGGGACTGAAACCGCAGCTGCGGTGGGGTCCCGCGCCGAACCGCCGCTGCTGCCGCTTAAGTCTGGGTGCCTGTGGTCTGCTGGGGACGGTCCCCAGCAGACCACAGGCACCCGGACTGAAGCCGCAGCCGCGGGGGGGTCCCGCGCCTCTGAGGCTTTGCCAGAGCAAAGCCTCAGAGGCGCGGGGAACCGCCGCTGCTGCCGCTTCAGTCTGAGTGCCTGTGGTCTGCTGGGGACGGTCCCCAGCAGACCACAGGCACCCGGACTGAAGCCTCAGCCGCGGCGGGGTCCCGCGCCTCTGAGGCTTTGCCAGAGCAAAGCCTCAGAGGCACGGCACCCCGCTGCGACTCTGCTCCCCGTGTCTCTGGTCTGCTGGGGGGGGGGGCGCAGCTAGTGTGCTCCCCCCCCTCCCCCCAGCAGACCAGGCTTTTGTTTTGGACTCTGGGGCAGAGCAGCTGGGGCACTGCCGATTGGTCCTGCAGCGCCGCTCTGGGCACTACTGGACCAACCCGGCAGCACCCCAGCTGCTCTGCCCCAGGTCCTGATTCAGCCGCTGCTGGTCAGTTTCAGCAGCGGCTGAATCAGGACGCCTGGGGCAGAGCAGATGGGGTGCTGCTGGGTTGGTCCAGTAGCACCGAGGACACCTGGGGTTCTTAAGTTGATTCTGTATGTAAGTCAGAACTGGCGGTCAGTTTCAGCAGTGTCTGAATCTGGACGCCAGTTCCAACTTACATACAGATTCAACTTAAGAACAAACCTACAGTCCCTATCTTGTACGTAACCAGGGGACTGCCTGTATTCTATAGTCCGTGGGGGTAGTGCTGGCAGCTACTGTATCAGAGACAGCCGGGTCCCAGGTAGGAGCTGGTCCATAAGGGGGAACCAGTTTAAAAACCAGCTCCCCTCGCGTACCGGCTGCCTGTTACCTAGTGCTGCTGCCTCTGATAAAGAGGAAGCAGCACAGGGTGGCAGCAGCCCCTGTCTAGGGCGTATCTGAACTCCTGGATCTCATGTGAGCTGGAACTGAGCCGGGCTGCCTGCCCGCTGTGCAATTTGTGAAAGGAAGGTATTGAGGCCTACCCAGAATATGTCAAATAAGCAACAGTTTAATTGTAAGTGTAAAGGAAAGGCAGCATTGTGAGATACAGGAGATAAAAATAAAAACAAAATTTGATTGGATGACCAACAATAACCCCGCTTTTAGGGAAGTAAGTAACTCAGAGAGCAGTATGCAACAAAGTGCTGATTACCCCAATGGAGCAGACGAAAGTTTTTGTAAGGGCAGAATGAGACAACAAAAATCTAACGTCAGCAATTGTCAGGCGAGTGGAGGAGTACCAAAATACCGAAACAGGGTATATGAGGTTGGCTGAAACAGACCAAGAATGGACGGGTTGCGAATCCAAAAAGCTAGGTCTGATCAACCAGGGCTCCCTCCCCGGCGCTGAATCTCACTGCCGCACATAAGCTCCGAAAGGGGCACAACCCCGGTCGTAAGTTGCAATGAAAAATCCAAAGAAAGGAAAAACATAAAGAAAAGAATCTCTCCTGAATCTAAGCAATGCTTCTGTCTTTCTTAACGTGAGTATTCTATATTTGTTGGCTCTATAAATTGTTTAAAGTTAAATCAGGAGGGTATATCTGTAGGAGAAGTTGTTATTTCTTGTTTGTTTGTTTTTAACTGTACTGTTTTTCTACTTTTCCTTTGTATATTATATTGTCTTAAAAGAATAAAAATAGTGAACTGATTTAAATGGAAAATTAATTATAAAGTAAATAGAAAAAATAAAAAATCTTTGTTTCACACTAAAAAGAAGTATTCCTCTGTCTGTGGTTTCAAATCCTTTAAAGAACCAAATGCCTTTAAATGCAGAGCCTCAGCAGATGTAGGTCCCAGTCCAGTGTGAGCCAGGTTACTAGCCAGCCTGCTAAAAAATGTACTGGCAAGAGGGGGAGGAAGAGGGAAATGCTTGTAGTCTATCGTATTAACCTAGAAGCTTTTATTTAATCAGTTAATCAACTATTACACCCCTAACAATGGTGAAAATAACTCAATTTTAAAGGCAATTGGTGAATCTGATTGGTGTAACATTTCATTTCATTTGGTGTTCTTCGTTTCTTTTCTTGACCTCTATAACTTTGTTAGCTGTTTCCCTTGTTAGCAGCAATTCCCACTGCTTTAATCCCTTCATATCTCTCTAAAGCTTGGTCCACTCCTCCAGTGTTTATTACCATCATATTTTAATTTCAGCTACACATTAGATCCTAGTTAAATTTACACCAAAAAAATTGGTAGGAAGCAGTTTTACAGAGAAATATTTGGATTTTTCTTCTTATTCTTGTGAGTTCACCGGATCAAAAAGCCTCTAGAAATCCAACATGCCCTGGGGCAAGCTACAATTAGAAGCAAGTGTCATTTTGAAATTTGATGAATGACTTACTAGAGTGATAAAAGCAGATCTGAAGATCTTTCAGAATGCAGCTTGGTGAACCGCCACAGTGCTTCCATAGAGCACTAGTGATCAGGACACCAGAGTTAGAGAACAACTTCTCTAAAAGACTTTGGTCTTCACTGGTAATAGATGGCATGCCAGGCCCACTGCAGTGTGCTAGTAAATTAGCCTTATTACAACTAGACAGGTATGATTTCTTATAAAACCTGTGTAACTAATCTGCGATATCCGATGTGGTAAAGATCTATTTATTGGTGTTAGTTTTCTTGTGCTGGTGCAAAAGCTCTGAAGAGTGTCATGTGCCATCCTGCTGAGTAACGTACGCTGTCCCATTTTCACTAAATATGGAACACTATATGTCTTTCCAGTAGGGTAGTTTGAATCCATACATTGGTCAATTGCCATTACATTAGCCATGGTGGGCCAACAACAAGCCACGCCCAGCTCTGCTTCACAGCCTGCATCAATAGCTGGGCTTTGTAAGAGCCTTAACCGCAGATTCAGGCTATCTGGACTCAGGAGTCAGAGGTCAGCAACTACAGTTCTGACACACTAAAGGAGCCCAAGCCCAAGCATCTCAACAACCTCAGCTATGGCAATGCTGGACAAAAGAAAAGGCAGTCCCTCTGGGGAGTAGACAAGCCACTGACAGCGTGCTTTTCCATTTTATTTGTAAATCTCATTCTGTGCAATTAAACTCAGAAAGCACACTGTGCATGATTCCAATACTGTTTCAAAGGAGATTACAGAATTTATGAGGCAAAGACTTAAATTTCCTCCTCCTGGTTAGATGAAATCCTCAACACATTTGCTTGTCCTGATCTTGCACCCAATATAGCATAAGCAGTAATGAAAGAGGATTCGGGATTTCTAGAATCAAGTTACAAAATTTACCAACTGTGCATGGCCTGACATTCTGGTAAAACCTCTAAATGAAACAGAAGTCCCCAGCAACAGAAGTGCCGGGCACTGACAAGGAGAGTGGACCGGTGCAGGAAGAATTTAATCTGGGCAACAACTGGACTAAAAACTGTTTCATTATATTACTGTGCTGGGCACAGCTCTCTTTTGACATACTTCTCGTTCCCTTTACCTCTCAGAGGCAACACAAGCCATGACAGGTCCACTACAGACTAGAGGATATTAAAGCACGGCAGGAGGGCTACTGGTATGCTTAACGGTTAACCAGCCAGTGCCGGTGACCTCCAGCGGCAGCCCATGGGGTTGGGTAGTGGGCTGGGCGGCGAGCCTGGAATTAAAATGGTTAAATGAATAACCATTTTAAGATCCCTATGATAGAGCCCAGACAGCATACAAAGAAAACAGAAGATGCGCATAAGAAGAGATTGGCAAAATCTGCTATTCCTTCAGGCTTGTGATTTATGTCAGACACAATCCTAGGATTTCATTTTACTTAAGGAGCTTCAGCTCTTCATATTATTGATTTAATTTTTAAGGCCGATAACGAATAAAGTTTAAGATTCAGCCTCCCAGTTTCGACAAATCTTAATAGAATCATAGAACAGTAGAACTGGAAGGGACCTTGAGAAGTCATCCAGTCCAGTACCCTACATATTTCAGTAGAGTGAATTAACCACAGAAACCTGGGTGAGGTCGATGAAAGCCAAAGGGAAATGATACTTTTACAAACTGCACTGCAAATGTTTCCAACATTTAAAATGTGTACATGTACAGGCATTTTGCATTTCAACATGGATAGCTGGCAGGGAAACAACTGTGAAGACAAGAATAGCCTTCTCAGTACATAAAGGCACAAACGTTTAAAATGAGATAACGCATGGACACTCAAATTGTGTTCTGAGTCGATGTGAGTCTGAACAAAGTCTAAGATGCCAACACACATCCCCCCTACAACTGAAAGCAACAGACATCCTCTTCCATTCTATTTCCTATTTTAAATAAGCACCAGCTTCACAACCAAAATGGAAGATTATCTTCTTTGCTACCTCAACTCTCCCCTGAATTTTACTGAGTAATGTTTTTAAAAGTCCCTGCTAGAGGGCTGATGTTCATTCAAACTGTGTAAACTGCATCTGACATATTACCATCAGCATGCACAGCAACTCAAGCAAAAATCAGCCAATGCCTAGAGCTATCTTAGAGTGCAGCTAGTGTCTAATACATCTTAGTAACTATACAGGTGACAACACAATACCAAAAGCTCACTGGGCAATGCAGAGAGAACCAAGAAACATTACCAACTGAGAATTATTCTCCCGGTATCTCTACTCAAGATAATTACCAAAGAAGGGACAGGGGAAGAGGAAGTTTAAACACATTTCTAATATGTGTAATTTTACATTGAGGGGAACAAAAACGTGCCCTTTAAGGCAATCAGCACTTACATGTTCTCCCATTTTCATTCCTCACCTAAAACTATCATTTTCATTGCAAAATGTATTCTTCCATTCTATGCCATTGTCTCCACTGTAGCTGCTCATTCCAAGCTTGTAAACAAAAACTGCTCACTAGCAGTATTCATTAATTCAGTATACACCTATGTATTGGCAAAAATATGTGTAAAGAAGATATATTGGTTTGGAAGGACTAACCCCATTCTGCTCATATTAATTGCATGTAGCAGATGGCGTGCAGGACCTACAAGAATAATTAAATCTGGCATTCCAAACTAACAAGTGAAATATTGGCCCATAGATCATATGTTTTTATTTTAGAAACGTATAATAGATTGAGAAGTAAGCTCTGCTTCCTTCCATTCACAAACAACCTTCTATCAATACTGACTCTAAGATTGTGGGCAACATACTGTCCCTTGACAATAATCACACCAAGTCCAATTCCATGGATTAAGTTTCTTGGGTCTCATCAGTACTAGAGAATTTTGGCATTCCAAATAATACTATGTTTTGTACAATGTTGCAAAAAGTCTAACCGTTAATACTTGCACTGTGCTAGTCCATAATTTTATGGCGCTATAATAGTTAAGAAGAATGGTCAAATTAGTTTGCATGTTGCAACTAGTACTACACCACTGTCCAATGCATTGTTTTACTGTGAATGTGGCATTAAATTCACCTTCACAGATGAGACCCCAGCAGGATACCAAACATAAGAAGGAATCTCCACCCTAATGAATTACTAGACTGAAACATTTGTGTGTGTGACTCTAAGTAAGGTGAAAATATAAAAGCTATTAGGAAAACTGAACATCCACTTGATTATAACTACAGAAAGATTAAAGCCCAGATTCCAAAGTAAGAATCTAAGGTGTGGTCTACAATACAAATCTATATCAGTATTTCTATGATGATCGAGGTGTGAAATATCCACACATCCAAGCAATGCAGTTTTACCGATCTAACCCCCCAAGTAGCTAGCTTTACTTCTCCTCTCACCATAGCTTCTGCCTCACAGGGAGGCAGATTAACTGTGCCACTCCTGTCAGTTTAAAGGGTCCTCATTAAAGCACTACAGTCACACCACAGCCCTGGTGTAGCTGCATCAATGCAATGTTTTAACTGTAGACTTGCCATGAGCAATACCAAGATGTCATAGATGTTTTTATTCAGTGGCCCCGTGATCATAACTGAGATTCACTGAAAAAAAAAATTACAAAGTTTATAGTGACTGTGTAAGAAATGATCATTTTGTAATTAAGTATGGAAAATGTAAGTCAAATGATTATGATGGTTCTGGAAAGTTGATTACAAGCGAGAAGAAACTATGACAATTAAATACAACATGGCTTTCCATGGCACTGGTGAGCGAGACTGTCAAGTGAAATCTTGGAAGAGTGTTGCCATTTTCATAAAGTAAAAAACCTAATGTAATAAATAATGATGTAATAATAAAGTATGTGTAATAAGTGCCATGAAAAAACAAATTTTATATTTCCAAGATGACTGCTTTTATAACTTATGCTCAGGTAAGGAAGAAAATCTCTGGAAGTATTCATTTTTAGGAGGAGGTCTGTGAAATATGACATTTTTGTGACAGAAGGTCAGGGGTTGATAAAGTTTAGGAAGGCTAGAAGTCCTAGAAAGCTCAATCATAGAACATAATGCAAACATGAGCATAAAACTAAGGGTCACATGCTCCATAGCTTCTATTGGCTGAGCTCACCACATACACACTAGGTCCACCTCTCACAAATATCTGGTGTGCCACCTTCCTGTGAACCTCTTCTTCAGGGAATTAAGGATGTTAAATTGCAGTTATCTGGCTAACCATGTAGTTGATAAGGGACCGCTCTGCAGAGCTGCAATGGAGGTAGCGCTCAGAGCCACCCACACTATGGCTCAGCAAGAGGCACAACATCCCGGACCAGTGTGAGCTGTGACTGCTTGGTCCTGGTTCACGCTGAGTCCAGCAGCCCCTGTTCACGGCGGCCAGGACTGGTCACAAGGAGGGCCTGCTCCGGCACCAGCCCCTGTTCATGGCCATCGCTGACCACAGTGAACAGGGGCTGCTGCCAGAGCAGCCGTGGCCTGCCATAGTCTGGGAGTTATCATTCAGTGTCAACATGTGAACTTCTATTGGGAGGATGGGCAGACTTGAGATGGGGTTCATTGTTACCCCAGTAGAAGGCAATGGGCTATCAACACATTGTTTGACCTAAAGACCCTATAGACAGTTGCAGAGGTGCTTGAGGCTGAGCCTGGCTGGATCTTCATAGGTTCTCTATTTTCTCTCTTTTCAGTTTTCTGGTTTCCCCAAAAATCAACAAAGTTCTGGCCACTGATGCCTAAACCATTATTTGAAATTTTGTAATTGACAGAACCAGGTGTTTGAAAGTTGCTGCCTTATATGCAAACAGGCAAATACAGAGAGAATGCCCCTGAGTAAGGCTTTCAGAAGTGTAGGCTTTGTCTACACAACCAAGATTTGTTGCCAAAAAGGGAGAGTAAACACACTGCAATGCAAAAGTCAGGGAAAAGGCTCAGTTTCTGCAACAAAAAACTTCCACGTCTACAAAGAGACTATTTTTATTTTCCCTGCTCTTTGTTGTTGACAAAGAGCCAATGGGGACACTGCTGTTTGTTCTGTCAACAGAACTGGCTTCCGCCAGTATCCCACAATGCCTGCCCTGGTTGCGCTGCTCTGCTCAGTGTTTTGATCACTGCAGTCCTGCAGTCAGGCACCCCTTCTCTTTCAAAGCTCCAGGAAGTGCTGCTCCCTTTGGGGAACAAACTAGCAGCAAATCATGGTACTGCTCCTGTTCTGCCCTGCAGTAGGAGTACAGAGGCAGGCAAACTCCTGCTTCTGCAGGGGGTGGGGGGGGGGGGGGGCAGACTGCTGTACGGCTTTGACATTCCTCCGCACAGAGAGTTCACAGAGCTACTCAGCTTAGGGGGCTGTGGGAGAACTCGTAAGGAATCCCGAGATGCAGTGTGGACTGATCTGTAGACAGAGGATCCTCTGCTGATTGAGTTTAAGTCAATCCAGGTTCTACCACAAACCTAAATACCCTGGGCCCTGCCTCCTTCCCCCCACCCCTGCCTCTGCACAACTAGGGATGTGAATGATTAATTGGTAACCCTCACCCAAAGTGGATGAGACTTATGATTCTGGTTAACCTGTAGCATCTGGAGCAGCTCCCCGCTCACCATGGGCAGGAGCTACTCCAGACCTACAGGGCCCACCCCAGGTAGGGGCTGTACTGGCAATTCCAACATGGCCACGGGAGGTGGGCCACGGGGGCAGGACTGGACTGCCTCTCCACTCAGTCCCCCTGGTTAAGTGGTTAAACAGGATTTTACATGCCTTTGCCCAGCCCCCTTCTCCAACGCCCTGCCCTACTCACTCTGTGGTGATAAGGTACAGGGATGGAGGGTGGGGGACACTGTGACATCAACACCCCTATTTTCTGGCTCTCTCTCCCCGCACAGCCAGCAGGAAGCTCCCAGGAAGTAGCTCCAAGGCAGAGGGCAGGAGCAGCATGGTTGTGGGGGGAGAAGCAGCAGAAGTGCAGGCACTTCATGGCCTCCCAGTCAATATAACAATTGCTTAATATAACAATACATTTAAAGTGGGCATCTTTTACAAGAATAAATGCTACACTTCGGAATTTCAGGTTACATTTTAGCTTAGTACTACAAAACTGTTCCAACTGCATTAATAAGCATGTACTTTGTGCTAATCCACAAAAACAGCCTTCCAGAAACATTTTACTAAACATAGCATTTTTTAAATAAAAACACACTCATGCCTCCCCACCCCCCCCAAAAAATACAGACTGTGCTGTTCAGGCAGTTTAAAAAAATCAAAGCCTGTATTTGAATGACACTTCCATATGTAGTATATAAAAATTATGCTGCCTCTGAAAATTCTCTAAATTAGGTGGTGCCTGGATTTTTTTTTTTAAAGGCAAAAGTGGATTTTACAATAAATCTCTTTATTCTCTGTTACTGTCTGGCAATTCTAAACTAATTTTGATTTTGCAAAACAATATGTTTTTCAAAAGGTACAGTGTGGGAAGAAATATTGTTAATGTGATAGTTCTTTCAGGATGGGGTAGGTAAATTAGAAAGAAACAAACAGTAGCATATTGTTCAAAACCATCAGATCACTGCAAGTCATCCTCCCTTCACCTGCCTACAAATCAATTGTAATCTGAACTAATTAAAAAAGATAAACCTAATGCCCAGATCAAGAAGAGAGTTTTCAACAAAGCATTCTCATTAACCTGACCCTAATACTTGCAATCAACTTTTCATTGTGCAGAATTAATTCTGTGCAACTGGAAAAACTCTGCGAAGTTATTTATGATATTGCATCTTGGTTGTATCCAGAAAGTAATTTCCTAATTACAGAGAATTAGCCATGTCTTGATTCTTGGCCAAAAGTCTCTCATAACTTGCGGGTTATGCATTACATCATTACCCACTTTCAGAGCAGACATTTAATTTGAGTTTCTAACATTGTATCTCCAGCTGTGCTCTCAAGCTCTAACGATTTGTGCCTTCTGATAAAATATATGTAAAGCCTTTTGTGTGCCCTATGAAAACATTACCATTAAACTCTGTGGCTACCATTATTTGAATTAGGCTTTTATCCTTTTCCAGTAAATACTGTGACGGCAAACTGATTTCAAGATTTGCTTTTTTTCAGCAGTTATATTGCCTCTGCATACTGCAGAAATGGGCTTCAAGTTAAACTCTAGAACTTACATCGTTAGTATGCCATAGAAACATTCAACTCAGCCTCTGAGTGTTCATGTACAATAATTTACTTACTGTTTTAGTGCAACATTATAACAGTCTCAGGGGCAAATTCACAGTGTGGATTCATGTACATTACAGCTTTCTTCTGTCTTCCTCAGCATGTACATTAATTTCAGGCTTTGTCTATACATAGAAATTACACTGATTTAACTAAATCAGTTTCTAAATTGATAGTGTTAAATCAGCATAATCCCCTTCACCAGGCATTCTTACACTAGTTTTAAGTGCAGTTAAAACACATTTCATCTAATTCAGTCACTGTAATATAGAAATCACAACAAGAAGTCTGGGGCTTCAATACCCTCAAAAAGTAATTAAAATGGCTCTTCCATTAAAACAGGCCTGAAACAAGTATCCTTCCTTCACAATAAAACTGGTTCCCTCTTTCTAAATACATACTTCTTAATATTTATATCAATGTAAACATAAAACTCCTCCATACCAGGGTACCACTATTGGCATGCCAATTCAGATCACAGAATCCTAGAATACTAGAACTGGAAGGGACCTCAAGATCATCGAGTCCAATCTCCTACATTCATGGAAAGATCAAGCACCATCTAGATCATCCCTGATAAATGCTCTTACAATCTCCAATGATAGAGATTCCACAACTCTAAAGGCAATTTATTCCAGTGGTTGACAACCTCAACCACCCTTGTAACAACCTTTTAAGTACTTGAAAAATGTTACAACTCCTTTAAGTCTTCTCTTTTCTAGACTGAACAAGCTCAATCCTTTCAATCTGACCTCAAAGGTCTTGTTTTCTAGACCTGAAACCTTTTTTGTTACTCTTTTCTGGACCTTCTTGAATTTCTCCACATCTTTCTTAAAATGTAGGTCTAACTACCACAGAGTAGAGTGCAAGAATTATTTCTCATGTCTTGCTCACAACACTCCTGTTAATGTATCTCAGAATGTTTTGTTTTGGTGGGTTTTTTGGTTTGTTTTTAGCAAGTGTTACACTGTTGATTCATACTTAGCTTATGGTCCACTATGACCCCTAGATCCCTTTCTGCAATACTGCTTCCTAGACACTCACTTCCCATTCTGTATGCGTGAAAAGGATTGCTCCTTCCTAAGTAGAGCACTTTGCATTTGTCCTTATTGAGTTTCATCCTATTTACTTCAGACCATTTTTCCAGTTTATCTGGATCATTTTAAATTATGACCCTGTCTTCCAAAGCACTTACAACCCCTCCCAGCTTGGTATCATCCACAAACTTTATAAGCGTCCTCTCTATGCCATTATCAAAATCTTTGATAAAGGTATTGAACTGAACCAGTGCCAAAACTGATACCTACAGAACCCCACTTGTTATATCCTTTCAGCATGACCGTGAACCATTGATAACTAGCTGGATACCCATTATCTACCCACCTTATAATAGCCCTGTATAGGTTGTATTTACCTAGTTGACTGCTAAGAAAATCATGTGAGACTGTATCAGATGGTTTACTAAAGTTTAGGTATACCATATCTACCGCTTCCCCCTTATGTACCTGGCTTGTTATCGTATCAAGAAATCCATCGAACTGGTTTGACATGATTTGTTCTCTACTAATCCATGCTTACTGTTATCACCTTATTATCCTCCAGATCAGTGGTTCCCAAACTTTTCGGTATCACATCCCCCTTTTTGATTTTTGAGAAACCTTCACGCCCCCCCTCACCAAAAAATAGCAGCAAAACTTGGGGTGGGATTGACGGGGGTGTGTGGCTGGGTCGCCTCGCACCCCTCCCCAGGGAGGCACCCCCCCCCCCAGTTTGGGAACCCATGCTCCAGATGTTTGCAGATGTATTCCTTAATATTTGCTCCATTATCTTTTCTGGCACAGAAGTTAAACTGACTGGTCTGTAGTTTCCTGGGTTGTCCTTATTTCCCTTATTATTTAGATAGGCACTAGATTTGCCCTTTTCCAGTCTTCTGGAATCTATCACATCTTCCATGACTTTTCAAAGATGATATAAAATGGCACAGATCCCTACTCAATCAGCTTCTTGAGTATTCCAGGATGCATTTTTTCAGGCCCTTGTGACTTGAAAGCATCTAATTTTTCTAAGGAATTTTTAACTTTTTTTTTATTTCAACTTCTAAACCTACCCAATGCCCATTAGCATTCACTATGTTAGGCATCCAGTCACCATTAATCTTTTTGGTGAAAACCGAAACAAAGAAGTCGTTAAGCACCTCTGTTGTTTCCACATTTTCTGTTATTGTTTTTCCCTCTTCACTAAGCAATGGACCTACCCTGTCCTTGGGTCTTCTTCTTGCTTCCAATATATCTGAAGAATGTTTTCTTGCTACTCTTTCTGTTTCTAGCTAGTGTGAGCTCATTTTGTGCCTTCTTCCTCTTTCTAATTTTGCCTTTACATACTGTGCTTTTTTATTCATCCTTTGTACTTTGATCTAGTTTCCACTTTTTGTAGGCCTCCTTTTTGATTTTTAGATCATCCAAGATCTTCTGGTTAAGCAAGCTTGATCTTTTGCCATACTTCCTATCTTTGCTATTCAGTGGAATAGCTTGCTCTTGTACCCTTGATACCGTTTATTTGAAAAACTACCAATTGTCATGGTGCCTTGCTAGTAAATCAATATGTATTCAAATAATTAAGTCAGTATATCACAGCAAAAATATGCAACCACTTTCTCAATGTTTCGTATATACTAGGTTCAAGTTTCAGCAAAGTTTGGGCTCGTCCCAAAAGTTGCTACGGTAGTACAGGGGTGAGGAACCATTTATGTTGAAGGCACCGACCCACAGAAAAAATCAGGGTGGGGTGAGAAATAAGGGGTTCAGAGTGTAGGAGGGGGCTCCTAACCAGGACTCAGAGGGTTGGAGTGTAGGTGCGGGCTCAGGTCTGGAGGTTGAGGTACAAGAGGACGTTCTGATCTGGGGCGGGGGCTCAGAGCTGGGATACTGGCTTGGGGCAGGAGGGGGCTAATAGCTGAGACAAGCAGTTCAGGGTGGGGGAGTCCAAGTTCTAAGAGCAAGTGGGGCTGCAGAAGGGAATGAAAGGTGCGGGCTCTGGCTAGAGACTATTTCTCAGGCAGCTCCCAGTAGTGGGGCTAAGGCAGGCTCCCTTCTGGTCCCAATGTGTTCAGGCAGCTCTGTGCGGTACACTCTGCCCATCCCCATGGGCACAGCCGCTGCAGGTCCAATTGGCCATCATTCCCGGCAAATGCAAGCTGGGGGGCAAGTGCATATGGACTCCAAACTTCCCTGATCATCCAACCCTGGCACCTAGGGGTCACAGGGACAGCTGACTCATCTGGCACTATAGCTTCTCCCTACAGTGGAGTGAACCAGCGCTCGCGGTTCCAGGCCTCTGGGAAGGTGCTGAGGCTCACAGCATTCAGCGCATGGCACAGAAACTTGCCACTGGCCAGATCAAATTATGCCAGGGGGTAGGATCGCACCTACAGGACAGAAGTTCCCCACCCTTGTTGTTGTATGTCAGCAGAGACAAGGTGGTGTGTTTATTTCAAGGGTCAGCAAGAAAAGGCCTCCTGCCAATCTCTGATGGTTATTACATACATGTTAACATTTCAACTATTTGTGCTCCTTCTTTTCCTTCATTCAACAAAACTTACATAGGATTCCCAGTGCAAAATTAGACATGCTAATGTACAAAATCTAGGATATCAACTGTTAGATTCCCATTTGTTAGAAATTCAAAAAGGTTCCACTTTGAGATCACAGTAACTACAGTGCAATGATTTTACTTCCTGATGTGCATGTATTTATCTGAGACAAGTAGGAATCACTCCTCGCCACTCATGATCACTATCAGCTCATACAGTCAGTCCCATTCGGTTACTATACTATTTATTTCAAGACACTAACATGAATGGGAAGAAATGTTATACTTTACTCATCAGTCTACTTCCTAAAAATCTGAGTGAATGTGCTATGTTCCATTTGCGAATGAAAAGCTTTCAATATTTAGCAAGTGGGAGGAACCCAGGAAGCTGAGAAATGTAAGGAACTCAGTTGGCTGTGTTTTCTTCACATTCTTGTCCAGTTCTTTACTTCTAATACAACTATATTGCCAGTCAATTTCTTCCTACAGAGACTAATTCCCTAGGAAGTGTCAGAGAGCCAAATAACAAGATGGTGGCTTAAGCAAAAAGCTCTAAGACTTCACAGCTCCATAACACAAAAATTGCATAAAGTGTTTGTTTTGGGAAAGGAGGTTTAAAACCTATTTTAGTCATATTGCAAGTGCCTTTTCTCTTGGTCACAGAGCAGTCTCCACTTCATAAAGACAGACCATACACATTATTGTCTAACCTGTTCTTTAAACTCTCCACAACTGAAGATTTTTAAGAGCCAGTTAGAATAACACCTGTCAGAGATGGCCTAGATCAGGTGAGGGCCCTTTTTCCAGTGAGAGACAGAAAAATCAGTTGGGGGCCACACACGTGAGAAGCAAAAAAGACACACACACGACACTCACACTCAACTTGGGGTGCCAGGGCTCCACTTGTGGTCCAGCCCAGGCTGTGGGGGGGTCGAAGTGTGAGCGCTGGCTCACCCCACTGTGGGACATATCCAAGTAAGCGGGGGTCAGATCAGGCCCATAGGTCCCCCGCCCCAGTCTAAATAATGCTGGGTCCTGCCACGTGTGCAAGGGACTGGACTTGATGACCTCTCAAGGTTCCTTCCAGTTCTGTGATTCCAGTACCAAGGAGAGCAGATGAAGAGTAAAAATCCAATGAGCTCAGGAAATATATAAGGTGGCCATGAGACTGGTACTGACTTCAACATGAATAAGACAAACTTCAGGTTTGCAAAGTTCTCTCCACCAATCATCAAAAATCAACAAGGAAAACACACTGCATAGGCTCTGTCCCACATATCACTCAACATGGGAGACTGTTCCATAAAAAGTGGCTCTATGATTATCAACTGCCTCACTGGCTGGCAGATTTGGAAAACTGAGCACATTATACAACCATGCATTCATCAGTTTCCCAGAAGCTAGTGAGAGATTTTCAATGCTTTCCCACAATCCTGAAAAAGACACTTTTTCTCAAGGCAGGCTTTCTGGCAGATAGGCGAATTGAATTGTTCCATATTTAGTCAAGCGCCAGATCTCAGAAGAGACAATGGGCTGGATCACCTCTTGAGATATGCATTCTGTGTTCCATTTAACATTATACTCTTCCGTTTATGATCTGGCAGGCTATTCCAAGTCACATGGAGACCTAGAGAGCTAGGTAAGATCGGTCAAGCTAGATATATTTTTATCAATTATGTCTAAGGATAACCTAGTACTCGGCTACAAGTATCAAAGAGACAAAAATCAGAAAGTAAAAGGTCAGAAAACATTTATTTTCTTATTACCTCTAAGTAGCCTGAGATTCATCTAGATAAAACTGACCGTGAGGTTTTAAGGCCAGAAAGCACCATTATGATCACACTGCTCTACAGCCAAAATGCTTCTGAAATAAATGTAGTCAAACTTTACTAATTCTGGGTCACTGAGAACGAAAATGATGCTTAAAATTGTTGATTGGCTCTAGTTTTCAAGATAGGCTATTGGGTCAGTATATACGACCCTGGACTTACGAATGGCGGAGGATAAGTGAGTTATAAAGGGAAGGGATCTCAATTTAAACCAGAAATTACTAAAATACATCTTTGACTGGATCTATGAATAAATCTATGACTGGGTTTGGACAGAACTTGCTCTTTAGCTGGTATTGCATCATACATGATATGAATTGCATCATGTTATTCCTAGAAGTCATGGATGATGCAATCATAACGAAGCTTACATCACTCTGCTGAACAAATTGCCCTATATCAGCTCTAGAAATCATACAGTGTTGTGCTCTCTTATTTGTCAGTGTTTGATTTTGCAAAGGGACACATTTCTGTTTAGCCAAAGTGAGCAAAGATGCCTCGAACTTGTGTGAACAGTGTAGATAACTTCTGCTATGTTTGTGGTGAAGTGACTTTTGCATTACAAAAGTGCAGTATAACCACTATGGTTAAGAAAGCCTATCACCTGTATTTTGGCTGCAAAATTGGAGATCAGGACAAGAGGTGGGCCCCACACATATGCTGCAACATTTGTGCAACAAATCTTCGCCAGTGGTTGAACAGGAAAAGGAAATCTATGCCTTTTGTTGGAGAGAGCCAACAGATCATACCAGCAATTGTTACTTCTGCATGGTGCCTCCAGTTTGGAAAGGTGTGTCAAAGAAGAAAAAGTGGACTGTGCATTATCCAAACATTCCATCAGCTATACACCCAGTACCCCACGGAGAAGGACTGCTGGTTCCTGATGCACCAGAATCATTCTCACTTGAGTCAGACGAGGAAGAGGATGAAACTTCTGGTCCTGAACCATCAATGTCACAGGAACCACATTATCTCCTATCCTCCTCCTCTGAACCACACCTCATAATAGAAGGTGAACTGAATGACCTTGTCAGGGATTTGGAATTACCCAAGAGTAAGGCAGAGCTGTTGGGCTCCAGACTATAGCAGTGGAATCTCCTGGCAGGTGATGTTAGGGTTTCCATGTTCCGTGACCGTCGAAAGGATCTTGTCCCATTCGTCTTCATGGAAGGTGATCTTGTAGCCTGCAACAACATCGATGGTGTGATGATAGCCCTCAACATCGTTCACGATCCAGATGAGTGGAGACTGTTCCTTGATTCATCGAAGACAAGTCTTAAAGCTGTTTTGCTGCATAGTGGCAATGTTTTGCCATCAATTCCAGTTGGTCATGCAGTCCATATGAAGGAAACCTATGGCAACATGAAACAATTTCCGAGGTGCATAAACTATGACCAACATCAGTGGCAGCTTTGTGGCGATTTGAAGGTTGTTGCTCTCTTGCTTGGTCTGCAGACTGGATACACAAAGTACTGCTGTTTTCTCTGAGAATGGGATAGTCGTGCAAGAGATTCCCACTACATCAAGATAGACTGGCCACTCCGACAATCATTGGAGCCTGGGAGGAAAAGTGTTCAGCATCCACCACTTGTTGAATCAAGGAAGATTTTGTTACCACCCTTACACATCAAGATGGGTCTGATGAAGAACTCTGTCAAGGCCATGGACAAAACACAAGCAGCTTTCAAGTACCTCCATGGAAAATTTCCAAGGTTAAGTGAAGCTAAGATAAAGGAAGGTGTCTTTGTTGGTCCTCAGATTCGTGAACTTCTTCGAGATAATGCATTTGACCATGCACTGCATGGCAAGGAAAAGATGGCAAGGAAAGCCTTCCAGTTACTGGCAATAAATTTTCTCGGAAACAACAAGGCAGACAACTACAGGTTGCTGGTGGAAACCTCCTCAAGGCATACAAAAGCCTTGATTGCAACATGTCACTGAAGATACATTTTTTGCACTCTCATCTAGATTTTTTTCCACCGAACTACGGAGCAGTGAGCGACGAGCACGGCGAGCGATTTCACCAGGACATTGCAACAATGGAGAAACGAAATCAGGGCAAATGGAGCCCATCAATGGCAGTGGGCAAGCGACCAAGGAGCTTGCAAACAGGTGATTGGTAACAGGGAGTTTTGAGAGGGAGTTCTCCAGGTGAAGGAGAAGCAGATACAGGACTCTTGAGGGAAGTGGGTGCTGTGATTGGCAGGTGGAAACTGTTGGCTTCTAATTAAAGTTTGAATTCTAGAAGCCTCTGCTGATTGGCTGAGCCTTGGTAGGGGGAGGGGCTTTATAAGGCAGTGGGCAAGCGACCAAGGAGCTTGCAAACAGGTGATTGCTAACAGGGAGTTTTGAGAGGGAGTTCGGAAGGGGAGAGGGAAGGGCGGGAGGTTCTCTTGCCTTTCTTTTTAAATCCCTTTTCCAGGACAGCAGCGATGGTTGGTGATGGGTCTGTTGTTGTTACCTCCACCACGTGTGCCATGTTTGTCTCCCTCCCGGAAGAAAGAACGGATTTCATCTGCACCAAGTGCAAGCTGGTCGACATTTTGGAAGAAAAAATTAGAGGACTGGAGGCCCAAGTGTCGACCCTATGCTTGATCAGAGAGGATGAAGACTTCCTCGATAGAAGGTAGCATTTAATCCTTCAAGCACGGCAGGCAGAAGAGCCAGAGAGAGCAGTACATGACCAAGAAGAGAACTGGCAGCATGTAACGTCTAGAAGGGGGAAAAGGCCAGCACGGGAATCCCCCAATGCTAAGGAGGTAAACAATCGCTTTCAAGATCTCTCCACAGACTCTGCAATGCTGAAAGCTCTGGAAGGGATCTCACAAGGAAGAAACCAGAAGGGAACACCATCTACTGGAAGGCATGGGATGCGTAGTCCTACGGATGGAGGTTCCACGGCCACCACCCCCAAAAGGAAACGACGGGTGGTGGTGGTCGTGGACTCCCTCCTAAGAGGGACTGAGCCATCCCTCTGCCGTCCGGACCTGGAATCTCGAGAGGTGTGCTGCTTACCGGGAGCTCGCATTCGGGATGTCACTGAGAGGCTTAGCAAGCTGATCAAACCTTCGAATCGCTACTCCTTCCTGCTTCTCCACGTGGGAACTAATGATACGGCCAAGAATGATCTTGAGCGTGTTACTGCGGATTATGTAGCGCTAGGAAGAAGGATCCAAGAATTTGGAGCGCAAGTGGTATTCTCCTCCATCCTCCCTGTTGAAGGGAAAGGACTGGGCAGGGATCGTCGAATTGAGGACGTAAATGCGTGGTTGCACAGATGGGTGTCGCAGAGAGGGCTTGGTTTCTTCAACCATGGGACTCTGTTCCGGGCGCAAGGATTGTTAGGAAGAGATGGGATCCACCTAACGAAGAGAGGAAGGAGCATCTTCGCGGGCAGGCTTGCAAACCTAGTGAGGAGGGCTTTAAACTAGGTTCGTCGGGGAACGGTGACCAAAACCCTGAGGGGAGTGGGAAAGTCGGATACCGGGAAGAAATGCAGAGAGGAAGGGGCAAGAAAGGAGGACCCATGTTTCGAATGGAGAAGATAGGACGATCAACTGGTTACCTGAAGTGTTTGTACACCAATGCGAGAAGCCTGGGCAACAAACAGGAAGAACTGGAGGCCCTGGCCCAGACCAAGAAATATGATTTAATTGGGATAACAGAGACTTGGTGGGATGACTCGCATGACTGGAGCGCTGTCATGGAAGGGTATAGACTGTTCAGGAACAACAGACAGGGGAGAAAAGGAGGAGGAGTTGCAATATATGTAAGAGAGCACTAAGACTGCTCTAAACTCCAGTATAAAGAGGGAGAAAAACCTGTTGAGAGTCTATGGGTTAAGTTTAAAGGAGCAAACAACAGCATTGATGTTGTGGTTGGTGTTTGCTACAGGCCACGGAATCAGGTGGATGAGGTAGATATGGCTTTCTTCGGACAACTGAGCGAAGCTTCCAGATCGCAGGCCCTGGTTCTCATGGGGGACTTAAATCACCCTGACATCTGCTGGGAAACCTATACGGCAGTACACAGGCAATCCAGGAAGTTACTGGAGAATGTTGGGGATAACTTCTTGACATAGGTACTGAGGGATCCGACCAGGGGCCGTGCGTAGCTTGACCTTCTGCTCACAAACAGGGAGGAACTAATAGGGGAAGTGGAGGTGGGTGACAACCTGGGAAGCAGTGATCATGAGATGGTAGATTTCAGGATCCTGACCAAAGGAAGAAAAGAGAGTAGTAAAATACACACCTTGGACTTCAAAAAAGCAGATTTTTTTACTCCCTCCGAGATCTGATGGGCAGAATCCCCTGGGATGTTAACATGAAGGAGAAAGGAGTTCAGGACAGCTGGCAGTATTTTAAAGAAGCCTTACTGAAGGCACAGAAAGAAACCATCCCGACGCGTAGCAAGAGAGGCAAACATGGTAGGAGACCGGACTGGCTTACAGGGGAAATCTTTGGTGAACTTAAGCACAAAAAGGAAGCTTACAAAGAGTGGAAACTTGGACAAATGACCAGGGAGGAGTTTAAAGGTATAGCTCGAGAATGCCGGGGGGTTATCAGGAAGGCGAAAGCGCAAATGGAATTGCGACTGGCTAAGGATGTGAAGGATAACAAGAAAGGTTTCTACAGGCATGTTAACAAGAAGAAGGTGATCAGAGAGGGTGTAAAACCCCTAATGGATGAAGGAGGTAACCTAATGACAGATGATGTGGGGAAAGCCGAAGTACTTAATGCTTTCTTTGCCTCTGTATTCACGGACAAGGTCGACTCCTGGACTTCTGCACCAAGTGACGCAAGATGGGATGAAGATGGACAGCCCGTGGTGGGTAAAGAACAGGTTAGGAACTATTTAGAAAAGCTAAACGTACATAAATCCATAGGTCCGGACTTAGTGCATCCGAGGGTACTGAGGGAGTTGGCAAATGTCATTGTGGAGCCTTTGGCTATTATCTTTGAAAAGTCGTGGAGATCGGGAGAAATCCCGGATGACTGGAAAAAGGCAAATGTAGTGCCCATCTTCAAAAAAGGGAAGAAGGATGATCCAAGGAACTATAGGCCGGTCAGTCTTACCTCGGTTCCTGGAAAAATCATGGAAGGGATCCTTAAGGAATCCATATTGAGGCACTTGGATGAGAGGAAAGTGATTAGGAATAGCCATCATGGATTCACAAAGGGCAAGTCGTGCCTGACCAATCTGATTAGCTTCTATGATGAGGTAACTGGCTCGGTGGACATGGGGAAGTCAGTGGATGTGATATACCTTGACTTTAGCAAGGCTTTTGATACGGTCTCCCACAATATTCTTGCCAGCAAGTTAAGGGATTGTGGATTGGATAAATGGACGGTAAGATGGATAGAAAGATGGCTAGAAGGCCGGGCCCAGCTGGTAGTGATCAATGGCTCGATGTCAGGAGGTCGGTCGGTGTCTAGCGGAGTGCCCCAAGGTTCGGTTCTAGGACCGGTTTTGTTCAATATCTTTATTAATTATCTGGATGAGGGGATGGATTGCACCCTCAGCAAGTTTGCGGATGACACTAAGCTGGGGGGAGAGGTAGATACGCTTAAGGGCAGAGATAGGGTACAGAATGACAAACAAATTGGAGGATTGGGCCACAAGAAATCTGATGAGGTTCAACAAGGACAAGTGTAGAGTCCTGCACTTAGGACGGAAGAATCCCAAGCATAGTTACAGGCTGGGGACCAACCAGTTAAGTAGTAGTTCTGCAGAAAAGGACCTGGGGGTTACAGTGGATGAGAAGCTGGATATGAGTCAACAGTGTGCCCTTGCAGCCAAGAAGGCTAATGGCATATTAGGTTGCATTAAGAGGAGCATTGCCAGCAGATCTAGAGATGTCATCATTCCCCTTTATTCGGCTTTGGTGAGGCCGCATCTGGAGTATTGTGTCCAGTTCTGGGCCCTCCATTACAAAAAGGATGTGGACGCATTGGAGAGGGTCCAGTGGAGGGCAACCAAAATGATTAGGGGGCTGGAGCATATGACTTATGAGGAGAGGCTGAGGGACTTGGGTCTGTTTAGTCTGCAGAAGCGAAGAGTGAGGGGGGATTTGAGAGCAGCCTTCAACTTCCTGAAGGGAGGTTCCAAAGAGGATGGAGAGAGGCTGTTCTCAGTAGTGACAGATGGCAGAACAAGGAGCAATGGTCTCAAGTTGTGGTGGGAGAAGTCCAGGTTGGATATTAGGAAAAACTATTTCACTAGGAGGGTGGTGAAGCACTGGAATGGGTTACCTAGGGAAGTAGTGGAGTCTCCATCCCTACGGGTGTTTAAGTCTCAGCTTGACAAAGCCCTGGCCGGGTTGATTTAGTTGGAATTGGTCCTGCCTAGAGCAGGGGGCTGGACTTGATGACCTTCTGAGGTCTCTTCTAGTTCTATGATTCTATGATTCTAATGCTTGCAGACTACTGCTGGATAGTGACAAGAGATGCTCCATTTAATGAATACAAGAGACAAGCCAAGAAGCGCCGAGTAGACACTCAATAGGACTAAACTATGTACATAATAGTTTTTTGTCTCTTGTTTCATAATACATTTAATTTATATAACCCTTTTGCTGATTTTTAAAGTGTTACATAAACAGGACAGATGAAATATTATCATGTAAAGCAACCATAAACACATGAAAAGACCTAGGTTTACAATTTATGATTAAAACTCTATCTACACAATATACATAGACGTAAAATGTAAAAACTTAAATATCTTGGAAACAGTAGCCAGTTGTTTTAATTGTCATATTTGAATTCAGCACATCAAAATACATAATAAATAGCACATTTTATCTCTGAAGCAGACGACTTCTAAAAAATTGTAGACCAGTGTCATCTGGCCTATGCAAGGCAGGAACTCAAACAATCGATTTCTGTACCAAACCAATGATTTGTACTTGAGCTAGAGCATTTCTTAGAAAGTCATTCAATCCTGAATTAAAAGATGTCAAGTGATAGAGAATATATCACAACCCTCAGCAAGATGTTCCAATTGATAACTACGCTTGCTGGTAAAATTGTTCTCTATTTCCTGCTTGAATTTTTCTCGTTTTGACTGTCAGTCATGGAATCTTGTTATGCTTTTTTCTGCTAACTAAAAGAGCCCTTAGTGTCAATAATCTTCCCCTTACAGACCACGGTCAAGCCACCTCTTAACCTTTTCTTCAATAAATTATTCAGCTTACCTCCTCCACTCTCATATTGCACAGAGTTTTTTCAGAATTTAAATCATTCTTGAAACAGAACTTTGCACGCTCCCCAATTTTTTGACCTCTTTCTAAAATGTGAACACCAAAGCATAACATGATATTCTAGCAGTGGTAACACTGATATTTGTACTCAATATTCTCCTATTTATAAATATTAGGATCTTGTTATTCCTCTGAGTACTAGCAGCACACTGGGAAATAAGTTAATTATTGATAAAGGTGAACATCATGTATTACTGTAAATGAAAAATAGCTAGATTTTGAAGATTTTGCTGCCATCAGGTGAGAGAACACCAATATGTAAAACTAAACATAAAACTTTAAAACCAATGAGGGTCAGTGATAAGTTGCTTAAGTTAACTTGAAAGGTAAACAAAAAGCTCCAAAAAATCTCAACTTCCCACTTTTGCTTTTATCATCTTTATGCTCTACCAAGACTTTTCAACCCTCCTTTGTACCCAAAATAAACTAGTCAAAGGAGTAACATCAAATAAAGTGTACATTTTTTGCTGTCTCCACTACAAAAAAAACTACAGATGCCATTTATGAAAGTATAAAGCAACTCAAGAATAGTAAAGACAAATATAAAATATGCATTTACACATAAATATTTTTACATGGGTGAGATAAAACCTTTATAGTCAAACTGGGGGTGTTTCCAGGAACAATGTATTTCACTGCAAGCAACTTGCAGGAGGTTTGCTATTTCACATAAACCCCTGAAGAACCATCTTTATGTATACAAGCAAAACATATCCTTTGTGCCCATTTTATTTGCTTTAAATCCTCTTTTTGGACACTTTCAAATCTAAATCAATACCACAGTTAATGTGTGCTATAAAAAGCAGATCTTCCGTTATAACTGTTAACAATAACTTTTACAAACTTTAGAAATAAACTGATTTAATAGATAGTTCTGTAATTAATGTTTATAATTAAAATAATATGGCCACGTAAGCATTCAATTGCTGGCATTTTCCATGAAGATTCTGTTTTTAAAAGTAGGGGGGTTTTCCTCTCTGAAAGGGTTCAGTACAACACTAGCCTTTTTTAACACTTTATGGTGTGCTGGAAGATTTGTAGGCAGTGTCTTTTTAGGATCACAATTCCAGTCGGTGACTCAATGGCTACTACAGGCATGTCAAGCTGGCATCTGGAGGGCTGCATGCCCTGGAGGGCCACATGCCTACAGGCATGTCAAACTGGCGTCTGGAGGGCCGATTGAAATTTTTTGCGGCCCGCCAGTACATTTATATAAAGTAATAAAGTGCGGCCCGCTGGCCACTCCAAGCACGTGGCCGAGTGCAGATCAGATGGCCAGGGTGCTCTACACCGCAGCGACTGCTCATGGCCGGGGCCACTCTGTGCACGGAGTCCAGCACGTGCTAATGGCCAGCCGGGCTGCTCTGCGCTTTAGGGTTGTCAGATGCTTTAACCAAAAATACCGAACATCTCCCCCGCCCCCCCCCCCCAAAAAAACACAAGAAAAAAATTCTGTTGAGAAAAAAAGGGGGAGACCAAAGTTGTTGAGGAAAAAAAAGGACCCAACAGCAGTTACTAAGCCAAAAAAAAATAAAAAATTAAAAATCAGCACGGCCCCTTTAAGAAGAGGCTTTTCTGCCAGCGGCCATTTTGTTTTTCTTTCCAGCCACGAGACAAGCCCCAGTGGAACCAGCTAAGCAGGGGGGGGGGGAGGGAGAGGGGGAGGAGGGGGCCGAGTGTGTCGTAGGATTGCATGGTGTCCAGTATTTTCACCTCCTGGCAGAGGGAAAAAAAATCAGAAAATACTGGACATTTTAAGTGTCCGGTATTTTCTGAATATTTTTTTACCGGCCAAGAGGTGAAAATACCGGACTGTCCGGGTCAATACCAGACACTTGGCAACCCTATGTGCTGGGTGCTCTGCGCACGCAATCACAACCAGCCAGGCTGCTCTGCACACAGCAGCCAGCATGTGCTCACGGCCGGCCGGGCTGCTCTGCGCTAGGAGCTCTGCACACGCGCCCACAGCCAGCTGGGCCACTCTGCACACATGCTCACGGCTAGCCGCTGTGATCACACCACCCCAGCTCGCCTGAGGAAGAAATGTGTGGCGGCGGCAATGACGACTCCGAGACCCAGGTATTAGGTATGGAGGGGGCTGGGAGTGCCTGGCTCTGGGGAAGGGAGTAGGCATTAGGTATGGGGTGCCTGGCTCTGGGGGAGGGAAGAGGATATTTTGTTAATATTTTGTTTTTTATTTATTTATTCCCAAATAAAATCACAAAATTTATATTAATTTTATATCAATAAATACATGTCCATTTTTTGCAATTGAATAATTATATGGTTATGCAAAATCTCAAACTTACAAAGTATCTGAAATTTTCGCAGAAGCGTGTTCTATTTGATTAACCATGGTCTATACTTGTATTTATTTCAATAAAACAAGTTATGTATGATATAAAAAATTAAAAAGTACCTTAAATTTATCTTTAAAATTATTTAATATGAGCAAATAATAATTTAACACACCAAATTATTGTATTGTATTAAAACAAGAACTGAAAAAATACTATAAAATATACTTAAAAGATAATCTATAATAATAAATAATTACAACTTTCTGAAGTACATTTTCTTTGGAGGCCCTGAAAGCTATCAGTTTTCGTTTGTGTGGCCCTCAGTAGGCTTCGAGTTTGACATGCCTGGGCTACTAGATGTAAAAGAGTAGTCGAATAGTTGACTACCCAATAAGCCTGGGTTTATCAGGTAGTCAAGTCGACTACGCACATTCTCCCTCCCCCGCCCCTATATTAGAGGCAGCAAGGAGGCAGGGGAGAAGCAGGAGCCAGTGCTGGGGAGGAGGGGTAGGTAAGGCAGAGGCACAGCAGAGTTAGCTCCTGGGGCCGGCACAAGCCTGCTACATTTAAATTGAAGAGCTTCAGTGGGGGTAGTGAGCACCCTCCCTAATCGACTAATCAAGTAGTCAAAGGAAATTCCATCGACACTCAATTAGCTGATTAATCGAAATTTAACATCCCTAATAGCTACACTGACCTGAGTCAATAACCATGATTTCCTGCCACAATAAGGTTTCCCTTCCCTCTTGCACTTTTTGCTTTGGTTTCTTTTATTGAACATTTTAGAGTTTCTCATCGCCAAGTTTCCAGCATGTAATTTGTTAGGTTCTGCAAACACAAATGAAGCAGCCGCATCAGTAATGACATAACAAAGTCTGACTGAAATTAAAGGTTTTTGTGTGGAAATAGTGGCAGCAGAGGAAACCATGCCCAGCATAGAAACGCCACACTGCATATATTCACAAGTCTGCCAGGGAGAGTGAATACTGGGTCACAAAGCAGGTCACCTAAAACTCAGCATTATGCAAAATTCGAACTGCATGCTCTCAAAAGTCATCCAAATTACTTAAAGCCTTGTACAAGAGTAATCTCACTGGGGTGAAAATCACTTTGTTTAAATTATGCAGGCAGCCCAAAATACTTCAATGCAGTTTAGGCACCATACAAAATGAACTAAATGCCTTGATTTAACACATGTTCATGGGTCTCAGGCCCCACAGGTGTTCGGAAATCCCTGGTATAGTTAAGGGGTAGAGGGGCCAAATATTCAACTATGACACCAATACAATATGAAATATCTGTGAATCAAAGGCACCTGAGTCCAGGACAAGCAGGATACAAAACACACAAACATGTACCCCATTTGACAAGCTGAGCAAGAAGGAATCATTAGGTTTCATCTACAATAGAAATTGTATCTATTTTTCCTGCTGTAAGGTCCCTGTTGGACATCACGGAAGCCTGCTTTGAACAGGATTAGGCAATGCATAGGTAAGAACACATAAGTACTATCTACCCTAGCACTTACATGTCATTACTATCACCTGTGCAGCTTCACCGTTTTTGGAAATTAGATTCACTTTCTAGTGTACATGTACCTCATCTGAACTAGAAAATTTCAGAGCCAAACTTCACAGCTGGTGCAACTCCAGTGACACATCAAAGATAGAATCATTGAACCATCGAATCCTAGCACTGGAAGGGACCTCAAGAGATCATCAAGTCCAGTCTCTTGCCCTCGCAGCTGGACCAAGCACCGTCTAGGTCATCCCTGAAAAGTGTCTGTCCAACCTGCTCTTAAATATCTCCGGAGGTGGAGATTCTACCATCGCCCTAGGCCCACATTTCTCAAACTGTGGGTCCCGACCCCCCAGGGGCTCACAAGCAACTTAGAAGTATCACAAAGTTTGAGAACCCCTGCTGTAGGCAATTCCACAACCTCCCAAAGCAATTCATTCCACTGTTTAACCACTCTAACAGACAGGAAGTTTTTCCTAATGTCCAATCTAAACCTCCCTTGTTGCTGCATTTCAAAAAAAGATCCTTAGTTTGCTCTGTAGCAGATAAAAAATGTTGATCAAGAAAGTATGTAGTGTAGTGGGGCCTATTTGAAACCCTAGGGGTGGGCGGGCATTAGCCCACTCCCTTGCTACAATGTAAGCCCATTGCTTCTTGTCCTGTAGAAGCTGCACTGCACATGCAACTGGGTCTTCGTGAAGTACTGTGTCATCTAACCCTGGCACTGTACAGTTAAAGGACATGACAGTAAAACCACAAGGCATGAGCCTTGCCCACACTATAGGCCCACTGGTGGAACTGCACAAGAGTTTTCCTCACAACCAGCTTTGCCTCCTTTAAGATAGGCTGGAATCAGGCTAGATCCTTCTGAGGAAGTTTGCCTGCGAAGTCCAACTTGCTGTACATAAAAACATTGTATTTCCATACAGAGCCAGCTAATCTGAAATACAAAACTGAAAATTTGCAGAAGAAAAATCCTTGCAACCCAGGAGGTCCAGGCATTTGCTCTCTTCATCTGGCAGGGTAGAAAGCTGGTGTTGGTGAGGGACCCGTTCCATCAATGCATGAATGAGGAGACCCTTAGGTAGGAGGCAAGAAAACAAACTCAGACTCCTTCTGAAGCACAAAGTACCTCTTTTCTGTCCTTTAGGGTGGGTTGACTGGTGGTGTGCCAGACAATCTGCGCGGGAAGAAGGATGGCCTCACTCATTGGTTGGGCTACTCTGGCCAGTACCAAGACACACAAGGTGTCAAGAACGAGTGCCATTTATCATGCACTTCCCCCAGTGAGATGCTGGGCGTGTCAGCCACATTACAAAGCAGTTCTTGGGATTGTCAGTCATCATTGAGGGGCAAGGAGGGAGTCAGAGATGCGGCATCATCTGGGGATGCGGAGGGGAAACACTCTGGTTCTGATTGTATCATTGGAGTCAGGCTAAGTGGTGCATCATCTAATAGCTGTTTGGGATGTCTATTAAATGGCTCCCTTTCCCCTCTCCCCCTTCCTCCCCGGAAACTTCAGCTGTATGCAACAACTGTGTCATATTCTTTGAGTATTTCCCCACCATGTCCAACTATTACAGCCTTTACAGGTTTCTCACCTACCACAAGCTGGGTCAACAACCACCAAGAGGGCTTCCACCTCTCTCTCTAAACTCCCCCTTGCCCCCGGCTGCCCCTTCCCCGCCTTTTACAGTTGTCTCATCAGGCTGGCAGCTGCTGCCAATCGCCAGGCAGACATATGGCTTTTCAACCAGCCCCTGCTGGTGTGGCAGGGGCTGGTTAGGTGAGTCTGCAGCAGCACCCTACTACTGGGGGAGACTGGAGAGTCTGCACAAGTAAAGAGGGAAGATTCCAACCGTCGATATTTCTCGCCATAATCCCCAGTATGGCCATACAAGCGGCAAGCCCCAATGGCCCCACGACTGGGAGGATATTACCCAGGCCCTGCTACTAGCTCAATGCCAGGATGGACCCTGCATACTGCCCACGTCTTTTGACCCTAACAAAATCGGATGCTAGTGTGACTGATATTGCCAACAGAACTGCAGCAGCCTCAGGGGAGACGGCTGGCACACAGCCCCAAAGAGGACCACTTGGGAATAGTGACCATAATATAACATTTAACATTCCTGTGGTGGGAAGAACACCTCAGCAGTCCACCACTCTGGCATTTAATTTCAAAAAGAGGAATTACACAAAAATGAGGCGGTTAGTTAAACAGAAATTAAAAGGAACAAGGACTAGAGCCAAATCCCTGCAAACTGCATGGAAACATTATAAAGACACCATAATAGAGGCCCAACTTAAATGTATACCCCAAATTAAAAAACATATCAAGAGACCTAAAACAGTGTCACCGTGGCTTAACCGTCATTTAAAAGAAGCAGTGAGGGACAAAAAGGCATCTTTCAAGAAACCTAAGTCCAATCCCAGTGAGATAAATAGAAAGGAACATAAACACTGTCAAATCAAGTGTAAACATGTAATAAGAAAAGCAAAAACAGATTTTGAGGAACAGCTAACCAAAAACTAAAAAAAAAATAGCAACATATTTTTAAGTACATTAGAAGCAGGAAGCCTGCTAAAAAACAGTGGATCCCCTAGACAATCAAGATACAAAAGGAGCAATCAAGGACAATAAAGCCATTGCGGAGAAGCTAAATGATTTCTTTGCATTAGTCTTCATGGCTGAGGATATTAGGGAGACTCCCAAACCTGCACTGTCCTTTCTGGGAGATGAATCTGAGAAACTGTCCTAGATTGAAGTGTCATTAGAGGAGGTTTTGGAACAAATAGAAAAACTTAACGTTAACAAATCACTAGGACCGGATGGCATTCACCCAAGGGTTCTAAAAGAACTCAGATGGGAAATTGCAGAACTGTTAACTGTAGTTTGTAATCTATCCTTTAAATTGGCTTCCGTATCTACTGACTTGGAAGATAGCTAACATGACACCAATATTTAAAAAAGGCTCTAGAGGTGATCCTGGCACTTACAGACCAGAAAGTCTAACGTCCGTACCGGGCAAATTAGTTGAAACAATAGTAAAGAATAAAATTGTTAGGCACGTAGAAGAACATAATTTGTTGGGCAAAAGTAAACATGGTTTCTGTAAAGGGAAATCATGTCTTCCTAATCTATTAGAGTTCTTTGACGGGGTTAACAAACATGCGGACAAGGAGGATCCAGTAGATATAGTATACTTGGATTTTCAGAAAGCCTTTGACAATGTCTCTCACCAAAGGCTCTTGTGTAAATTACATGGCCATGGGATAAAAGGAAAGGTCCTTTCTTGGATTGAGAACTGGTTAAAAGACAGGAAACAAAGGGTAGGAATAAATGGTAAATTTTCAGAATGGAGAAGGGTAACTAGTGGTGTCCCCCAAGGGTCAGTCCTGGGACCAATCCTTTTCAACTCATTCGTAAATGATCTGGAGAAAAGGGTAAGCAGTGAGATGGTAAAGTTTGCGGATGATACCAAACTGTTTAGGATAGTCAAGACAGAAGCAGACTGTGAGGGACTCCAAAAAGTTCTCATCAAACTGAGTGATTGGGCAACAAAATGGCAAATTAAATTTAATGTGGATAAGTGTAAAGTAATGCACATTGGGAAAAATAACCCCGACTATACGTACAGTATGTTGGGGGCTAATTTGGCTACGACACATCAGGAAAGAGATCTTGGAGTTATCGTGGATAGTTCTCTGAAAACATCCACAGTGTGCTGCGACGGTCAAAAAGGCAAATAGAATGTTAGGAATCATTAAGAAAGGGATAGAAAACTATGTATAAAACTATGGTAAACCCACATTTTGAATACTGTGTACAGATGTGGTCTCCTCACCTCAAAAAAGATATTTTGGCCTTGGAAAGGGTTCAGAAAAGGGAAACTAAAATGATTAGGGGTTTGGAACGGGTCCCATATGAAGAGAGGCTAAAGTGACTGGGACTTTTCAGTCTGGAAAAGAGGATGGGGGGGGGGGATATGATAGAGGTATATAAAATCATGAGTGGTGTGGAGAGGGCCGATAAAGAAAAGTTATTCATTAGTTCCCATAATATAAGGACTAGAGGACACCAAATGAAATTAATGGGTAGCAGGTTTAAAACTAATAAAAGAAAGTTCTTCTTCACACAGCATGTAGTCAACCTGTGGAGCTCCTTGCCAGAGGAGGCTGTGAAAGCTAGGACTATAACAGAGTTTAAAGAGAAGCTAGATAGTTTCATGGAGGTTAGGCCCATAAAAGGCTATCAGCCAGGGGATAGAATGGTATCCTTGGCCTCTGTTTGTCAGAGGCTGGAGAGGGATGGCAGGAGACAAATCAATTGATCATTGTCTTCGGTCCACCTCTCTGGGGCACCTGGTACTGGCCACTGTCGGCAGACAGGCTACTGGGATAGATGGACCTTTGGTCTGACCCAGTACGGCCGTTCTTATGTTCTTATGTTAAGTTCTTATGTTCTTAGAGGCAAGTCTAGCGCAGGGCAACACAGCTCAGGGGAGCAGGGTGGCGCACAGACACGAAGAGGCAGGTCTAGTGCAGGGTGTCACGGCTCATGGGAGCAGGCCAGCGCACAGCCCCAAAGAGGCAGGTCTAATGCAGGGCGACACAGCTCAGGGGAGGTGATGACTTATGAGTGTGTGGTGGCCTCACCTCAGTTAAGGCAAACAATTCATGAGGCATAGGGCTGACCCTAGTCACCTTAGCACGGTGGTTCTCAAAGTGTGATCTTTCTTGCAGGTGGGCTGCGGGCTTACGGCTGCCCATTCCTCCTGCAGTGGGGAGCCTGCACTGGCACTCCAGATCCCCCACACACCCTACAAGTCGGCTTCCTGCTGCTGAGGGGAAGCCCCAAGCTTTGCGGGCCAGATCCAGCTTGTGTAGGGAGGAAGCAGCTTCACATGCTACCGCTCCTCCTCCCCCCACCCAGGAAATGGGAGTGCAGGAAACTGGTCACCTAGAGGGTTTTCCCACAGCTCCCATTGGCTAGAATCTCACCAAAGCACCCCACTCTCAGCCCGCTCCTCCTGGCCATAGCTGGAGGCGACGTAACTTAAGCGGAGCTTGGCACCAACTCCACAGCGGGAGGTCAACGGGAGAAATGCTCCTCTCAACTTCCCTTACTCCTTGATTTAGTGGGTCTTTGTCACTGTAGTGACAGTGAGGAGTACCGGCACTGACAGGGGAACCATCAGCGTTCAATTTAGTGGGCCTTTACTAGATCCACTAAATTGAGCCCCGGAAGATCAATCACCAGAGCATCGATCCACCGTTAAGTGGAGACCCATAGAACATTAGAACTGGAAGGGACCTCGAGACGTCATTGAGTCCAGTCCTCTGCCCTCCTGGCAGGACCCAGTACCATCTAAGACTATCCCTGACAGATGTCTATCTAACCTGCTCTTACATATCTCCAGAGATGGAGATTCCACAACCTCCCTAGGCAGTGTTTAACCACCCTGACAGGTAGGAAGTTTTTCCTAATGTCCTTGCTGCAGTTTGAGCCCATTGCTTTTTCTCCTACTCTTAGAGGCTAAGGAGAACAATTGTTCTCCCTGGTCCTTGGAACACCCTTTTAGATACCTGAAAACTGCTATCGTGTCCCCTCTCAGTCTTCTCCTTCCCAAACTAAACAAGCCCATTTCTTTCATTCTTCCTTCACAGGTCACGTTCTCTAGACCTTTAATGATAAGTGGCCATAGATTAACATAATCTGTTGGGGGAAAATCAACATGGTTTCTGTAATGGGCAATTATGTTCACTAACCTACTAGAATTCTCTGAGGGGGTCAAAAAGCATGTGGAAAAGGGGGTGTCAGTGGCTATAGCATACTTAGATTTCCAAAAAGCCTTTTACAAGTCCCTCACCAAAGTTTCTTAAGGAAAGTAAGCTGTCATGGGATAAGAGGGAAGGTCTTCTCATTGACTGGTAAATAGTTCAAAATTTGTAAACAAAGGGTAGGAATAAATTATCAGTTTTCAGAATGGAGAAAGGTAACTTGTCATGTCCTGCAGGGATCTGTCCTGGGACCAATCCTATTCAATATATTCATAAAAGATCTGGAGAAAGGAATAAATGGTGAAGTGGCAAAATTTGCAGATGATACCAAACTGCTCAAGATAATTAAGACTAAAAAAGCCTGTGAAAAGCTTCAAAAGGATCTCACAAAAACAGCTGACTGGGCAACAAACTGGCAGATGGAATTCATTGTTGACAAATGCAAAGTAATGCATGTTGGAAACTATAATCCCAACTGAATGTATAACATGATGAGAACTAAATTAGCTGTTACCACTCCAGAAAGAGATTCACTACTGACTATGTGGCAGTGGGCAAGCCACTTCCTCTCTCCATCCCTCTTGTGGTAAAATTACACTAATGACACTGTCTCCTCCTATCCTGGAGTTGTGAAGCTAGCCCTTTGCAGAGCACTATCCTATACTCATCATTACATACCCAGTTATACTGGACTCCTGAACACACAACATACTTTTAGGAATTTAGCTGAATCATAGTCAAGACACACAGCATCCCCTAACAATCTAATTAGCCATTATTTGTACAATGCTATGAACATGCAAAGCATTATATATGATCAGTTATTAATTTTTCATTAGTATGGATATTTCAAGATACTGACAGCAAATGTTTCTCTCTCAAGGCAGGAAATGTTATTTCATGTTGATACCCCTAAAAACGCCTCCATGCCAGTCAAAACTGACTCCCCCCAAATAAGCATCCTAACCCAGCATGCTACACTCAGTGGAATACTGAAATCCACTGCTGTGTACTGCAGTAGTTATGTAAGTTTGTGTAACAGTTTATGCTTTCATTATGTTCTGTCACTTGCTACATGGAATTTGTGTTTAAGAGGATTCCACTGTATCATATCTAAGGGGTTTTACAACAAAATCCAAATAGCTAAACTCTAAGATGCACTGCATTACTAGATTTAAGGGTTCACAGTAGTATGTTGTAGCAATGATGTAACATTCATCATCTTTTCAAAAGGAGTTGAAAGAAATGTGTCAAACTACTACCTGTTTTTGTATACCCAATAAATTATTTCCTAATCCCCTAGAGCCAGTGGGGATCTCAGACCCATCCTCAGTCTGTGAGGCCTCACCAAATTCATGAAAATGTTGAGGTTCCCCACGGTTTCTCTAAACACAATCATTCCCAGTCTGGACTGCATTGCATATCTTAGGGATAGGGCTGATTTGCACTAGTTGAGCAGAAGACCAGGTCTGTCCAAGGTGGCTCTTATGAAGTGGACCTAGCGCTCCACTTAGTCACTGGACTGCACTCTGAGCAAGCCGTCACCGAGGTATGGAAATATTTTCAACTGCCACCAGCACAGGAAGGCGGCTATGACTGACATGCACTTGGTGGACACTTGTGGGGCCACTGACAGGCCAAAGAGGACAACCATCAATTAGTAATGGTTGTGGCTGACCATGAACGTGAGGAAATGCCTATGAACTACAATTATAGCTATGTGGCATGAGGCTGAGGGCACTGTCCTTGTCTCCCGAATCCAGACTGGGAATGATTGTGTTTAGAGAAACCGTGAGGAACCTCAACATTTTTATGAATTTGGTGAGGCCTCACAGACTGAGGATGGGTCTGAGATCCCCATTGGCTCTAGGGGATTAGGAAATAATGGGAACAGACTCCCTTGCCCTAGCTCTTCATGAACCTCCTCCACTGCTCCTACAGTGAGGAGCATGTGGCCTGCCAGGCATCCCCACCCCCTGCAACATGCCAGCACTCTCTGATCCTGGAACATGTTGCCAGACCAGAGAGTCCCAGTCCTGGATCCTGACAGCCCAGACCCTGCTGGGAATGGAGAGCTGCATCCATCCATATTTGCTTCAGACTGAAGTCCCATTCCCCTTATGTCAACAAGCAGAACCCCTTACAAATCTTGAAAGGTTCTGTTTGGTCGCCCACTGGCATGAGCTTGTGGCAGGTTCCAAAGGGCTTAAATAAACCCTTGGGACTGAGGAATGTCCCAAGCCCCAAAAGGGAGATAAATTGGGATGGGGGAAAACCTACTCCTAGCTAAAAAATAACTAACTTAAGTAGCAGTTGAGCCCCTGGAGATGGTTTCTTTTCTGCTGTCTTAATGATTACAGTTTGCACACATTAAACTCAAAACTCTGATCCTCTGAACAAATTTGCAGGGAACCTGATGAACATTGTTGAGGAATAACACGTTTTTATGGGTAATTAAAATCTGGCCATATGAAATTTAATTCATAGCATTTCAACCATTTATTTTCAGTTTTATGGAAAATTTTACACAAATGATTGCCTACTTTGTAGTATGCCATTTTCTTTCTCCATTAAGTAACTTTTACCTACCAAAAAGCAGATATAATACGAGAGCTGGCAATTTATACTTAACTCACTCCTGCTTTCATTGTACCATTCCTAACTTCAGTTCATGATTTGGTAAAATCTAGTGATGTGGGTGGTGAGGAGGAAAAGGGTTGCATTTGAACCCACTATCTTAGCTGAGCTTTCTTTCCTTTTCACCCTCACACTAACTTTTTAAATGATAAACAAGACAAAAGCATCTCAGGAATAAGGATAGAACTGAAGACCCAGTTTGCAAAGCATAACATTTCTCAAAAACTTTTATTTTAAAAAGGTGTTTCAAATCTCTCCTGGTCCATCTGTCCTACAAAAGGCAGATAAAAGTTAGTGTCACAAAGACATTCAGTATCCAAATCAAGCACTGATGTTACTTCGAAGTCAACCTCTTAACCGTGTACACTCGCTGTCAACTAGAGACTGCAGTTAGAGTTGGGTACCTGCTCCAATAATGCCAAGTTTTTCCTGATTTGTCCTTTTCATTAGGGCAGGTGCTCTGGTTTCTGATGCAGATTTTGGTCTAGATGGCTCAGAGTTTCCAGAGACTAATTAAAATGTATTTCTGATGGTGCAGTTAAGCATTTTTTTAAAAGGTCGCATAATCCTCCTACTAAATTCTGTCTGGTACACTAGGGTAGCTGCCATACACTACAACAGAAATCTGGAAGTGATCATGCACCTTTAGTTGACATTTGTGAATCACCCGGTAGCTGATGGTAAAATGTTGATTTATGATGCATAGACAACATTACTGGAAGACAATGCTCCCATAAGCAGGTACTGAAACACCACAGTGAACCTTTAATTCTCGGTGGCTTGCTCTATGCCAGTGCATTCTTGAACCTTCAAATGAATGTTTTGTGTGAGCAGGGCAATCTTGCACACATTTTTCTTTTTAAAAAATTTTAGAATTTTTTTAAATCAGTTTGAAAAGGTACCTACTTCTTCTAAAAGACAGAATAGATGGTCTCATTTATAGAAACAGACTACAGCTTCATGGTGATGCCAAAACACAGACAAAATACAGGTGTTGTTACATTTCCTCACCTGTCTTAGGGCTCTGTTTGGAAAACTGGGTCATTCACAAGACAGGAGACAGGATTTAGAGTGGGATACACACTTTTAGAAGGCTCTTAGGCTTTTAAGTAAACAACCGATTTCTTGTCTTTTCATTATAATAAAATTTGAGGTGTGAACTGTTAAATAGACGCTATGAAAGGAACTGTATAAATCTCTCAAATATCTACAGAAAACCCCAAATATTAAATCCTTCCTTTGGAAGTGGAGCATATAATTTGGTCAATAAACAGAGAAAAATTCCCAGCAGTAGTGATTTTATAGTGCGGATTAAGAACAATTTAAATCTACAAAGACATTTTCTTTTATCCACGAGGAAAAATACTTTACCACTTGTAAAAGTTGTTGATTTCATGCAGACTAGCTAAACTGCACATTAAAGTAATATGCCTTTAAACAGATTGTAAAAGATTAAAAACGCCTTTCTCAATTTTAAGTTCCTCAGCTGGTGTTAGGATGGCAGAGTTCAGTTTGGTTTTACTGGATTTTTATTTCTTACTTCAAAACTAAAACTGGATTCATCTACCTTTTTGTGCACTACTGAAGAGATATAAGCGAATTGTATGGGGTTGGGGGCAAGCTGCATTTAAGAAATCATAACTTAAATGCAACTTGCCCCCAATCTCATACAACTCACTGATTTTGGTTTTGGGGACCAATGTTTTCCACATGATAGAATTTCAAAGTTTTAAACTTTGCTTTTATACCAAAACCTACATAGTGCTGTGCAGCAAATTACATACAAAAAGCTACCTTAAAACTATAGAAACATTGCAAAATCAAACATTTAAAAGATAAGAAATGCCAGAATTACAAGTTGTCCATGGAACCTTAAATTCAGTCCATTGTGCAAATGCATGATAGTCTAATTACCTAATTACATGCTATTTCATCCATAGCACCCTGCAATAGCCAGTGCACGGAATAGACAGTGTTCATTTCCTGTCTTCTGAGTGGCTGAATGAGACACTTTGAGGTTCTTTTACCAGTTTTTATGTAATAATATGTAGCACAGAACTACCTTCTCTAGGCAAAAATGAGTAAAGCAAGTTAAGATACAATTCTCTAAAGCTTACTAGCAGCTTCCAATCAATAACTTAATTATTTGACAAAGAAGATTAAATGATGCTGTGCAAATTACTAGCAGCATTCTTCTTCCAAATTCAATAAAGTGATAAAGGCGTGGTGTCATGCTGACAGATGCCAAATGCTTTACATTCAAACACTGGCATACACGATGTGGCCTTCAATTCTTGTTTAAGTAGCACATATTAAATTTAAAAAGGTAAAAGTGACAGTAATCATGGAACATTAAGATAAAAAGCATCAAAAGGTAATCTAAAAAACTAACTGGATGCATCTTCAGCTAAGGGTTTTGTCTACACTTACATGGAGCAGCAACGCACACTAGTGAAAGAGCGCTAGGGAAAGCTGCCAGCTGTGTCTACACAGAACAGTTAGTGTACAACATCATGATGCACTCTATGTTGACATGCTCTTATGTGCTTTTATGCTGTTATTTGCAGAACATTTTATATATTAGAATTCATTTTAGTACCACATTAAAAACCCTACAAAATAAACAACTCATTCCCTACTTGCTGATTGTGTTTCCATGCTTAGGAATCCACTCTTAGCAACAGGATAAGTTATTCCCTCATAACCCATCAGTCTGAATAACTAACTGTAAAACGTAGGTCTCTATGTGGGGATCCATACTGCCAAATCCCAGGCACACCATACAAAAAACAGTTGGCTGTTTCCCAGCAACCGAAATCTCAAAATGTTATCAGTAGAGATCTTAAATGCTGGATTAGACAGGTGAAGTGTCTATGATAAGATTTACAGAGTTGCTTGCTGCTCTTGATAATGTAGCTATGGATCTGGTTATAGTTTCAAACTTCATTTTGTCTATAAAGTGATTAGAGGCCTGCAAAAAGCTAAAGCAAGTGCCTTATATTCTGGCTGAGTTTTGGTTTTTGTTTTTTTTTTCTTAAGATACACTCCTGGGGACAACAATTGCCAGGCACAAGTATAGCAGAATTAGAATAAAGGATAATCTAAAACAGTACACATACAAATTCAATAGCCACAAAGTAGGGTATATGACCAGAAAGGAAGCCACACTGGAGCCAAACTGGAAACCTAGTTAAAGGAGGTACTCCAACACAAGGGCCAGCTTCTTCCTTTCCCACTTAGTTCCAGGCCCCACCCCTTCCCACCTCACCTCTTGCCCCAGGGAGCCCATCCCTGCTCCTTCTGGAACAGCTGATGGTGTTGGGCAGGAGGTGGTGGTACTGGGGAAGGGAGAGAGGTAGGAGCCAGCTGCTAAACACCCACTATTTTTTTTCTGCGTTAGTCTGTACAGGATAAATTTCAAAAACAACCAATGGTCTGGTAGCTCTTTAGAGACTAACAAAACATGTTGATGGGATCATGAGCTTTCGTGGGCACAGCCGAACAAGTGGGCTGTGCCCACGAAAGCTCATGACCCCATCAACATGTTTTGTTAGCCTTTAAAGTGCTACCAGACCACTGGTTGTTTTTTAAGTTTATTTTTTTTCCATGGGTGCTCCAGCCTTCCACACTATATCCAGATCTCTGGGACCAAGCTCGTGGACTTGGTGTTTTCAAGCCTGTACTTGAGCATACACATTGTTCTGTAAACCTGGGTTTACAATAACTGGATCCAGGTCTCCCAGCACACTAACTGAACTACTGACTAGCATCTGCAGCTCGATGTACATCTACACTACAGTGACAGCACATGGTTTCAACTCATAGTGAGGTTCAGGCTCTGATCCACTCCCCTAGAAGGATCCCATGACCCACATTCTAAGTGTTTGCTGCTCCAAGTCAGAGTAATTTGTGTGTAGACAAGGGGGAACTTGGATTCAAACATGAGTCACAGCTCAAGCTTAGTGTACAGCAGTGGTCACCAACTAGTAGATCTCGGAGCCTCTGACGGGTGATCCTGACAGTTTTGGCGGGGAAGCTATCAAGCGCTGGTACTTCAGTTGCCCCTCCACCATCATGCCGCTCTCCCCGCCCGCCCAGAGCCTCCTGCTTGCTGTACAGGGCGTGGGAGGGAGAAAATGAAGGGGCACTGAGGTTGGGGTGTCCCCTCTCCTCCAACTCCTCTACCCTATCTCCACACAGAGAGAAAGGGGATGGAGGGAGCTTGGCAATGCAAATCTCTGTCATTCTCACAAACACACACTGTTCTTCACTCTCCTCTCCCGATCCAACACGTACGTGGGGGGCTGTGGTTACTTCTGTTACTGCTTGCAAAGTGGGTTAGTTTGGGGTTTTGACTGGTCTGTGCACTTCATAATTTTCATTTCTCTCTTACACTTAAATTTAATTCTTTGAGAAGTGAGTTCTAAAATGCCGAAACTGTTGTGGTTTGAGTCATTATCCCTGTGGTAATTGCTACTCCTGGAAGTGGCTGGCGTGTCCCTGCAGCCCCTGAGAGAGGCAGAGCAGGGGTCTCCACACGCTGTCCTTGCCTGCAGACACCACTCCTGCAGCTCCCATTGATCAGTAAGAGGGAACCATGGCCATTAGAAGCTGCAGGCTCAGTGCGTGTACATGAGGGGCAGCACATGGCACCATGGAGCCATTACTGTACATGCCAGCTGCTTTCAGGAGCGGTGTAGGGCCAGGGCAAGAATAAGCCTGCCTTAACCCCACTGCTCCACCCCCCAGAAGCCGTCTCAGTTAAATAGTGCCCAACCAGAGACTGCTTCCTGAACCCACACTCCAGACTCCTTGGCCCAAGACCAGAGTCTGCACCCCACCCCTACCCCAGCCTGGGGAAAGTGAGTGAGGATGGGAGAGTAAGCGGGATGGAGTGAGCAGGGTGAGGCATCAGAGAAAGAGTGGAGAAGAGGCCGGGCCTCAAAGAGGGGCAGGAAGGAAGTGGGGCAAGGGTATTTGGGTTGAGGTGGATCTTACATTGCACTTAAATTGAAAAAGTGATCTTGTGGTTAAAAAGGTTGGAGACTCCTGGTGTAGTGTGGACACTCAGGCATGCCAACCCTGAAAAAAACAGAAAAAGAACGGTTACTTACCTGTAACTGTTGTTCTTCGAGATGTGTTGCTCGTGTCCATTCCAAGTAGGTGTGCGCGCCGCGTGCACCACGTCTTCCGGAGCGTTTTCCCTAGCGGTACCCGTAGCGCCGGCGGGGCGCCCCTTGTAGCGGCGCCGCCATGGCGGGGCATAAGTACCCCTGTCAGCGCTGCCTCCCCTCAGTTCCTTCTTGCCGGATACTCCGATGAAGGGTGGGAGTCGAATGGACACGAGCAACACATCTCGACAAACAACAGTTACAGGTAAGTAACCGTTCTTTTCTTCTTCGAGTGGTTGCTCATGTCCATTCGAAGTAGGTGACTACCAAGATAACCCCAAGGAGGAGGGGTCGGAACAGTCATAGCACCAGAGTCATAAAGGAAGGTGAACAATAACAGATTTATTTGAACAAATAAACAGTGACAAGTCACCAACCCAGAACAAAGACAACCAGATCTATATATTTACATATTTACATCACAGATTCGAGGACTGCAGAGCCCACCCTTGCATCCTCCCTGGCCTGTTGAGGTAGCGCATAATGTGTTGCAAACGTGTGGAGGGAAGACCAGGTGGCTGCCCTGCAAATTTCTGTGATAGGTACTTGGGCACCAAAGGCTATCGAGGACGCCTGCGCCCTGGTAGAGTGTGCCTTCAACCCTGGGTGGGGTTTTTCCAGCCAGTTGATAACACTCTGCTATACATTGCACCACCCATCTTGATAACCTTTGCGTAGAAATAGGTGAACCTTTTCCCTTATCCCCAAATGCAACAAACAATTGTTGGGATTTACGGAAGGGCTTGGTTCGGTCAATATAAAAAGCCAGCGCTAGCTTGGCATCCAGGGAGTGTTGAACACGCTCCTTAGGGGATGCGTGAGGCTTAGGGAAGAACACCGGTAAATAAATCTCCTGAGATAGGTGAAAAGGAGAAACCACCTTCGGGAGGAAGGTTGGATGAGGCCGTAGCCTTACATTATCATGTGAAAAAACAAGGTAGGGCGGCTCTATAGTCAGCGCCCTTAACTCTGATACCCTTCTAGCAGACGTAATGGCTACTATGAAAGCAACCTTCAATGAAAGGTGCTTCAGTGAGCATGTAGCCAAAGGCTTGAAAGGAGGGGACATCAGCCTGTGAAGGACCAGGTTAAGGTTCCATTCAGGGTATGGAGCCCTCACCGAGGGGTACAATTTCTCCAAACCAGTAAGAAACCTTTTAACCACCTGGTTAGAAAAAAGAGAGGTTCCTGCCGTACCAACATGGAAGGCGGAGAGAGATGCCACATGGACTTTAATAGAAGAAAAGGACAGGCCAGAAGAACGGAGTTGAAAGAGATAGTCGAGAATAGTTGGAATAGGGGCCGAGGACAGTTGTACTCCTCCCCGGGATGCCCAAGACGAGAAGCGCCGCCACTTGGCTGCGTACGACCGTCTGGTAGAGGGCTTCCTGCTGCTAAGTAGCACCATCTGTACCTGTCGGGGAACATTCCCTTTCTGGTTGGTTCAACCACGGATAAACCAGGCCATTAGGTGAAGCGACCGGAGATCCGAGTGAACCATTACCCCTCCATCCCAAGGTTGGGTTAGCAGATCCCGAACTGGAGGGAGTGCTATAGGGTCTTGGGTCAGCATGTCCACCAGGATGGGGAACCAGAACTGCCTAGGCCACCTGGGGGCTATGAGGATGATCGAGGACCTGAAAGTTCTCGCTCTGGTCAGAACCCTGGAAACTAGTGGAAATGGGGGAAAAGCATAGAGAATGCCCTTTGGCCACACGGTCGTCAGGGCATCCCCCAGGGAATATTCCCCCAGCCCCAGCAGGGAACAGTAGTTCCTATATTTCGCATTGCGTGCCGAGGCAAACAGGTCTAGGTGGGGATAGCCCCACCTGCGGAAAACCCGGCTGAGGACAGAGTCCTTGAGCGACCACTTGTGGGCTCCAAAGGATCTGCTCAATGTGTCTGCAAGTAGGTTTTTGCACCCGGGGAGGTACTCCGCCTGAGGCGTGATATTGTGGGTGACACACAGGTGCCATAGACGCAGGGCCTCGTTGCATAGGGGTGGCGAACACGCCCCACCCTGCTTGTTGAAGTAGAAAACTTCTACAGTGTTGTCCATACGTACCAGGATGGAGCGGTGGGAAAGCCTTGGCAGGAATGCTTCGCAGGCCCTCCTCACCGCCCGCAGTTCCCAGACGTTGATGTGCAGGGACCGTTCGGAAGGGGACCAGAGGCCCTGAGTTCTGTGGCACCCGAGGTGTGCACCCCATCCCAGGTCGGACGCATTGGTAACCAGCGTCAGCGGGGGGGGAGGGGCGTTGAAGGGAACCCCGCTGCGCACCACGGATTCCTGGGTCCACCAGAGTAGGGAGTCCAGAATGTCCGGGGGCACTGATACTATGGAGTCCCATAGACCCTTGGACTGGCAGAAGGCCTTCGCCAACCACGCCTGCAGGGGTCTCATCCTCATCCTGGCATGTCGCACCGGGTTAGTTCTGAAATCAGCTCCACTATGGAGAGGAACCTGCTGTGGGACAGGAACGCTCTTGCCACCTTCGCATCGAGGAGGGCTCCCACAAACTCTATGCTCTGGGAGGGGGTCAGGGATGACTTCTCGACATTTATCATGAGCCCTAACCTTAGGAAGAGAGCTCTTATGAGTGATACGCGAGCTTCTACCTGCTCGTACGAGCGACCTCGGATTAACCAATCGTCGAGATACAGGAACACGTGTACCCCTTGATTGCGCAGAAAGGCGGCAACTACAGCCATACATTTTGTGAATACCCTTGGTGCAGTACATAACCCAAAGTGGAGTACCGTGAACTGAAAATGATAACGGCCCACCATAAACTGGAGGAACCTCCTGTGACTGAGCCTGATAGCCACATGGAAGTAGGCGTCCTTTAGATCGACAGTCGCGTACCAGTCGCCCATTTGTAGCACTGGGATGACCGAGGCTAAAGTCACCATTCTGAACTTGTGTTTTACCACCGCCTTGTTTTAGTATCGAAGGTCCAGGATAGGACGAACTCCCCCTTTTGGTTTTGGGATGACAAAATAACGGGAGTAGAACCCCTTGCCCCGCAGATGCGGGGGAACCCTTTCTATTGCTCCTTTTTCGAGGAGTGCCCCCACTTCCTGAAATAGGGTGTGTTCGTGAGGGGTGTCCCTTATTAGGGACAGGGTAGGGGGTTTTGAAGGCGGTGGGCCCAGGAACGGGATAGATTAGCCCGTATGTACAATGTTCAGGACCCAGGCATCTGATGTTATTTGAGCCCATGCCTGGGCAAAACGGGAAAGCTGGGCCCCAAACGGGGAGCCAGGGTGGCAGAATGGTACGGGACTCTCGAACACCACGTCAAAATTGAGGCTTGCCCTGATTGGAAGGGCCGTGGGGATCTGCCCGCTGGGAATCTGACCTGGGGCAACGACGTCAACCCCTAGGCCCTTGAGGGTGCGCAGTCGCCCCGGAACCTCCACCGGAGGCCCGGGAGCGGCACCTCCACTGGAGGCCCGGGAGCGGCTCCTCCAGAAATCCCCACGGGGGACCTGGGGCTGCGCTCTACCCTGTTGCCTATACGGCAGCTGTCGCCGCTGCATGGCTGGTGTATGTATGCCTAAGGACTTCAAAGTTGACCTTGTGTCCTTTAGGGTATGGAGCCTGGAATCTGTGCGCTCCGAGAACAAGGCCTTCCCTTCAAAGGGCAGGTCCTGTATGGTGTGCTGCACGTCCGAGGGAATCCCTGAGACGTGGAGCCACGCTCCACGGCGCATAACGACACCCGTCGCCATGGTGTGGGCTGCCGAGTCCACGGTGTCCAAAGCTGCTTGGAGTGCAGTTCGAGTAATGACTTTACCCTCGGAAATCATAGCTGCAAACTCCTGGCGGTCCTCCATCGGGAGTCGGTCTCTAAATTTTTTGACCGCCTGCCAGGTGTTGAAAGCATACCTGCTCAGCATCGCCTGTTGGTTAGCAATACGGAGATGCAGAGCATCTGTAGTGTAGACCTTGTGGCCCAACAGGTCCAGCTTCTTAGGCTCCCTTGCCTTCGGCGAAGGCCCGGGCTGGGGAAGCCTTTCTTTTTGGGCAGCGGCCTGAACGACCAATGATCCCGGAATGGGCTGGGAGTAAAGAAATTCGTGACCCGACTGCGGGACGAAATAACACCTTTCTACCCCTTTTTGGGTAGGAGTCAGAGTTGCTGGCGTTTGCCACAGGGCATTAGTAATTTTTGAAACAGTTTTATTGAGCGAAGCACGCAGGGGTGTCCTCAGTAAGGATGTCTACCATTGGATCGGTATCCTCAATTATGGGCTCAACTGGGACAGCCAGGTTGGAAGCCATGCGCCGCAGGAGGTCCTGATGTGCTCTGGCATCCATTGATGGTAGCCCAGGCGCTGGGTCTGCCAGTGCCTCATCGGGGGAGGATGACGACGACGACTCCTGAATCAACAGGGGAGCAGTCGTGACCAACTGCGGAGCCAGTTGGATGTTCTGAGCTTCCGGAGGGCCTGTCTCTGGTACCGGTGGCTGCGGTGCCACAGGATCCTGTTGCGGCACTCAAAAGGAGGAGGGGGGCGCCCTAGACAGGGACGCAGAGGGGCGGGAACGGTGCCCTGAAGCCTCCGACCCCATAGATGGTGGTGGTTGTCCCTGCCACTGATGATAGGCCCAGGGAGTCCAAAAGGGCCACTGCGGATGAGGGGGCCACATCTGCTGGTTGTGGTCCCTCCAGTGCCTGGATCTGGACCTGTGGGTCGAGGAAGCTCCCAAAGACCCTGATCGCACCGACACAGTGTCCAAATCCGAAGAGTAATCGGATTCAGGCCAAGGGGGAGCCGACGAGGAGTGCGGTGCAAACTTGGCCATCGACTCCGGCTTGCCCGCGTGGGCGCGGCGAGGACACCCTGGTGCCATCTGATGTACCGGGGGACCCATGTCCGGTGCCGTAAGGGCCACTGATAACTGCGGCACCGGGGGACCCAAACCTGGTGCGGCGAACTCCGCTGAAGCAGTCAACTGTGGCACCAGGGTGCCCAGGCCCGGTGCCGGCTGCCCCGTCAGAACCTGCGGCACTGGAGTACCCAAGCCCGGTGCCGTTTGCGACGTCATTTGCGGCTCCAAGGTGCTCAGGCTCAGTGCCGGCTGCACCGTTTGGGCACCGGGGTGCCTAGGCCCGGTGCCGGCAGCGTCGCCAGTAACTGCGGCACCGAGGTGCTCAGGCTCAGTGTTGGTTGCGATGCCTGGAGTTGCGGCATCGGGGTGCTCAGGCCCGGTGCCGGTTGCGCCGACTGAAGCTGCGGCACCGGGGTGTTCAGGCCTGGTGTCAATAGTGTGGCCAGCAGCTGTGGCACCGGGGTGCTTAGGCCCAGTGCCGATTGCGTGGCCAGCAGGTACGGGACCGAGGTGCTCAGGCTCAATGCCGACTGAGTCGTGCCCGACTGAAATGGTACCGGGGTGCCTAGGCCCGGTATCGGGATAGACCGCTGGGTCGATGCCGGTGCCGATGACGGCATGGAGACGGCTGCCGACTCCTGGGAGGCCACATGGCCATGGGGGTATGGCACCGGTACGGCCAAGCGGGGCTCTGGCAACTTGGAGAGCAACGACCCAGCGGAGATTCCAGAAGACTGGAAAAGGGCAAATATTGTGCCCATCTATAAAAAGGGGAATAAGAACAACCCAGGAAACTATAGACCAGTCAGTTTAACGTCTGTCCCAGGGAAGATAATGGAGCAGGTAATTAAGGAAATCCTATGCAAACACTTGGAAGGTAATAAAGTGATAGGGAATAGCCAGCATGGGTTTGTGAAGAACAAGTCATGCCAAACTAATCTGATAGCTTTCTTTGATAGGATAACGAGCCTTGTGGATAAGGGAGAAGCGGTGGATGTCATATACCTAGACTTTAGTAAGGCATTTGATACGGTCTCGCATGATATTCTTATTGATAAACTAGGCAAATATAACTTAGATAGGGCCACGATAAGGTGGGTGCATAATTGGCTGGATAACCGTAGTCAGAGAGTTGTTGTTAACGGTTCTAAATCCTGCTGGAAAGGGATAACAAGTGGAGTTCCTCAAGGGTCTGTTTTGCGACCCGTACTGTTCAATATCTTCATCAATGACGTAGATATTGGGATAGAGAGTACACTTATTAAGTTTGCAGATGATACCAAACTGGGTGGGGTTGCGACTTCTTTGGAGGATAGGGACATAATTCAAAATGACCTTAGCAAGTTAGAGAAATGGTCAGAGGTAAACAGGATGAGGTTTAATAAAGAGAAATGCAAAGTGCTCCACTTAGGAAGGAACAATCAGTTCCATACATACAAGATGGGAAGTGACTGTCTAGGAAGGAGCATGGCGGAAAGGGATCTAGGGGTCATAGTGGACCACAAGTTGAATATGAGTCAACAGTGTGATGCTGTTGCAAAAAAAGCAAATATGATTCTAGGTTGTATCAACAGGTGTGTTGTAAGCAAAACTCGTGAAGTCATTCTGCCGCTCTACTCTGCACTAGTTAGGCCTCAGCTGGAGTACTGTGTCCAGTTCTGGGCGCCACATTTCAAGAAAGATGTGGAGAAATTGGAAAGGGTACAGAGAAGAGCGACAAGAATGATTAAAGGTTTAGAGAACATGACCTATGAAGCCAGGCTTCATGAACTGGGCTTGTTTAGTTTGGAAAAAAGAAGATTAAGGGGGGACATGATAGCGGTTTTCAAATATCTAAAAGGGTGTCACAAGGAGGAAGGAGAAAATTTGTTCCTCTTGGTTTCTGAGGACAGGACAAGGAGTAATGGGCTTAAAGTGCAGCAGGGGAGGTTTAGATTGGACATTAGGAAAAAATTCCTAACTGTCAGGGTGGTCAAATATTGGAATAAATTGCCAAGGGAGGTGGTGGAATCTCCCTCTCTGGAGATATTTAAGAACAGGTTAGATAGACATCTGTCAGGGATGGTGTAGACGGAGCTCGGTCCTGCCTTGAGGGCGGGGGGCTGGACTCGATGACCTCTCGAGGTCCCTTCCAGTCCTATGATTCTATGATTCTATGATTCTCTGACCTGCCATGGCTCGACGCTCCCTGAGAATGACAATTCGGCGTCGTGAAGGGTGCCGTAGCAGTAGCGGGAGCTGACCCCACCGGGGTTGGTCCCGACACATAAGCCACTGTAGCATGCCGACCCTGGCCATGCATGGGTGACGGCGGTGCCCTCCGAGCTTGCACCGGGGGCAACCTCGACCCGTCCGAGTCAACTGACGACGGCGGGGAGGTTGTAAGACTTATTAGGTCCTGCGCCACTTCAAAGGTGTCCGGCATAGACGGGCGATGAGAGGGCAGGCGACCAGGGCTCACTAGACCCCCTCAGTGCCAACGGTGCACCGGAGGGGAAACACGCACCGGTGAACTGCCGGTGCGGTGTCCAGCTGACGTCGGCTTCTTAGACGGAGACCTGCCCCGGGACTTCTTCACCTTCTTAGATGGTGGAGAGTGAGACCGGTGCCGGGATCTTGACGTCGATGCCCAGTGCTGGTGTGCGGCCTCGCGCATGGAGGCCGGTGCGCTGTACACCGCAGGCTGGTCCGGCGGTGTCGGTTGAAGTGCCATCACCATGAGGAGAAGCTTCAAGCGGGAAACTCTTTCCTCATACAAGGCTTGAAAGACTTGCAGATTTTGCAGGCAATTGCCAAATGAGCCTCACCCAGACACTTAAGACAGCTGTCGTGTGGGTCGCCCCTGGGCATAAACCTCCCACAGTCAGCGCACGCCTTGAAGCCTTGCGGCCCTGGCATTCCTTACCCCCAAGGGGGGGAAGGAACAAAAACAAAAAACCTAACTATCTAACTAAACAACTATTTACAATGTGAGAAAACGGGAACCATTAACTATCTAAGCCTAACAGCTATAGAGAGAGAGAGACGCTCCATCGACCGACACGGTGGTAAGAAGGAACTGAGGTGGGGCAGCGCCGGCAGGGGTACTTATGCCCCGCCATGGCGGCGCCACTCCAGGGGGCGCCCCGCCGGCGCTACGGGTACCTCTAGGGAAAACGCTCTGGAAGACGTGGTGCACGCGGCGCGCACACCTACTTCGAATAGACATGAGCAACCACTCGAAGAACTTTTGTTCCAGCTATCACAAGCTTAAAGCTTTCTGAATTAAACAGAGTAAAGGAAGGCATTCACAAACCAAAGCAAGAAAGTTGCAGACATCAAGAAACAGACTAAAAACTGAGAGGGTGTCTCCAGAATTTGGCTTTGGCCTTTTTCTGTTTAACATATTTATTTATGACCGAAGCATTAGGAGAACGTTAGCCATATTTGCAGATAGGAGGTGTGGGGAGGACTGAAATATGTAATCAATTTAAGAAAAGTGCATACATTTGAACAATGGATTAGAGGGAATAACCTATAAAGAAGGACTAATGGAAGTATAATTATTTGGCCTAGCAGTAAACATAGAGCAAGAAAAATAACCATCTAATTAACAGCTGAAAGGTATAAACACAAAGGAGGGTAAATTAATATTATATAGTGGTCAAGAAGAAATGTGATGAAATTAAGCAAAGAAATGTAGGTTAGCTATCAAGAGATAGTTCGTAACAATGAAATCTATTTCTGTAGAATGCAGAACAGGTTGTCAAGTGAAGACAAGGAAGTCCCATCACTTTAGTCTATTAAACTGGGGCTGACAAAGCACTGGAGAATACATCATAAAATGTTCTCTAACTGGGCCAAGTAATGAACTCTTCTTCAGCTCTAGATTTGTTATGAAACTCTTGCTCCCACAAGAAACCAAGTCAGTGATGTTATCAAGTCTAAACTGTACTAGAATAACAATCTGAAGTGTGCTGGGCAAAAGCTGGAGATGAACCCCAACTTCTGGATAATACAAAAGGATTCAAACCAGAAGACCTGTGCCATAAGTAAAACACAATGTGGGGGCGGTATGCATGCACTGAGCCAGCGCAAAGCAAAGACTGTACCTGCAGCAGTGAGGGGACTGGACTGATGAGAGGGCACTTCTAACCCTTAGTATACTGTGGCTGCATTTTCCTTTATCAAGAGCGGCAATGCCTGGCCTAGGGGATGTCAGATTCAGCATTACTACCAACTCATCCAAAGCAAGATTATAAATGACCAATTGATTTTCAAATGTACTTTAAATTAAGAAGGATAACTTAGAATTCTCTGAACACACTTTGCTTTTCAGTCTCTCACCACAGTCAAGTGTGAAAGTGCAGAGCCCATGTGAACATGCACGCTACTTAATGTAGTACTTTCTGTCAACCTCCTGAATTCCCAAGTACCACCAGATTTTGCCCCACTTTTGGAGAGATAAACTATGATCATAATCACAGTCTAGCTAACCAGATCTGAAAGATTCCTCCATTTTTCCCTTTGCTATGAGAACTGTAGCTATGGAATTTCTTTAGCCTTTAAAAAAAATATAACAGTTGGGGGGATTTGCAGGGGGAAGAGTGGGAGGGAATGCACACTTTTCTCTCATATATATGGTGTTAGACTGATGTCCTGAAGACAGACATCCTCAAGACACAGCATGAAGAAGCAATGAGGGTAAGTACAACCTACTTGCAACCTATTCAGTTCTTCACATCTCCACTAAATCTGTCAATTTCAAAGGGGGAAGGCACTCTGCGTGTATTGGGTGCCAGGGGGAGGCACACATTCCCCAAAAATGCCCTTGTTGCTGTAAGTTAACAGCAAGGGTGTACCATGACAGGGAGATGCATCTTTGCATGCTCCTATTCCACAAGGTGCTTCAACAGCCTCAGTCCAGAGATTCTTCCTCTCATTCAGAGCTTCCTAAGGCTGAAAAGCAGCGAGTGAGCGAGCTCTCCAGTACCAAAAACCGCCGCTAAGGAGAGAGTTTCACCAACCCACTCTCTTGCATCAACATCATCTGCTAGTGTCAGTACCAGGAATAAACCAGGGACATCTGGCACTGCAATCATCTGTTCCATGAGCACTGTGGAACTAAAGTCCCAGCACATAACACCGCTAACACCTGCACTGCTGAGGACCCAAGAATTGGAGAAGAGGTCCTCCACTCCAGCACCATCTGATGCTGGCACTGGCTCACAAGAACTGTCACATTTCTTGAAGCCTGGCGAGCCCGGCCTGATAGAAATATTTCAGTTTCATATGTCTTTTTTTTTTCCCCCTTTCTTGTTTTCTTCTTCTCCCCCTTTTCATTTTTTTTAAACAGCTGAGGTGAGGCAGCAGTTAACTATGGCATGCATCCTCCGCTTTTTCGTTTGTTTGTTTGTTTGTTTGTAAGGAATAACTAGATAACATGGAACAAAGTTGAAACAACTAACAAAAGAACTCTAAAATTATCTAACTATACTAGGTAACTGTGAGCAGAGACGCGAGCTCCATCTGCAACTGAGAGCGGTAAGGAAGGAACTGAGAAGGGTCAGGCTGTGTGCACAAATTGCAAGGGGCGAACGGCACAAGGTGCCTGGTGCACATGCACGGCCCAACTGGCTACTGTTATGGAAAACTCCACCTAACATCTACAGTTACTTACAGTGGAGCACCCACGGGGACATCACTTGAAGAAGAATTCCTCCCTCCTAAGTACAGGACTCTGCACTTGTCCATGTTGAACCTCCTCAGATTTCTTTTGGCCCAATCCTCCAATCTGTCCAGGTCACTCTGGACCCTATCCTTACCCTCCAACATATCCACTTCTCCCCCTAGCTTAATGTCATCCACAAACTTGCTGAGGGTGCAACTCATCCAGGCCATTAATAAAGATGTTGAACATTTTTATGTCTTCCCCTTCAATTCTTCTGCTTTTGTATGTCTTCTTGTCACAGGGCTGATGCCCCTGTCACTCTTTGGGGGTGCTGCAGACCCGGAGTTGCATCTGCAGGGTTGCCCCTGGTCTCAGGGCTGTGTGGCCCTGTGACCTTAATTATTAATATGATCTTTGTGATCAGGGCAGGACAACCTGATGACTGGTGTCAACGCCAACCCTGCTGTCAAGGCAATGCAGCCTAGTGGCCAGACTCAATAATACTAGGGATCTGGGCCCCAACCCAGTGTGTGCAGTGGCCAGAATTGGGGCACACAGGATCGCCCTCTCCAGTGGGTCCCAAGCCAGGGCCCTGTCCAGGGTTCCCTCTAATTTTTTATGTGCAGAATGATTTTCATTTTGTATAACATCATAAACGTCATTCCGAACACGGATGGTGTGTGACGAGGGTGACCCAATGGGGGTGGGAGCTCTGGGGTGGGGCTGGGAATGAGGGGTTCAGGCCGCCCTGGGAACAGTGAACAACCCCAGCACTCTCTCACCACAGCAGCTTGGGTCCAGGTGAAAGGCACCTCTCCACAGTCGCTGCAGATCCAGTGGACACAGCTGGGGGGGGGGGGGGGGGTATCTGTTTCCCCAGCCTGGGAAAGTCTGGGCTAGGCTGGGGGGGTCAGATGGGGAACCTGTCCCCGATAGTGACAGCTCTGGGTTGGGCACTGTGACCAGGGGGTGGAAGAGAGGGAAGAGGCCTAGGTCCCTTACCCATCCCCAACATAGAGAGAGAGGCAGAACTCTGTGAGGACTCCCTGAGCCACTGCACTGGGCTTGTTAGTCTCTGCACAGCTGCTTGGCAACGCAGCTTAAAGGGAACTTGGGCCCTGACAGTGGCGGGCTTGCCCACCACCAGGTTGGCAGAGATCCTACTGGAACAGACTGGACCTGTCTCTGGTCATACAACTGCTTCCCCACCAAGTTTCCCTGGGTCACTTGCAACCAACTCTCAGTAGTTCGCTGTCTCCCGCTCTCCACAAGTCTACATGTAGGGCTGTCTCGGCCTGGCAGGCCTCCTCATCCTGAAAGGCAGGCAGTCCTCCCCAGGAGCTAGCAGCATGCCACCTTCCTGGCTGGCGGTCAGCCCTGACTGAGCTGCTCTGCTGCTTGTTACAGCCTGTCTCCGAGGTGGAGCATGCTGAGTAAGTCTCAGAGGGCGTGGCCTCCCAAAGAAATCAAGGGTTAGCACCTCTTGCACCAGTGTAGGGTTGCTTTACCCCTAAACACTCCTCATGACTATATTTCCCATCTGCACACTCACTATTTAATTTCCATCCTCCCATGCCAAATGAAAAAATAACCTTATTTATTTTCATTCCCTGTTACTAACCCACCCAGAGGCAAGGGCAGAAATGGTGAACTAAACATCTGTTCATAGAGAATACCATACAAAAACCAATAACATTGTTTTGCACACAGCATCATGAACCTTCTAAAATGTCCTCAGTACTAGTCACTTCATCTCAAAAGAGAGAGGGCAGAAATATAAGGGATCTAAAGACAGGTGACAAAAATAATTAGAAGCCCAGAGAGAGACTGATGCGGAGAGATTGGAACGTAATGGTTCAGAACAGAGATGGAAAAGAGGAGATGTGTTTCTGTAACTGTCCCAGGTGAGTGAGGTAATATCTTTTACTGGACCACTTTCTGCAGGAAGAGATGCTGTCAATGTCCACGGAGCTCTTCTTTGGATAGTCTTCTTCACCAGCAGAAGTTATCCCAATAAAAGATGTTAACCTCCCCCATCCAGGCTCTCTCGATATATGACAGAGATAGCTGATAATCAACAATTCCAAGAAGCAAGTCAGGTGTTCTCATCTATTTCTTTGTTACACAAAAACAGAGGGATTTTCTAGAAAGGGAAGACTTGTTGGCACCCTTTCTACTCATCCCTCCCCTGCTTATCCTGAAGAGGAGACAGAGGGATCTTAGACACCACATGGCCTGTATTCCCAGTGGGTGGCACTGCCTTGTGGTTGTGAGACCGACTTGTAAAGTGCACTTCTAAGTCATGCAACCTAATCCCCAAGCCACTTGGCCTGCCTCAAGAAAGCACTGTTGCTTGGGACATCGGCTGATCTCTTGCAGCAGCCATCACAGTGTGAATGGAGGAGCTAGAACCAGGTCTCTGGAGGTCCGCTAACACGCTTCCCAGAGGCACATAAGCAGGGGCTACAACACATCTTCTCTCACTCAGTGCATGAGAAGCAGGCATGTTGGTTCATCCCTCATCCTCCGGAAGATTTGCAGGTCAAACATCTAGGAGCATGAAGAAAGGAGATGTTGCTTGGAGAACTCCTCCAGAAGTCACTTTTTCCATGGCCTGCTCTTCAAGAGTACTCCTTGGTCCTGGGGGTATTTGGCTCTGGGGAGCACCACTGAATCAAGCTCTCTTCTGAACAGTTCAAGCAGAAGGCCTTGTTCTGCTTGGCAGCAAATGGACCTGGCAGTAAGCACCTTCTTACCTTGAACTGGGCCCATGACTCTTGCCAGGGTCCAACATGCTGAACAGTAGTAAAGGTGCCTGTTTCCCATGGTGATAGAAATGTAGCTGTATTAGTCTGGTGTAGGTGTTTCCCATGGGACTGAGTGCCCAAAGGTTCTCATGTAAAGGCAGCCATGTACATCAGTGTCAGTGGATGATCTCCAGACCTCAAAAGTCTGCTTCTCTCTTCTCCAGTGTTCAGTCAGCCTCCACTGAACGAGCTGTTAAGAGTCAGATGGAGAGTGAGAGAAATTTACATAGTTTGGCTGACATACTGAAAAGACCTGATGATCTGTCCCTGACCACTGGCTGGGAGGAATGGACACTAAAATACCTGGACTTGTTGAGAAGACTGAAGAAGAAATAGTACTACCACAATATCCCTATGCTAATTTACCAGTACTGTAGTTTGTATATGCTGTCTTGTGCACTCCTGTTTATCTAACAGAGAGGGAACCGTTCATGCCACACACCGCCAATTCTCACAATTTGCTTAAGTCGCCCACACTTCTTAAATATACAGCTGCTAAATCTTGAGCGCCAACTCCACTGAAAATTATGAACTCCTTCTGGATAGCTTTGCAGGTCAATAATAATCACTCTTTGATCCAAGAACAGTCTTATAAAGAAGGAATTGAAAATAATTTGACATTTTGTCATTCACATTTATTTTCCCATTTTTGTGGCAACACTTCTCCAATTTTCTTAAAGTATATGGTAATTTTTAACTACTGGTTTGGACAACAAGAAAGCAGGATGAATCATTCTGGGTATTTAAAGCTTACAATCAGACAGCTTGAGTCTCCTACTATTTTGCTACAATTCTCAAGCCAGAATTCTATTTTCTACACAACAGCGTGCACTAATTCATTTAAAGAAGCAAAACGTTTCAAAGTTTTGGGGTTTCAATATATAGTCTACTGAGTTTTACAAGTCACTTTTCCTTTCTTTCTATCATTTTGCCTCTTTTTAAAACTGTAGAGCCAGAATCAGATTACTTGACTTTAAAGCTAAAATGGGGTGGTAGCACATGTGTATAAATATACCATGTAAAAATAAAACTGGTCAGATGCATAAGAAACTCCCTGCAGCATACATTATCCTTGTTTTCCTCATCACTGCGTAGGCAGCACATCTACTAATACAGTATTTCAGAAGCCAATGCTGCTCTTAGGGATAAACAGACCATACTGTTGGGTAGAAGCTGCCCTTGGCAAGAATCTAACTCTTGCTTTTGTGGCTATGTCTACATAGCAAAGAAAAACTTGCCAGCTGCCTCTAGCTTGTATATTCTGGCTGTGGGGTTGTTTCACTGATGTGTAGACATTCTGGTTCAGACTGGAGCCCGAGCTCTGGGACCGTTATACCTCGCAAGGTTCTACTGCCCAGACTCCAGTCTGAGACTATTAAGTCTACACAGCAAAACAGCCCTCAGCCTGAGCCTCATGGGACTGAGTCAGTTCACAGGGGATAGCTGTGAGTTTTTCTTTGTTGTGTGGACATAGCCATGTATTTTCTATTCATTAAGTCACCAGCTGAAGTGAAAAGTAACTCAATGAAAATCAATTTAAATTTGTAGTCTTTATTTCAAAAGATGACCCAGGTATAATAAACTCAATTAGTAAGGACTACTAACAGCCTGTAAGGATCAAGCAAAGCTTGCTGAAGAGTTTTCTCAGATTGAATATATCTGTGTAATGGCTCCTTTATAGCACAACAGCAATCCATGTTCCCTGCTGTTTACTGTTGTTTCTTTTTTTAAACTTACCTTTGATATATACTGTAACAGCAGCAAATCTGTGTCAGACTAGACTTTAGCAACACTTTGTTTTCACACACGTCACATACAGACTATTCTTCTATTATTACTCACCATAGATTTGAAAGTATTTTTATTTTGCTTTGCAAAAATCAACAACAACCTAGAGAATAAGGAAATTAAGAAAATAATTTTTTTGTGAAATATGACAGCTATCAGACCAGAATCACATCAGTGCAGAATTTCAATTAGGTCATGCAGCAGTGGTGCATTCTGCAATAATTTACTAAAAATATCAGCACGCAAAAAACATAGCCTAAATGAACAAATGATATGTTCACATAGTAATGCTATCACATGTCAGCATCATGCATAGCACTGATGAATTTGCATTGGTTCAAGTGATACAATAAATGGCACCTCCAGAACACGGTTTTTAAATTAAAAGCCATTTAATACGTCAAATTAACCCCTACATTTATATAACACCATATTTCATCCTGCAGAGTTCCAAACTGCTTTACATTTTTACCATCATATTATTGGGTATCCCCTTTACTCCCTCCCCAAAGAAGAGTGGACATTTCTCTTCTCCTTCCTTTCTGCAACCAGAGAAGGCGATAATCCTCTTGGAAAGCAGTATTTAACACCTATCTGGTAGATGACAAGTGCTACAATCCAAGAGGATTAGCACACTGAAGTCCTCCAGTGGGTGAAATTCACCACAGGCACAGTGAAGGATCTAAAGCCCTAGCTATGCTATTCAAAGCATTTCACAAACTCAGAAACACAGGCTATGTCTACGCTGCCACTGCTACAGTGGTGCTGCAGCTATGTCGCTACAGCACTGCAGTGTAGACTAGGGATGTTATATAGCAGGTAATAGAATAGTCAAGTAACTGCATACATTTTTAACAGTTACTCAACTATTCTACAGTCCCCCGGGGTGAGGCCGGCAGCCAGTGTGCTCCAGCACCATACCAAAGGAGCCCCCTGTTACCCCGTGCTGCTGCCAAGTGGCAGCTGGTCTGCTAGGGAAGCCAGTTTAAAAACCAGCATCTCCATGGACCAACTGCCTGCCACCCCATGCTGCTGCCTCAGATACAGAGGCGTCCAAGCTCCCCACGGACAGAGGCTGCTGGGCCCACCGCAGACAGAGAAGCCTGGGCCCAGGGCGGACAAAGGCAGATCCATCAGAAGCCTCTGTCTGCGGGGGATCCAAGCTCTCTCCAAACAGAGGCTGCTTCAGCCTCTGTCCGCAGGGAGCTTGCACCCCGGCGGACAGGGGCTCCTGCCGGGGACCAGCCTGTGTCCATGTCAGGCCGAATCTCGTGGCACCGTATTTTAAGCCAGCTGCCTCCAGCACCAATTCCTATCTCCCACTCCCTTGCTGCCTTTCATACAGAGGCAGCAAGGGGGCAGGAGAAATGTGAGTTGTCAAGAAGATTAACCGAAAAGCCTAATCGTTTACATCCCTACTGTAGATACATATTACTCTGAAAGAAAGGGTTTTCCATCTATACACTTAATCCATCTCTACTAGAGCCTGTAGAGCCATCGACCTATCTGCATCTACTATAGTGCTCAGGGAGTGAAATATTTCACAGCTCTGAGCAATACAGCTATAAAATAATCAGCCCTATCGATATGAGGAAAAGAGTGACGTGATATACCTTGCCTTCAACAAAACTTTTGAAATGGTCTCACACAGTATTCTTGCCAGCAAGCTAATGAAATATGGATTGGATGAATGCACTATAAGGTGGAGATAAAACTGACTAGATACTCAAAGAGCTGACTGGGGAGGTATCTGAGCCTTTAGCTATTATCTTTGGAAAATCATGGGAGACAGAAGAGATTCCAGAAGACTGGAAAAGGGCAAATCTAGTGCCCATCTATAAAAAAGGAAGTAAGAACAACCCAGGAAACTGCAAACCAGTCAGTGTAACTTCTGCCTGTGCCAGGAAAGATAATGGAGCAAGTAATCAAATAATCCATTTGCAAACATCTGGAAGAAAATAAGGTGATAGGTAACACCCAGCATGGATTTGTAAAGAACAAATCATGCCAACTACTCTGATACCTTTCTTTCATAGGGTAACAAGCCTTGTGCATAAAGGGGAATGGGTGGACGTGGAATACCTAGACTTTAGTAAAGCATTTGATACGGTTTTGCATGCCCTTCTTATCAATAAGCTAAGGAAATACAACCTAGGTGGGCCACTATAAGGTGGGTGCATACCTGGATGGATAACCATTCTCAGAGAGTAGTTATAAATCAGGGCTACTCAACACACGCATTGCAGGCCCCAGGCAGCCTGCGGCCCATGTGATTGCGGCCCGCGGTGCGTTCTGGGTTTACATGGGGCTCAACACACAGGCCTCAGGTGGGATCCTTTGAACATGGCCTGCACTGGAAACACAGTCCACAACAGCAAGTCAATAGAATGGTCTTCTGCTGATATGCATTTTAGTAGTTAAATTCCTGGACTGTCATTGCTCATTAAAAGTGCAGTCATATGGGTGGAAATTGGGTAAATATTGCATTTTATTAATATCAGCAGAACTGACTTCAATGGGGCCTGCGTGTTGGGTAGTCTTACCTTAATCTTTGTATTCAAGCATGTCGGTGTGAAAGAAGCTATTTGCACATATATGCAACCACACTTAAGTTGCGGCCCTCCGTATGTGCTGTGAGTATCATTGTGGCCCCTGGGGCTTCCAAAATCGAGTAGCCCTGTTATAAATGGCTCACAGTCCTGCTGGAAGGGCATAACAAGTAGGGGTCCATGGGGGTCTCTTTTGGGACCGATTCTGTTCAATATCTCCATCAACGATTTAGATAATGCATAGAGAGGACGCTTATTAAGTTTGCAGATGATACCAAGCTGGGAGGGGTTGCAACTTCTTTGGAGGACAGGGTCATGATTCAAAATGATCTGGACAAACTAGAGAAACTGTCTGAGGAAAATAGGATGAAATTTAATGACAAATGCAAAGTACTCACTTACGAAGGAACATACAGAACGGGAAGCAACTGCCTAGGAAGGAGTCCTTCAGGAAGGGATCTAGGGGTCATAGTGGACCACAAGCTAAATACAAGTCAACAGTGTGACACTATTGCAAAAAAAGCAAACATGATTCTGGGATGCATTAACAAGAGCGTTGTGAGCAAGACACAAGAAGTTAATTTTTCTACCCTACTCTGCGCTGATTAGGCCTCAAATGGAGTACTGTGTCCAGTTCTGGGCACCACGTTTCAAGAAAGATGTGGAGAAATTGGAGAACGTCCAGAGAAGAGCGACAAACATGATGAAAAATCTAGAAAACATGACCTGTGAGGAAAGACTGAAAGAATTAGGCTTGTTTAGTTTGGAAAAAAGAAGACTGAGAGGGGACACGTTAGTAGTTTTTAAGTATCTAAAAGGGTTTTACAAGGACCAGGGAGAAAAATTGTTCTCCTTGGCCCGAGGATAGGATAAAAAGCAATTGGCTTAAACTGCAGCAAGGGAGGTTAAGGTGGGACATTAGGAAAAACTTCCTGTCAGGGTGGTGAAACACTGGAATAAACTGCCTAGGGAGATTGTGGAACCTCCACCACTGGAGATATTTAAGAGCAGGTTGGAGAGACATCTTTCGGGGATAGTATTCAAGGATTCTATTATTCTAGATTGTCGGGCTCAGCAGGTAATGATCAATGGCTCAGTGTCTAATTGGTATCAAGTGGAATGCTCAAGGGGTCGGCCCTGGGGCCAGTTTTGTTCAACAAGTTCATTAATGATTTGGATGATGGGATGGACTGCACTCTGGTGGGGTGATCTCCAGCCCACAAAGCTTCGGCCCTAATAAATATGATAGTCTTTAAGATGCCATGTGACTCCTCGTTATTTTTCTAAAGCAGACTAACATGAGTACCCCTCCAGAACATGTCACCAAGAATTTCCACCGATATCTCTTGCCACATAGAAGAATGATTCTTACATATTCACCTACCTTACTAGTAGTATATTGAGGCCAATCCTATTCTAAGTAATTAGTAGCAGCACTTGTATTTTGGCTTTAGTCAGGCATACCACTCATTTTTAACATTATTTGTTTACAAATTAAATCAATGCACGTTTGTTCCTGTTTCTGTCAGAAACAAACTGAATAAAGTAAAGATTTTATGGAGGAAAGGTATTTTAATAAAAGGGCTGATTTCCAGCTGGATGGTGTCTTCGGTTATATTTAAAATACACCATGTTTTGCTAATACCTCCCTGAAAAGTTGACAGCATAAAGCCCAGCCACAGGGTGACTATGGCAACAGCAATAGGAAAAGAAAGAGAATGATGCTGAGCTACTTAAACAGATACTCAGGGTTTTGTTTGTTTTAATTCTTAAGGGAACATCTACGCATTTCCAAAGAGGCTGGGGTAAAGCAGTCATTTCTACATGAGGGAAATATTTTTTTAAAAAAAGAAACAAATTTATATATCCACAAACACGTGAATCCACACAAAAAGACTTCATTTTCTAGCCCATAAGTAAACCCATATGCCTGTTTGTAGCAATCCCACAGAGTGGCTGATATTTTCAAGTCGTACTGTCAGCACAGCACTCACTATTTTCCATATTCCCTTCTGTAAAAGGGGGTTAATCTACCGTTTTACTTCTAGTACTATGGTCTCACCTAACAAAGGGCAAAATTGCTATTTTTAGACAGAATCATCCCCCACTCTCATCCCCTCTCCATCAACAAATATGCAAAACTACTTCCAGACAGCAAATTACGTACTACAAACTAAGCCCAAGTTGTTATTTCTGATATTAATTTCTCTCTGCTGACAAATCCAGGTAGATGCTGCTGGAAATTTGAAATGACAACAAAGGCTTCTCTTCACACCAATAGAGAATGCACAGCTACAGGGAAAAAATGGAACAGAGCAGAAGGTTCACACAGTATTAAGCCTATGTACACTGCAAAGTGTATGTGTTGAATCTAGCAAGCAAAAAAAGATGTAGCAGACTCAATATAGTATTAATAAATACTAATCCTTTTACCTCCAGGCTATTTGTGAGCAATATGCAAAGCTATCCTCATAACATCACATTTGCAATGCTGTGGTTATGCCAGCATCAGCATTTCCATTATGAGCTTCAGTTATCAGAGGTTTATCACTTTGCCAAGTTTTAGTCTGGAACAATTCTACTGCTCTTAGTCTAGGTTTTCATTTTAAGGCTGGTGAGGAAAACACTGAACAAAAATTGCTTGGCAATCATATTAATTACTGTGCAAAATTGATCCTCCTCACATGCTGGGACTGGAAAACTCAACAATAAAATACTTTATTTTCCAGTTAAGTAAAGAAGGACAAAGTCACAAAGTTTATCCATATTGTTGTTGCATAAATTTTCAGTTCTGATGAATTACAGCTAAAAATTACTCTGGATTAGAGATGTAAAAGTCCATGTAACTGGGTAACCATTTATAACCTATTGTTTAACTGATTAACCGATTAAAGGGCTGGAGTGGCTCCCACCCCCTGCTAAACTAAAATGCTCCTTCCCCCTCTCCTCCATTGTAGGCAGAGGCAGGACAGGACAGGACCCAGGAGCAGCCCTGCCTGCAGCAGACTAGGGTGCCCACAGTGTCCGGGACTGCCACAGGCAAGAGCTGCACTAGAGCAGCACCTGTCCATGGCAGGCCCCCCGCAGGGCACGAGGGGCCCCCTGCCCAGAGCAGGTGGGGAGCTGCTATAGCCCCACCAGTTAACCTTAACTGATAAGCCACACCCATTAAGGCTTACCAGCTACCCGCTTAAACCTTCTCATCCCTGCACGAAATACAATTTTGAAAAAACATCTATTGCATCAGATCTACTCCAAATCTTCCCACCATTTTTTGTGTTGATATTAGTTTGAATAGCCATCAAAGACAGTTACATCATTTTGTCTGATGTAAAGGTCAATTACTGATTTTCATATAACTAAAAAGAAACAGAAAAAAGCTCCCATTCTAACAGTGCTCCCTCTAATTTTTTCCACCCATCACAGAATAAATTTTGTTCTATACACTGATGCATATACAGATGTGCACCACCAGTAGAAACATATGCTGTCAGATGTAGGAACTCTGATAATCAGCTGGGCAGGATCTGAATCTCTCCTATGTAGCTGCCCAAGTGCTCATCTTGCAGAGAACAGTACATACTGGGCCTCTCAACTATGGGTAATAAGCAGGAACAACTGGAAGTGCTAATAAACAGGGCTCGCCAAACCACAGCGACCCCCACTCGCCAGCCGCACTGTCCGGCGATCTGCACATGTGCAGATCGCCCAAACCCGTCTCTTCCATGGGTGAGTAGATTGTATTATTTGTCGAGCCCTGCTAATAAATAAATACAACTATGACATTGTTGGCATCACAGAAACTTGGTGGGATAATACACATGATTGGAATGTTGAAATGGAAGGGTACAGCTTGCTCAGGAAGGACAGACAGGGAAAAAAGGGAGGAGGTGTTGCCTTATATATTAAAAATGTACACACTTGGACTGAGGTGGAGATGGATGTAGGAGACAGAAGTGTTCAGAGTCTCTGGGTTACGCTAAAAAGGGTAAAAAAACAAGGGTAATGTCATGGTAGGAGTCTACTACAGGCCACCTAGTCAGGTGGAAGAGGTGGATGAGGCTTTTTTTTCAACAACTAACAAAATCATCCAAAGCCCAAGACTGGTGGGGATGGGGGACTTCAACTATCTAGATATATATTGGGAAAATAACACAGACTATCCAATAAGTTCTTGGACTGCATTGGTGACAACTTTTTATTTCAGAAGGCTGAAAAAGCTACAGGGGGAAAGCTGTTCTAGAATTGATTTTAACAAATAGGGAGGAACTGGTTGAGAATTTGAAAGTGGAAGGCAGCTTGGGTGAAAGTGATCATGAAATCATAGAGTTCACAATTCTAAGGAAGGGTAGCAGGGAGAACAGCAAAATAGAGACAATGGATTTCAGAAAGGCAGATTTTGGTAAGCTCAGAGAGCTGATAGGCAAGGTCCCATGGGAATCAAGACTGAGGGGAAAAACAACTGAGGAGAGCTGGCAGTTTTTCAAAGGGATATTGTTAAGGGCCCAAATCAAGCTATTCTGCTGCGTAGGAAAGACAGAAAATATGGCAAAAGACCACCTTGGCTTAACCACGAGATCTTGCCACGAGTCATATAAAAAAAGGAAACTAGGACAAATTACAAAGGATAAATATAGGCAAACAACACAGGAATGCAGGGGCAAGATTAGAAAGGTAAAGGCACAATATGAGCTCAAACTAGCTACAGGAATAAAGGGAAACAAGAAGACTTTTTATAAATACATTAGACGCAAGAGGAAGACCTAGGACAGGGTAGGCCCACTGCTCAATGAGGAGGGAGAAACAGTAACAGGAAACTTGGAAATGGCAGAGATGCTTAATGACTTCTTTGATTCAGTCTTCACCGAGAAGTCTGATGAAGGAATGCCTAACATAGTGAATACTAGTGGGAAGGGAATAGGTTTAAAAGATAAAAGAACAAGTTGATGGGGGAAAGCCAATTGGTGCGGAGATGCACATAAATCCAATGATTTGGCAACAAAATGGCAAATGAAATGTAATGTGGATAAGTGTAAAGTAATGCACATCGGGAAAAATAACCCCAACTATACGTACAGTATGATGGGGGGTAATTTGGATATGACAAATCAGGAAAGAGATCTTGGAGTTATCGTGGATAGTTCCCTGAAAACGTCCACAGTGTGCTGCGATGGTCAAAAAGGCAAATAGGATGCTAGGAATTATTAAGAAAGGGATAGAAAATAAGACCCAGAATATCTTACTGCCCCTGTATAAAACTATGGTACGCCCACATCTTGAATACTGTGTACAGATGTGGTCTCCTCATCTCAAAAAAGATATTTTGGCCTTGGAAAGGATTCAGAAAAGGGAAACTAAAATGATTAGGGGTTTGGAACGGGTCCCATATGAGGAGAGGTTAAAGCGACTGGGACTTTTCAGTTTAGAAAAGAGGAGACTGAGGGGGGATATGATAGATAGAGGTATATAAAATCATGAGTGGTGTGGAGAGGGCGGATAAAGAAAAGTTATTTATTAGTTCCCATAATAGAAGAACTAGAGGACACCAAATGAAATTAATGGGTAGCAGGTTTAAAACTAATAAAAGAAAGTTCTTCTTCACACAGCGTGTAGTCAACCTGTGGAACTCCTTGCCAGAGGAGGCTGTGAAGGCTAGGTCTATAACAGAGTTTAAAGAGAAGCTAGATAATTTCAAGGAGGTTAGGTCCATAGAAGGCTATTAGCCAGGGGATAGAAATGGTGTCCCTGGCCTCTGTTTGTTAGAGGCTGGAGAAGGATGGCAGGAGACAAATCACTTGATCATTGTCTTTGGTCCACCCTCTCTGGGGCACCTGGTGCTGGCCACTGTCGGCAGACAGGCTACTGGGATAGATGGACCTTTGGTCTGACCCAGTACGGCCATTCTTATGTTCTTAAGTTAAAAATCACTTAGAAAAGTTAGACGCCTGCAAGTCACCAAGGCCTGATGAAATGCATCCTAGAATACTCAAGGAGATAGAGAGGTATCTGAGCATCTAGCAACCATCTTTGGAAAATCATGAGAGACAGGAGAGATTCCAGAAGACTGGAAAAGGGCATATATAGTGCCCATCTATAAAAAGGGAAACAAGAACAACCCAGGAAACTACAGACCAGTTAGCTTAACTTCTGTGTCAGGGAAGATAATGGAGCAAGTAATTAGGAAAATCATCTGCAAACACTTGGAAGGTAGTAAGGTGATAGGGAACAGCCAGCATGGATTTGTAAAGAACAAATCATGTCAAACCAATCTGATAGCTTTCTTTGATAGGATAACAAGTCTTGTGGATAAGGGAGAAGCGGTGGATGTGATATACCTAGACTTTAGTAAGGCATTTGATATGGTCTCGCATGATATTCTTATCAATAAACTAGGTAAATTCAACTTAGATGGGGCTACTATAAGGTGGGTGCATAATTGGAGATGCCTCTCTCCTAGAACTGGAAGGGACCTTGAAAGGTCAGTGAGTCCTGTCCCCTGCCTTCATAGCAGGACCAAGTACCATCCCTAGCAGATTTTCCCCCAGATTCCTAAATGGCCTCCTCAAGGATTACTCAACCCTGAGTTTAGCAGGCCAATGCTCAAACCACTGAGCTATCCCTCCCAATCTAACTGGCTGGATAACTGTACTCAGAGTGTAGTTATTAATGGTTCTCAATCCTGCTGGAAAGGTATAACAAGTGGGGTTCCTCAGGGGTCTGTTTTGGGACTGGCTCTGTTCAATATCTTCATCAACGATTTAGATATTAGCATAGAAAGTACGCTTATTAAGTTCGCAGATGATACCAAGCTGGGAGGGCTTGCGACTGCTTTGGAGGATAGGGTCATAATTCAAAATGATCTGGACAAATTGGAGAAATGGTCTGAAGTAAACAGGATGAAGTTTAATAAAGACAAATGCAAAGTGCTCCCCTTAGGAACAATCAGTTTCACACATACAGAATGGGAAACGACTGTCTGGGAAGGAGTACGGCAGAAAGGGATCTAGGGTTTATAGTGGACCACAAGCTAAATATGAGTCAACAGTGTGATGCTGTTGCAAAAAAAAAAAAACACGATTCTGGGATGCATGAACAGGTGTGTTGTGAGCCAGACACGAGAAGTCATTCTTCCTCTCTACTCTGCACTGATTAGGCCTCAGTTGGAGTATTGTGTCCAGTTCTGGGCCGGCATTTCAAGAAAGATGTGGAGAAATTGGAGAGAGTCCAGAGAAGAGCAACAAGAATGATTAAAGGTCTAGAGAACATGAGCTATAAAGGAAGGCTGAAAGAATTGGGTTTGTTTAGTTTAGAAAAGAGAAGATTGAGGGGGGCATGATAGCAATTTTCAGGTATCTAAAAGGGTGTCATAAGGAGAAGGGAGAAAACTTGTTCATCTTGGGCTCTGAGGATAGAACAAGAAGCAATGGTCTTAAACTGCAGCAAGAGAGGTTTAGGTTGGATGTTAGGAAAAAGTTCCTAACCGTCAGGGTGGTTAAACAACTGGAATAAATTGCCCAGGGAGGTTGTGGAATCTCCATCTGTGGAGATATTTAAGAGTAGGTTAGATAACTGTCTATCAGGGATAGTCTAGACAGTATTTGGTCCTGCCATGAGGGCAGGGGACTGCACTCGATGACCTCTCGAGGTCCCTTCCAGTCCTAATAGTCTATGATTCTATGACTTGGGTCTGCTTTTGTATCTTAATACATGTTTGTTTTCTATATTTTCAACCTGTAATTCATTCAAAAATTACACACTTTTATAATGAGATTTGTTACCCCATCTCTTGGTCTATCACATGCTACTTAAGAAACTGATCTAATTAAAATTATATGCCATTCTATTGAATAAAAAGTTATCGGCCAGTGAAGATAATTTTGTATCAATTCTGAGCTAGCTATATGTAGCATGTAAAGTCAGTGAGCATATCCACTTGGCTGTATTTTAGACCATAATACACTTCATGCCAACCTAACTAGTTTAGATTGAACACTCAATTTGCAGCCACTAACTAAAAACTATATATTTAAAGTTTCACACAAGAAACAGTATTAAGACAGACTACACTAGACTTTAGACATCTGGTACAGCATCAAAATGATTTTTAACATGTGTTATTTCTGTTTAAAGGGAACAGAAAAAATGCAGGAGACAAACTGTTCCTGAACATTTAATTTCAGACAAGTTTGAATATAACTATGGGCTCTAGTACATGGATTGGAGACTAACTGAAAGACTAATACAGAAATGAAAACAGAATAAAATCAGATTCAACCTGGAAAAAATAATCCAAAATAGAAATTCAGTTGTGGGATGGGAGGAAATAACCTAGAAAACAGCAACACTAAAAAAGCTCTGGAGATTATAAGAACTTGCAATGTAATATGTAAGAAGAAGAGAGGTCAAAAGCAATTTTTAATGACTGTAAAGCGAAATCATGATTACTGGAAAAGAAAAAATTGCAAGTTAATTACAATAGTGATTTTTTGACAAGAAAGAGCACAGTGGTGAAATTCTTTTGTAAAACATACAAGACAGACACCCCCCCCCACAAAAAAAAGAAAGAAGAAACAACTGTGGGATCAGTTAGAAACCCCAAAGACTAAGATATAGAAAACACATTCCTGGACCAACTCCCAGAGTACTAGAAGCCACAGGAGAGTCTATTCATGGGAGCTTTTAATTAGCCAGTTCCCTATTGGATAACAAATACTGCCAAATAGTCATCAAAGAGGTTCCTAACTTACATAACATACAACTTTACAGTCTCAAGAAAGAAAGGTTCCAAATAGAAAAGAAGCCATCCTGACTATACTTCTCACCAATAAAAAAGAACCTATTGAGAATCTGAAAGCTGGGGGAGAGGATAGGGATAGGGTTCAGAGTGACGTAGACAAACTTGAGGATTGTACCAACAGAAATCTGATGATGTTCAACAAGGACAAATGCTGAGTCCTGCACTAGGGACAGAAGAATCCCAAGCACTACTACAGGCTGGGGACTGACTGGCTAAGCAGCAGTTCAGCAGAAATGGACCTGGGCATTACAGTGGTTGAGAAGCTAGATGTCAGTCAACAGTGTGCCCTGGTAGCCAAGAAAGCTAACAGTATATTAGTGTACATTAGGAGGAGTATTGCCAACAGGTCAAGGGAAGTGATTGCTCCTTTATTTGGCATGGGAGAGGCCACATCTGGAATACAGCATCCAATTCTGGGCCCTATTACAGAAAGGATGTGGACACATTAGAGAAAATCCAGCGGAGGGCAATGAAAATGATTTGGGGGCTGAAGCCCATGACCTATGAGGAGAGGCTGAGGGATTTGGGCTTATTTAAGTCTGCAGAAGAGAAGACTGAGGGGAGATTTGATAGCAACCTTCAACTACCTGGAGGGAAATTGCAAAAAGGATGGAGAGAGGCTGTTCTCAGTGGTGGCAGGTGGCAAAACGAGGACCAATGTTCTCAAGTTACAGTGAGTGAGGTCTAGGTTGGATATTAGGAAAAACTATTTTACCAGGGGGATGGTGAAACACTGGAATGGTTCCTTAGGGAGGGGGCGGAATCTTCATCCCGAGAGGTTTTTAAGTCCCAGCTTGATAAAGCCCTGGCTGGGATGATTTAGTTGGGGCAGGAGGTTGGACTCGATAACCTCCTGAGTTCTCTGCCAGCCCTAGGATTCTCTGATTTTATGAAAATAGAAAAGCTTGGTGCCAATGACCATTAGCTATTTTAATACATCAAAGATTGAACTGGGAAAGTGTTCACAGCATGCAGCAGAACAAAAGGTATTTCATTTCATTTCAGGAAAGAAAATTTTGTGGAATTAAAATTCTAGTAAAGTCAGATAGGAGGAAGTACTAAAATCTGCCAGCATGGAACATGTTTGCATAATCTTAAAATATGTCCTAATTAAGGCAAAACAAACTGTAGTCTCTGAAAAAAAGAATGTAAGACTAAGTCTAGGCTGCCTCTGTACTGCACTGCACCTTTCTGCAAGCAGCAAGTTACAGCACTATAAAGTGCCAGTGTAAATGGGCTCCCACTGTAAATGCTGCTCTCCTAGCACTGTTTGTTGTCTACTCCACTCATGAAGGTGGATTCCATAGAGCACTAGGAGAGCTCTCTCCCAGCGCTCCTACAGTTGCCACACTTTCTCTTTTAATGTATTGCTGCAGTGGTGCTTTCATTTTAGAAGTGTAGCCTGGATGTAAGAAAAAACAGAGTTACTAACCTTCCAAAACTATTGCTCTTGCAGATGCTGGGGGTTAGGTTCATCAATACTTATTGGCGAGAATGGGTAGAGATGGTGATCCCAGCCTCTGTTTGTCAGAAACTGGGAATGGGTGACAGCGGAGAGACCACTTGGTTCCCTGTTCTGTTCACTCCCTCTGGGGCATCTGGCATTAGCCACTGTGGGCAGACAGGACACTGGGCTGGATGGACCTTTGGTCTGACCAAGTACAGCCGTTCTTATGTGGTGTTCATGTCCATTCCATGCTAGGTATGTGCGCACACCATGTATACCTAGGTGTACATAAAATATATTCCGCACATGGACGGAAAAAATTAGCAGGAACACTGACACACCACCTTTGGCGGGAAAGCTTGATGGGGATGTAGCTGGACCTTGTCCTTGAAGAACACCATATAAAGGAGTTCTGACATCAAGACTTCGATCTCTTACCTGAGTAACACTACCACAATGATGCCCTTCCAAGAGGAATGGTAAGAAACAAGATACCAGCAGCTTGAACAGAGGCCCCATGCGTTTCAACAGGACCCAGTCTAAGTCCCATTGGAGAATTGGGCCATGAACAGCACACAGAGTCTTTCAAACCACTGAGAAACCCTGATCATCATCTCATGGGTGAAAACTGATTTACCTTGTGTATCTTGATAAATGACAGGGCCAGATCTTGATGTGTCAGGTGGAGCAGACATTCCAAGATGGAATGCAGGAAGACCAAGATGGATAAAGGTTCTGTTCAGAAGCCCAACAAGTGAGCCATTTGCACTTAGCCAGGTAAGTAGCACTAATGAAAGATTTTCTGTTATCCTGCAGGACTTGCTGAACTAGATCCACTTAGGTCTGCCTCTTGAGGTTCAGCATGCAGCAGCCATGCCATTTGATGTAGGACAATGAAATTCAGGTGAAGCAACCAGCTGTGGTTTGGGATGTAAGTGACTAGTCAACTAACCAACTACCTGATAAGTATATGCTTATCACATCGTCAACTAGTGACTCGACTAGTCGCTTCCTCCTCTCCTCCTCCACCTCCACACACTTGCTGCCTCTATCAGAGAGAAGCAGCAAGGGGGGGGAGCAGGAGCCAGTGCTGAGGGAAGCTGGCTTAAAAGCCAGTTCCCCTCCCCCCACATCACCATCTCCATGGGAGGGCAGGGGAGGTAGAGGAGTAGCAGGGGACCCGGCACAAGCTGCCCCTGACACGACATCCCATGACGACTGGGACCGCTATTTACAAAATCTAGACTAAGACAAACTAATTAAATCAGCTAACCCCCAAAACTACAACTTTCCCAGTTCAAACCACTGGGAAAACTTTGCAAGAGCAAGAAGGCCCTTCCAGGCAACAGCCACAGGCAAGAAGGAAGAACTGAGAGGGAACAGAGCCATCAGTGCCCCATGCACGTGCATGGGGTTCCAATGGGACAGAGGGACCAGTCCTACCAATACCACTGAGGGGAAAATGTTCAGCAACTGTGTATGTAGAGAGCACACTCCTAGCATGGAATGAGAAAACACTTAAAGAAGGAATATTATTAATCATGCTTATTACATTAGGGCTAAAGGCCACACAAGAACAGGTCAATGGTCCCAAATCCTTGCAGGTCACTCTCCCCCTTACATCTAGCCACCCCAGGAGCCAGGGCAGGGCTGAGCTGTGACTCCCGGAACAGAGGGGAGGATGCTAACAGGAATAGGAGGCTCAGACTGGGGCTGGGAGCACAGCTGCAGCCAGGTGCACAACCACACCAAGGCTGGGGACAGGAATAGCGCCAGGCCTGGATCGGGGACATGGCTATGGAGGGGGCTGGAGCACATGTGGCGCGGGCCCAGAGCACATCCTTCCCTACCCCGTAAGGCTGGTCCAGGACTGCCACACCCCCCCCAAATGTTCCTTCACCCTCTTAGGGGTGTGCACCCCACATTCTGTGAACCTCTGTGCTCGGCACTGTCCAAATACATACATGGTTCCTTACCTGAGAAGTTTTACAACCTAAATAGGCAAGAAAGATACAGAGCAGGTGAAACAGTATAACACACAAGCAAAATGAACATGATGGTCAAAGAAGAGGTCAATACAGATTCAAAGGGGACTGCTCAAAAATCAGAGGTTTAATAAATCAGTGGTGGAAATGATGAGATGGAGAGCAAACAGCAGTTACAAGAGTTATTGTTTGCAGGACAAAATAGGTGTAACATACGCCAAATAAGATAATTCTCCCGGGGTCATTCATGAGACCACTGAACCATTAATAAATGACAAAGGGGAAGACACTGACCCTTTTAAAGCCTAACAAAAAAAGAAATGCTAAACAATGAAGATGTAAGAAAGACCTTCCTTATAAAATTATTTACATTAGTTCCACAGGCACGTATCGTGCTTTACAGGAACATAAAGCTTACAACCTCAGTTAGACAGATGATCAAAAGTTATGACGGGCAACTCTTCTCCTGGAGTATTTCTGATAATATGTAGTGTGTCAGTTACACTGCTTTTCTTTGTTGTTGTTGTTGTCGTCATTATAGATACTAGGCAAGAATTGATAACTGATTAAAATGTCTCTGAATACGTACATCTAAAAAAAGGATTTGGAAAATGTGGAACTCTACAAATCATCTGATCTAGATAATAGTTCGTCCTAAGGTGTCAAAGGAAAAATTTAACAATCTACTGACAGTTGCTTTTTAGATGTCAAGAAAAACTGGAGAGATACCCATAGATTAAAGACACACAGATAGAGCCAAACTTCCGAAAAGAGACAAGGAGAAATCCTGACAAACTTTGGAGGTTCCAAAGAGTTTGATAAAGAAAGGCTGTTCTCAGTAGTGACAGATGGCAGATCAAGGAATAATGGTCTCAAGTTACAATGGGGAAGGTCGAGGTTGGATATTAGGAAAAACTTTTTCCTTAGGAAGGTGGTGAAGTACTGTAATGGGTTACCTAGGGAGGTGGTGGAATCTCCATCCCTAGAGGTTTTTAAGTCTCGGCTTGACAAAGCCCTGGCTGGGTTGCTTTAGTTGGGATTGGTCCTGCTTTGGGCAGGGGGCTGGACTTGATGACTCCTGAGGTCTCTTCCAGCTCTATGATTCTATCCTGCAAATGTAACTTCCAACTCCAAGTAAAAGAATCTGTATTAAGAGGGTAAAAAATCCACTAAACTCCTAGAAGATCATTATTTTCTTCTAACCAGAAGCAATAAATAGCATTGGGGTTTATAAAAATGACATTGTGCCTGACAAAGCAGATTGCTTTTTTGAGGATTGTAATTACTGGATAAAAGAAACATAGTAGATGTAATACTTGGATTTTAGTAAGCCATTTGATTCTGTCTTATGACATTTTACTATCAAAATACATTCAAATTGGCGTGGATGTGGACTGAACACTCATTGAAGGACCTTAAATGAAGGAAAATGAGAATCAAATAGGAAACTGGAGAAGGTGAAGATTGAGTACTGCTGGAACCTGTGGTATGTTTGGTCTTATTAATATCACTGTTAATGATCCAGAAGAAACAGTAAAATGTTCCTGAAATTTAAAAATGATAGTAAAGTTGAAGGAGTTGCAAACGCCAGTGAGAATACAAAAATACAAATGGACAAAAGTGAAAAACATGCAATTAAAATAAAAAGATTTTCCTTTGGAGAGTGCAGCAAAGGAAGAAGCAATGCAAAGAGAAATCGACAGGGCTTGCAAAGTGAGATGGCAGCAAAACGGACTGATCAAAGTTTGAGCAGCAGATGCAGAAATACCATTTCAAGGAAGAGGGGAGGAGAAGTCACTAACCTTGTCCAGTAACAGCACTTTAGACAATCCTCATACTAGGGATGTTAAAGGTTAAACGATAAAGTGGTTTCACTGTGAGCATGCACCTTACCAGCATGCTTACTGGATAACCGCTTAACCGGAGAGCCAAGCATCCCCCAGCCCAAGGCAATCCAGCTGAGAAGATCTTAGCTACAATGGGTAGCAGGGCCAGAGCAGCCCCTGCCAGCCATGGCGGGGCTGGGCCAGAGCAGCACAGTGGGGCCACAGCAGCCTCCCACCGCCTGTGACAGCAGCAGGACCAGGCCGGAGTAGCCCCTGCCCGCACCCACTGGTTAACCTACCACATCCCTACCACATACACCATACCAAACATACACAGAGCTGCACACCTACACCGTTCCTCTCTACCTCCAAGTTCTGCAAAGAAAACTGAAGCACCAGGAAGGAAGGCAGATAGTTAAACACACATAGGGGCAGACCTCTCAAAGAACTCCAAATACTCTCCTCTCCTCCATGTGCCTATGGATGCTTCACTTCAGGTGACTACCAAGCAGGCGGAGCTTCAGAGCAGACCCTAATACTGAAGACAAAACTGCATTTTCAACAGCATTATCTGATCTGAAGGCAGGAACTAAAGCACAGTGTTTGCAAGAAGTAAAGACTAAAGTCTAATGTCACAGAAGTAGACTGAGACCTTGTGGAAGGATGTGACGGGGCGAGGCAGCCCCGCACTGAACCTACAGGGCACAGCCAGGGTTACCTGGCTGCAGAGGCCCCTCCCCCACAGCCCTACCGAGCATGCCCAGGCTGCAGCAGGGCTATAAAAGCCTGAGCCAGGACTCAGTCAAGGGAGGCAGCTGAAGGAGAAGGACTGGAGAAGGGAGCTCCCCCTCAGCGGTGGCCAGGGACTCCAGGAGAGGCCGGAAGGAAGGCGGAGGCGAATTGGTGCAACCCAGAGACTGCCTGCCGAGGGGATGCCAGCCTGGAGATTGCAGCCAGCTGGGCAAGTCCAGGGGAAGGAAGCCCGGGGATCCAGGTAGGAAGTGGCCCAGGGCAGGAGCAGGAGCCGCCGCTCCTGGCCCGAGAACCTCGGCGCGTTTCGGCTGGATGGCCCCGCCAAGAGAGTGACCCGGTACCTGGTCGCTCACAGGGCCCTGGGCTGGGACCCGGTGGAGTAGGGGGGGCCCGGGTCCCCCTACCTGGGGTTTGCCCCCGCTACAACGACAACTGTGTTGTGGACTTGGCCTTGCTTAATGGGCCAGCTATAGACTGTTTTGCGGACTCAGGCCAGGGGCCTTAGCCCTGCTTAAAGGGCCAGCTGTAAACTGTGTGGACTCTGGCCAGGGGGCCTTAGCCCTGCTTAAAGGGCCAGCTGTAAACTGTGTGGACTCTGGCCAGGGGGCCTTAGCCCTGCTTAAAGGGCCAGCTATAGACTGTTTTGTGGACTCTGACCAGGGGGCCTTAGCCCTGCTTAAAGGGCCAGCTATAGACTGTTTTGTGGACTCAGGCCCGGGGGCCTTAGCCCTGCTTAAAGGGCCAGCTGTAGACTGTTTCGGGGACTCAGGCCAGAGGGCCTTTGGCCTGGCTTAAAGGGCCAGGGAGAGACTGTATCACAAGGGGTCGGGGACCCAGGCGGGAGGGGCCCGCCACAAAGGAGCTAGCGCTCTAGGAGAATACATGTTAGCAGACTTGTAACACAAGATAATACACACAGAGATCTACCTCAAGAGTCTTTGAGGGGAGAATGTAGATCCTTATAACTGAAATTACAGTCTGGGAGATTTTCTAAATGGTTCTGTCCAGATAAAAGGTTAATGCCCATCTGACATCCGAAGTATAGAAGACTTCCTCCCAAGTCTGATGTGGCTTTAGGGAAAAAAATTAAAGACGAATGGCTTGACACAAAATTCATAAGAAACCTTATGTAGAAACTTATGTGATTATAAGAAGATTTTTTTCCCTTGAAAAATATTGCTGGGGCAGGGAATGCACCATTAAACACCCTATTCCTCCAGCCTTTTACACAGAAGTGATGGACACTAAGAAAGCTGTTTTCATAGACAGGTGAAGGAATGAAAATATAGTTAATAGCTCAAAGGGGTGTTTTATAAAGGAAGGAAGGACAAAGTTAATGCCCCATGCTGGGGTAGGTTCACTAATCTGTGGAAAAGATTAATCAGTCCTCTGAAGTATCTTGATTTTGTAGGGTAATCAAAAATTGAAAAAAACTTCCATGGGTGAATGAAAGGCTGTAATAGCTGCCAAGCGAACACTGATGGAACTGAAAACAAGATCTGACCTTTTAAATTCCAATAGGTATTTTAGCACAGTTGCAAGAGAAGAATGAACAAAAGAAACGTAGCAGCAGTTATATCAACAGTGAAATCTCTTCAATTTCTGTATGTATTTCCCATATAGTGCCTGATCAGAATCCTGAGACAGCAGACTGACTGGACAGCTCAGAGTTGGGTGAGAAGTCAGCTGAACCAGGTAAAGATACCAAACGTGTCTCAGCCAAGCTGATGCAATAAAAATGATCTTGGCCTTATCCTATTTCATTTTATTCAGTCATTTTGAGAGCAAAGGTGTTGGTGTATATGTGTATTTCATGTCCTTCATCCATGAAATAAGGAAGGCGTCCCATAGTGACTGAGGATCAAGTCCCCCTCTCAAGGAAAATTTGTAGTACTTCATGTTGATAATAGTGGCAAAGAAATGAGCTTCTTGAAACTCTCATTTTAGAAATATGCTATTGAGGATTTGAGAGACCAATTCTCATTCATAATTCTGGGAAAAGAGCCTACAGAGATGATCAGCCATAGTGTTCTGTGTCCCCAGGATGTAAGATGCTGAGAAATCTACCTTGTTGACTATGAACTCCAGATCTCAAGTTTTATGTTTCCTCACAGAGGGGAGAGAGCACCTCCCACCCACCATAATGACTGATGTAGAACATAACAGAAATCGTCTGTCATGATCTTGACAGATTTGGCTCTGAACATGGAAAGAAAAGTGTGCACAAACATTTCTGACTGCCCTGAATTGTAGTGTAGGGAGGTAAGTGAGTACTCGACTACCTGATAAGCATAAGTGTCTGCACGTGTCTTATTTTGAAATAGTTATTCTTCATAGAACGAGGTTTATAGAAGTCAGACTAAGCCAACCGAAATAACTTTGCTGTGTAGGCATACCCTAAGTGCATAAACAACAATAAAGTGAATTCCAGCCTTTGCTTCAGCTATTGTGTGCCTACTTCTTTTTCCTATTCTCTTTCTGGAGCATTTGGCTGCCCAACCTATGTCTGACTTACTTGCAGCTCTGTAGCAATAATCATTTTATTAGCATGCATTATTCAGAGAACATGTTGTTTCAAGCATGCCTAGAAAGTACAATTTCAGAACTCTATAAAGATAAATATTAATATAAGAACTTTTAAATAAACATGGTTTGTTGAATCATATTCTTTATGAATTATGGGATGGAGTGGCAACAAGAGGAACCACGAATAGAAATGTAATTCTGCTCGGGGGATTCTACTTTCCAATGAAAACAAGTTTAAACAAAGTTGTAAATGCAGAGTATTGCACTTCGCACCTGTGGGTAAGGCTGGCAAAATAAAAGCCTTTTCACTGTGGGACTGTGATGGTACAGCAGTTCAAGCACAGGGCCAGGAGACACCAAGCCATGACCTTTGTGCCTCAGTCTTTTCATCTGTGGATCAAGGATACTGCTTGCCTGCCAGGGGTGCTATAGAGACTGATATGTAAGTGACAACTTCTGATACTTTCAAGTCACTGTATTCATTCACCCTATGTTCCTTTCACAGTTTTGGAAGGAGGATGGCTGCTGCTCTACCTTTCACTTTGATCTTAAACTACTCCATAGCCCTGGTTCTGCCTCACAGGAGAGTCATAGTAAGGCTTGTAGCCCCAGGGTATTCAAGAGAGGAGATAAGATACCTTAGTACAGTGATCTCCAACCTTTTTACACCCAAGATCACTTTTTAAGTCGCAGAACAGGCGAAGATCTACCACCCCGCCCCTTCCTTGAAGCCCTCAAATGAGGAAATCTAATGTAAATGTACTGCGCAGGCACGCAATTCAGAGAGGGTTCAAGAGCTACTCTTGGAGCCCCTGAGATCTACCGGTAGATCGCCATCTACTGGTTGGTGACCACAGCCTTAGTATGTTTTGTTGTAATGAGTCAACTTCTGTTAGTGAGAGATGCCAGCTTTTGAGCTTCCATAGAGTACCTGAAGAAGAGCTCACTGACCTTGTGTCTCAGTCAGTTTAAAAGCAGTTTCTCTCTGACATGCCCGACAGAGTGCCCCAGTTTTGAGACTCTATGAGAACATAAGAACGGCCAGACTGGGTCAGACCAAAGGTCCATCTAGCCCTGCTGACAACAGACAAGAGTGGTACCCAGACTCAGTTCACTGGTTGAGAGGACTAATAGAGCCTCTGCCATTAATACTGGACTTGGCATTGAAAAAAGTTCAGAAAAGGGCAACAAAAATAATTTGGGGTTTGGAACGGGTCTGTCATGATCAGCAGTGATGACCAGCACCCAGTGACTAAGGGGTTAACTCAGGTACCTAGTAAAGGTGTCAGCTGGAGGTTCTGGGGGGGGTTCGGGCAATCAGCCAATATCAAAGCAGGTAGGAATTTCAAACTGGGACAGAGGTTTTTTTTTCTCTCTCTATCTTCTTTGTTTGAGATCAGAGCAGTTTCTCCCAGGTATTGAAGGAGATGTGAGATGCTTTCTCTCTCCAAGAATGGACTTCTTGAAATGTGTAAGTAGGGAAAAGTTTAGATAATCCATCAGAGTTTACTGTTTTCCTTGTTTGGGGGTTTGGAAATCATGTCTGAGCTGGCTAATTGTTTTTCTCGTTTGTAATTAAGGATTAAAGCCCAGGGACTTTCCTTCAGTGTATATATCTCAAATTGTGGCTCTTTCCACCTAGCCAATTTACTCTTCTTGCAACTGTAGGTTTGTTCTGATTATAAAATATTGTTTTTTATTCTAATTAACTGGTTGTGCCGGGGGGGCGGTCACAGATGACCCCTCGGAGGTGCTTCCCAGGGTACTGACATGGCCACTGCCACTCGCCTTTCCGCTCTCTGGGGCTCCTCACCGCCCGGTCCTGCTGGGCCAGCTCCACTGGTCTCCCCCAGCCAAGGCCCCGAGCTGAGGTCCCTGCCCCCATGGAGAAGCAGTACAGACAGAACCTCTTCAGGTCCCAAGAGAGAGCACTTTAGGGCCCAGCCTCCTGAGGTACCACTCCCCAGATGCGATTAAAGCCCAAAGAATGAGGTAAGTCACCTTTAACAATGAAAGGGGGAATGTGCACACTGGTTGCCTTTCCCACCCCCCACCCCCGGTAACAATGACTTACACTGGGTCTGATAGAAAATAAAAATGGTTTTATGAAGTGGAAGCAGTAGGATTTAAGTAGTAATAAGTGAGAAAAGGCAGAGCAAAGTAGGTTACAAATCAAAAGAAACAAAAACGCTTGGCTAATTCTCCACTGAAACCTCAGGGCAAACTCTTAAACTGACCCTAAAACCTTTTTTCCAGCTGTCACTCAGAACCAGGGCTATCTTCAGAACCAGGGCTATCTCCCTCATACTGGGATCTCCAGCTCCTTTCCTTCAGGTGCAGCCCAGCCAAAAGTCTCAGGCCTCTGCTTCCGAAGAACAACTGAAGAACAAAAGAGATAGTTTAACAGTTGAGGGTAACACCCTCCATGTCTCTCACTCACACATTTGAAACCCACAAAGTATTCCCCACTCCATATGTCTAATTTTACACCCACAAATGATACATACAACAGAGTAAGATAAACCGAACCAGCAGGTCGTGACATGAAGATTGATGGGTTCCATGAAATAATTCGCTCAAAACGCCTTTGAGTTATATATGTTCATGTCCATAAGTCCATTTCATAAAGCATGGGGGGTGCAGTCCGTCACACCGGTATTGGTTAATTCTTGTGTCCTGGAAGGTCTGTCTGTGTGTATCTACATGCCTCTAACTGAGGGATCAGCTACCAGAGACTGCAACTTGTTTTTCCTCTTTTCTTGTTCAAGCTCTTTTGGGGAAAAAGAGCTTGGGGTATCCCTGGGGTTGGTTTCAATTGTCCACCCCTGTTTGTTGTTTGTATTTTGGGGATCCAAAGCACTTGATGTTGGCAGCAAGTTCCCCAAAATCTGGGTATTAGGATTTTGAGGGGAAGTTTTTGTAACCCGTGCCTGTAGAGGCAATGTTTTGGAGCACTCTTGCAGGCCCCCAACTTCTGCATTCATAGTATCAGAGTGGGAAACAGCCTTAACAGGGTCCCATATGAAGAGCGATTAAAAAGACTGCGACTTTTCAGCTTAGAAAAGAGGAAACTAAGGGGGGGATATAATAGAGGTCTATAAAATCCATGACTGGTTTGGAAAAAGTGAATAAAGGAAAGTTATTTACTTATTCCCACAATATAAGAACATGGGGTCACCAAATGAAATTAACAGACAGCAGGTATAAAACAAACAAAATGACACTTTTCTTCACACAGCTCAGTCAACCTGTGGAACTCCTTGCCAGAGGATGTGGTGAAGGCTAAGACTTTAACAGAGCTCAAAAAAGAGCTAGATAGATTCATGGAGTAGGTTCATCAATGGCTATTACCAGAATGGTCCCTAGCCTCAGTTTCTCGGGAGGTAGGTGTCAGGGGAGGGATCACATGAGGATTACCTGTTATATTCCCTCCCTCTGGGGCATCTGGTATTGGCCACCATCAGCAAACAGGATACTGGTCTGGATGGACCATTAGTCTGACCCAGCATGGCCGTTCTTGGGTTCTAAGTACCCATTGTTTAGTTGGCAAGTGATTAGGCAGTGGAAGGTAGTGTGCTAGCCAGCCAATGCCTTTATTCCTACCTCTATGATAGGAGTCAAACGTGTAAATGAAATTACAGCTGTCATGTTACCGAATTTGAGTGAAGTAGCCAGATCACTGCTGCACACATAGGTGGGGGTGTTGGCCCCAAAAATGGTATAAAAGGGGCCATGTAAGGTGCTGAACAGAAGCTTACTGTCCACTAATCCTATGTACACTATTCATGTGATTATATAATGCTTGTGTGAAGTGATAAGCATGTACTTTGTATGGCTACTGAATATTTCTCTGCATGTGGTTGAGCATTGGGCAGAGCCCGGCCTATGGACTTGCTAATTAGCGAGGCTCTGTGGAACAATAGCACTTAATGGGCCAAGGACTCACCTCAAGAATGAGGCCTGACACTTAAGGGCTACCAGCAGGGAACACAGGGATAGGCTGCTGGCCAGGTGACCTGCTGCAGCTAAGAAGAGACCAGGAAGGATGTATATAGATGCCATATGGCTGACACCATCTTGGTACTCAGCTCAGCACTTCATCCCAGAGGCAGCAGTGCAGGGATCGAAGAGCCAGGAAGAACTGTGGACACATCCTGACCTAGGATGTGCAACAAGGACTTTTAAGACAGCAGCTATATCTTCTCTGTTAGAGCCTGAATCGAGAACTGGGAGATTCGATGCATGTAATGTATGATACTTTAGCAACATCACTCTCATGCTTTTCTTTCTTGTAGTAATAAACCTTTAGATGGTAGAGTCTAAAGGACTGGCTCAGCGTGATTTGTGGGTAAGGTCCAGAGGGTAAACTGACCAGGGATCTGTGGCTGGTTTCTTGGAACCGGACAGAACTTGTTCGGGGAAGGTGAGATTGGGTTCTAGACCCCTCACCTGTGTATGAGGCCTGGGCCACCTGGGGCACAGATATTGCTGGGGTGTCGGAGGGGTTTTGCTCGTGAGGCTTCAGGCAGGCAGCTGAAGTGCTCTGTGGGACTGGTGTGTGGCCTGTTTGGAAAGGTCTCCTGTCTGGGGCTGTAAGGAGCCCCGAATTTGAGCAATTCGCCCTGAGCGGACGCCCTCAGCTGTGCCCAGACCTGGCCCGGTCCGTCACACCAGCCCTTCCCTAAGTATTTGGCTTGTGGAATTGGCCTGAAACAAAACCCTGACTTTGAGATCCATTCATGAGTGCCCAGGCAGATTAAAGTGTTCTCCAACAAGTTTGTGTGTGTTGTATTTTCAGATATCTGATTTGTGTCCATTAATTCTTTCCCATAGAGACCATCCAGTTTGGCCAATATACATGGCAGAGGGGCATTGCTGGCATTTGCTGACATAGATCACATTAGCGGATGTGCAGTTATACGAGCGTCTTATGTGCAGGTTTACACGGTCAGGTCCTGTGATGATATCGCCTGTATAGATGTGTGGAAAGAGTTGGCATCAGGGTTGATTACAGAGGTGTGTTCCTGGATGAGTATGATGGAGGTGTGCTGTGTGGTTATTGGAAAGAATTTGTATTGAATTTGCCACATTTAATTTTGTTGAATGTCTCTTTGTTTTTGTATTGGGGAAATGGGAAAACATTAAGTCCTGATCTATGTTCTCCAGACAATTTTTTATTTTATATACTATTATGTTGCCTCTTATTCATCACCTTTCTAAGGCAACAATCTCAGTTTTTTCAATTCGTTTTCATATAAGAGTCTTTCCAGGCCCTTAATCATTCTTGTCTCCCTTCTCCAAACCACCTCTTAATTCTCTGCTTTATCTATTTCTTTTAATCAAAAATCAGTTGTAAAAATAAATGTTAGGGTCTGGGATCAGATGAACTTTTTTTAAGAAAAGATATTAAATGAAATAATGGCATTTTTGTTACTTTAAAAATTAGGCATACATTCCTCCTTGACTGAGCTACCAGTTATTCACAAACTATTCCACACTGATAACATCCAAAAGTTACCCAGAGAGCAACTGTAAATAAATGCAACCTTCTTGAACCGTTTAAAAGCATAATGATAGCAGGGAAAGATACTGCTTATACCCTGGGTTGCAATGCACAGTTTGCAGGCATTTGAAGAAGCTATCCACGGTTTGCATCATGCTGTGAATGTGCTTAGTCAAATTATGTTTTGTACAGAAATGGACTACATGATCAGGCAAGGGTTCTCTTTTAGGAGTAATATTTGTAACTAGTTACTAAGGGACTGCCGCGAATCTTGCAGAACCAAGGAATGCAGTGGAAAAGGGGAAGTTGGTGGCTTTACTCCCAGTAGCATGCAGAGGCCCCTTAGAGAAAACACTGTGCAGTTCAAACTCCATGGATTTAGAAAAAGAATAGATCTGCCATTGAGCCAGGAACAGTCACTCTGTAACCTGGTCTCCTAAAAACTCAGATAAGTCTTGCCAAAATATTAACATTGCTTAGATCACTGGTTCTCAAACTTATCTGATCATACTCCTTTCTTTGTGTCTATAATAGTTTAGGCCCTTCTGCCACCATACAAGTACATAAACCAACAAAAAATAAACATAAAATGCCCACTACATTTTAAATGAAGTAAGGCATTTATTCAAAACCAGCCAATGATCCACTGTAATAAGAGCAAAAGCAAAACTGTGATTCTGGTATGCTTACAAATAAATGTGCACACTGCGCTGTATCAAAAGGATTAAAGTACAGATGGCAATGACTTCGTATACTACTATGCAAATTTAACAAAAATCTGTCAGAACACACAGCACCATCTAGAGTCAAATGCACTACGCCATTTGAGGACTTGATATGCAAGGAATCAGCTTTGCTAGCTATTTATTGCTGTGGGTAAAATGTGCCAGGTAAGGGGTTTTTTTCTTAAAATGTCTCATGCTGCCCTGCTTTCAGGAATACATTCCAAACACCCTGGCAAGAAGGCACGCCTACTAGTTTAAGACCCTCTAGCTTAGATCATTATCTTCCTTTTAGTACCTACTACCCTCCACGGAACAAAAACAGTGCAGACACTGAACAGTCAGCATGGTTTCTGATGAAGTAACTAACTCCACAAGGTGAACTCTGCTGAGTTTTAAGGAGTGCGTTTTTCCTTCATATGGGTTTTCCCACAAAATGATATCCCTTAAGTAGTTATAATTTGGCTTCCTTTTTATTAAGTGGAAGAAATCCAAGTAATCAAAGTTTAAATTTTGGGAGGCTTGGCTGACTAGGCTGATCAGTATCATTTAACACACGCATACACATCACGGAAATAATACTTTGTACCACTGAACAATATTTCTACTCGCATTGCCTTCAAGATTTTCTTCAACCCAAAATCAAATGTTTACTGCCTGGTTTACCAATCTATACACCAAGTTTGTTGTCCATAATCCTAAACACATCTGCATCAAACTCACCAGTGTTATTAAACTAATTTCCATATTGGTGTTTCAAAATCCACCATTCCTTAACCTATTATGAGTAACATTTGTCCCTCTCTATAAAGGGACATTTTCCTCCATGAACTATACATTACTGAATAAGTCTGAGGAAAATATTTTAAGGAAGCAATAACTATTATGTTCAATAAAGATCAGATAAACCCGAATGTGAGAGAGAGAGATGTAGGGAAAAATAAATCAACTAGTTTATCATATCGCTCTAGAATGAGCTTACTAGAACACTTATGGTTTCCTTCTTGCCATTTCATTTAAATTAAATAAAACTATACTGCATAAACTTGACTGAATAGATGATACTACTAAAATGTTCTCTAGCTAACTGGAAGAACTCATTCACCTACACTTTAAAAATGAACTGCAAAGCTCTCTGAAAAACAAAAACTAGTCTGTACTAGACTCCAACTACTATATGACTTTTTTAAAGAAAGCCATACAATTTAGGGATGTAACAGTATAGTCAATTAACAGATAAGCAAAAGCTTATCAGTTAATGCTATAGACTTCACAACCCCTCCCCCCCCCCAGTAAAATTTTAGCAGGCTGACTAACAGCCCAGCACAGTCCCAACTTGCATCAGTGCGGGCTTCCCCAATGCTGGGGTGGGGGGGCCCATGAGCCTCAGGGGCTGGATCCAGGCAAGCCAGGGGCCGCATCCAGCCTCCGGGCCTGAGGTTCCCCACCCCTGTTTTAGGACGTTATGCAGCATTTTGTATTTAAAAATATCTCTTAAAAATGTACAGTTAGGCCTCAAACCCATAAGAATCAGAGTTGCAGAATTCCTGCCACAGCAAATAACATCACAACTCTTCCCCTCCTCCTCCCTGCACACATACAGGAGCTGGACAAGACGTCCACTGTAGCTTTGAATTTCTCTCCAGATGAACTTTTCCAAATGTTTGCCTTTTGGGACATAAATTCTTTATCTCCGCCCAAAGGTTAATAAATATCTTCAACGATACTGGTGTTATAGGAATCTGACTGAAGTGTCTTTTAGGTGTTGCTTCATAGGATTCACATTCAGCACAACACAGGGCCAGCCCTAGAACAAAAGGCACCCCAGGAGAGGAGAGTCTTTGGTCTGCCCCTCCACCCATGTTAAACTTTTGAATACCTTATTTTGATGGCATTTTTAGCACATTTCATGACTTTGATGTACAATTGTATGCATGATTTATCCGTGTCATAGAAGGGGTTATACTTACACACTAGACTCTGAAAGTCTGCAGTTATTCATGCTATATATAAGCCAATACCCAAATCGCTTACACATTATGTCAAACAATTTATTTTCCCTTTTATCACTAACAAAAACAGCACCTGGAGCTCAGTGCCCCCTAAGCTCAGCACCCTCAAGCCATCACCTGGGCTGCCTGCCCCTAAATTCAGCCGCGGCAAGAGCACTGCAGAAGTCAAGTTTGAAAGTGATTAACATTTGCATCAGCATGGTCATACCTGCATTCAACCTGGAGAGCCAAGTCTTTTCAATAATTAAAGACAGTATGAGACATTTCTCTTTACTAAACCTGCTTGTGTGAACAAGGACACAAAGTTCAGAAGGCCATTTGGATCATCTTGAGTATCAAAAAGCAAAAGCCCTCAATGATGTCAACATTATGGCTCTGAATAGTTCTTTAAAAGGTTTCGCTGTCTGCATCTCTCTTACTTACATTCAGTTTTAGCTAGCTATTCAACCACAAACGAGGCTTTAAAATCAAGAAGGTCATGCCCCAGATCCAAACAGGTCAGAGGACAGAGATTACAACTCAGCAGTCTAAGGCCTTGTCTACACTACACACCCCACCCATCAATCTAACGTACACAACTTAGTTATGCAAATAGCAGAGCTGATGTCGACATACTTACCACGGTATCTTCCACACAGTATGGTTGGAGGGGGCTGCTCTCCCGTTGACTCCAGCTATGCTTCTCATCCTGGTGGATGGAGTACCAGGGTCAACGGGAGAGCACTCTGAGGTAGATTTACTGTGCCTAAACAGACATAATAAATTGATCACCAATGGATTGATAGCTGCAGCATTGATCCACTGTCCAGTGTAAACAGGTCCCTAAATTGCTCTTGATGCAAAAAAACAAAATGTAGCCCACTATGTACCAGAGTCCTAGATTTTAGCTGCCTTTAAAACAGTATTTGATACTCAGAAGACACTTCACAATCTAAACGTATTTCAGTTAGAAAAACTGTTTACAGTATAAGAATCTGCAAAACATGTCGATAATCAAAGTATTAATGTAAAGAAACGATAGTAACAAGAAATCCTGTACTTATGACAAAAAATTGCACAGATTTTTTTAAACGAATAGAGTGTAGCAAGGATTGTTGTTTCTAATGGGCAAGTATATGTAATAAAGAACTGTTTTTTCCTTTGATCTTTCAAAGATGTGAAACTTCCCAAAAGTTGAATGAAAAATGACAAGATCTCAGAGGAATCAGATTCCCAGCTTCTTTCAGTGAATTTCTAAAGTTCTCTCTTTATGAACAAAAAAGGATCACTTCCAAGTGAAAAATGTAAACTGAAGCATTTCCACTCAATTCCTTTCATGTCTTTCCACTGCCTACTTTGAGATCATGTGATCATTTCTGACCTTTACAAATTCTCCTCTCTGCCTTGCTATAGTGTGTTATTCAGACTATCAACTTCATTTAGTGAAACTATCCTGTTCTTTCACACTTGACTCTTTTTACAGACAAGCAGTTCATTTTCATGCAGACCCACTTTCAACTTCAAAAGGTTTCTTTCTATCTCAGTTTCTCATGCCCCTTGTTAAAAACACTTTCAAATAGGGATCTAAAAAATGTGGTAGCTAAGAACTCTAAGCTCTAAAAAGAAAAATCCACTATTAAACCTAAGCAAGAGGGCAAGCATCCACACAGGACTTCATGCAACTCCTTGGTAATACACCTAGCTCTTCTGTGCAGTGTCAAGCTCAAAAGAAAAGCTCTCAAATCTGAACCTATTGCTACAAGGCTGGGTTGGTTTCCTGTACAGGCAGTCCCCGAGTTACGCGGATCCGCAGTTACGAACGGGGCCCTCTCCCTGGTCTCCAGCAGACCAGGGAGAGGAAGCAAAGCGGCGGAACACACAGGCAGCGGGCTCCATGGCTTTGCTCTGCTTTGCTCCCCGTCCCCCTGGTCTGCAGACCAGGGGGACGGGGAGCAAAGCGGCGGAACACGCGGGCAGCCCAGACGTGTCTGGGCTGCCCGCTGCCCGCGTGCTCCGCGGCTTTGCTCTGCTTTGCTCCCCATACCCCTGCCAGGGGTACAGCAGTGGTACAGCAGCTGGGGCGCTGCCGGTTGGTCCCGTAGCGCCGCTCTGGGCGCTACTGGACCAACACGGCAGCACCCCAGCTGCTCTGCCCCAGGCATCCTGCCCGTCCCCCTGCCCGCTGCCCGCGTGTTCCGCCGCTTTGCTCCCCGTCCCCCTGGTCTGCAAACCAGGGGGACGGGGAGCAAAGCAGAGCAAAGCCGCAGAACACGCGGGCAGCAGGACAGCCATGGCGCGTCTGGGCTGTCCCGCTGCCCCCGTGCTCCGCGGCTTTGCTCCGGACGCCTGTGGTACAGCAGCTGGGGCGCTGCCAGTTGGTCCCGTAGCGCCGCTCTGGGCGCTACTGGACCAACCCGAGCTGCCCCAGGCGTCCTGATTCAGCCACTGCTGGTCAGTTTCAGCAGCGGCTGAATCAGGACGCCTGGGGCAGAGCAGCTTGGGTGCTGCTGGGTTGGTCCAGCAGCGGCGCTACTGGACCAACCCAGCAGCACCCCAGCTGCTCTGCCCCAGGCGTCCTGATTCAGCCGCTGCTGAAACTGACCAGTGGCTGACTACAGGAAGCCCCTGCCCCGGGTTTCCTGGAATCAGCCGCTGATCAGTTTCAGCAGCAGCTGACTTGGGGATGCCTGGGGTTCTTAAGTTGAATCTGTATGTAAGTCAGAACTGGCGTCCAGATTCAGCCGCTGTTGAAACTGATCAGTTTCAGCAGCGGCTGAATCTGGACGCCAGTTCCGACTTACATACAGATTCAACTTAAGAACAAACCTACAGTCCCTATCTTGTACGTAACCCGGGGACTGCCTGTAGTTATTTTCATGATGACAAGTGCCTTTATGATATAACCTATGTGAATTCATTCATTTCCAGTTAACTACTCACAGGATTTCTCAAAAGATTAGCTCATCTAAACAATAGTATAAAAGAATCTCTCAGTGGTCACTCAATAACGAGTAGGATGTCTTCCTGTCACCCTCCTATTTGTGGATCCATAGATGGCAGACCAGCCCGATTCTGGAACCAAGTCTTACCACAGAAGGGCCAGGTGCTGGTGGCAATTGGAGGGATGTGGGGCAATTTTTGCCACTCTTTTCTCTCTCTCCGCCTCTCTTCTTTTCTCTTTCTCCACCTCTCCTGAACTGTGGCAGGACCTCTCAAATTGTGCCACCCCCTCACGAATTACCGCTCTGCACTGGGGACGGTCCTGGGCAAGGTTCTCCCAAGTGTCAACACCGATGCCGCACTTTTTCATGTTTGCCTTCAACATGTCCTTAAATCACTTCCTCTGGCCAACAATGCTCCCCAGTCCTTCCTTCAGCTCAGAAAACAGACTCTGTTTTGGGAGGTGCCGATCAGGCATTCGGACCATGTGACCAGTCCAGTTGGGAGATGGTGATAGCTTCAATGCTGGTCATGTTCGACTCTTCCAGGATGCTAGTGTTCGTGCGCCTGTCCTCCCAAGGGAGTGTTAGGATTCTCCTGAGGCAGCATTGATGATATTGTTCAAGTGCCTTCAGGTGACACTTATATGTTGTCCAGGTTTCACATGCGTGCAGTGGTGTTGGAACAACCACTGCGCGGTACACAAGGAGCTTTGTCTTGGCACTGATGTCCTGGTTCTCAAAGACCCTTCGTCTCAGGTGGGCAAAAGTGGAGCTTGCACAGCTCAGGCAATGATGGATTTCCGCATCAATGCTGACTTGGCGGAGAGATGACATCCAAGATACGGGAAATGCTCCATGTTTTCCAGCAGTTCTCCGTTGACTTTAATATATGGTACATGAGATTGTTTCATTGGCGAGGGTTGATGGAGCACCTTGGTCTAAAATATAGGTGACAACCAAAAACTTAAGGGTCTCTTGCATGTGGCAGTTACATATTTTGACAAGAGAAATGACCTTAAGTTACCCTCAAAATGAGAATACTATCATTTATAGAATCGTAGGACTTGAAAGAACCTCAAGAGGTCATCTAGTCCAGTCCCCTGTTCTCTTGGCAGGACCAAACACCATCTACACCGGGGGGAGAGGGGCAAGACAACCTCGGCAAGCCAAATCCAGCCCACCAAGCTGGTTGATCCAGCCCATGGCCACCCTGCTGCTCCCCCATACCCAGACCAATTGAGATCTGGGGGCAGTGGAGCACACAAAGTCTCCTCCATCCAGCAGGGGCGCATGGCACCTAGAGGGAACTGCCAGCTGTTCAGAACAGCTGGCGGTTCTCACTAGACACCTGTGGGGGGGGGGGGGGGGGCCGGAGGGGAGCAAAAGACTTCACGCACTCCTCCACCCCCAGGCCAATCAGGGTCTGTGGGCAGGGGAGCACCGAAGTGTCCTGGCCCCACCCCTCCCAACCAAGGCCCTGCTCCTTCCAGGGTGGCCTGGGGCTACTTCAAAAATTTGTGTATTGCTCCCCCCTTCTAAAATTATTGCCCACCCCGATCTACACCACTCTTGATAGTAGCTTATCTAACCCGCTCTTAAAAATCTTCAATGACAGAAATTCCACAGCCTCCCTAGGCACTTTATCACAATGCTTAGCCACTCAGACAACTAGGAAGTTTTTTTTCCTAGTGTCCTACCTAAACCTCAATTTCTGCAATTTAACCCATTGCTTCTTGTCCGAGCCTCAAAATTTAAGAAGAATAATTTTTCTCCCTCCTCATCACAATCTTTTAGGTACTGAAAACTTTTATATCCTCTCTGTCTTCTCTTTTTAACCCTAAACAAAGCCAGTGCTTTCAATCTTCCCTCACAGCTCATGTTTGCTAGATCATTAATCATTTTTGTTGCTTTCCTCTGAGCTTTCTCCAATTTATCCTCATCTTTCCTGAAATGTGAGCACCCAAAAATGAACAGCATACTCCAGACAAGGCCTAATCAGTGCAGAGGAGAGTGGAAGTATTACTTCTCATGTCTTACTTATTAATACTCTTGTTAATGCATCCCAGAATCACGTCTGCTTTTTTTGCAACAGTGTCACACTGCAGACTCATATTTAGCTTGTAGTCCGCTATGACCCTTAGATCTCTTTCTGCAGTACTCCTTCCTAGGCAGTCGTTTCCCATTTTATATATTTAATTGCTCCTTCCTAACAACTTCAGAGGAGCAGGAGGGTGGGTACTGGAATGGACATGAGCTACACATCTTGAAAATCATCACTTACAAGAAAGTGAGTAGCCATTTGTCTTTGAATGCTTGCTCGTGTTGATTCCGTTGTAGGTGACTCACAAGCAGAATCACAAGAGGTAAACTCCAAGTTCACAGTCTTACAGATAGTAGTACTGCTCTGCTGAAACTAGCATCAGCCTCATACTGCTGGGTCAGCACATAGTTTGAGGCAAACATATGAACAGATTGCGGCACAACAAATTTCCTGGATTGGCACCTGAGCAAAGAAGGCTGCTGAAGAGGCCTGCACCCTAGTGTAGTGGGTCATCACAATCGCTGGTGGGGGTACTTGTGACAGGTCACAGCTGCCGCAGATACAACCCATGATCCACAATGAGATCCTCCAGGTGGACACTGGCCAACCCTTCATTCAGTCTGAGATGGCAAGCAGCTGTGTAGACTTATAGAACACCTTTGTCCTCTCTGCAGAAGGCCTGCCTAACATCCACGGTGTGCAATTTGCATTCCTCATCCACTGCATGAGGCTTCAGACAAAGCATCGGAAAATATATGTGCTGACTCATGTGGAACTGGGAGACAACTTTGGCCAGAAAGTTCAGGTGCAGATGCAATTGCACCTTGTCCTTATATAGAGTATTGTATATGGGGGCTCTAATGTGAGCACCCTGATCTCAGACACCTTACAGGCTGAAGTTAAAGCTACCAAAAAAAAAAAAAGAAAACTTCCAGATAAAAGCAGAAGGGAGCAGGAAGCCAGAGACTCAAAGTGAGGCCCCATGAGCCTGGAAAGCACAAGGTTTAGATCCCAAGCAAGGACTGGGTGACAAACGTTCAGGTAAAGGCACTCCAAACCTCTCTGAAACTGTGCTACCATGGGAATTGTGAAGACTGGCCTGCCCTGAAATGGGGTATGTCTACACTAGCTCGTTAGTTCGAGCTAGGTAGGCAAACAAGGGCAACCGGAGTTGCAAATGAAGCCCAGGATTTAAATATCCCGGGCTTAATTTGGATCTTCCTGAGCGCCGCCATTTTTAAATACCCCTAGCCGCAGGCACGGAGTTCGGACTAAGGGGGATTTAAAAATGGCAGCTCCCGGGAAGATGCAAATGAAGCCCTGGATATTTAAATCTCGGGCTTCATTTGCAACTCCGGTTGCCCTCATTTGCTTACTTAGCTCAAACTAACGAGCTAGTGTAGACATACCCATGGAGAGTGGAAAGCTGAAATGCCCACCAGGCACTCCTTTAGGTCAGCGACAGACCCTGGAGCTTCAGGTATAGCAAACAGTACAGGACATCCTGCAAGGTGGCCTCCTCTGCCTGGACACGGCCATCCACAGTACAGGCAGTCCCCGGGTTACGTGGATCCGACTTATGTCGGATCCCTACTTAAGAACGGGGTGAGGGAACCCCGAACTAGCTACGCCCCCCTCCCAGCAGACCACCGAGACGCGCCGCGGTGGTCCCACCGCCTGCGTCCTCGGCGGCGAGAAAAGCCGCTCCGCGTCTCCCTGGTCTGCTGAGGGGGACGCAGCCAGTGTGCCCCCCTCCCTCCCCAGCAGACCAGGCTTTTCTTGCCGCGGAGGACGCAGGCGGCGGGACCGCCGAGACGCACCGCAGTCCCGCTGCCCCCGTCCTCCACGGCAAGAAAAACCTGGTCTGCTGGGGGGGGGGGGGGGGCGCACTAGCTGTATTTGTCACAGTCTGTATTTGGCAGTAGCTGCGCCCCCCCCTCCCCCCCCAGCAGACCAGGCTTTTCTCGATGCTGGTCAGTTTCAACAGCGGCTGAATCTGGACACCTGGGACAGAGCAGCTGGGGCGCTGCCGGGTTGGTCCCTGCAGCGCCGCACCTCGGCACTGCGGGGACCAACCCGGCAGCACCCCAGCTGCTCTACCCCAGGTGTCCCCAAGTCAGCTGCTGCTGAAACTGATCAGCGGCTGATTCCAGGAAGCCCGGGGCAAAGCAGCTCTGCCTTGGGCTTCCTGTAGTCAGCCGCTGGTCAGTTTCAGCAGCGGCTGAATCGAGGACACCTGGGGTACAATATGTACCAGTTCCGACTTACATACAAATTCAACTTAAGAACAAACCTACAGTCCCTATCTTGTACGTAACCCGGGGACTGCCTGTACTCAGCCACGCAGAAATCAGGCTGTTGGGTGCAGCTCCACCAGATTCAGGTGCAGCAGGTTCCCAGGATTCTGGGACAGTAGGTCCAGCCTACAAGAGGCAGCTGCAATAGGATGGCTGACCAAAGGTTCAGGGTGACAAACCAGTGCTGACATGGCCATGCCACAGCTATGAGGATAATCGTAGCTTTGTCTCACTTCTCTTTCAGCAGGACCCTATGGATCAGCGACACCAGCAGGAATGCTACGCGAGGGCTCCCAAGTAAGGGATCAGAAAGGCATCTGGCAGGGAGCCCTGGATACAGAGAACAGAACACATGACAGTACCTGTTCTGGCTGGACACAAACAGGTCCACCTGGGAAATCTACCTCGTTCAGAAGACTAAGGTGACCATCTCTGGCTGGAGCAACCATTTGTAGCAAGAGAAGGTCCTGCTGAGGCAATCTACCTTTTGGATGTTCTTTGTGCCAGGCAGTTGGGCAGCCACCAAATTAATAGCAAGCTGCACCCAGAAGTCCCAAAGCCTGCTTGCTTCCCAACAGCAGGCTGAGACCTGGCACCACCCTGTCTGCCTGTTGATGTGGTATATTGCAGCGGTACTGTCCCTCAGGACCTGCACCACCTGGCCCACCAAGCAAACAGCTCTGAATTCCCTAACATTGATATGAAGAACTAGGTCATGGAGCAACCAATAGCCTGAGGTGTTGGTATCATCCCCGAGCTCCCAGACCAGATCCAACACATCCGAGATCAAGATGAGGGCAACAGGGTCACAAAAGGGACTCCTTGTATCACCAACCTGGGATCCTGCCACTAGTCAAGCGATCAGAGGACATGGCTCGGCACCATGACCACTCGGTCCAGGGGGACCTGCTGGGACTGTAGACTGAGGCCAGCCATGTTTGTAGGGGCCTCAGATGAAGGCAGGCATGCCATCTACATCTTACCACTAGATGTACATGGCCATGTGGTCCACCAGTCACAAGTGTATGTGGGCCATGGTGAGCAGTTGGCTCTGTATGTGGGTGATCAGATCCAGCTTGGTCCTGCCTTGAGGGCAGGGGGCTGGACTCGATGACCTCTTGAGGTCCCTTCCAGTCCTATGATTCTATGAAAACATCCTTCTGACCTGGAGCTGAGAACCACACCAATGAACTCTATGCACTGAACCAGCGCAAACATGGATTTTTCTGTTTAACAACAGGCCCAGGTCACTGCAAGTAAAGTGCACCACATCGAAGCACCCTTGGACCTTCTCGGCAGACCTACCCTGTATAAGCCAATTGTCAAGATACAGAAAGACCTGGACCTCTTGATACCTCAGGTAAAACGCCACCAGTTCCGAAAGGCAGCACCGCAAGCTGGAAGTGGCGCTATTCCACAACCAGAGATTCCCATTTAAGCATCCAAGGGTCCTATCAAGCAGGGCCACCCTTGGCACACACAGCTGCACAGGGAACCACTATATTTAATGTACCACACTGGTGACTCAAATTTAGTGGTGCGCTATGCAGCATATGCCTAGGGATGAACACACACCCCTTCCCGTAGGCTCAGCACCGGCTCCAGCAGCCCCCATGCCCTGCACCCTCTCCTTGGGCTGCACCCTGCCCAAACTTTGTTCCTAGATGTACAGATCTATGTTTTGCCAAATTAAAATGCATAATATTTGCTTGCACCCATTTTATCAAGTGATTCAGATCACTCGGTAACAGAGACACAACTCATTATTTACCACTGCCCAAATTTGTGTATCATCTGCAAATTCTGTCCCTGATGATTTTATATTTATCTCCATGTTGTTAATAAAAATGTTAATCATTTTATGGCCAAGAATAAATCCCTGTGGGACCCCACTAGAAATGCAAACACAGAATGATGTCTCACTGTTTACAGTTACATTTTGAGACCTAGCAGTTAGCAAGCTTTTCATTCATTTTGTGTGTGCCAATCAATGTGTTAAGCAGGACTTGGGTCAACTATAAATCCGGAAATTCAGCGCAGAACCCTATCTTTGCCACACAAAAACTACATGATCTACCCATATTATAAACATGCTTTTTCTTCTTGCCAGCACAGACAACATTTTATAATCTCAATATTCCTTTTCTACACGAACCTTTTTTCCCCTAAAATCACTAGCAATACCACCACTAAAGCAACTCACAAGTAATAGCAATGATGGGAGTCCTAGTGTAGACAAGAGGCCTGATGCTCAATTTTTTAACCTCCTTAATCTCTAGGTTAGATGACACACAAGTCAGAACACCAACAGCTGGTCTACATTAGCAGTTCACTAATAATAGCAATGGCATTAAATTTTAAGGAGGAAAAGCTTAGAAAAGACACAGTTTTAAGCAAACATAAGCTAAAATGTGGTTCTGTAGCTTAGTTATAAAATGACTATTTTCTTTTCACAAAGGTAAGCAAACATGTTATTGAAGAATTTAGCAGTAACAATATTTCACAGCTATGTTTAAACATGGGTTAGATTTGCAGCATGAATAGTGTGCAGTGTCTTTACCTAGACACAATATAGTGAATAACTAAAGTAGTTCAGAACAGGGATGTGAATGGTTAACTGGCTCATCACCAGGCAGCCAGGGGCCTGTCACAGGCAGGAGTGTCTGCAGCAGCGGGAGAGGGGACATCGGATGGAGGCCTCTCTTTTAATCAGTAAGCTGGTTAAATATTATGTTTAACTGGTTAACTAATTAAAAGGGATTTTACATCCCCAGTTCACAATAGAAGATAAACAGTACAACATATCCTGCAAACATATTGTGTTGGATCTAGGGTTTAAGCCGTTAAGAGTTTTCCCCATTGATATTTAGCACTATTTGACAAATAATGGGTACAAAAAGGGACAAAAAGGTTTTGGCAGATGGATAACACAGTGATAAAGAGGGGGATGGAATACATAGGTTTGAAAGATACAAAAGTTCTGTGCTGTGATGTTGATGACCCAGGAACAAAGACTATTGTTTTGTTTTCCCATCATCAATAGACTTGAAATATAAATTCTCCATGGAAGGTTTGGAAACATTCTGTATTACTATCACATATATTACCATGATTTGCTCAGTAGTGCTATCGATGTTTTGATAGGTTTCTTAGGCATCATAACAGGTGGTATCAAACTACTATGAGTTAATGTGAAACATGGATCTTATATGGATATCCACCTTCTTAAAGTTAATACTGCAATTGAGCGGCAGAGTGCTAAAAATGGCCAACTTTCCAATGACTGATACAAAACACTGGGTTAGCAGAACATAACTGAGGGTGACCAGTAGGGATGTGAAAGGGCCTCATGGGCTGGGAACTGTTCGAGCGGTGCTGAGGTGGTCCCCCAGCTGGGATCCTGCTTAACATTTAATCAGTTAACTAATTAAACAGGATTTTACATCTCTAGTGACCAGAAACCCAGTTTTTAAAGGGAGAGTCCTGTATTCATGCCCTCCTGCAAATGTCCCTACTTTTATTTTTAATGGGCAAACTGTCCTATATTTTCTGTCTCTCCTCTCCCATCAGTACTGGTGGGTCCTACTGCTGGCCAGACCCTGGCTCACCAGCCGCCCACCCACCAGCAGTGAGTGGGGGATCCAGTGGCTGTCAACGGAAGACTGGTGGTCAGGCAAAGCAGCAGCATGGAAGGCCAGCCATTCCCCCTGCTAATCCATCCATGCAGTCCTTGCTGCATGCAGCTCTTGGTGATCAGGCTCCCATCCTTCGCCCTGTTTCCAGCCAGCACTGGCTGCCTGCTGTGGTGGTTGATGACTGCGCACAAGCAGTGGCCAGTGTTGTCTCACGTCTGCTGCCCCGTACATGTTACCCCTTCACTGCCCAGGCTCACACACCCGGCCCCCACTGATCCTCCACATCCTCCTTGGCGGGTGTTCAGAGAACCAGCCCCTCGTCAGAGCATTCATCTCACCTAGAGCCTGGCTGGCAGGCTCCTTCCTTCCCCTGCTGCCTCTTGCTGGACTGGAAACTCAGGGAAAGCTCAAGATGCTCGGGCCTGGGATGCTGACCAGGAGCCAAGCCTTTCATGTGCCAAAGATCCACACAGCATGGGCATGGAGAAGCTTCTCTGCCCCTCAGCTAAGCTCTGGAGTGAAAGGGAGGCAGCTATTTCCAGCCTGTTTGCAACCTGACCCTGCAAGTCGTAAGAACATCAGAGCAGCCAGACTGGGTCAGACCAAAGGCCCATGCAGCCCACTGTCCTGTCTACCCACAGTGGCCAATGCCAGGTGCCCCAGAGGGAGTGACCAGAACAGGGAATCATCAAGTGATCCCTCCCGTCACCCATTCCCAGCTTCTGACAAACTGAGGCTAGGGAGCCATTCCTACTAATAGCCACTGATGGACCTAACTGCCATGAATTCATCTAGCTCTTTTTTGAAACCTGTTAAAGTCCTGATGTTCACAACATCAGTTCACCAGGCTGGGGTGCTCAGCACCCTCTAGACATCCTGCCCCCATCATTGGTCCTGCCCCCAGGGATTATGGGGCTACTGTCCCCCCCAAGGCACTCTCCTCTGAAGAGCACTTTCCCAGCCAGGTGTGCAGACCTCCTGCAGCCAGGTTCCCTGGGGCCAGGTGCTCAGTGCATCCTTAGGGCTTAAGGATGTAGCTAGGGCACAGGACGCGGCTCAGTTATGTTGGTGGCAGAAGCAGTAGCAGCATCTTGGATGTGTTAGCTGCCTTTCTACACTGTGTGGGCAGGAAGGGACAAGCTGCATCTAGCCACAGGGGAGCAGGAGAGCACAGGAAGGAAGAAATGACCTCTGGAAAAACATGGGCCAGAGTAGAGTCATCCCTACTCTCTACCGAAGCTCCCATCATCTAGAAGCAGCTCCCATATGTTCCCTCCTGCACAGAGCCAGAAGCCTGCTGTTTACACCTTCCGGTGAGAACCCTAACAGAAATCTGGGGGGTGACCCTACATGCCCCTCTTATGTTGCCATGAGAAGACGTGGCTTCAGGTACCAGAATAAGCGGGTCCGTCCCAGGTGCCCAGCCACGCATGGAGGGCGGAGAGGACCGGGAAGGGAGGTTTGGTCAGGTCAGCCACCCATCCCTGTGTGAGAGAGGTGTACAGGAATGTGTGTCACCTCTCCCTGTGCAAAGTTTAAAGATAAGAAGGTAAATAAAAAGACTTCAGCTGTGCAATATTTCTTTTTCACAGGGGCCTAGTCAATTTGATGTTAATTGGAACATTTATATGACGTATTGCCATTGAACTCACTTGAGTAAGAGTAATTTTACTAGATGTCCCATATTCAGCACAGGGGAATATGGCTATCCTAATATAACAGCAAGTTTTTTATTAAAATATTGGTCAAACCAATGGCAAGTAGGCTAAAGAGACTTAAAACAAATACTTGCTGGCAATAAAAAATGGCTGTTCAGCAAGAAATTTTAGCAACTGAATTAAGTATCCTCATAACAGTCATTCAGTGCGTCGGACTTAAATATCTTTCTGAGAAGTTATTCAAATTAGAACATTTTAGCATGCTAGAATTTCACTTAGTTCATCACTGTAGTTGTTGTGCAGCCTGCAGCTCATTTGCCCCAAGAGATTAGGTAATAAGATTACCCATGCTTTCGTTCCATATTTCAGGAAGCCCTGCAAAAAATTAGTTTCATGTCCCAGACTAAATAAAGTTTATTTGCCTAGCCTTTCTCATGGTGAAAATAACTACAAATAATAATTTATCTGCCCTCACAAAAAAGTACCTTTTTTTTGTAAATAGTGGGTGAATAAAGTTGTGCAAGGCTGTTGTAGAAGATGAGGAAATCTGCACTCTGTTGTCTAATATTCTCATGGTTTTCTTCCATTGATATCTGTGACATGGAGTCAGTTTTTGCAAAAACAATGAGTGCAAAATATTCATTGTGAAGTTCCAGTCCATGTTTCCACGACATGAGACTTCGCAATAAAAGCAAAAGTTACCAAAAATAAAAACCATACACTTAGCCTTCTGCCAAATGAAGCATGACTACCTGCATTAATATGCTTACTGTCCAACTACTGCATTTACACACCTGCAAACAGCACTCAAAAAGATTCAGATTAACTGCCACGTCACCAAGAACTGTTCATTATTTCTGCTTTTTCCTTGGATCACTATTTACTAAATTAAAAGACTGGGACATGAGAACTATTCATATACAAAGCAAAAAGGAAGGGAATATTTGTCACATTCCTACTTTTCTTGATAGTATTAGTAAAAAACTGTTTTATGCCAAGATGAATGAGCCATTCTTCAATATGTAATAAAATATTAAACACTGAGATATTAAGTATGGCCAATCAGACTCCCACTGCAGTCAAAGGGATTTCTGATGGAATCCTTGCTACAGAATGCAATTATGTATGGTAAAATAAAAGTAAATGGGCAATAGCTGCTGTTCACACCTAAATGCAAGCATTTAATATGTCTTGAACAAAAATATACCAGTCTACACTAAGAAAGAGTGCAAAAAAAATTTTTTTTAAAGTCTTAAAATGGAAATAACACTATCTTGAAAATACAGGTTACTTTAACCCATTTCTAACGGTGTCTGCCTCTATTCCCCAACAATTCACATGCTATTTTTCAGCCTGATAAAAAATGTTCAGGTAACAAAGAATTCAAAAATTGATTTTTAAAAATAATAAAATGTCCCCGTAACACTCTCACCTCCATAAGAACAGATCTTAACAGAGGAAGTCTGCAGAGACACAACTAAACAAGCAGAACTGGCAAGTGACCCTTTGATATAGTGCTGCTAGCAAGCTGCTACAATAAATGAATATTAATTCTATGCAATTTCATTTTTAAAAAACTATGAAATTCCCTAACACCCACCTACCCAGACAAGGCTGCTGGTGGAGATTTTAAAAAACACTTTTTTAAAGGTATGTAATGGATTCCAAGAATGAACTTGTGTTGAATGTTCTCTGAACCAGATAAAATAATCTCCATTCAGGAATGACTATCTGATTCAACAGAAAAAGAAGCAAGTTTTTGTTTTAAGAAAAGCAATCATGCCCATAAGACCTTTTTTCTGATATGTTTTACCTGGCTCTTCTCATAATTGCTATAAAACCCAAGAATTATCTTAATTTCTTCATGAACTTTTTATACCTATCAAGAAAATTTGAAAGCTTCTTGCCATAGAAGCAGTCCATATGCATCTTAGAAAGAGGACTTTAACCTAGGGCATATCTATCTACATAATATATCACTATAGAAAATTCACATCCAGAAGCTGAGGTAAGTTTTGCCAACATAGGCAGTAGTGTATAGATAGCCCTCGTGTAAGAAAAAGGGGAAATTACCTTAACTGCCATCAAGACTAACCCCATCATTAAGGTCATCTATGCTAACTCTGGCTAGGGCGAGCTACCAGTGGCTATCAACCTTTCCAGACTACTGTACCCCTTTCAGGAGTCTGATTGTCTCGCATACTCCAAGTTTTACTTTGCTTAAAACCTACTAGCTTACAAAAATCAAATATAATATTCAAGTGCCACAGCAAACTATTACTGAAACAAGGCTCTCACTTTTACCATAGAATGATACAATAAATCAATTGGAATATAAAACTGTACAGGCACTCCCCTAATTACAAACATCCAACTTACGAACATCTCTACACATAAACACTCACCTGCAGCCTCAGGGGAGCAGCCAAGAGTCACAGGTGGTGGTGAGCAGGGCAAGTGCTGGCTGGAGAAGTCCAGAGGAGCAGGAGGTGGTCACACAGCCAGCAGCTGGAGAGAACCAGCCCTTTGAAGTGGAGGTTGCTGCTTTTCTCCAGCCATGGGCTGCACAGCCACCCGCTGCTGCGCCTCTGGAATCCTCCAGCTCACGGCGCTCACCTTCTCCTGGGGAATGCAGCTGGATGCAAGAGCCAGCACAGAGCCTGCGGGGGGGATGGAGGGAAGAGGCTGGCCAAAGGATGCCCAGAAGTCCTTTCAGAATCTCCACCTGCCTCCTCATCCCCCTCTAAATAAACCTGCCTTTCCTCAAGCACCAGTATTCAAGGTTAAATAAAAATCTATTTCTACTATATTTCATTGCAAATATACAGTATATCAGCTACATTATGCAATAAACAGGCTTTTGCGGGCTAGCACAGGAACTTAACTACCATTTGCAATATTGTTTCTATGAGAAAATGTGTTCCGAGTTCCAAACAACCAACTGACAAATGAACGTTTGTAAGTTGGGAACTTCCTGTACTTACATTTCAGTGTACAGTACACAAAGTAGTATTACATTTAGTTTGTACTGACTTTGCTAGTGTGCTTTAGGCAGCCTGTTGTAAACCTAGGCAAGTACAGTAAACTTCCGATAATCCGGCACCTTTAGGACCCAGGTGGTGCTGGATTATCAGATATGCCGGACAGTCGGAAGGGGGGGGCTATGAGGGGTCTGGGGTGGGTGGGGATGCCACCCCAGACCCCTCATAACTCCCCCTTCCGATAGTCCGGCTCTGCTACAGGCGTCCCTGATTCAGCTGCTGCTGAAACTGACGCCTGGGGCAGAGCAGCTGGAGTACTGCCGGGTTGGTCCGGTAGCGCCGACCCTTGGCGCAGGGAGACCAACCGGGCAGCACCCCAGCTGCTCTTGGGGATGCCTCGGGCAGAGCAGCTGGGATGCTGCTGGGTTGGTCCCGCAGCGCCGCTCCTCGGTGCTGTGGGGACCAACCTGGCAGCACCCCAGCTGCTCTACCCCAGGTGTCCCCAAGTCAGCTGCTGCTGAAACTGATCAGCGGCTGATTCCAGGAAGCCCGGGGCAGAGCAGCTCTGCCTCGGGCTTCCTGGAGTCAACCGCTGGTCAGTTTCAGCAGCGGCTGAATCGGGGACACCTGGGGTGCTGCCCGGTTGGTCCCGGAGCCCCGAGGGGCAGTGCTAGGGGACCTACCTGGCAGCGCCCCCAGCTGCTCTGCCTCCGGCTTCCCCATTTCAGCCGCTGGTCAGTTTTAGCAGCAGCTGAATAGGGGAAGCTGGGGGCAGAGCAGCTCCAATGGTCCGGCTGCCCGGAGCACTTCCGGGTTCCTGATGATGCCGGACCATCAGGTGTGCCAGACCGTCAGATGCCGGACCATCGGAGTTTTACTGTATCTAGATGAGCTCATGTACCTCCGGAAGATCTCCGTGTACCCCCTGGCAGAGCTATCCCATCCAAAGGATGGTTTCGGGGTGGCCGCCATGGGTCCCTTGCTTTGGGGGGGACTTGAAGACTACGAGGGGACCAGACGCCAGCAGCAGGGGTCGTGCTCACCCCTGCATTCACCTGTGGCGAAGGGAGCCTAAACAGAAGAACTAGAGGACACCAAATGAAATTAATGGGGAGCAGGTTTAAAACTAATAAAAGAAAGTTCTTCTTCACACAGCGTGAAGTCAACCTGTGGAACTCCTTGCCAGAGGAGGCTGTGAAGGCTAGGACTATAATAGAGTTTAAAGAGAAGCTAGATAATTTCATGGAGGTTAGGCCCATAAAAGGCTATTAGCCAGGGGATAAAATGGTGTCCTTGGCCTCTGTCTGTCAGAGGCTGGAGAGGGATGGCAGGAGACAAATCGCTTGATCACTGTCTTCGGTCCACCCTCTCTGGGGCACCTGGTGCTGGCCACTGTCGGTAGACAGGATACTGGACTAGATGGACCTTTGGTCTGACCCAGTACGGCCGTTCTTATGTTCTTATGTTATGTTCTTATGAGCCACAAGAAGCGAGGTGACCCAGACCTAGCCTGCTCCGCTCCACCATCTCTCAACCCCATCATTCCACTTCACCCTGGCTTCAGCCCACTACACTCCCCCAAGTGGCAGAGCTGCCACTTCTCTTTCAAGGTGCTGCGTTTTTTTAATTGCCAGGTAAGCTCTCCCCTGGCAATAAAGACTGACTGCATAGCCCACAGCACACCACTGGGGCAACACAGTAACATGGGCAATACAAACATACCCTAAATCTAAACCGCCATGACTGAAAGCATACTAGCACCAATTGCGTGTCCCAGAAATTTCCTCTCAACTGTGTTATTAAAATAGTCCTGCCGCTATCTTACAGGAAAATTGTACTATGACCGGTAAACACTGTTGTTGCTACCATGGTAGGCGGGGCCTTATTTCAGAACAAGACTAGGACAGTAGGACCTTTACAGCTTAGGACTGGAGCAGAGCTTTAGCAGCACTAAGCACTAGCTAATCATTCACTTGCATACATTTCTAACTGCACGTCACTATCAGTCAACATCTTATGAAAAACACTGCATATATCTAAATTACATAAACTAAATATATCATTTAAGAGAGCCTCTCAAACATCCAGTCATGAACCATCGACGCCTCCTAGATCTCTCACTAGCAGCCCACAGAAAGAAGCACTTTAAGAAACAGCAGAAGACTAGAAGGGGAGTTAGTCCATTGAACTCTCTCATGAAGGATCTGCAGAATGAAACAGAAAAGTGCTGCACTAACAAGCAACAGAAACTACAAAGACAGGAGCTGAACTCTATTCAAATGCACTTCTATACAAGAAAGATCTTGAACAGCAATCATTAGGAAAAACATCTGGTATACTGCTTTGATTTTCAACAATAATCTTTGGACAAACAAAATATCATTTTTTTCCCCTCAAAGAAGTAAATAATTGTAAATTCACATGTATGTATACCCTGTCATTTATTTACTTCGTCAGTGTCTTCTTGAGTCTGATGGAATTAAACTCTCAAGTCTGGCAGTTTTTCTTAAAAGCAGTAATTACTTTATTTCTAGAATATACAATTAGGTAATGAAATATAAAAATGAGCCTGTTTAGTAGTATTTTATCCACTCTCACAGAAATACTACTGGACTGGAAACAGGCAGCCAATTAATTAATTAAATACAGCCACTTTAACCAAAAGTATAGAAACTTCTAATTTAAAAATTCAGCCGAAGGCAAAATACATAAATGATTAGCATTATAGTGTTTATTTTTAATTACACTGTGCAATTAGAATTCAGCAGGCTGTCAACTCACTTAAGATGCACAGAAAACCGATAATTTCACAACAAAATGCTCCAGTCAGAACACTTGCCCTTCAGTTGCTGCATTACATGTTTATGTTGGCTAGTTCCAGCACCAAGATGTCATGACAATATATTACACTCAAACTAAAAATGTTTACTCTTCTGATCACTTCTAAAAGCAGCACACATATTTTTGTGATAAAGAATAAAAGAGAAAACAGAGAAACGCACTACAGTCGTGACCTACTTGCTAAAGGAGACGTATATTTTTGACAAGAAGCCATTAGTCTCCGAAGTACAACTCTCTAAAAATGTAGCGAATTAAGAACAATCTATCTCTAATTCAGATTTATATTTACAGAAAATATTTTTACCACTAGAACAAATTCTTATTAAATATTTTACAGCACTCTAACATATTCAGCACCATACAGTATAAATACATTGCACGTGTATTTTCCCTGGCATAACTTGCAAACTGGTCAGAGCATACATAACATGTCAGTAGTTGTTGTATTTGAAGGTGCTTGTTCTTATTGTCACTGATTTGGAACAGACTATTTTTCAAGAAAAAGACAATAGTATCTAGCAGCTTTCAAGGTCCTAATCACCATTGTATCTGAGCCCTTTAGAAACCTTTATTCACTTTTCTAGAAAAATTCTACAGCTTTAAAAAGTACCAAACATTATAATGTCTTCAACTCAACAGAAAGTTATGCAGCCTGTAGCTCATTACCATACAATGTCTCAGAGTTTACTCTTACTCCAAACATTAGCAAAGATATGTGCAGAGATTATACAAGCTGTAAGAGTGTATGTAATACAATTTTGTCACTGAGGACCTGTGACGTAGTGGGGGTACTTGCTGGGATGTGGTGACCCCTGCTGTCTGGAGCAAGACCCAGCAGGGAAAGCCTCACTAGGCAGAGGTAATGCCAAACTTGTTGAACCAGTGGCCAGACACCCCCCATGGAGAGGAACAAAGGAAGGTGGAATGCTGCCCTGGCTGGGGGGCAGGGCTGGAAGAGGGTTAGTTAGTTCCTGGCTGGAAGGCAGGGAATAAGGAGCTGGGGAGGGGGCTGGGACTCCCCTATCTCAAGGGGGGGCACTGAGGCCTCTTAGCCCCAGTTCCTGTAACCAGATTACATCTGTGCTGCGCTGTGCTGGAGGAGCAATAAACCACCCTCAATTCCACTGGCTGGTGCAGCCTGTTTGTGCCATTTCGGGGTGCAGGAGACGGGGAACCCCCAACGCGCCGTCACAGGACCATAAGAGCTTTAATAGTAAGAGCAAAGCATAATTAATACTTTGCACATACAAAAATCTTGTAATTGTGTCACAAGACGTGAGTTACGCTCTTATATAGCACCGTATATGTTTGGAAACAGTTCTGTGTGAGCGTGGCCCAGCCTGGAGTAGCCCAAAGTAACAAAGAAGAGTGCAAGAAACAAGGAAAAACAGAACAAAACACTGCTTTAAACAAATTAGAGATACTTAACTTTGTGCAGACCAGTGTTCCCTCTAAACTGGGCACAGAACAGCTTCACAGGGGATTCATCAGCCCCGCCCAGTCAGTCAGCTCAGTACCTGAAGCACTAAGGCTCCAACTGGGGGAGGGATCACTGGTTAGAGGGAGCACGGGTGCAGACCATTTCTCCAGCTTATTACACAAAAAAGGCGCTTTCACCAATACAGTTTATGTACATTCCCCTAGGTGAAATTAACTATACTGGCAAAAATACTTTTATGCCCATGTCATTGCGATATTCCTATACCAGCAAGGACCCCCAGCACAGACACAATATCAGCCCCTTCATCCTCCAAAAAACTCAAACACCTGTTTTGCCAGTATTCTACTCAGGAAACTGGTGTAAACTATACTTGCCAAAGAACTTTTTTGCCAGTATAAACTACTCCGAAGGCATTACCTGGATAGTATTACTAGTAAATCTTTTCTAGTGCAGACTTGGCCTTAGAATGAGATATCAAAATATGGTTTTATTATTTACCTTGTAATGCTATAAAACACCTTCCACCCTAAATTGTTAAAAGGCACGTTTTATCATGGCCAAATAGTTGAGCCCTTTGGAGGTACAGGGTGAACTTCTCTAGTCCAGCATCTCCACCACCTGACTGGTGTCAAACCAGAGAATTTGGTGGACCATGGGAGGTCAGTATTGTCTAGCAGCATTGCCAACACTTCCACTGCTTACAGGGCTCTTAGAAGACATTGAGAGGTAAATTAGAGCTAAAGAACAGCACAGAACACAGAGCCAGAACTGGTAACTGTAAGCAAACTTTATGGAACCGCAGGAAAGTTGCCTACATCCATGATAAGTGGACATCCAGCTAACTAAAGTCATGCTGGATCATGGATGTTGTCAGGCCAGTGAGTGCCGGACTAAAGGGCTACGTCTAGACTGGCATGATTTTCCGCAAATGCTTTTAACAGAAAAGTTTTCTGTTAAAAGCATTTGCGGAAAAGAGCATCTAGATTGGCACGGACGCTCTTCCGTGCCAATCTAGATGCGCTTTTGCACAAAAAAGCCCAGATCGCCATTTTCCATTACCAGACTTCAAAGAGAAACTGCTGAGCTACAGTTCATCTTCAAAGTTTGACACAATCAACTCTAGATTAAACAAAGACTGTGAATGGCTTGCTAACTACAAAAGCAGCTTCTCCTCTCTTGGAATTCACACCTCCAGATCAGCTACTAGAAGTGGGTCTCATCCTCCTTGATTGGATCTACCTTGTCACCTCCAGCCTGATCCTGGCCTGCATATTTATACCTGCCTCTCGAAATTTCCACTACATGCATCTGACGAAGTGGGTCTTTGCCCACGAAAGCTTATGCTCCTACACTTCAGTTAGTCTATAAGGTACCACAGGACTCCTCGCCGCTTTTGCAGTTTCAGACTAACACGGCTACCCCTCTGATACTTCAAAAAAGTTTAAAAGTGAAGTGTAAGGAATTGTTCAAAATTCCCAGAAAAGCTCTAACTTGCAACAAAGTGTGGAATACACACTGTAGTTATGTTATGATAGTACCAAAAAGCCTTAACCAGGTTGGAGCACTATTGATACTTTCTCAAGATGTTCAGGATTGAGAACCACCACCCAACCTTTCTGCCTCCAGCAAGAAGTATTACTTATGGTAGCTGGATGTCATTTCCCTTCATGCTCTCAGCCCTTCAGCAAGCAAACACTCTCTCTGGGGCTCTGCCATCCATCTGCTAGGGTTAACAGTTCATGTATCCCAGTCCCTGAACTCCTCAGAAGCACCCTTATGCAGTATCCAGCTAATCACTGGACACCCACAGTAATTATCAGTAAGCTCTCCCCAAAGAGCCAGCATACATACAACTTGATGGGCACAACTCAGGATCAGCTCCCATAGTATACACACAGTACTAGAAACAAATATAAGCTTATTTACAGAGATTATGATTTAAGAAATAGTGAGCAAGGACAAGAACAGGTCAAATATAAAAACCAAAAAAAAAGAGCCTTCCTAACCCTACCAGACTAAATCCCTGCCTAAAACATTTTCTCACCTAAAGCAACCTCCTTCATGGTCACAATTCAATTTTAATGCATAAAGCCACAGTCCTTTTTGCTTCCCAATGTCTTTTTGCTTCTCCCTGATTCACTTCCTGGAGTGCTGGCTCCAAGGTGTCTTCCTAAGCTCCTGTTTGTTTCAGGTTCTCTTGTGGACCGGTTTTTCCAGTTGACTTTCACATGTAAATGGAGCTTCTATTGTGTTGACTTTACAATGCTTAATCTACATATGAATTCAGGCAGACATCTGAAAATACTTCCCCCTTTGTCTGGCAAAACCAGTTTTTCAACTCTGCAGAGGAGTAAAAACCTTAGAACAAACTATAAGGCAGGGATGGGGAACATTTTTTGGGTCAATAACCACTGACCCACAGAAAAATCAGTCAGGGGCCACACACAAGTGAGAAGCAAAAAAAAAAAAAAAAAAAAAGCCCTCACTGACTTAGTCCCCAAGTGAGGAGGGAAACAACCCCTCACAGATGTGGCCCCCAACTGAGAAAAAGGGAAAAAAGGCTCATGTCACTCCCTTTGAGCTCCAGTGAGGGGGAACACCAAGGCTCAGGGCTGGATTATCTCTTCAGGGGACATGGGGCTAGTTGATTTTGGTGGGCCCCCATAGGCTCTGAAGTGGGGCCAAAAATGAGAGGTTCAGTGTGCAGGAGGGGGCTGCAAGGAACAGGTTGGAGGTAAGGTCCAGATTATCAGCGGGAGGGAGGGTGCAGAAGCAGGCTGGAGGTGGGAGGATGGGTTCTGGACAGAAACAGGCTAAGAGTGCAATGTCTGGGAGAGAAGTTGGGCACAGGAACAGGGTGAGGATAGAAGGGAAGGTACAGGAGTGGGCATGGGATACAGAGTCTGGGCAGGAGGGAACAGGCAGCTGGGGGGCACAGGTGTCTTTGCCTGACTCTGCATGCTGAAGGGAAGCACTCGCTGCTGCACCACCTCCCCACCAGTCAATGGGAGCGAACGCAAGAGGTGGAGGGGCAATGCCTACAGGGAGATCTCTACCACAGCATGCAGAGCCACTTCCTCCTCCCTGCCAGGCAGAGCATGCAGGCTGGATCCAGCCCACAGCTTGCCTTCACTGGGCCCACGAGGCGAGGCTCCTTCCCTTCCCCTCCCTCCACAGTGAGAAGCCAGCACTGGAACATAGTCCCATTATGCTACAAACACAGAAAGAGAGCAAACCCCTATCCCAAAGGGCTTAGAGCAGGGGTCTCAAACTCCTGCAGCAGGGCCATCTCCAGCAGGAGCGATTGCGCACATGGGCCTGGGGCTCCCAGCAGCTAGGGAGGCCCTGTCCAATACTAGGAATGCATCGGATAATCAGTTAACCTGCAGTTCTGCAGGGCCAGGAGCTGCTCCAGCCATGCAGGGCCCCACCCAGTTAACTGATTAATCAGGATTTTACATCCCTATCTGTTAGCAGCCCCAAAGCCCTGCCTTCTCCAACCATGGCAATCCCATCCCCCAAAGACTCAACTTCAGAGATTACGGGGGCCCTGATGCAGCACAGTTTCAGTGATAGGGTCCCCTTTCCCCTGTGCACACCCTGCAGCAGCAGAAACCACAGGAGAAGCAGAGCCCACCGGGTGAGTGCACTCACTCCACTGCACTCTGCTTCCCCATAGCTCCTGCCGCCTTCCTTGGAGAGATGTCAGACCTTGATAAGTATCAGACAAAACAAATATACCGTATTTTGTAACACATGTAATCTGACCAGTTTAATTTGGTGTACACCTAGCACACCTCTCAAAGAGTTTTTTGAACTCAAAGGAACTCAAAATTATTTACAAATGACCTATTTAAACACACATCACAAAATATATATACATAACAGCATCAATGACGGGGACAACATTATCCCTTTACTTTACACCTGCTCTCTAATTCATTTACACTCCAATTTATATAATGAACATATCAAAACAAGTCTAGGCACAAGCAGAATTAAATCATACATCGGACAAATTGGCAAATCAACAGTTCCAAAAACTACCTCTGCAAAACTGAGAAATGCAAAAATCCTCACACTGCTACCCATTTCCACCTTCATCCCAAGAAAATGCGAGCAGAATGGGTTTCCAGGCACCTGCAAGGTCTACATTTGGTTCTCCCAAGCCAAACAGGAGGAAATTTAATTCAAGAATAAAGTGTACTATGTTCATAATTTCCTGTCGCCCAAAGGTACAAAGCTCAAGGATCCCAGGTGATTTAATCTGTTAACTTAAAATGAAACACAAACAAGCCCGACACTGAAAAAAACCTTCCAAGCAGCTGCACTCTATGGGTCTATACCAGTGGTTCCCAAAATTTTCGGCATCACAGCCCCTTTTTGATTTTTGAGAAACCCTCATGCCCTCGCCCCCCCCGGAATAGCAGCAAAACTTGAGCAAAAATAAAATTAAAAAAAACTGACCAGGGCCAAAAAACAGAAATAGCAGCACAACTTGGGGCGGGCGGGGGTGAATTGACGGGGGGGGCCAGTTTGGGAACCACTGGTATAGACCCATATAGTGCAGCTGCTTGGAGGGTTTTGTTTGTGTTTCATTTTAAGTTAACAGATTAAATCACCACCCAGTTTGGGAACCCATGGTCTATACAGACAGGGCTGAATGTTATCCTTATCACATTTCAAGAAAGACGTAGGAAAATTGGAGAAGGTCCAGAGAAGAGCAACAAGAATGATTAAAGGCCTAGAAAACATGAGCTATTAGGGAAGACTGAAAGAACTGGGGTTGTTTAGTTTAGAAAAGAGAAGACTGAGAGGGGACATGACAGCAGTTTTTAAGCATCTACAAGAGTGTTACAAAGAGCAAGAAAATTGTTCTCGTTGGCCTCTCAGGATAGGACAAGAAACCATGGGCTTAAACTGCAGCAAAGGAGGTTTAGGCTGGAAATTAGGAAAAAAATCCTAACGGGCAGGGTGGTGAAACACTGGAATAAATTGCCTGGGGAAGTTGTGGAATCCCCATCACAGGAGATATTTAAGAGCAGGTTGGATAGAGATAGTGCTTGGCCCTGCCATGAGGGCACAGAACTGGACATGATGACCTCTCGAGGTCCCTTCCAGTTCTAGTGTTCTATGGTTCTATGATTAGAGATGTTTTTGCTAATAGCCTGACCTAGTCTTGTGGGGTGGCTCTTCAGTTGTGCTGCCAACAAGGGTTTGCTACCTATATTGCTTCCCTTCTCCTCTCCAAAGCAATGGAGAACCTCTCAGCCAAAGACCCCATATCCCAACAACTCAAGTCTCTATACCCTAAGCTCAGGAAAATAGAAGGTTCCCAGACTAATCCTCTTGACTGGGGCAGGGATTGTGCCTTTTTGTGAAGCACAATGGGCATCCATACAAATATTAAAAAACAGCAAATGTTTAGGCTCTCAAGTTGCTAAAATGAATCATAGATCTCAGACCCTTCAAAGACTGCAGAAGAACTTTTTAGCACTTGCCAATCACATCTCCAAGAAGAGATGGAAGTGAACACTGCTGCCGTGAATTAAAATCCCCGATGACAGAGAAAGGAGAATGCAGAGAGTGATGAGGAAGTGAGAAGAGTAATAGGATGGGTCAGGTGGATAAACATGGGTAGTCCTTCCAGCACGATGAACTAATATGCACCACACTCCAACATGCTACTAATGAGATTCTCACCCAGGCATTGTCCATGAACATTGTTGGCTCCAGGCTACCAAATCGTTCCTATTGCCTTCCAAATGCATGGGATGAACTTTCTGACTAGATTTTACAACAACAGGAAGACTACCATGTTATTGGTACAAGACTTTCTGCCTCTCTCCACAGCCCGAAGTCAGTTATTCTGGCATCTGTACTCCAAACTGCAAATGTGTATGTAATTTGCTGTCCACTAATGAGCACTAGGTCTTTCCCTAAAACTTTTTCATAGGCAATCTAGACTGACTGCTAACCTCCAAATTATGTGGTTAATTTCAGTATAGTTTGATGGAATTTCAATTAATATATCATGAGCATAAGTGAAAAATACATAAATATTTCAAATTTACAAATAAAATCCACTCCACTCCAAAGGTTCCCTCACCTTTAATCTGAAATTACTGCACTTTTACCCTGTTGAACCAGTGTTAAGTATTTACTTGGGTAATATTGTTTGAGATATATTCACCAAGATTTTGGGCTTGTTTTTTTGGTTAATATTCCAAACAATGAAAGAAATGCATGTAAATGATAGAAAGAAAATGATATATCCACACTCGTACAACATGGTAACAGAAAAGGGGAAGTATTATTGATATACTGAAGAACTCCCCATTTTATATACACTACAAGAGATGATTGAATACTGTGGGCTAGGCTCCTAATGCAAAAAGAAGATACCACTCATCACCACCACAAATTGCAGAACCAAATAGCAACTACTTCCTGTTCTCATTAAGACTCTTCCAGTGATGTCTCATGTATAGCTACATGTACCATTTCATTAAGTTTTCACGGCATTAAAGAAAAAAGGAAAACAAGGGAATTTCATATTTCCTGCCTGAAGTAAATATTCCATTTAAAGCAAATATAAGAAAGTGTTGATGTAGTGGTTCAATTTTGGAATTTGTAGTCTCCATGCTCTTGACAGTTTTCTTACATAAATGACGCAATATTTTCCATGACAAGAAATTTCAGTTGGTTATAATTTCTACTGAAAAAGAAATGCACATTTTGCATTTGAACACTGTACAAAAGTTCATGGCCATGAAATTTACTTTTGTTAACGAAGTTTATTAATATGTCCAAAAGGAAAAGCAATTTAGAAGTCCCCACAGATCTCCTAAATGTAAATCAGAAAGACTGGTGTATATTATAAGTAAGTTCTTATTAAGAACTGCATCCAGATCACCAAAATTAATGGTAACTATAAGCTACCTTCTTAACATATAGTTCAGCTGTGCACCATAGGAATGTAAAATCCCCTGTAATCAGCTAACCGGTTAAATTTAACATCTAATCAGTTAACTTACAAATTACTACACAAATTACCTAATACAAAGTAATGTGTTGATAGTGTCTTATATAAAGTGAATGGGTTATTTTATAATTTTCTATATTGCCTTAGTATAACATCAGGATTTTTCCCAGCTATTTTAGCTCTTGCGTATGTGTGTTGGGTTGTGGGTTTTTTTAAAGTTGCATCATGGAACTAAGTAGTTTAAATCTCAAACCTAAATTCTAAAAAGCACTTTAAAAACCACTGTAAAATTGGAATGCAAAAGTTTGTGCTTTATAATGTATAAGTAAAGCAGATAAAATTGCTGCCTGGTGGCATTTAGCTGATCCAAGAAATACTTGACGGGTTTATAATTGTTCAATCCTATTGTAAAATACAAGTCTCAACTTTTCATTCATAATCTTGGAAATCCCACTGCAAAAACTGTAGTGGCATATTATGTAATTTGATAAATATATGAATCATGCTTTTGTTTAAACCGGCTACTACATTTTCTACTGGCTACTACTAATAGTGTCTGAACATCAAATAAAATTCCCACTGAACTGCAAATCAGAATCTGTTAACTCTCTACCATCTCCATCTGTTCTACAGCCTAGTCTCCCTAAGACAGAGTAGGGAGAAAGACAATCCTGTTTTAAATTAGAAAGTTAGTGAAGATTCAAGAAAGTAAGGATAAAACAGGCAGCAATTTTTTAAACTATATATATAGCAACTTCTATAAGAAACATTTGCTGGTAAAAGTAATACTTAACATTCAGCCATAGATCTGAATTTATCACAAGGATTGCACTTACTTGACAGTCTGCTATTAGCCAGCTCCATTATCGCTATTTGCAGTTTTTTAAATGTACAGATTCAGAAGTAACTGTACAGAGCCTCCATTACAAGTGGATTTATAGAAAGCCACAGACACAGCAATAATCATCCTCATTAAGCATCTCTTCCCACAGCCCTGCATTATGTGGACACACAGAGGAAAACATTTCTTCTCTGTTACCCACAAGCTTAGATCTTTCTGCTTATAATCACAAGCTCAGGCAACTGTCATTGGCAGAAGCATGAAATCCAGTCCAAACATACCCAAAAACAGTCCCATAAGCAAAAAATAAGTTAAAATACCTAAACATCTCTCAGTCCACAACCAAATAAAGATAAAAATGCCTCTATTTTGATTCTCCAACAGCAGAAAAATGCATCAGAATAAAACATTAACTATGGCTTCTATTATTTTGCTAAGACATCTATCCAAGATGCATTTATGTTCATGCACACAAAAAGAAAATGGCAGATGGTAATATTTGTAACTAAGCTGAATTATGAAAATCTTTTGTACTGAAGTGAGGCATTAACTCTTCAGCCATAAGCTGTTTTAACTCCTTAGTACAAATGTTCATGGTGCATCGTATTTCAGCAATAGGATACATGTCAAGAAAATTACACTTTGAGTCAGTCAATGGGTTAAAAACCACAGGAAGTAGTCTCAGGTTATTTGTGTTTCATCTTCCACACACTCAGGTCACAAGATTGGCTGTTACGATATGCAGCTTTTACTTCTTGATTACGAAGTTCAGTCTGCTGATTATACACTTTAACATATGGATATATCAAAAATAAGTTCTCAGACTCATAACTAGCCACCTTGGCAGAAGTAATAAAAATTGGGATTAAAGTACACTGATACCATAAAACTGTTCTTGTGGCGTGTGGTATACTTTATTTAAAAATCTGCTTTAAAACCATGTCAGCAGACTTGGAACAATCGCTCCAGTAACCAGTCAGAATGCCAAGTAATTTACAGTGTAGGTCTTTGGTAATTAAAATTAAATTTGTCCTATCTCTATCATTTACTTTGAAAATATAACAAAGGTGGTTATGCAAGAAATATAAAGAGACTCCATTTGCTCACCTTCTCTGCTCAAGTTAACTATCTTTGGAGAGTACCAAACCAGCAAATATTCAACAAAATGCATATCCAAAGCTATGATTATCCAGTTATTTCCAGAATAAATCACTTTTTATAACTCAATTCTATTCTTGACAAGAGAGCATTTTATTTGATATTGACAGTACAACTTAATTTAGTTACATCTGTGGTAGATGAAATAAATATGGATCTTCAAAATGGTATGAAAGAATTGCCACAGTCAGTGTCCTGGAAACAGAATCCATCTTTTTCTATATGAATATATCTTGGCTTAATAGCGTGGAAATACTTTTTATAAATTTTAATTTATGCTAAGCATTTAAACTGCAACTGAAATGCCAAGTTAGAGTTTAAAAACAGTTTCAAGATACTGGAAATCTCAGAAAGTTAAATGCATTAGTTTATAACGCAAGTTTTTCCTCTTCCACAATAATGATTTCTCTAGCTACATTTTTTATGTCTAAATTGAACTCTGATTCAATACTGTGACTTCATGGCTTACACACCTTTGCACTGCAATATAGTCCACCATGAGACGACTAAAAACTCCAAGAATCTGACCCCCAAAATGTTACTTTAATAATTCAGAAGTCTTGGGATTTCATACAATCTGCCAGTCCCTGCTCTGTTAATAAAACAAACCAACAGGTTGAAAGGGAAATGGCTCACAAAGTATTACATCACTTGCATTTTAAAAAGGAGCCTTTTCTTCTAATTTAAAGACCACCTCACCAGTCCAAGTGGGGGCAAAAGTTGGAATCTTATACATTTTAAAGCCCCTTTGAAAATAAACTGGGGGGGGGGGCAACAGGAGGAGATATAGTTGGAAGTGTAAAGACTTATTTTCCAGCTTCAAATTATCATATAGACAACTATAATTTCATCTCTCATATCTAACTCGGAGGGGAATTTTTCCATTATTTTTCTATTCCGTTTTAAAGACCTTTGAGAAATACTATCAAAACCATTTTGTTCTTAGCACCCAACATGCCACCACCTATAAGAATTTACTCAATTCTTAAGGATCAGCATGATCACTATTCATAACTTTAAAAGAATTCATATCATTTTTCTCTTTATCGTCCATTGACATTATTCTAGGAGCAGAAAGTGATCACCACTGACCCTCAACACAGGAAAAAATGCAAAAAGATTGAGTACCAAGCTTAGAAACCATTTTCATGCACTTTTTTCTTTGAAGGAAAATGATAAATGCTAATAACCGTCAGTGCAAAAATGTGTTTAGATATTTTTCTAATTACCCCCAAATTACCTTAAATCACTAATTGTATACTTTGAATCAAGAAGGCACTTTCTGACAGCTATCTGAAAGCAAAAACCCACAAACCAGTATAACCAAAGTCAGGAGACCCACAATGGGTTTTTTTTCCCTCTATCTATCTGTAATTGAAAGAACAAAGCTTTGAAGATAAAAAGCCCAAAACTTTCAGTTGCCATTTGAAAGGGCGAAGAAGCCATTGTGAAAGCATGTGGGTTTCCAGTGCTACTACTAGAATGGTGTCATTGCCTCTTTTCCAGACTATTTGGTAGACCTCGCTGAAATCCAAAATTTTGTTTCTGGACATTTGTCTCTGAGTGTAGGAGCAAGAAAGGCAACATATTTCTATGAAGTTTCCTATCCTAGGCAACCCAGGTAAAGTCAGACACAATCTGATCATATGTATGACTTTTAATAGGTAGGGGTCAGAGAAAAATGTGTGTGGAACCGGAAATGAGGAACTTTCCAAAGCCATGGCGACTTAGGGACATTCTCCCCCGAGAAAGGTCACTCGGCCATTTTCGGGACCGGAGTCGTGCCCCGCCCGCCAGGCCGCGTGCACCTGGGGCGCCGCCGGCCGAGGGGGAAGAGTTTGAACCGGCGCAGAGACGGGAGCGGGGGGCGAGTCTCTGCAGCACCTGGGCGCGCGCTGCGGCCGCTCTCGCGCTTCCCGCAGGCAGGTAGCAGCCCAGCCCTCCGGCCAGGTGCGGGGGCCGAGCCCGGCGCTCCCGGGCAGCACCGACGTGCGAAGCGGGGCCGGTCCCGCGGGGGCGGGGGGAGCCGGGCGGAGCCCCCCCGGCCAGCGCGGCCCAGGGGCCGTGGCCCCCGCGGGGGGCGGGGCCCGGGCGAGAGGGAAGGGGCCGGTCGCGGGGGCCGCGGGCGGGCGGGGGCCGGCTCAACAGGCGGGGGGCTCGCGGAGCCGGAGCCGCGGGCTGGGGGGGCCTGTGGGGGGCGGGCGCGCGAGCGGAGACCTCACTCACCGCGGGGCTGGGGTGGCCGCCCGGCCGCATGCTGCCTCCCGCCGCTCCGCCTCGCCCGCCTCGCGCCTCCCGGCTCGCTGCCTCAGCCGCGCGTGCCCGCGCCCCGGCGCGCCGCCGACAGCCCGCCCGCTGCGGAGCGAGCCGCGCGTGCCCGCCGCTCCCTGCCCGGGCTCAGCGCCGCAGCGGGTAGCGCTCGGCCGGCCCCCAACGGCTCCCAACGGCTCCCCAACGCCCGCAGCCCCCACCTCAGCCGGCCCCCAATGGCAGAATCCTCCCACGCACACGTCAGCCGGCCCCCAACGGCTCCCCAACGCCCGCAGCCCCCACCTCGGCTGGCCCCCAACGGCTCCCCAACGGCAGAATCCCCCCTCACACCTCAGCCGGCCCCCAACGGCTCCCCAACGCCCGCAGCCCCCACCTCGGCCGGCCCCCAACGGCTCCCCAACGGCAGAATCCCCCCCTCACACCTCAGCCGGCCCCCAACGGCTCCCCAACGCCCGCAGCCCCCACCTCAGCCGGCCCCCAACGGCTCCCCAACGGCAGAATCCCCCTTCACACCTCAGCTGGCCCCCAACGGCTCCCCAACGCCCGCAGCCCCCACCTCGGCCGGCCCCCAACGGCTCCCCAACGGCAGAATCCCCCCCTCACACCTCAGCCGGCCCCCAACGGCTCCCCAACGGCAGAATCCCCCCCTCACACCTCAGCCGGCCCCCAACGGCTCCCCAACGCCCGCAGCCCCCACCTCGGCCGGCCCCCAACGGCTCCCCAACGGCAGAATCCCCCCCTCACACCTCAGCCGGCCCCCAACGGCTCCCCAACGGCAGAATCCCCCCCTCACACCTCAGCCGGCCCCCAACGGCTCCCCAACGCCCGCAGCCCCCACCTCGGCCGGCCCCCAACGGCTCCCCAACGGCAGAATCCCCCCCTCACACCTCAGCCGGCCCCCAACGGCTCCCCAACGCCCGCAGCCCCCACCTCAGCCGGCCCCCAATGGCAGAATCCTCCCACGCACACCTCAGCCGGCCCCCAACGGCTCCCCAACGCCCGCAGCCCCCACCTCGGCTGGCCCCCAACGGCTCCCCAACGGCAGAATCCCCCCCTCACACCTCAGCCGGCCCCCAACGGCTCCCCAACGCCCGCAGCCCCCACCTCGGCCAGCTCCCAACGGCTCCCCAACGCCCGCAACCCCCACCTCGGCTGGCCCCCAACGGCAGAATCCTCCCCCACACACGTCAGCCGGCCCCCAACGGCTCCCCAACGCCCGCAGCCCCCACCTCGGCCGGCCCCCAACGGCAGAATCCTCCCCCACACACATCAGCCGGCTCCCCAACGCCCGCAACCCCCACCTCGGCCGGCCCCCAACGGCAGAATCCTCCCCCACACACATCAGCCGGCTCCCCAACGCCCGCAACCCCCACCTTGGCCGGCCCCCAACGACAGAATCCCCCCCCCACCTTGGCCGGCCTCCAACAGCTCCTCAACGCCCGCAGCCCCACCTCGGCCGGCCCCCAACAGCTCCTCAATGCACACAACCCCCACCTCGGCCGGCCCCCAACGCCCGCTCACCTTGGCTGGCCCCCAACACCCAGCTCCCCGTCACCTTGGCTGGCCCCCAACGGCTCCCCATGCTCGGCTCCCTCCCACCGCAGCCGGCCCCCAATGCCCGGCTCCCCCTCACCTCAGCCGGCCCCCAACGGCAGAATCCCTCCTTCCTCGGTCCGGTCCCCTCCCCACCTCAGCTGGTCCTCAATGGCTTCCCCTCACCTCAGCCTGTACACAACATCCTCCCCCCCACACTCAGCTCCCCCACCCACCCACCTCAGCCAGTCCCCAACACCAGTCCCCCGTCCCGGTCTGGCCCCCCCTCACCTCTTCCACACCTAGCCTCCTTTACTCTCACCTCTCACCCACCTCAGCCAGCCCGCAGCAGCCCCCCCCACCTCCTACTAGTTCCCTTTCCCTCACCCCCGGCCCTCTTATCGAGCACCAGCCCGGCCCCTCTTCCTCTCACTTTACACCCTGCTGCCTTTCCCTCAGCACCTGCCCCCCACTCACCCCACCCACTTCCCTGCCCAGCCCCACCCCCCTTAGCCTGCTCTCCTTCTCTCAGTCTCTACCCCCACTGCACTCCCCAGCCAGTGTTCCCTCTAGTTTAATTTCATCCATGTCCAGAATACATTTTGTTCTATGTGTGTACGGAGGCATGTGCAGATGTGCACCACCAGTGAAAACACAAGCTGCCATCTGTGGGCACTCTGCTTATCAGCATCCAAATCTCTTCTGGGTGGCCACCTGAGTGCTCAACTTACAGGGATCTTGCCCAGCCCACCCACTTTCCGATCACGCTGTCCCCCTCACTCAACCTCTGTCCCATCACCTAGCCCCACCCCCTTTCCCTCACCCCAGTCCTTCTCATCTCACTTTCCTTGGTCACCTGCCCCCTCTCAGCCCACCCCTCTGTTCCATTCCTGTCCCCGTCACACTGTGCCCTCACCCCACCCCCTTTCCCTCACTCTGGTACCTTTCCCTCAATGCTCTCCCTGGCCTGCCTCCAATAAACCTTCCTCAGCCCACAAGCCTTCCCTCAGTTTACATCCCCTCACCCATCCTACTGTCCCCCTTCACTCCATCCCCTTTTCCCTCATACCAAGCCCCCATTCTGTCTTCCCCTGCCGGGCCCAGCTTCTCCCTCTCACCTCATCCCCCTTCCCTCAGTATGCAGCCTTCTGCTATCCCCACTACCACCACCTGCCTGCCCCTTGGCACCCACTCCCCTTCCCTCAGCACCCAGTCCCTCCCAGCATGCCCCCCATCCCGCTGCCCTGTCCCTAGTCATCCTCTCACTCCCCCAATCCTCTATGCCCAGAGCCCCACAGCATCCTCACCCTATCCCACTTGGCCTGGGTACTCCTTGGATCTCCCTGCTCTCCAGCTGTTTCCCCTCAGGTGTCCCCCAGCCTGGCTTCTCATCCCAAGGCTGTCTCCAGTCTGCTTACTTCCTTTCACTGCCTTATGGAGCTTGCCAGTCTGAATCTCTGCTCTGTGCCAGGCCTGCCCTGGGACAGCTGGGCACCCCTCTGGGTAGCAGTGCTCTCACCTGAGGGAAGAAGTAGGAAAGAGTTAAACTGTTGCTTGCTCTAGTGTTTTGGGTTCACAGGGATGTGTGAGCAGCCCATGCACTAATATCAGCTGCAGCCAGGGACAAACTGCCCCTGGCTTTCCTCTCCCCTAGTGCCCCACAGTTTCAGGTGGTGCTCACAGCTTGAACGTCTCTCCCCTGCAGCTGAGACAGGTTTGTCTGCCTCCTATCAGATACCACCTATCTCCCTCTTCTGTGAAGGGCCTACAGGGCAGAGGTGCGCCTCCTGAACACGTGCACCAGAGTGCAACAACTTGGCCACCTCTGCACCTCACACATTCCTGGGGCTGTTAAAATCATGAATAAAAAGGACATAGTGTATTTTCAACTATGTCTTGAATCCACTACCTCTTCATAGTGTTATATGGGTTTATGCTTGTTGGGGCAAGCCTGGCCTGAGGACCAAGATTTACCAGGCATACACTAAAGATCCATATCTGAGCCACATTTGGAGAGGAAGAAATGGAGACAAAAGAAGAAACAAGAGCCAGGCAGAAGAGCAAAAAGAAGGAGCTGCTGGAGACAGAAGAAAGAAGCAAGAACCATGATCATCCAAATACAGTAATATTTACCTTCCCTTTCTCATCTTTTTTTCTCCTGTACATTTTTAAATCTCTTATAGATTTGTTCCCTCTCAGTTCACACATCTCTCTCTCTCATTCCTCCATCCCTCTGTTGGATTTATTCCTTGTGTTCTTTTGACTGCTCTTCCTATAGTCAAGTTCTTTCTGTTCCATTCTCCTCCTAAAGTCAGCCCTAGGGTTGCCAGATCAGAACTCACTTTTTTTCCTTCCCTTTTAGCTTCCAGTTTAGAGTCTTCTTCCTTAGCCCCCCCCCCCCCCCCCCCCCCAGTCAGTCCTTCCCAGCTGCCAGAACTACAGTTTTATTGCTGCAAGCTTTGCCAGGTCATCTATCCAGCATGATTTGAGGGGCACACCCACATATCATGTCCATAAGTGCAAGTCGTTTTAAAGCTGGCAACTTCCAGTGCTGAGGGATGGGAGACAGGTGGGAATTGAATCATAGAATAGAATCATAGAATACTAGGACTGGAAGGGACCTCGAGAGGTCATTGAGTATAGTCCCCTGTCCTCATGGCAGGACCCACTACTGTCTAGACCATCCCTGATAGACACTTATCTAACCTACTCTTAAATATCTCCACAGATGGAGATTCCACAAGCTCCCTGGGCAATTTATTCCAGTGTTTAACCACCCTGACAGGAACTTTTTCCTAATGTCCAACCTAAACCTCCTTTGCTACAGTTAAAGCCCACTACTTCTTGTTCTATTCTCAGAGGCCAGGTATTGGAATTAGTGAGATATCTCCCAGGCAGCGCAGATAAGGTTGAAGGAGGTCTTCAGCAGCCCATTGTACTACCTTTCATAATTCAACAACCCTTGAGAAAGAACAAAGCTGCACCAGAGGGACAGGTGTGGAATGGAAAGGTATTTGCATGCTACACAGCCACACTGGACCAATACAAGCACTCTTCATCTGTAAGAGACTCACAATCCTGGCTCTGTGATGCTCCATTATCTAATGTTTGTAAAGCACTCCCAGATCCTTGCATCAAATAATGCAGAATCGCAGTTACTGTTTCTATCCTTTCTTTGACAACCCACCAGGCTACGTCCTTCCACTTGCCCACTCATCCCCAGTCATTGCTCTCTTCCCTAGATTTTTATCACCCCTATCACCCAAGTAACATGTGAGCCCAAACTCTGCAAGGAACAGTAGAGATTCCTCAATGCTCCATGGGGATGCTCTGTGTATGGCAATAGCAGTCACAGCAGCAATTGGAGAAATAAACAGATTGTGGCAACTGGAGGTTACTTTTTCATCAAAGATGAAATGGGGCATAATCTTTGAACAAGACAGTTTGGGCATGGTGGAAGGGGATGGTTCAGAAAACCAAGCAGGCAATTTCCCTATTAAAAATGAGCCTCTGGCTTGGGAAATAAGGCTTCTCCTTCATTCAAGCTGGGAGTAGCAGAGTTCTTGCAATGCCTTTGTTCTTCTTCCCCACACTTCACAGGAAGAGAAAGGGAAAGGGAGTGATCTTTTGTTAATCCCAGAATTTATTTTAATTTGTTTTTTAGCAAGTGGTGCTCTTCATCTACATATTATCTACAATGTAAATCCTATTCATTTTGTCATTGATCCATAACATGGAACCATCGCAACTTTAATATGAATAAATTAATGCCAGAAGAGTTTTAGTGCATGCTCACTAGTCAGCTTTTACATATTAATGGTTTCACTGTTTTAATAGACAGAGATGCTTTGGGGAACTGGCTTGAATTCAGTCCAGTTCAGCAAGTCGTCAGCAGTCCTTGCTCTCTGTTTGATGAGCTACAGTGGATGAGTTGGTGGTCCTAATAAAGTTCACAGTGGACAAATATCTACCTCACAATAGGAACTAACTAGCAACTTACATAGAACAGCCATACTGGGCCACACCAACAGTCCACCTAGCCCAGGGTCATACTGTCTTCCAACAGTGGACCATACCAAGTTCTTCAGAGATAATAAACAGAACACACAATCATTGAGTGATCCATTCCCCATCGTCTGTGCCCAGCTTCTAGAAGTCAGTGTCTAGGGCTGCTCGGAGCATGGGGTTGCATCCCTGAACATCCTGGCTAATAGCCATTGATGGACCTGTCCCCTATGAAGTTATCTACTTCTTTTTTGAAACTCGTCATCGTTTTGGATTTCCCATCATCCCCTGGCCACAAGTTCCACGTTGTGAGAAGAAGTACTTCCTTTTATTTGTTTTAAACCTGCTTCCAGAGGCCACATAAAACTGCAGATAGCAGGGGAGCATATCCAAAAATTCTGGGGGAGCATGTAATTGACCCACATGTTGTGCCTCTTCCTCCACCCCTAACTCATTTCAGCAGTCTGCAAAGCTGGCAGCAGGAAGAGCTGGAACTCCGGCAGCAGATAAGAAGCAGCAGCCTGATGTAGTGAGGCTGGGGAACTCAGTCAGCCAACAGGCTACTTCCTTCCCTGCACTGCATGGACACATGGAGGCTGCGTCTAGACTGGCATGATTTTGCGAAAATACTTTTAACGGAAAAGTTTTTCCATTAAAAGTATTTCCGCAAAAGAGCATCTACATTGACACGGATGCTTTTGCGCAAAAGCATCCGTGCCCAGTATAGATGCGCTTTTGCACAAGAAAGCCCTGATGGCCATTTTAGCCATCAGGCTTTCTTGCGCAAAAAATTAAGGTGCCTGTCTACACTGGCCCACTTGCGCAAGTATTCTTACATTAGAACATCAGTGCTCTTGCGCAAATTCAAGTGGCCAGTGTAGACAGCTGGCAAGTTTTTGTGCAAAAGCAGTTGCTTTTGCGCAAAACCTTGCCAGTCTAGACGCACCCGGAGAGTGTCACTCAGGAGGAGCTGCTGCCTCCTCACTGCTGGACATCCTGGCAAGAGGTGTCCTGAGAAACTGGGGGATGATGTATCCTGCCCTTAGTCGTCTCTTTCCCAAGCTAAAAAGTCCCAGTCTTTTTAATCTCACCTTTGGAAGCTGTTCCATCCCCATCATCGTTTTGTAGCCCTTCTCTGTACCTTTTCCCATTCTAATGTATCTTTTTTTGAGATGGGGCAACCAGGTGTGCATGAAGCATTGAAGAGGTGTGTGCGCCATGGATTCATATAAAAGAATTATGATATTTTCTGTGTCATTATCTATTCCTTTTCTAAGTCCTAACATTGTTTGCTTTTTTGACTACTGCTGCACATTGAATCAATGTTTTCAGAGAACCATCCACAATTACTTCATGATCTATTTCTTGAGTGGTAACTAATTTAGCCCTCAACATTTTGTGTGTCTAGTTGGGATGATGTTTCCCAATTTTCATTACTTTGCGTTTATCAACATTGAATTTCATCTGTCAGTTTTGTTGCCCAGTCACCCAGTTTTGTTTGATCCCTTTGTAACTCTTCATAGTCTGGTTTGGATGTAACTATCTTGAATAATTGTATATCATTTGCAAATGTAGCCAACCTCATTGTCTGCCCTTTTCCCAGATCATTTGTGAATATGCTGAACAGCACTGGTCCAGTTCAGACCTTCGGGGGATAGTGATAGAAATGAAGCCGTGTTAGTCTGGGGTAGCTGAAGCAAAATGCAATGTAGCACTTTAAAGACTAACAAGATGGTTTATTAGATGATGAGCCCACGAAAGCTCATCATCTAATAAACCATCTTGTTAGTCTTTAAAGTGCTACATTGTCCTATCCCTGATGTAAGCCCTATTCTTGAAGCCATAGAGAGACGGGAGCTTACTACTGACACCAGTTGGTGAATAGAGAGAAGTGCAGGCCAGAGCTTCATAAAAGCTGCAGATGGACAGGAACTTTATACAGGAGGGAGCTCTCTGCCAGGATCTATGGGAGAGCAGGTGGAACTGTCTGAATGGTCCAAGGTGGCATTTCAAAGGGACAGCCACTGCACAGCTGATCCGTGGCTCAGCTATGTGAGGCTGCCCCTTTAAAACACCGAAGTGCCGTGGAGCCTGGGGTCAGCTGGGGACTCCCCAGCTGACCTCAGGTTCCAAGAGGCATTTCAGTGGGGACTCCCCACCAGCTGACCCCAGATTTTGGGGAAATGCCACGCGGAACCCAGGATCAGCTGGAGAATCCCGGGTTCCGTGCGGCATGCAGCGCAGCATGGAGCCTGGGGTTAGCGGGGGCCTCTGAGTCTTCAGGCTCCATGACTTTAAAATGCACAAGAGCCCCTCCGCTGGGGACTCTTGTACATTTCAAAATAGGCATCCACATGCAGCCCGGAGTCAGCGGGACTTCCCCCTGGCCCCATGCTGTATGCGGAGTTCTGCATTCCTCCTTTGAAATGTATGAGAGCTCCTGCTGGGGCTCTTGTACATTTCAAAGGAGGAATGCAGTAATGTCTATCGACTAGTCGAGTAGTCGTTGGAAATTTCATCAACTACTTGACTAGTCAGTTAACCGCATTTTAACATCCCTGGTTGGAAGATGAAGGCAGAGGACAGTTGTCCCAAGTGTTCCTGTGGTCACTCAGTCAGGCACAGTTGGATACTGTCTCCTAGGCTGGGCTACAAGGAAGGGGGAAAAGAGTGTTTCTTTCTGCCAAGAGCCTCTGCCTGCTTGTCAGGACTCTGTTAAGGGGCTTAGATACCAGTGATTTCTCTTTAAAGGGTGGAAGTGATTTTGAGGCAATTGAAGCTTCAGAGAGGAGCAGCAGCAGCAGCCTGCCTACCTCCTCAGGGAGTCAGGTCTCCCTATCCAAAAATAAAAGCTGAAATCACATGGGCTGAGACTACAGGGGCATGGCAGAATCTTTGGACTCCTCCAGCTCAGGAAAGCAAATTATGAGTGCAGAGCCAAGCTAGGAGGGAGGAGGTAGAATGGAGCTGCCACTTGCTCCCAGAGGAGGACTGAGGTTAGGACTATTGTTAAAATATCCTGGGGGGGGGGAGAGGAGAGGCTTACCTAATATTAACTGCTGCTTTTCCCAAGTGTTTTCTCTTGTCTCCCTCCCTACCTTTTTGTGTAAATTTGTGGACTCACTTCTTACAATTGGGGAAATATTGGCCGTCACAGGTGCCCAGGTTAGTGTAAATAGTTTCCCAGGTGTCTGGGTGGGGTCTCCCCCCCCTGCATCCCCCTCCTGTTCTGAAATGTGATTTGTCCTTTTCATATGTGTTCATTTTTTTTAATTGTATCCTTTGGTATATATGGTTGTGACTATTTTCTTCCACTATTTGATCTGAGGAAGTGGGTCTGGCCCACGAAAGCTCATCATCTAATAAACCATCTTGTTAGTCTTTAAAGTGCTACATTGTCCTGCATTTTGCTTCAGCTACACCAGACTAACATGTCTACATTTCTATTACTATTCTACATGCAAGGGAAACTTACACACACACACACACACACACACACACACACACACACACACACAAAAGAACAGCACAGGACAGTACGAATCACCCACCACATAACAAAGTGAACACAATCCCCCTACGTTACACCACCCCATTGCGTGTGGCTTCTCAGCGGCGGTGGGAAGCAGAACAGCCCACCGCAGGGTGCTCTGTTTCCCACCACCCACAGAAAAGCGAGGCGTAGCAAGCTGGCAGAATGACAGGGCGGAGCAGGCTGTTGGGCCACTTCAGCTCCTGCAGCCTGTGTAATGGGGGGAGGGCAGAATGCGACCCCAGCTGCCAATGCTGTGCCAGGCCCTTATAATTCCCTGGGCCGCATTGTTTGGGGGAGGCAGTAAAGGGGCAAAGCAGGAGTAGAGAAGGGTAGGGTTTGGTGGAGGGATGGAATGGGGTTGACTTGCAGCAGGGGGGTAACCCAGACCCAGCACCCCCCCCCCCCCCCAAGGATGACCCTGCTCTTAGGGACTGTGTTTTACTATGTGTCTGTGCAGTGCTTAGCATCATCGGGCCCGTGTCTCAACTGGAACTCCAAGATACCATTCCACAATAAATAATATTTAGTTGAGAACCTTCCTTTATTCCCACAGGTCCGAATTTGCAGACTTTGTAAATGTAATCTCCTTATTAAAACCTGCAAGCTAGTTTTTTTTTACAAATCTCATTATTTTGCCTCAGAGAGGGAGCTGTATTAGTCTGTAATTTTAAAAACAACGAGCAGTCCTGTGGCACCTTGGAGACTAACAAAAATCTGTATAGTACCATGAGCTTTTGTGGGCAAAACCCACTTTTTCAGATGATGTTTTGTACTATATATTGTTGTTAGTCTCTAAGGGCATTTCTACACCACAGCGTTATTTTGGAATAACTGACTTTATTCTGAAATAACAAAGAACGCGTCTACACAGCAAGCCATTATTTCAAAATAATGTCGAGCTGGAGGACTTCTTAGTCTGACTCCTGTAACCCTCATTTCACAAGGAGTAAGGGAAGTTGAAAGAAAAGTGTTCCTCCTTTGGCTTCCTGCTGTGAATACAGCGCCAAAAGCCGAATTAAGCTCTTTCGACGTCAGCTATGCAATTGACTTCGTTGAGATTGTGTAGCTTAATTTGACTTTTGCCCTGCTATATACACATACCCTAACGTGCCACAGGACTACCTGTCATTATTTTGCCTGTTAGGGTTTAGAGTCTTTCTAGTGTTCCTCCCCACCCTTCTTAGGCCTCTGAGGATCTCCAAGTTCTTGCTGGTTTCGTTATCATGGCCTCTATGCCCAGCAAATGAAAACTAGCCAGGACTTCTGGAGCCCATCAGCACTGGTCCTCTATAGTTTGGTGGGCACCAGAGTTCCATTCTGAACCATTTCTGGCGTCGTCAGCACTCAAACTGACAGACCATAGCAATCAGAGACGAGATGGAGATCTTAAATCTAATTCAAGGCTTTGGTGTGGGAGAATCATTGGCTTGATCCAGTGATGGGGATTTTGATACTTTGCTTGGGAAGGAAAGTATCTTTTCGACCGGTCAATGCATCTCGCTGTCAAGAAGCTTTCCCTGATATTCTGTCAAAACTCCTGTATCCAGTTAACATTAACTTTGTCATAAAATGTACCTTTAGGGCTGAAAGATCCCCTGCTTGCTCTCTAGCTAAGAAAATCAATCTTTTCTGTCAACTGTGCAATTTGGTTTGTTTTTTTGTTTCTTTGTTACAAGAACGTGTTTTAAATAATTAAAAAGCAGACATGAAAAGTTAGAATGGTACTCAAATGTCTTAAAGACAATGTTGTTTTAAAACTTGAAACTTGGCTTGTATATACTGGATGAGGAGTGCTGCTATCTACCCACTACAGTCTGCTGTGTACAAGTGTGGATTTTTGATTAAGTGCATTTCCTGAGAAGTATTTAGAAGAGAAAGGGAGCAACATATCTTAGTCCTAGAGCAAATTTATAGACCTGGTTACAGGCTTTGGTACTTTTAACTGAGGGAAATCTCAACACCTTCTTCCTGCAATAAAACTACTCCAGAAAGTGTCAAATTGTGAACTGTGTAGCAGATGCAACAATATAAAATACTGCTTATCAATGCAAGAAAAATATCTTAAAATACAATTTTTATATAAAACAATTCTGTAAAATAGCAGCTGTACATTCAAATAACTCTGCTTTTTGCTTCTATCAGAGTGATAGCAGCCAACTTAAGTATAAAAATCGTTTTTGTTATTATAGACTAATTTTTGTATTGCAGAACCAATTCTGTTCTCTCCTGCCCCTGAGTTCTGTCTGCAGGGCCGAGTTCTGTCCTCCCTCACTACTCCTCTGACAATGCTGCTGTATAATTAGAAGATTGTGCAAGTGTAAAGGAAGCATGGCGTGGCCCTGCAGCAGCTTTCCTGCTGAGAATGACAAGCAAACAGGAAAGACCCCCAAGTGAGTTTCAGGTCCCAAAATGAGTTTGGAAGGCCACTACTTAGAAAAACGTGTGTGTGTGTGTGTGTGTGTGTGTGTGTGTGTGTGTGTGTGTGTGTGTGTGTGTGTGTTTGTAAATTTAATATATTTGAGTATGTCTAGACTACGTGCCTCTGCCGACAGAGGCATGTAAGCTAGGCTACCCGACATAGTCAAAGAAGCCAGGATTTAACTATCCCTGGCTTCATTAAAATAAACATGGCCGCGCTCGGCTGATCGACGACACAACGCGTGAGTCAAGACGTGGATCAGTCGACAGGGGAAGCCTTTGTCAACAACTCCCTTATGCCTCGTGAAACGAGGTTTGCAGGAGAGGTCGACAAAGGCTTCTCCTGTCGACTGATCTGCATCTTGACTGGCGTGCTGTGCCGCCGATCAGTTGAGCCGGCACAGCACGGCAGCCATGTTTATTTCGATGAAGCCAGGGATATTTAAATCCCGGCTTCTTTGACTATGCCTGATAGCCTAGTTTACATGTAGTCTAGACATACCCTTTGATTCCAAGGATGATGGGACACAATAATCAGGGAGCCCCATTTTGACAGAACCCCTTTTCAGAGCAGTCCTATGCTGTAGCATAATGTTACATTTTAGATTTGCAATTTTGAACAAGTGAAGAAACTAATGGTTTGTTCTTGCAGCAGCTAATCTCAGACCTCTGGTATGTGAGGGTATGTCTACACTACAGCGTTATTTCAAAATATCTTATTTTGAAATAGTTAATTCGAAATAAGTTATTTCGAAATAACACATCTACACACAAAATGCATTTTGGAATAGCATTTTGCTATTTTGAAATAGCACGTCCACACTGAATGGATGCTGAATCGCATTTAAGGCCGGCCAGAACCAGGTCCGGCAGGGCATCAGGTCAGGAGTTGCTGTGTGGGGCTGCTGCCTGAGGCTATCTGAGGCCTGTGTTTAAAGGGATCCTCCCTGGACAGGCAGTTCTCAGGTTTCCCTGCTTGCTGTCCCTCATCGAGGTAGGCAAGCAAAGCATTTTGTCTCTGCATGCTCTGGTTGCCCCCACATGGAACACCACAGCACTCTGCAACATGGAGCCTGAGCTGCCCCTGGGCACTCTGGTGCTTCTCATGGATGCGTTGCTGTGAGCATGGCTGCTCTTTCTGCAGGCTGCCATCTGGGAGGTCCATCGGGGGGCTGTCAGTATCCAGAAGGCCCTGAGGAGAGCTTCCACTCTGAGGAGCACTAAGAACCTCCCTGTAGTGCCCCACTGGGGGCTTGTGCCTCATTCCTCCCTCATGTCTTTCTGCTTACCCCTCCCTAACCCCCCTTCCTGATGTCAAATAAAATACACATTTCATGAACACAAACTCTATTTATTTAACAAAACTGGGGTGGGGGGAATGAAACTCTGGTGAGACTGGGGAAAGGAGGCAGGAGAGGGGAGGGGGAAACCTGGGAGGAGGGAGCTGGAAGGGGGAAGCAAGGGGAAGGAGGAGGGGAAGCTCAGGGCTCAGGGTTGGGGGTCTTGCTGGACCAACTTGATTTTCATGCGAACCTGCTCCTGGGTTCGCATGCAGCCTTTGGTGGCCAGGCTGGCAGTTATCCTGCCATAGACGGCCGTGTTCCTCCATCTAGTGTGGAGATCATGGACACTGGGGACATCTCCTCCAAACCTGAATAAGATCCACGATCAAGAAGGTGCCTGCCTTCTCTGAACCATAACAGGCTCCTGGGAGCTGGCAGACTGCTCCTGGGGAGCGGTGGAGGGCTGGCTGCCAGTGGCTGGCTGGCTCATGTTTTGGGGCCACTGGGTCGGGGGCAGTGACTGCTGGCTCTGGGCTGGCAGGCTTGAAGCTGGCACATGCACTGTGGCCAGAGACAACCCCTTTAAGGGCTCCGGGGAGGGAGAGGAGTGTTCTAGGTTGAGGCTGAAGTGGGCACCCTTGGGAAAGCTGGAGGCTCCCTATTTCGATATAAGTGTCTACACAGCACTTATTTTGAAATAGCTATTTTGAATTTGGCATTATTCCTCGTGGAATGAGGTTTAAAAATTTGAAATAAGTGCTCTGCTATTTTGAATTAATTTCGAATAGCGGTTTGGCTGCGTAGGTGCTAGGAAAGTTATTTAGAAATAACGGCTGTTATTTCGAAATAACTTTGCTGTGATCTTACGCAAATACTCTTTAACACAAGAGTTCTTGCGTTAAAGTATTTGCACAAGAGAGCATCTACACTGGCATGTGCCTTTGCGCAAGAGAAGTGCTTTTGTGCAAGAGCATCCGTGCCAGTGCAGATGCTCTCTTGCGCAAGAAAGCGCCGATGGCCATTTTAGCCATTGGGCTTTCTTTCACAAGAAATTAATGTTGCCTGTCTACGCTGGCCTCTTGCGCAAGAACAGTTGCGCAAGAGGGCTTATTCCTGAGTGGGAGCATCATAGTTCTTGTGCAAGAAGCACTGATTTCACACATTAGAATGTCAGTGTTCTTGCGCAAGAACTCCCCACCAGTGTAGACAGGCAGCATGTTTTTGTGCAAAAGCGGCTGCTTTGGCGCAAGATCGTGCCAATGTAGACACAGCCCAGATGTTTGCAGATGATTTCCTTCATTACTTGCTTCATTATCTTCCCTGGCACAGAAGTTTCAGAGAGGTAGCCATATTAGTCTGTAGCTGAAAAAATTAAAAAACAGTGAACAGTCCTGCAGCACCTTAGAGTCTAACAGAAAATGTAGATGGTATTATGAGCTTTCATGGGCACAACCCACTTCTTCACTGAAAGCCAAAACAAAGAAGTCATTAAGCATCTTTGCCATTTCCAAGTTTCCTGTTATTGTTAGGGTTGCCAGGTGTCCAGTTTTTGCCCGGACAGTCCGGTATTTGTGGCTCTTGTTTGGTTAAAAAAACCCAAAAAACCGAATATACCAAATATGTAAAATTTTCTGCTTTTCCCAGATGTAAGGCTGGCAGGAACATTTTCCCCCTGACACCTCTGGCGTGGGTGGGGGGAGCGCTGGGATTTAAAGGCACAGTGACTTTTTTTTTTCCAACCAATTTCTTTCCCCGCCATGTTCAGGATTTTTTGTGAAAGTATCTGCCAACCCTAGTTATTGTTTCTCTCTCTTCACTGAGCAATGGGCCTACCCTGTCCTTGGTCTTCCTCTTGCTTCTAATATAGCTCTAGAATGTTTTCTTGTTTCCCTTTATGTCTCTAGCTAGATTGATCTTGTTTTGTGCCTTTGGCTTTCTAATCTTGCCCTTGCATACTTGCATTGTTTGCTTATATTCCTCCTTTGTAATTTGACTTAGTTTCCACTTTTTATATGACTCCTTTCTGATTTTTAGATCATGTAAGATCCCTAGTTGATCCAAGGTGGTCTGCTGCCATACTTTCTATCTTTCCTACACAGTGGGAAGCATGGCTAGCTCTGGGTCATAGACATGAGTTTTGGCCTGGGGATCCAAACATTTATGTATCCAGTGGATAGGCCCTCCCCTCTCCTCTGTGGATGCACTGCAGAGGATTGCTATCCCCAAAGTCTCTGACCTGGCTTCTCCACACACTGCCTCTCTTTGTAGAGCAGAAACTTGTAGGTTATATGGGGCGGGAGGAGGAGAGCTCCTGTGACCATTCCAGGCCCAGGAAGAAATGCGTTAGCCATTGCTGCCTGCCAAAAAAAGAGAACACTCAGATAATACGGTGATAGGTAACAGGCAGCATGGATTTGTAAAGATCAAATTATGTCAAACCAATCTTGATAGCTTTCTTTCATAAGATATCAAGCCTTGTGGAAAAGGGAGAAGCAGTAGATGTGATATACCTAGACTTTAGTAAAGCATATGATACAGTTTTGCATGACCTTCTTATCAATAAACTAGAAAAATAGAATCTAGATAGGGCTACTATAAGGTGGGTGCATAACCGGCTGAATAACCATTCTCAGAGAATAGTTAGAAACGGTTCACAATCATGCTGGAAGGGCATAACTAGTGGTGTGCCGAAGGGGTCTGTTTTGGGATCAGATCTGTATCTTTATCAATGATTTAGATGATGGCATAGAGAGCACAATTATTAAGTTTGCAGATGATACCAAGCTGGGAGGGGTTGCAAGTGCTTTGGAAGATAGGGTCAGAATTCAAATAGATAAATAAGATTAAGTTTAAACAGGACAAATTTAAAGTGCTCCATTTAGAAAGGAACAATCAATTTCACACATACAGTATGGGAAGTGACTGTCTAGGAAGGAGTACTGCTGAAATGGGTCATAGTGGACCACAAGCTAAATATGAGTAAACAGTGTGACACTGTTGCAAAAAAAATAAGCAAACATGATTCTGGGATGCATGAACAGGAATGTTGTGAGCAAGACACGAGAAGTCATTCTTCCGCTCTACTCTGTGCTGATTAGGCCTCAATTGAAGTATTGTGTCCAGTTCTGGGCACCACATTTCAAGAAAGATGTGGAAAAATTGGAGAGGGTCCAGAGAAGAGCAACAAGAATGATGAAAGGCCTAGAAAACATGAGCTATGAGGGAAGACTGAAAGAATTGGGCTTGTTTAGTTTGGAAAGGAGAAGACTGAGAGGGGACATGGTAGCAGTTTTCAAGTATCTTAAAGGGTGTTACAAGGAGAAGGGAGAACAATTGTTCTCCGTGGCCTCTGAGAATAGGACAAGAAACAATGGGTTTAAATTACAGCAAGGGAGGTTTAGGTTGGACATTAGGAAAAATGTCCTGCCTGTCAGAGTGGTTAAACACTGGAATAAATTGCCCAGGGAGCTTGTGGAATCTCCATCCCTGGAGATATTTCAGAGCAGGTTGGACAGACACCTGTCAGGGATGATCTAGATGGTGCTTGGTCCTGCCGTGAGGGTAGGGGACTAGACTTGATGATTTCTCGAGGTTCCTTCCAGTTCTAGTGTTCTGTGATTCTATACATTTTACCCTAACCTTGACACCAGGACCAGATTATGAAAGAGGCTTCAGGGGCTGCAGCCTGGCCCTGGGATGCAGCCACTAAAGCCCTTCCCCCCTCTCACACCTTCACCCCTCCCCTGCACCCTACCGCCTGTCCAGAACCTGCGCCTCCTCCCACATCCCCCTACTGCACCCTACCTCCCGCATAGACCCTGCACCTCCACCCCAGCCCCCTACTGCACCCTACCTCCCGCGTAGACCCTGCACCTCCACCCACAGCCCGCTACTGCACCCAACCTCCCGCGTAGACCCTGCACCTCCACCCACAGCACGCTACTGCACCCTACCTCCCGCGTAGACCCTGCACCTCCACCCACAGCCCGCTACTGCACCCAACCTCCCGCGTAGACCCTGCACCTCCACCCACAGCCCGCTACTGCACCCTACCTCCCGCATAGACCCTGCACCTCCACCCACAGCCTGCTACTGCACCCAACCTCTCGCGTAGACCCTGCACCTCCACCCACAGCCCGCTACTGCACCCTACCTCCCGCGTAGACCCTGCAGCTGCACCCACAGCCCGCTACTGCACCCAACCTCCCGCATAGACCCTGCACCTCCACCCACAGCCCGCTACTGCATCCAACCTCCCGCATAGACCCTGCACCTCCACCCACAGCCCCCTACTGCACCCTACCTCCCGCGTAGACCCTGCACCTCCACCCACAGCCTGCCACTGCACCCTACCTCCCGCGCAGACCCTGCACCTCCACCCACAGCCCCCTACTGCACCCTACCTCCCGCGTAGACCCTGCACCTCCACCCACAGCCCGCTACTGCACCCTACCTCCCGCGTAGACCCTGCACCTCCACCCACAGCCCGCTACTGCACCCTACCTCCCGCGTAGACCCTGCACCTCCACCCACAGCCCGCTACTGCACCCAACCTCCCGCATAGACCCTGCACCTCCACCCACAGCCCCCTACTGCACCCTACCTCCTGCGTAGACCCTGCACCTCCACCCACAGCCCGCCACTGCACCCTACCTCCCGCGTAGACCCTGCACCTCCACCCACAGCCCCCTACTGCACCCTACCTCCCGCGTAGACCCTGCACCTCCACCCACAGCCCGCTACTGCACCCTACCTCCCGCGTAGACCCTGCACCTCCACCCACAGCCCCCTACTGCACCCTACCTCCCGCGTAGACCCTGCACCTCCACCCACAGCCCGCTACTGCACCCTACCTCCCGCATAGACCCTGCACCTCCACCCACAGCCCGCTACTGCACCCTACCTCCCGCATACACCCTGCACTTCCACCCACAGCCCGCTACTGCAACCTACCTCCCGCATAGACCCTGCACCTCCACCCACAGCCCGCTACTGCACCCAACCTCCCGCATAGACCCTGCACCTCCACCCACAGCCTGCTACTGCACCCAACCTCCCGCATAGACCCTGCACCTCCACCCACAGCCTGCTACTGCACCCAACCTCCCGCATAGACCCTGCACCTCCACCCACAGCCCGCTACTGCACCCTATCTCCCGCATAGACCCTGCACCTCCACCCACAGCCCCCTACTGAACCCTACCTCCCGCGTAGACCCTGCACCTCCACCCACAGCCCGCTACTGCACCCAACCTCCACCCACAGCCCCCTACTGCACCCTACCTCCCGCGTAGACCCTGCACCTCCACCCACAGCCCCCTACTGCACCCTACCTCCCGCATAGACCCTACACCTCCACCCACAGCCCGCTACTGCACCCAACCTCCCGCATAGACCCTGCACCTCCACCCACAGCCCGCTACTGCACCCAACCTCCCGCGTAGACCCTGCAGCTCCACCCACAGCCCCCTACTGCACCCTACCTCCCACGTAGACCCTGCACCTCCACCCACAGCCCGCTACTGCACCCAACCTCCTGCGTAGACCCTGCACCTCCACCCACAGCCCGCTACTGCACCCTACCTCCCGCGTAGCCCAACCTCATTTTGTGCCCCACCCTAGAGCCTAGGGTTCTCCACAAATTCTGCTATCCCTGAGTCCTCAGAAGAGTTAATCTGGCCCTTCTTGAGAGTTTAGGTGCTGAGCATGCTCTGCCACAGGCTTGGGAGCAGCAGGATTATTCCCTACTCTAACTACAATTGTGGTTGTGGACAGCTTTCTGCAAAGACCAGGATTAATACAGATTCACAGCCTGGCTAGGTCCCTGCTGCTGTTGCCTATCCTGACCTTACCACAATTAACACCTCTGCCTTAATGTTACATAAACACAGGGTGATGCCCTCCCTCTGGTCTGTGTGCATAACTCCCGTTATTCTCAGTGAGTGATTGTCTCCCCTGGGCGGAGGGCCAACGCATGACTCTGTATTATTTAATGTCCCTATACATTTGAGCAGGATGTGGGACTTTTGCTGCCTCTCTGAACAGGGCTGAATTTCAGCTGGGAAGAATTTTGAACATTGAAGTAGGGTGAGGTTATGCTCTGTTCAGCTTTTTTGCATGTAATGCAGCCTTCATAAGTAAGTCTGAGTTACAGGAACCAGCCTCCTTGACAGATCATTCTAAAAGATACTTTGGTATTAGCAGATACATATTTCATAGCTGGATATTTTAGTGGCTGATGACTGGTTAGAATCCTTTCAGCAAATGCACCTCTTGCTTTCAGCTCCCGCCTTCAATCAGTTCCTGGTTGTCATGATTTACTGTATTTGATTCAGGAGGAGTACGTCGCTTGCCAAGGAAAGACATTTGGGTGCTATCTGGGGAAATACTGGGAGAGTTACTTAGATGAGTGTTTACGTAGAATTGTTTTCTTGTTTATGAAGTCACCTCTGCTGGAACAACAGGTATTGCCTTGTGAGTAGTCAAGACATCAGCTGTGAGGCCGCAAATGGTTCCGTACCAGTGCCAGAACTGCGAGGGAGAGCCACAAGTTTAACATGGAAAAATTATCCAGGGACTCAGACATTCAGAATATCTATTTTGTTTGCATTTAACAACCTCTCCCCATTTCAATTCCAGCAGAATGGTACAGTCCCGTGGATATAAGAACAGCAGCTAAGATGGAGATAATAATTAATGTTGTTTATAAATATTCCCCTGCCAGGATGCTCAAGAAGGTTTTACATCAGCATGGAAACCACTTAACATACATTTCCAAGCCTTAGTGGTTACAAACTTAAGTTATAGATTTAAACATACAAAACTAATATATCAGAGAGGGTCTGATAATAAATGTGTGTCAAAGATCAAGCTTTGGAATAAAAAGCAATTAAAGGTATGGCTTTAAAGTGTGTGTGTGTGTCGGGGGGAGGGGGGGTAGGGAAGATGGCTTCCATGTACCCTAGTAATGAGTGCTCTGCAAATACTGCGGAGCCAGAGGTGTTTGTTTTTGTTCCTATCAGCAGCTTGGGAGACGTCTCTCCAAAACTGAAGGGCTAGGCATCTTCAGCAAATGAAATAATCTGACTGAACATTTCTTAGTTCTTTATCTTCCCTCCCCCCTTCTTCGTGGAGACCTTCAAAGCTTCATGCTTTGCCCTTCTCAAAATTGGAAAGCCTTACTCAGCCTTGTATGTCTTTCTGTTCAGTTAACCCCAGCCTATTCAGCTGCCTGACCTATCCAGCTTCCCACACTGAATGCTTCAAGGACTGAAGTCTGTCCTCTGGGAACTCCCTGTTCTTTCGGTAGCATATCTCTTGACTCTCCTTGCCTCAAACTCCCAAGACTAGACATTTTTAGCCATCCTCGATCTTGCACTATTTTCCCCCGCCCACATTCCCTGTCTACAATTCACCACTTGCTATGGTTGCAGCATTGCCACATCTGTTCTGCATGGGTTTCTGTTCTGCTTTATCACCATGGTATCTGAGCACCTTTGTGCCAGATATTGTCAGGGGTGGGAACCACAGAAAAAATGGTCGGGGGCCACACACAAGTGAGAAGAACCCCCCCCCCAAAAAACCCACAAATCCTCACTGGCATGGACCCCGACTGAGAAGGACCCCCCCACAATCCCCTTGCAGGGCCAGGTTAGTAGTTTTTGTTTGTCCCAGTCCAGCAGGGAGGCAGCAGGGGACTGGAGCACCAGAACAGGCTCCCCAGTGCCGGGGGGGCAGCTCAGAGTCTTGGGGACCAGATTCAGGCAAGCTGGGAGCTGCATCCAGCCCCCAGGTCTTAAGTTCCCCACCCCTGCATTAAGTGTTTGCCTAGCATCTGTCGTGTGCGGGTCATTCCCTCTCTCAGCCTCTCCCAAGGGGGAGACGCCTGCGTGCAGTGGAGTGTCCTATGTTGGGAGATTTTTGTGTTTAAAGGTACACGCTGTTCTCTGTTTATGGGGCAGAAGGCAGGTTGGAAAGTGCACCTGGGCCTTGGAACAGAAGGTGGATAAATTCGTAATGGTCCTCAGTGCTGGGGGAAGTTTACTCCATCATGAAGAGCAGCCTCTGAGAAATCCCTCCTGTGACCAGCTGAACTTTACCTCTGTGGTCAAGTTCCATTGTGCTTGAGGAGCAGAGTTGTTGGCTATAGCGTTCATCCACCAGCTTTATGCTCTTTTAGATATGCTGGGCCCTGGCCACTGAGGCTACATCTACACTGCAGGCTTCTTGTGCAAGAAGCTTTTTGTGGAAGAGATCTTCTGCAAAAACTTCTTGTTCAAGAGCATGTCCACACTACAAAAGTGATGCACTTTTGTGCAAGAGAGCGTCCAGTCTGCATGGATGCTCTCTTGAAAGAAAGCTCTGATGCTATGTACAGAATAGTCACCAGAGCACCTGTGCTTTTTCAATTGGCTCTTTGTGCGCAAAAATCCCCTGTTGCCCATCCACATGCACCTTTTTGTGCAAGAGCTCTTGTGCAAAAAGGAGTTATTCCTCGTAGAAATAGGAATGCCTACACCGCAAAAACCCCTCTGTTCTTTTGATTTACTGTACATTTACTTGAGCAAAAATGAGCTGGAGGTGTGGACGCTCCGTGGGTTTTTGTGCAAAACCCCTGTAGTGTAGATGTAGCCTCAGAGACTGGGCTATAAGTCAGTTTTTACCTTATCCATGCATTACATTCACATAGCTATCAAGCATATTCAGAGTTGTCATAATTATTGTCAAGAAAAACATTGGAAGGGATATTAAACTACATGTGGTAGGGTGTAAACTGCTAGGCTGTGTCTACACTGGTGCGATCTTGCGCAAAAGCTCATACTTTTGCGCAAAAACTTGCTGCCTGTCTACACTGGCCGCGTGATCTTGCGCAAGAACACTGACATTCTAATGTATGGAATCAATGCTTCTTGCGCAAGAACTATGATGCTCCTGCTCAGGAATAAGCCTTCTTGAGCAAGAGCCCAGTGTAGACAGGCAACATTAATTAATTGCGCAACAAAGCTCTATGGTTAAAATGGCCATCGGAGCTTTCTTGCGCAAGAGAGCGTCTACACTGGCATGGATGCTCTTGCGCAAAAACACATGGCAGTGTAGGCGCTCTCTTCTGGAAGAGTGTTTGCATCAGAACTCTTCCGCCAAAGAGTTCTTGCGCAAGATCATGCCAGTGTAGACGTAGCCCTAGAGTGTTAGCTGCTAGAGATCAGGTTGGGAATTAATATGGGGGAAGATTATGTCATGTCTGCAGGATATTGGGTTATAGACCTACGGGCTGATCTATTCTGGCAATTCTTACATTTCTGTATCTTGAAATCTTTATTCGAGTTCTTCCAGGTAGCTAGAAAAGACCTCACAAAAGCAAAAAGACACTTTGTACTACATTTTCTCTTTACTTTTCTTTTCACATTGTTATTATAGTGGATATTTACAAGAATACAGCTTCTGGGATTTTTTTTCTGTAAGCTTTGTGGGTTTTAATTACATTAAGAATTCTACTATTTAAAATATGCTGAAAGAAATAATGCAATTATTAGTCCCAACATTGGTTTAAGAAGTCTAAATGTCCCCCTTCCCATCTGTCTTCATTGGAAAAAAAAGGGAGCAATAATGTTCCATGAAGACAAGTAAGAAAAATAAACTTGCTGAAAGTGAAGGAAGAAGACTTGGAAAGAACTTCAAGCCATTCACTTTAGCATAGGTGACTGATGCCTGAGGGAAAGAGGGTGAAGGGGGAGCCCCCAGATGGGCATGAGAGGGAATCCCATTTAATAATTAAAAGGTTGGCAAGGGCATGAGGGGGCGATGCACCTCCCCAGTGCTACCACCTATGCACTTAATTTTGGTAGACAAAGGCAAACCTCTGAAAATTTAAATCTCATGAAAAACTAAGTAATCTTTTAAAAATAATACACATAAGCTTGCTGAGTGCAAGGCATTTCTGTAGATCACCACAACGCCCTGGCACTGTTTTAGGAGTCAATTTAGAGCAATCTAAACTGATCAGAGCCTGAAACTGCAAAGAATGAGTCACAAAGCAAGCTCCAGGCTGCCTCAGTTCTTCTGTGATTTTACTACAAGCACTTGAGGGGGAATGATATCCTTCTCTCCCACACATCCCCCTGCCCCATGACTACCTTCCACAGAGCCAGGAAGTGGAGCTGAGTCTGCTGACTCCCTCCCCCATGCTTGAACAAGAAAAGCCCATTCATGGAAGGCTGCACACAAATGTGGGGGCACCACTGGTCCAAACATGGGAATCTAAAAGACTTCTCTGTTGCGAGGAGCAGATTGAAGACCTGCAGCCTCAATAGACTTATGGGCCAGATTGAGTGGTGCTGCTCTGGTGAGGCAAAGCAGCTACAGATCCAGATCCAGGTAAGTTAAACAGGGTTTACAGCTGCTTTGCATGGCCAGATCAGCATGAAGCAGCCACTGTGTACTAGTGAACCGGAGAATATATTTGTGTGTGTGTGTGGTTAATTAGTCCATTTTTTTTCTTGTTGGTTATTCCAGAGAGATCAGGGGACCCTGGCCTGCAGAGAAGGGAACCATTCTCCTTCCCCTGGCTCTCTCTAAAGTTTCTAATCAGGAGGAAAGGCTCCCAGTTGGGGGTCCTGTAAACCTTCCTAGTGGGATCCAGCATCACTGAAATTGACAGCGTAGAGTCAGCCCTTCTGAGGACCATTGTGATAACTGGTTTTGAACTTCTTGAACACATGGGTGAAATTCTCAGGCCTGATTATTCTTGCATAACCACCACCCAGCCAATTTGAAGCTGTGACCTCTGGAGCTTAGGGTACGAGCCTCTCCAGCTTGAGCTATAAAGCCCATTGGCTCTTGGCTTAGGCTGTAGAGCTCCCTTGTTCTTGTTCTTCTCTCTCGCTGTACGTGGTCTAAGAGCCACTCCATAGGACAGTGAACCACACGAGGTGTGTGGGTTACACTTGTGTCCAACCCAGTCATTTGTGGTTGAATTAGAACTTATCCTTGAGAAAAGCAGCTGGTGACAGAGACTCCGCATCCCCTTGGAACCTGTTCCATTGGTTAATCGCCCTGTGCCTTGGTTCCAGTACACATTTGTCCAGCTTCATCTTCTAGCCACTGGATCTCCTCATGCCTTTGTTTGCTAGGCCAAAGAGCTCTTTAGTGTGCGTGCTGCTTAGAATCACTACAGGAGCTGCATTACCCTTAATCCAGATGCTACTCAGGTTTCTACTCTCTACATCATTTCCCCAGCCTCTTCAGATTTTCAGGGTTTCTGTCCTAGAAGGGTCCCCACTGAAAACTCAGATCTCAACTCCAGAATTTACAACAGATGTCCACACTGTTATACATTCCAGTGTTATGCTCCTGGTTTGAGACCTCGCCCACATTTCCCTAAGTTCTGAGTGTTCAGATGTGACCTGTTTTAGAAAGATGTTTGAGCTGCAAACCCAGAACATAGCCTCCCCAGCCTGGCCTAAAAGGGAACCAGAGACACCCAGTTACGGACTCGAGTAGTTTATCTGGTGTTACATACTCTGTGGATAGCTCTGACCTGACTCTCTGGTCTCCTGGGCAGGGTGCCCCTCTTTGCCCTTCACCAGGACTCTCCTTGAATAGGGAAAGTTTCCCTTCCCCCACTCACACAAAATGCTCTCTATCCACGTTGCTTTCTCTCGCCAACCATCACCCGCAAGCTTGATTTGCCTCGTTCTCTCTCGCTCATGACGAATTCTCTCGGAAGCATTTTGAGACACTCATTCTGAAGGATGCTCTAGAATGAAGAATATGTTGTAGTGCACTGCTTTAAAATGCCTGCTGCACTGGTCTATCAAATGGTGTTTAGTGTTGCCACTTGCAAGGCTGTAGATGAAGCGTTGTCAGTGCTTCTATTATGGATTTCAACTGGCGGTGTTTACCACCAGGTGAAACCTGGCAAACAGCATCTCTGGAAAAAGTCATTCTTCCAAAAGGTGAAGATACAAAACCCCTCTGAAAATAATTTCTGAAAAGACAAACTGTTACTGGTATTTGTTGCTTGTATAATCTAGGAACAGTTTTAATTAAACAATAAATCTGAGAAGCAATTAGGCAAAAAGTAGTTGTAGCATAGGGGGTATTTTGAAAGGGAGCCAATCTATTGCCGTTTTAAAAATGAGCTCTGCTTTATGTTCAGCAAAACGTCGCTACAGCCCCTGTGGAAGGCTCACCCGCACACTGCACCAAGTGATAGTTCAGAAGTAGCTGCCAAACAGGCAAGAGGGCTTCGTGGGCAGGTATGTAATTGCGCAACGTCCCTCAGGCCAGGGTAGGGATGGGGGGTGGGCACAGCTGAAGGAATCCTGGCCGCAGAAGTGAGGCATAAGAAGGAGGGGGAGTGCCAGGCAGCTGAGTGGGCTGCGGCCTGGCTTCACAGTCACTTGCTGCACCTTCACTGTGACCCAGAGCAGCTTCCTTTCTCAGAGCCACGTTTGGCCACAGGCCACAGCCTTTGGCTGCAGGTCCCAAGTTTCCCAGACTCGATTCCGGGTCAGATTAACCTTGTGTGGTGCCCAAACCACGGTCCTCCCCCCCACCTGTGCTCTGCCTCCAGGCCCCATCTGTTGCTTACATGGGGGAAGGGATGGAGCCAGTGGTGGGGAGGGGCAGAGCACAGGTGGAGCAGGGGAGAGTTGCCCCCTTCTGAGTGTGGGCCTGGAGCCCTGGCACTACTGTAAACCCAGTCCTGCCACCAGGCGGGACCAGGCCGTGGTGCCCAGTTCTTAGGGTTGCAGGGGCAGCCTCTGCACACGCACTTGCCTGCACAGCTGCAGGAGGTTAAATGTGACGCCTGCCTCTCTCTTTGCTGAGGGAGATCCCTCGCTCTGAGGCGCCCTGCAGCTTGTAACACATGGAGAAAGGCCTCGCACACAGGGCAGCTTGCTTGCTGCTCTTGGGTGAGCCAGCTTGGAGACCTTCAGTGCTGAGCACTCCCAGAGTGCTGCCAGGCGGAGGTGACACAGTATGGGTCTGGGGGCTCAATGTATAGGGTCTGGTGTGGACCCTGGCAGAAACAGGAGGGGAGGGAGCGGTAGTACTGTGTGCCCCCCACCCATACATTGCCTCTGCACCGTTTTAGAAGCAGAATGTCTATACTGCTGCGTGGATTGGCTTCCGTTGTGTGTATAACAAATGTATTTGGAAACATCCTAATTACATGGTTACCTAACCAAGGGAACCAGGCACAGTCAGGTTGGCTCATACACAAACATGTTTGAGAAAGCTGCCTGCTTTTGCATTTACCAAAGGGGCATGAACTGCATGTTCTAGAACCCCTGAAAACTTTATCTGTTTGGTGAATTATTTTAAAAGGGTGTCATCAAAGGGTTTTGACCACATTATTCTTTTTACTACAGCTCGGAGTAAATTTTAATCTGACTCAGTTCTTCAGTACAAGGACCTTGACTTTATGTGTCTGTGGAACAATTTCAGTACTCTAGACATAACGCCCCTGAAGCCTGATTCTACCCTTCTCTTCCCCAAACAAGTGTCTTTCCCTTCACTGAGCAGGTGCATGTTGTGTTAGTCTGCTGGAATTGCTCATGAACCCCAGCATGCATGGGGCTGTTTGTGTGCATTAGGTTGCAGGGTTTCCTCTGAGCAATGAAAGTATGCACCTGAGTTTGCTCTTGTAGCAAGTGCCAGGCTGCCTGGGCCAGTTTGTTACTAGTGCTCTGTTCCTGCATCTTTGGGTGTGCATACCAGACTGTCGTTAAAGGACTGCTCATTAGAACTCACCTACGTAGTCTGAGTTGTCGCGAGTGACTGTGAAATAACTACTAGAGCTAAAGGAGACAGCGCTGTGTTTGTCCATGATAGAACTAAAAGCACTGAGGCATCTGCGAAAAAGAAAAGCAAATAGAAAGGATGCTAGAACTTTGCAAACACCCATGGAAAAGTATGGCAAATGTGGGGCTTTGCAGCCTTGACACAGTCTCTGTACCCAGTCAGTTGCCTGAGATGCCGGCATAATTCAAGTACACTGACATTTCTGGCAGACTGTCTCCATCCTTATCACTCCGTATTCTCTTGTAGGAAGAGAAGGCTCATGCCAGCAAGAGTTAATGTCAGTGGCAGCTGTAGCTCCACATTCTTTCATTCTCACTGGGACTTACTGCCACTCTGGATTTAAAGAAAAGCTCTTCAATTTGACCTTTTCGTTAACACGGCTTTGTTATTAATAACTTAGATCGTTATAACGAAAATGTGTTCATTCAAACTGCTTTTGCTTATTGTCATTTTTTTAGCTACAAAATGAAAAAGGAGTTGTGGTTGCCCTTCCTGGCTGGCAAGGCCTACCAGCATGGTTATACAGTCACTGCCTGCCACGAGAGCTGCCGTTCTACTCTGTAACATGGCTTCAGCTGCTGTGGGTGAAATTCTGTCCCCATTGAGGTCAATGGCAAAATTCCTATCAACTTCAAGAGAACCAGGATTTCATTGGCTCTCGTCAAAAGCCCAAGTACAGTAAACTTCCAATAATCCGGCACCTTTAGGACCCAGAGAGTGCTGGATTATCTGATATGCTGGACTATCGGAAGCGGGGGCTATGAGGGGTCTGTGGTGGCGTGGGGTGGGGTGGGGGGATGCCATCCCAGACCCCTCATAGCCCTCCCTTCCAATAGTCCAGCTCTGCCCCAGGCATCCCCAATTCAGCCGCTGCTGGTCAGTTTCAGCAGCGGCTGAATTGGGGATGCCTGCAGCAGAGCAGCTGGGGTGCTGACGGGTTGGTCCGGTAGCGCCGCCCCTCGGTGCTGCGAGACCAACCCGGCAGCACCCCAGCTGCTTTTGGGGACGCCTGGTACAGAGCAGCTGGGGTGCTGCTGGGTTGGTCACGTAGCCCCAAGGGGCAGCGCTACGGGACCAACCTGGCAGCACCCCAGCTGCTCTGCCCCCGGCTTCCCCGATTCAGCTGCTGGTCAGTTTCAGCAGTGACTGAATCGGGGAAGCCGGGCGCAGAGCAGCTCCAATTGTCCGGCTGCCCGGAGCACTTCCGGGTTCCCAATGGTGCCAGACCTTCAGAAGTGCCGAAGCACTGGATGCCGGACCAATGGAGTTTTACTGTATCAATAAATTGTCAAACTCACAATTCCACGCCAAAGAAAACCAAACCTAACATTAATGCTACATTAAGGATGACTAGCTCTGATTTTCAAGTAGCTTATTTATTTGAAAATTCATTCTCTAGGGCATGTGCATTTAAAGAAAATAGACCCTCCACTTCAAAACTAGTAAACACATTTCCTGCAAACATGGGCTTGTTTTTAAATCTCACGGAGATCTATGGAACAAGCTAAGTTTGAACAGAATTTGTTCACATATTGTTGATTTACCATAAATAATATTTCCGATTAGAAGTTACAGGACACATGCTAGTCACCTTTTTGGACCTAAAGGTAGAATTCAAAATGGATTTAATAATGGGTTTTAAGAAATCAGTCGAATCTGGGCTAAGATTTCAGCTCCAAGGGGATTTGTATGGGAATGCTATGCGCCATCAGAATGGGGGATTGCAATGCAATTGAATTTCAGTTATAAAGAACGTCTCCAGAAGCTGGAGCTTTGTGGAGAATGCCAGCCATTGTGGAACTAGCAGAACAGCAGTGGTAGCTCCTTCATGTCACAAAGATCTTCCTCTGGCCAGCCCAACCTCCTGCGAAAGCAGACTGAGCAGCTATTTCCCTCAAAGACATGGTGCCGCCTTGCTGGAGGCATTGCCTGTGGAATATGCTGAAAGGGACAATTCAAGCTGTCTGGAGATCAGCTGATCCCCTGGCAGATTTCCTTTACTATGCACTCCGGCTAGCTGGCTTCTGCCATGGTTTGGTCAAAGGATCCGTGTGGGGGTCTGAACAGGCTGCAACCCCCTTCTGCTGGGTTGGGCTCCCATCAGAGATGTTTTGGTAGAATGCTTTGCAGCGCCTGTCTGTGGAAGTACCACTTCCCCGCTGTGTGGCAGCACTGGATACTGGAATGGAGCTCTCCAGCACGTTGGGCAGGGTGCTCTTTTGGGGGCCTTGTGGCTCAAGGGTGTCAGGGGAACCGAGAGCGTCCAGGGCACTATCCTAGTCCAGCAGCGCTTGGCAGTGGGCGAACGTGTTTGCCCTTGGGTGGCACTTGGGTGACAAAGCGGAGTTAGTGCATTCTAGATAGCAGGTGGCGGAGGTAATGTAGCCTGTTGAACCACTTCTGCAGGGTTGTGAAGAAGTGGGCTGTGCCCACGAAAGCTCATGATACCATCTACATGTTTTGTTAGTCTCTAAAGTGCTACCAGACCATTTGCTTGCTGTTTTTTTCTGCAGGTGAGCGAGGCAGACTTGCACAGAGCTCTTCTTTGGGCTTGGGAAAGGTGCCCGAGGCTTTTCTGCACATGCGGCTCTGCTGTAGTGCTCTTAGAGACATCCCTACCTACACTGATGGGCAAGCTTCTCCGGTTAGGGTAGGGACTGGTAAGATAAAACTTTGGAGAGTACCCACCAAGTTAGCTGCCAGCAGGTTTGAAACTAGCCTAGCTGCCCACGTCCTGGCTAGCTCCCAGGCTCCTGTTAGCATTCTGTAGGACCGGTCTTCTACTCATCTTCCAATTCCTTCTCTAACCTATTCTCTGTCCTTGCTGTGATGTGTCCTTCCCCACCCTACTGCACAACTGCTCTTACCAGAGAGGACCCCAACCTACTCCAGGCTGTGTCGCTCCCTGTCCTACCACTTTCTGAGACTGTGAATTAATTCCCTCCCTTCATGTATGTTCTTACCGGGAAGGTTGTTTATAGATGGAGTTTCTATCCCCCTGTCCCATTTGCTAAATTATAAAACTTTAGCTGCTACAGTCTGTGCCATACGCTTCAATCCTGTGTTATTTTTGAAATTTTACCTATCTCTTGAAAACTTTGGGAAAGTTGCATAAACACAGAGCAGCATGTATACTTAGTTAACCAAAGCCTTACCAAAACAAAGCAACACCTTGCCTCATTCACAATCCCTCCCTCTCCTCCCCTGAGAGAACAAACAAGGTCTGATGGATGATAGTCATGCTGCACAATGCACGGGTGGAAGCTGATCAGACATTACCAAGAGGAGAACCTGGTCAGAACAGAGCAAGGATATTCGAATCCCCCAGCGCAGGTGTAAACTTCCCCTGAATTTCCCCAACAGTCGACTAGGTACATGCAGTGCTGCAATGTAGTTATTGGCTGGAAATTTGAATTGAAATTGAAACATTAATAAACACTTTAAAAGCATCTACAGTGTATGATAAAACCCTTCTACCTGGACAAGTACCAGGGCTTTGAAGAGTATGAAGAATGACACACTCTCTCACGGAGTGGTTGTTTTTCTGACAATACTGGCACCTTCATTTCAGGAACATTGGCCGACATTATCATTTCTAGTGTGATTTGTAAGCAGGGTCTGAACGAGCTTTCCCTGTGACAGCTAGTGACATGCCAGGGCAGTGGCGGAGGCTTCTTCTGGACCGTCTGTACTTACATGAACTCCCCTCCTCTGCCTAGGTACCCAGCAGGCAGTGCTCTGCAGCCCAAGTGATCACTTTTGGCTGGTGATGGGTTACAAACCATTGTAGCATTGTATATAGGGGTCCTGCCGTGCTATCTTTGTTGTACAAGCAAAGGGCAGCAGAACTGCACCTGGCCTGGCCTGATTGAGGGGTTCACCGTCAGTGTTTAACGTTTGTCAGGGCTGAGCTCTGGCTCCTCTAGGTTTGGGAGTTCCCAGCCCTGGGACCTCTGGAATGAAAATGTTTTTTAATTGCTTGAATCTCAGCACCTCTTTTATTACAGATTGAGCACTGGTCATCATCAACTCAGTTGCACTCACTAAGCAAGGGGCTTGAATGGCAGATCCGGGGGGTGGAGAGGACAGGGGTTTCGCTTGTGGACTGTGCCTAGGAGGCACAGCAACTACTTGATTTGCCTCCCCCCCCCCCGCTCATATGGAAGCGGTTCCATCCCCGAATCATTTTAGTTGCCCTTCTCTGTAACTTTCCAAGTTAATCCAGAACTGCATGTAGCATTCAAGATGTGAGCGTACCATGGATTTATATAACAACAGTAGGGTAGCTTAGTTTGCCAGACTGATCAGCAAAGCCAATGCTGACAAACTAAGTGAAAAGTCTGCAGAACACAATTTCTCTGGACCGCGTCAACATGCAGAAAGCCTTATAAACTACAGAGGGGTAGCCATGTTAGTCTGTAACTAACAAAACTTCAAAAACTACAATGGTCCAGTAGCACCATACAGACTCAAAAATTGATCTCTAAGGTGCTACTCAACCATTTTAGATTTTTAGGTTCCTTATAAGCCTGTCACTGTCAAAGCCAATTTTAGAAGAATATAATGAGGCTGTTAAAAATGCTGGAGATGCAGTTTATTCAAACAAACATGGCTGTCCCGACATACTTTCTCTTTAATCAGGATCCCACACTCTACAGACTGGAGGCCAGTGTTAAGTGCATTGCCACTTGTTAATCCTGAAGTTGGATACTGACCAAGACCAGCAAATGCTAACTGTATTTCTGAGAGAAACTCAGAGGACTGGTTAGAAGCATGCAGTGCAACAGGGAAAGACTCAGCTGTTGCTAAAGTGAAGAACTCTCTCACCACATTCAGCAAATGTGCATACGTGGCTGATGAATGAACCAGTGCAAATGGATGTCAAGTATTAATTCACTGCGTACATTATCTCGATGTCAGTGGTAGGCCAGTATATTAATTTCTAGATGTTCAGGTTATAGAAGACATGTCAGCTGCATTTCTGATAACCCATGTCTTAGAGTTAAATGCTTATAAACTGAACCCAAAAGAGATGGCTGCTTGTGCACTTGATGGAACTGCAAACTTCTCTGGAAGACACAGTGAAGTTCACATTTTCCTCAGAAAAAAGTGTACCGGTAACTAAACTCTCCTATACACACTGCAGATGCTGGCTACTCCAACAAGCTCTGTTACGAGCTGCAGAATCTTCAAAAGGCACTTAAAAAGCCAGACATTTCATTATCTTCCTTATATTCTTTTTTTCAGCAAGTGTCCAAAAAGACTGTACCTCTTGGAAAATATAGAATGGGGAACTGGAGTTCAAATTAGTTGAACTTAGGAAAACCCACTGGCTTTCTCATGAGTGGTTCTTGGCTTTTGTCTTAGAATTACTGCATCCATTATTATTGGTTTTGGAAAGTATCTACCAAGATGGGACGGTTCTAAGTAATGAAGTTGGGGGATTACTTTTGCTACTAAAGTTAGAGAACACAATCTCTATTTTCTCTTGTAAGTCTATTGTTGAAAGCACTTGGACCATTAGACAATGCAATCCGGGCATCTGCTACAACAGTATTAGATCCAGTTGATGCACTTGGATCAACTGGAGAGAGAACCATTGAAAATGTACTGGAAGAAACAAAGATTTCAGTTCAGGGGCTGAAATTAGGGCACTTATATTAACTGCTTTAATGAAGAGGACAAACAGTGTGTGACAAGCCAGCTGAAACAGTAAAGAACATAGATTTGATTCTTACAGATCCACACCATCAACTTTTGGATTTTATCAGCCTCTATGTAGCTTTTACAGACGCCTGTCTTACAAACATGAACAGTTGAGTATAGTGGGACATGGCCGTCAGTGGGGCTGCCAGGTGATCAGGATACACTAGAGCAGTGGTCTCCAACCTTTTTATACCCAAGATCACTTTTTAAATCTCAGAACAGGGGAAGATCTACTGCCCCGCCCCTTCCTTGAAGCCCCGCCCTCTCTATTCTCCTCCTGTCCATCACTTGCTATCCCCAGCCCTTACTTACACACTCTGATAAACAGCTTATTTTTAAATGATGCGATACATACAATTAAAATCATGTGTTTATAATTATGAAATAAATGGTCTGTTTTTTATTCATGCTATTTAAATCTAAAATGAAACATTTATAATTATACATTTTGTGGGGACAGAGTTCTGCGGCTGGGGGCAGGGGAGAGGGACCAGGGTGCTGGGAGGGCAGAGGGCAGAGGACAGGGTTCTGCAGCAGGGGACAGAGTGCTAGTGGGGACAGGGTTCTGCAGCTGGGGACAGGGGAGTGGGGACAGAGTTCTGTAGCTGGGGACAGGAGAGTGGGGACAGAGTTTGGGAAGTGGGGACGGGAATGGGGACAGCGTTCTGTAGCTGGGGACAGGAGAATGGGGACAGCGTTCTGTGGCTGGGGAGTGGGAGCTGGGGAGTGGGGTGCAAGTGGAGGCAGAGAGTCCCCTGCATCTCCCTCCTCCCAGGATTCTCCCCCCCCCCCCCCCAGGGAAACCAGCGTGTGCCTGCCCCGGGGCCAAACCCCTCCCCCCCCGCGCAGGGAAGCCTTGCAAGCACATGCCTGCCCCGGGGCTAACCCCCCCGCGCGTGCCGGGAAACCCCCTGCGCGCCTCCCGCGGGGCTGACTCACCCCTCCTGTGCGGTGCAGGGAGCCGATGCTCCCTCCCGCAGTCCACCCGGCCGGCAGAGCAGCTAGCGCACTTCTGGAATCGCCGGAAGTGGCGCTAAGCTGCGGGACTTCTGAAGCCGACACTACCTCCATTTTCTCTTGAGGTAAGTAGTGGGGCTTCTGGGGGGTGGGAGGGAAATGGGGGCGGGGCGGACAGGACGCCTCGCGAGCGACTGGTCGAAGCCTCGCGATCGACCAGTAGCTCGCGATCGACCTGTTGGTGACCACAGCACTAGAGAATTTGAACAGAGAGCGGAATATCATATGATCAACAGAAGCAGATTTGACGTCAACTCTTCTTCATCATCACTAGTGGTTCAGCCCAATGTTTGTGCGCATTTCCTAGGATGAAAGAAGCAGGAATTCATCTCTTTCAAGTCCCAGTCACAGCAGCTACAGTTGAACATTCTTTTCCCTCATTCAGTAGAATTGTGTGTTCTGAAAGAAGTCGCCTTCTACCTGATCAGAAGCAGATCACAAAGGGCTGGTGTACTGGACACATGAGAAGCCACTGGAGGTGAACACACTGCATTTGAGAAACTTAACAGAGTTGTGGAAAATTAAAAGAAACCAAGAAGGCAGTAGCTAGAGTGCTCCATAGCAGACTTGTGTAGCTGCCTTTAATTTCTGTGATGATTTAAAAACATGAGTTTTTAAATGGTCATGAAACATTTTTCTGTTTTTTACTATGGTGCCATTCAGCCCACCTTTGTGCTAGCAGTCTCATCCCTCATCTGTCCTCGTTCCCTCCCCATATTTTTGATCCACCTTCCCCCATTTCAATTCCTGGGAAAACACTGGAATAGAATAAACCAGCCAGACCCCACTGCATTGCAGCTGAGGCCCTACAAAGGCATGTCTGGACATTCGTTTTGTCTCCTCCTCGCCCTCAGACAGACACACTGGAGAAGAGTCTTGGCTTTGTTCCCAACCACATTATATGTCAGGGTCGTACTATAGCAGCTTTATCACCTCTTAGTCTCGGTCTCTCAGACTGGTTGTTTATTTCTTCTCCCTAGGTTTATGGATTTATATCTACTGGCAGGGAATCTTTTTTGGTTGCATGCAGTCCACTGCCTTAATGTCCCTGGTCACTCTGGTTGCCTTCTGCTGTGTGTTTGATGCCCATCTGGTTAAAATTAATCCCAGGTGATATTACATCTTTCTCTTACTAATGAAATTTTACATACAGATCCAAGTGCTGACTCCTGAAGCTGTTACTGCCTCTTTGGTCCTGACTCGCCAGCCAATGCCAAGCCCACACTTAAGTATTTGTGTCTAGTTGAGTGTAACCCGCAGGGAGGGGGCTGAGCAGGCAGCTCGAATGAGGATGGTCTTTTGGGAAAGGGCGAATGAAATGATTCTAATCAGACAGGGAGGGGGCTGGAGCTGGAGGTTTCACAGCTACACAGGCTGCTGCTGGCCGTTCCTCTGGGCAGAACACAGCCCAGAGCTGCAGCACATCTGAGGCTGCAGAACGGGCCATAGAGCAGCCGAGGCGGGTGTTGTGAAAGATTCCTCCCTCCCCTGCAGCTGCAGACGCTACAAACACAAACTGCTTCCTTGGGTCAGGACTTACCGTGCTGACTCCCTGATTTCACAGCCGACTGGTCCCTGCACTGCCTGCCAAAACCCTACAGATTTCGTTTGGGCAACGGCCCCAGGTGCAGAAAGGCCAGTAGATTTCTGGGAGAGTTAAAACCAGACCATATACACAGAGAAGAAATGAATGGAACAAGCAAGCTGCCTTACCTGAATGTTTTGATTACTGCAGTTTAATGGGATCCCTTCACAGGCACTTGGAGGTCAATTGAGAGAGTAACAAAACGAAAGGAGAGTGGCCCAGGAGGAAGAGAGAAAGAGAATGAAAGTGTCGACACTGGGAGAGGTTGGTGACAAAAGTGCTGTCGACATGCAAAAGCCACCAAAAGTGAAAACCGATCAGACTGGTTTTTCTGCTCCTTCCCCCCCATTGTCGATATTTCTTGGCCATGTGGCTAGCACCCTGTTGACAGAGCAAAGCCTTGTGGGTGAGCATCCCACAGTGCGGTGTTGCGGGAAGGCGGAGCTGATCCATGCGCTACTTGGGATTCCCTCCTAGCTGTGTGTACTCTCTGTGCCGAGGAATGTCAAAGCAGCACAGCAGCCTCTCCAGCCTTCCCCCAGCAGCAGCAGCCGGCCTGCCGCTGTGTCCCTAGCAGGGCAGAACAGGAAGGAGCAATCCAGTGATTTGTTCTTTGTTTGTTCCCCAAAGGAAGCAGCTCACTCAGCTGTCAGACGCTTCCTGGAGCTTTGTAAGGGGAGGGGCACATGCCTGCAGCACAGCAGAGATCACAAAACACTGAGCAGAGCCATCAGGGCAGGCCTGGTGGGATACGGGTAGAAGCCAGTTCTTTCCACAAAACAAACAAAAGAGTCCACTCTGGCTCCTTGTCAACAATAAAGGGAGGGAAAAGACAAAAGTCTCTTCCAGGGATGGTAGTTTTTTTGTCACCAAAACTGGGCAAAAGTCACATTGTAGTGTAAATGCTCTCACTGTTTTCTCACCAAAAGGCAGGTTTTGGGAACAAAATGTGCTAGTGTAACAAGGCTAGAGAAGTGGTTGGATATTTTGCCTGCTGAAGATGTGTTGTGAGTTGGCTGGTAGAGTCCTATCCTTTCTTCCCACTCTTTCTGAAGAAAGGAGCCACATTTGGTTTTTTCCAGGCACTTCTTCTGGGCCCCATGACAAATGGAAAATTCACTTTTAGAGGTTCTTTTCAGTGATCTGTTTTACAAATCTCAGAGAAACCACATGGACCTGCTGATTTTACACTGCGTATGGGTGTAGTTTTGTCAGGTACTCTTGCCTGTAGTCTTGACCTCTCTGCTTCCAAATAAATTCTCTACTAGAGTTGCTAGATGGTTTAACCAAGAATACCGAACACCCCCCCCCCCAAAAAAAAACCACTGGGGAAAAAATTCTGTTGAGAAAAAAAAAGAGGGAGACCAAAATTGTTGAGCAATAAATAAAATAAATAAATAATAACATTTAAAAAAACCCAGCGTGGTCCTTCTAAGAAATGCCTTTGAGGCTTTTTGGCCCTAACAGGCTGCCGGTGGCCGTTCTCCATCTTGTCTTCCTGCTCCGGGCCAGACAGCTCCCCTGTGGAACCGGGAAGCACCCGGTATTTTTGCCTCTTGGCTGGGAGAAAATCAGAAAGTACGAGACATTTTAGGTGTCCGGTATTTTCTGAATTTTTTTACCGGACAGGAGGTAAAAATACCGGAGCGTCCGGGTCAACACCGGACCCCTGGCGATCCTGTTCCCTACTTCCTGATTTCCCCAGTTTTATTATAATGTGTCCAGTTGTGGACACCACACTTTGGAGAGGGTCCAGAGGAGCCACAAAAGCAGAAAAGTGTTTAGAAAACCTGACTTGTGAGGAAAGGTTCGTGAGAAAAGAAGTCTGAGGGGAGGGCAAAGAACAGCTGTTCTCATGTTCTCTGAGCACAGGACAAGAAGCAGTGGGCGTAACCTGCAGCAAGGGAGGTTCAGGTTGGGCAGTATTAGGAAAATCTGTCTAATTCTAAGGTAGCAAGTTCTGGAGCAGGCTTCCAGGAGAGGCGGTCGAATCCCTGAGAGCAGGGCTGGTTAAGAAGAGCTTGGACAAACGCCTGTCAGGGACGGCCCTGCCATGGAGCAGGGGCTGAACTTCGATGACTTCTAAGTTTCCTTCCAGCCCCGCCTGTGTGTGACTATGGACAATTTTCACAAACAGTTCGGTGAAGTCTGTGCTCCCTGGCTTGCTCCCCTTGTTGCAGAGCTTTTCTTTGTTCTTCTTGTCTAGTCTTGTGTCCAGATTGCAGTGTTCCCTGGTTAGCCATTGCACTGTGGGCAGGAGCAAAGCTGTTCCCAGGCAGGCTGCTGAGAGTACGCAATGCGAGCATGTCACCAGCAAGACTTTGTGTCCTTGGACAAAGTTACACCATCAGCCGCTGATCTTTAGGCTGATTCTGTGTCCTCTTGTTCTTGGGGTTTAATAAACAGGTCATGGCTCCACCTGCCTTTATAGACTCTGCTTATTTCCTGTGGCTCACCTCACTTTTGTGCAATTTCATATTGCTTTTCTGCCTTCCTAAGCTTTGTATGTCTTCTGGGGTGCCTGATGACCCAGGTCAGCTGTGCACTCTTTCCATGAAAACTATGCTAACAGGCAGGGTTCCCATTAGGTTTTTCCATCTGTGTGCAGAATAAATTGTCCTGTGCACCGAGGCATGTGTAGGTGTGCACCACCACTACAAACACATGCTGCCAGCTGTGGGCATTTGAATCTCTTCTGGGTGGCCGTTCAAGTGCTCAGCTTACAGGGAATCCTTCCACAGGGCCCCAGTTACCCTGTGAAATGGAATACAGCTCCTTATCCGTCCCTCAGCCATCGGTGACAAGATCTGACTATCAGCCAGTCTCATCTGAATGGGCATAAGGCAATAGCACCACACCCACTGGCCCTCGCTGACAGCACAGCAGATGGATGAGCGTAGCACATGCATGGGCGCCAGGTGGCAGGTTTCCTACAGAAACGAACATATGTCAGTGCAAAGCGCTCACTGGGCACCCTCACTTGCTATCTGTGGCCATATGGAGAAACCAAGTGGTGCCTAGGAGCTGAAGGGTGCTGATGGTGGCACCATTTACAAACCAGCTGACTTGTGAAAACTGCCAGTGGCGTGTCCCTTCTGCCATGTGCCACCTGCAACCCCAAATCAATGTCATCCTCTGCCCTCAGCTAACGCCTGCAGCACTGCAGGATCAGCTAGCTTACAGAAACTGCTTTCAGCTTGTGACTCGTATGCTCCGCCGGCAGAGCTGTCCCATCCATAGGACGGTTTGGGGCAACCACCCCAGACACTGTGCAATAGGGGGGCCCCACGGCCCCCCCCCGAATCGTCCACTGGGCAAGATGCTCTGGTCACTGTATGTGTTGCCTTAGCTTCACCCATGAGGTGCAGGGTGGCTGAAGCATTACCAGTGAGCCTGGCATCTTCCACAACAACGGCAGCTCATTAGGTATGCAAATGAGGCGTGGCGATATTCCACGCTTAGCCTCATTTGCATACTTCTGGCGCAACAACCCCCCAGTGTAGACATAGCCTAGATGTGTGGGTTATACATGCAACATGCACATTTTAAACCATTTTAAGCTAAGTTTCTAGCTCTTCTAGTTGCCAGAAGAACCTTCCAAATGCTACCGGATGGCAGTGCTGAAATAATAGCGGGAAGCAAACGTCTTGCATTGTCTTCAATTGGACGTGGATTCTGAAACCTAATGATGACGATTCAGCATTAACAGTTTGCTTCTGCTCATTTGTGGGCATGATCATGCAAGAAGCCACAGGATGCTGGTTCACAAAGCACCTATGTTAGGATTAAGCATATGTGTAGGCGAGGAGAGTGGATGTGCTTACCTTTAAGCCAGTGTTTCCCAACCAGGGTTCCGTGGAACCCTGGGGTTCCGCAGACCATCGTCAGGGGTTCCACGACAAATCGTGGAATAAATAAATAATAATTTTTTCTTACAGTGTAAGCTGACTATATATATATATATATATATATATATATATAAAACCAGGGGGCAACAATCGATTGAATCTACTCACCCGTGGCGAGTAGATTTCAGCCCGGTGCCCTGTTTACCGGTGGCGCACTCATGCACAATGCGGTTCTTGCACATGCGCAGTGCGGGGCTGGCGAGCAGCTTTCGCCGCGGTTCGTCAAGCCCTGGATATAACACTATTTACAAATACATTTTCTTGACAATAATTTAGCAGTAATTGAATTGCGCTCCCTGCTGTCAACTTTTTCTGGCCAAGCAAACGTTTTCATAGGTAGGGGTTCCTCGGGATATGAAAAATTATTTTAGTGGCTCCTCCATGGGAAAAAGGTTGGGAATCCCTGTGGTAAGCACATGCTCATGTGTTTTGCTGGAGTAAGGCTCTGGTGCTCAGCAGTTCCCAGGGCTGAGTCCTGGAACAGACCGTGTGGAATATGCGCTTGTCCAGGGTGGGTTGATGACAGCAGAAGTTGGAAACGTAGAAAATAAATTCAAATGTTGAGTCCCCTGGAGAAACCAAATGATCCAAAAGTCAGTTCACTTCTTCAGTGAATAAAAGGGGATCCGGAGAGGTGGTGCAGGGGGAGGCGCTTGCAGTTTCTTGGCTGGGAAAGCGTTCTGCCAAGGATCTGTCTGGTTTTAAAGTCTTCCTGTGATCCTCCCAGAGCAAAGCCTAGCAGGCGCACGGGCTGCGGTTCCAGTGTAGATGTCACAAGCAAGGATCCAGAGTGTAGGTGCCGTGTACATCGCTATTAGACAGGGTGGCCACTTTCCCAAATGTCCTATGGCACTACCCAGCCAGCCAGATCAAACGGTGGCGGAGTGGGGTTGCTCTGACCGGCACCATATTGGGTCTTTGTTGAACAAGAAGAAGGCAGCAGTGTAAACATCAGAGGCAGTCATGGAATTTAAAAAAGTCATTCCCTCCTGAGCTGTATGCCCATCCTTTCGTACAGACTGCGCCTGTGGGCCTGCGACCCAGCCAGAGATGATAAAAGTTCTTTGCCCACACCGCTGCCAACAATCCAGAGACGGGCCCAAGTTACAATCCAGAGAGCGTTAAAGGTTGGAAGAGCCATGGAACACTCAAGTTTGGCCAGAAATTCAGCAAGCAAAGTTTTCTCAGAGATGAAAACTACCTTTCATTGGCTCACTCTCCCCTGGTAGCGGTGCTGTCAAGTGACACGCTGTGTTCAGTGGCTTTCTGGATACGCTGTAATACGCTGTAATACACAGAAAGCCAGCTGTAATAGGTTCCAAGGCTGGCAGAACAGGCCAGAGACCTGCTCCCAGGAAACTCAAGAGCAGAGCAGTTAGGAAAACATCCAGTCTTGACTGGAACATTGCCAGTGATGGACAATCCGCCACTTGGTCAATTACACCAATGATTAATTACTCTTGCTGGTAAAAAAAATGTTGCCTTGTTTCAGATCTGACTTGGTCCAAACAGGATGGCATGTGGTCGATTAGGAAGCACACAGACAAAACTATAACTGATTTACATCCAACTTTGTAGGCAGCTTTCCTAACCAAACAGGGCCATAGATGGCATGTGGAGAAAAGAATGTGGCCAGACAAATGACCCCAGAGAGGCAGGCTTTGGGCTGGAAAAGAGAACTAGCATCCTCAGTCTGAAGCTTAATGAAAGACAATGTCTCTAAGATATTGCTTTAAAGGTACCTCACTATAGAGAATGAGGATAAATGTTAGAGAAATACTTGTGAGAGGGGAGGTTTTATGCATGTATGGTGGACACATGCAGTGATTAAAGAGGACAGTTCAGAACCAACTACTGTAAAATGCTGGATAGGTTTGTATTGACAAATGACTTTTTAATAATCTTCCTAGGGCTTCCTAGCAGAAATGGTCCCACAAAAGAAAATGAAGAATTAACTTATCCTCTGCTAGACTACCAATAGCTTTCTTTGGACAAGAAAAATAGTCCAACTCCAGAGAAACAGTACAAAAAATAGAGGAGGTGGTTGTCATGGAAAAATTAACTCACCAACTACTTGCTTAGCAGACAGACGACAAATAGATTCTTAGATGTTTGCTTACCATTTATTCAATAGTCAGATGAAGTACATTCACCTGCACAGAAACTAGCACACTCGTCCATTTATGTTTTAAATGGGAACATTTGCTAGACATGCCTTGTTTGTTAAATGTATGCAGCTGGAGAATTCACTCCATTTTATAACATCCCGACAAGCACTGTCACGAGTAGTGCAAAGGCGCTCACTGTCCTCGGGCCACGCACTGGAAAGCAGGGATCAGTGGGGCGAACTTTGTAATGAACATGGCATGGTCCTTATGACACACATGGATAGGACATATACGCTTCCCGAAACTTCCAGAATGCAGATGCGACAGAGCCAGGCAGGGGGTACAATAGTCAAAGGCAGATGTGCTGGCTCCTGGATAAGCAGTTTCTGGTCTCTGGATAATCCAGGCTAATGATTCCTGGTGGCTTGATTCCTGTTAACCTGCAGAGAGGGTCAGTTGGGGCTGTTAAGATAAGGAGGACACCTGGCTCCAATTAAGGCCCCACCCAGGCTGTTTAAAAGCTCTCCCCTAGTCAGGCTGGTTAGTCACAGGAGCAGGGCAGACAAAGAGGCCAAGGAGACATGGCCCTGGGAACTGTAGCAGCTCCTGTAGTGGAGGGAAAACTGCCAACAGCTGCTGCCGCCAGAGCCCCTGGGCTGGAACCAGAGCAGAGGAGGGGCCTGCGTTCCCCCAGCCCTCTCTGATCCACGACAGCAGCTGAACTGCTCCGGGCAGGCAGAGGGGGAGCAGAGGCTGTGGAAGCCCTCCCACCAGTGCCCTTGCTGGCCTGTGATGGAGGTGGCTCTGCAGGCTGGGAGAGAGAGGCCGTGCTGAGGGTCATGGTGAACCTCCCCTGGGAGGGAGCATAATGCACCAGGAGCTGCGGGACCCGCTGGAGCAAGGCTGGAGCCTTGTCACAAGACACGCAGGGTGCGGCTCTTCTAGACAAACTATCAGAGCTCGGGACTCCTGGTTTTGGTGCTTTTCAGCCTTCGAGCTGGCTGTGCTCCGTGCAGGCAGTTTAACGCCGCCTGGCCCTGGGGCTATAGCAGGCCTGTTCCCTGCGGGCTTCCTCCAGGGCTGGACCAGCCTAGGCTTAAACAGTGCAAGGGATTCTCTGGGAGAATAACCTGCAGCCTGCTGTTTATTGGTAGGGTGGAAGCGCCTAGCACCGGGGGCAGGCTGTGGAACCTGCCAGAGGAGCCTGCAGTCCTAGTAACATGCCTGACCGCTCTCGCTGCCGGCTTCTTTCCCTCGAGAGTCAGCCCCACGTCCAGTTTTAGCATCACCCTGTCGCTCTTACTTTGAGCGCAGGGGTGAAATCCTGCCCTCTTGGAGGCAATGCGAGGGTTGCCCTTGACTTCAATGGGCCAGGTTTTCACTGGGGGCGGGTCAAGTGAGCCAACAAGAATGGGAAGCTTTTAACTTTGAGAAAACAAGATGTGACGTGAAGCTGGCCAATGGTTTTGAAAACTTCCTTTTCAGAGGCTCTTGGGTAATTCGTCAGGTGCCATTTATTCCTGTGCTCAGGCTGGGTTTTCGGGACAGGGCCACTAACAGCCTGTGCCAGGGGTGAGATCCGTTCTGTACCTCAAACCCTCGCCCTCCCCCGACGTGATTAGCCTCATTTACATAAGTGCCCTCTTTCATTGGCTGTCCTTGTACATGCCTATGCCTCTGGAAACTCCACCACGATTCATCGGATGAAGTGCTTTGTACCCACAAAAGCTTCTGCCCTAATAAATGTGTTAGTCTGTGTCTGTGGCACCTTAGAACCTAGCACAGCTCTCTTTCTGAACCTTTCTCAGCCTTCGGCAGGCTAGTGACTGCAATGATTCTGCATATTGGATTTCTGATGACCAGAGTTTTTACCCGTCCAGTGTCTATTTAGCTGTCTGCTCAGTGCCAGGCAATTTCAGTTGCCAGCTATTCTGGTAAGAGAATATTGACCATAGATTCTGAAATAGATTTTGCTAAGTAGTTTGTCATCCCCATAAATGCCTGTAGATTTACTTTCAGTATAGATTGAGCATCCCTGCTGTTGCATATATTCTGTGTAAATTGGCAATGAAACCATCTTCACTCAGCTAAGAACCAATACAGCTCATTTCTGCTAGGCCATGCTTTGGCATTTTCAGATCTGTCCTGAAGTGCCTTTTTTGCTGTCTGTAAAATTTACGTAAGTCTTCATTTGAGCTTTTTGAGAGTCCCAGCCCCATTCAAACAACATTCATCAAAACTTCTCCACCTCAGCCCTCAAAGATCCACACAATTACTATTTGAAATGTGTCAGGAGTAGGACTTGCACTAAAGGGCAACCACACAGGTTTCTAACATCCCAATGATACATTAAAGATCTTGTAGGAGCTAGCTACAAGCTTGTCTCATTGACATTTATGTGGCCAAATAGACGCCCCTTATGTAATACTGAAATGTTCTTTTCTTTTGAGAACTTAGCTGCCCTGATAGTTGTTGTGCTGTGCTAGTGTTGTTTCAGCGGCGTACATTGCAGGGAGGAAGCACAGTCCAGTACTTAGGGTCCTGGCCAAGGATGTGGGAGACCCAGCTTCACTTTCTTGCTCCACCACAGGCTTCTTATGTGACTTTGGCAAGTTCCTTAGCTTTTCTGTGCCTTAGGCTATGTCTTGACTGTACTGCTTTGCCGGGATGCCTGAGGTATCCCAGAAAAGCAATGCCGCGTCCAAGGAATGCATCTGCTTTTTTTGGAAAAATTTTCAAAAAAGCGGACACACTCTTTTGCCATCCCTATAAACCTCGTTTTACGAGGAAGAAGGGATGTGTTGAAAGAGCGCTTCTTTCCAAAATTTGGCACCATGTAGACACACCAAATTTCAGAAAAGCCTCTTTTAACAGTAAAGCAGAAAAAGAGACACAATTTGAGTACCGCAAATTGCGTTTCTTTCTCTACCATTGCAGTGTGGACCTAGCCTTACTTCCCCATCTCAGCCCTGCCCTGCTTCCCAGGGCTGTGGTGAGGATAAACAGATGAAAAGATTGTGAAGGGCATTGCTATTCATTAAAGTGTCTCTCTACTGCACTTGGCTCTTCAGTTACAGACCCTGTGAACTCTATCCTCCCGCCCCTGATTTTCCATATTAGGTTACATTTTTACTTTATGTATTAGGGCTAATGGATTTTTTTCTTTCTGGTTGTTTAGTGACCCATCTTAATATGGTATTCTCTTTCCTAGGAACTTGAGCCTCACCAGGCATCTGGGAATTCTAGGCTGGGCCTATAATAGCAAATGTTAGCTGTTTTTCAGAACCAGGGCTGCTACAGAACTGCTGAAAACCCAGCACTAATTTGGCTTCTGTAGATGAATTTTTGTATGTGAATGTCTGGGCTTACGTGGGACTTATACATTGCATAGAACTGGGTGAATTTTCTATATGCAGTTCTGTGGCATTTACAGCAAACCTCTCTAATTAATTTCACAGCTAGGAGAGGCTCTTAGTTCTATTAAGGTAATACACTGGGATTTATTATTTGGGAAGTTATTATGATACTATTTTTAAAACAAGTACCAGCTGTTGTGCTGGTATTTTGTATGTCCAAACTGTGACACAAGTATTGCTTTAGGCTTCTGACTAGTTTCGTTAGCTGCACTATTCTGGGTTGTCCTTAGGGTAACATTACACTGTGCTCTGGTTTCCAGTTTAGAGGAGCTCATTGAAATTTACATTTTCAAAAGCATCCCTGGTTTTGACTGTCCCAGCCTTACCTGGGATATTTAACTTCAATTTTCAGAGGTGCTGAGTTCCTGCATCTTCTGCTGACTTCAGATGGAGTCCTGGGTGGTCAGCCCCCCTGCAAATCTGGCTTCAGTTCTCCCAGGCTGGACTCTCACCAGGCAGACTCTCGAAAATGTAAGCCAAGATATTGAAAAATAACTAGCGAGTGACTCCAGGGCCACTCAAATTTGGGCCCTAGCGGTGCTGATGTTGAGCTTGCTCAGCACATTCAGATCCTTTCTGATCTCACAAGTTAGACCCCTGCAGTCACTTGTGAGAAATCTGAGCTTCAGAGGGAAGATTTTGAAGGGATGGGCTTTTGGTGCCCTGTGTTGCTAGCGCTCATGATTTCCCCATGGGTGCCTCTGTATTTGGTGTGTTTGTTCCTTTAAGGCCCATCTCCTAGAGTCAAGTGATAACCAAGAGAATCTCAGCGGTAGCTTTGGGAAGAGAAGAGCGATCTTCTAGCCCTCGTGGCTGCAGGGCATTGCTTGACAATCTGTTCATTTAGAGACGTACTTTGCATTTGCCTCTGCAAATTTGCTATTTACTCCTTCCTCCTCTGGAGCTGGACCGATGCACAGCCCTCCTGCTGACCCTCCTCTGCCCAGTGTCTGGCTCCAGAATACCCTCGGTCCCCTCCATAGCCCTCAGTGCTTAAGCAGAGTCCTCGTGGGAGTCTGTCTATTCTCAATGAGTCACTTGGCTTTCCGGGACCCTCCGTTTGAACTTTAAGGGTTAAGTCAGTCACATGGGCATCAACTAATTTGCATTGGCCTTAATTATGAATACAAATGAGTCCAGTAACACTTTCTTCTGGAGTTAGAGATCTGCTCAAAAGTCTCCGCGATCAGTGGCAAAGCCTCATTCTCCTGTAGAAGTGCCATGAACCTACGATAGTACTTAGTCCACTAGCTGGACGTGAGCCCACACCACGGGCGCTAGAGCCGAGCCACCAAGCCAGCTGGTTCTGCTGTAGACGGTTCACCATATGGGCAGATATCCTGCTGGCTCAGTAGCTGCTTCCTGAGCAGACTCCGGAGCGCTGAGAAATGTTTCCAACTGTTGCTGAAACAAATTCCTTCTTCCTGGAAGTTTGCCTGTGAGCAGGGCGGCTTGACAGCAGTGCGCGCTCAGGAGCCAGGGGGCCAGGAGAGAGTGCCCTGCTCTCCCATTGGCAGCACGAGGCTCTGGCATCTGGAAACAACTCAGCTGGCACTGGGCGTGCTTGGGGGCTGAGCACAATTGCATCCACATTAGCATTGCAGCGTCTCATTTGCACGTTGGCTCACGTGGAATGCCTTGGTGCTGAGCTGTACACAGTGCTTTTGGCATCCAGAGGCTTTCGCTGCCACCCCTCCCTCCCGTGTGTTGCTGCACTCCCAGGCTTTTGTATGCTGCGTCCCCATTCCCCTAATGATGCGCTTCCTGCCGCAGCTCCCTCTTGGCACTCCAGTCACGTGTCATGCCGCCAGGTCTCTGTACTGCCAGCAAACCCACAATCGTCTTCGTGCACGAGAACCTCTTGCCCCCGCTCTGCAGAGACCACGCGCCCCACTGCATCTCCAGTGCTGGTCACAGGCATGCATCTCAATGCCCTGCGCAGCCCCCAGGCTGCTGAGGCCGAACATGCAGAAACACATTCTGAGAGCTGTGCATCTGGCCTGGTTAAACTCTGTCCCTACTCAGCAGCTGCTGGTGTTGGAGCTGCAGGTCGGGTTTCTTCGCAAAGCGAGATGTTCATTTGCATGCTGTCAATTACCCAGAATGCTCCTCCAGTGCAAGATCACTGATTTCCTTCTCTTCTAGCCTCCAGACGAGAAAAAAACATTCATGATAAAAATTCAAACACGTTTCCCTTTTGCGGGGTTCAAAACAGAATACTCTGTCCAGGATTTTTCATTTTGATTTTGATTTTCATTCTCCTCCCGGTTTTCCTCTTGAATAGTAATAGAGAGGGAGCCGTGTTAGTCTGATTTTGCTAAAACAAAAGGAAAAACTATGTAGCACGTCAAAGACTAACAAGATGGTTTAATAGGTGATGAGCTTTCGTGGGCCAGCCCCACCTCCTGAGATCCGATTAGCCAGGAGCTCTTCCTTCACGGGTCGTTTTCTCTGGTTGCTGCTGTTAGCTTTCCAGGGCTTCCCCAGCGTGGACGATGGTCCAGGGTGACAGAGTTTTGTTTTCCTTTCACCACTTTGTCCCTTCTCCAGAGCTGAGGAATCTTGGATGAGTTCCCAGGTGACGTAAGGAAAACTGGAAAGCCTCAGGAGGAAATGCCCCTGGACATCAGCTTTAATCCACCCTGTTCTCAAGATACCCCCATGGTGGGGATTCCACAGCCTCTCAAGGGAGCCTGTTCCAGGCCTTCGCTAGCCTGCAGTTTTCCTAGTGGCTGACCTGTGTTCCCCTTGCTGCCGATTGAACCCCTGCCTCTTGTCCTACCGTCTGTGGACACGGCAAACAATTGACCACCGTCCTCTTCACAGGAGCTCTGACCTCCCTGGTTTCCGGTCTCCCCTCCCCGTCGTCTTTTCTGAAGACCAGACACTCCCAGTGTTCCTCACAGGGTGTGTGTCCTGCTTGCTGCTTCCTCCGCACTCTCTCCAGTGGTCCATGTGCCTAGGAGTGGGCGCTGTCCTCCAGCCGCAGCCTCACCAGTTAGCCGCCTGCAGCAGCACCCCTGGCGTTAGCCTCTTGTGCAGCTGCATCACACTGGTGACTCATGTTCCATCTGTGCCCCTGCGGCTCCCGTTTCCTTGGCAGTGGCACTGCCCGCGAGCCAGGGACTCCCACGGTGTGCTCTGGCCGCTTGCTTTGTCCTTCCTGCTTGAAACACTCTCACCTCTCTGCATTGAATTTCTTCCTGGTGCTGTCAGACCAGCTCTGTGCCTGCCCAAGTGCCTCTCCTCCTCTCTGCATCTCCCTGACATCCTGCCGCTCAGCTCCCTGGCACCGTCCCCACGCTCCTGAATCTCTCTTGGCTGCCCCAGAGGCCAGTGCAGGCCGGACTGCAGAGCAGCAGGGCCTGGAGCTGGGCAAGGCCAGCACTCAAAGGCCTTGCCCTGCTCTGACCTCTTCTAAAACGATCAACTCGTGGGAGGAATGGAGGGCAGAGGAGGGAGGGACTGAGAGCATCTGGCTGGGGCTGCTCTGCCCAGCTCCCTCGGGCCCTGCCCCTGCCCCTGCCTGCAGGGGTTTCCTTGTGCATTGCCTGAGTGCTGCGCAGCCGCTGGAGGCCAGCAGGCTGTCCTGGGACTGGCTTGTCACCGCGGGGCAATGCACCAGCCAGGCAGGGGCTGTCTCCGACGGGGGAATCTCTCCTCTCTCTGGCCAGGCCTGGCTGCAGCAGTCCAGGTGCACTCAGCCTGAAAACGAAATGTCCTCCAGTGGGAATGGGAACGGAGTGGCAGGGTGGCGCCCAGATGGGCCCTGGACTTCCTCGGGGGGGGGGGGGGGAGTTTGTGGCATCAGAGCAGCCTCTGGGACTTCCTGGCTGCCGTGGAAGAGAGGCCGGAGTCAGGTGCTGAATTGTTTCCCACAGTCACCGAGTTTGCGCGCACGAGCGGCTGGGTCCCTGTGTAGCTCGTGTCACCGCGGAGGTGCCTTGCCCAGGCTGTTAGGTTCAGGTGTGGTGCTCAGGAGCTCCGTGCCCAGGCTGTTATGCACAAGGCCTGGCTCGTGAGCGTGGTGGTTACTGTGCGGGCGGGGGTAACACCACGCCGCCCCAGCCAGCCCCAGCAGTATTCCCTTTGCCTGATGATGGACTTGCTGGCTTCCCATCCCTGCATGCGTCTTCCGCTGCCCATCGCCCCCCAGTGCGGTGCTGGCATTCTCCGCTCCAGGCCTTGAGAGGGTCCCGCAAGAGACTCCGCGTTGCAGCCACGCCCAGTGGTCGGGAAGGGCAGGTCCATCTGGCCATGCCATCCGTCTCCGGTCGCCAGGCCGTGCAGTGGCCAGGCGCACTCAGAGCTCTGGGTGGAGAGGGCATGGGCAGACGGCTGAGGGGGAGGGAAGCTCGCTGGCCAGTCTGCCCTTCGGCTGAGGGGACTTGAGGCGCACTCCTGTGCAGGATCCGTGCCCCACGACCCAGAGCGGCTGCAGGGACGGGCTCTGCTGGCAGGCCCAGTGCAGCCGGGACCGGGGCCGGGCGACCAGCACCTGCAAAGCCTTGTCCATGCGCCAGCGCGGCAGGGCCCGGTGCTGCCCCCAGGTGCCTGGGCCCACTGGCCTGTCTCGGGGGGACCCGCAGGCGGGCCGTGAGGCACAGGAGCTGGGCTGCCCGTGGGGCTCGCTGAGCAGGGGAGGGAGACTTGTCTCTAAGGCTCCTCAGATGCGCCCCAGCCCTAGGAGCCTTGGCCCCTCCCCCCGAGTCGCGGTGATGTCACAGTGCGTTGCCATGGGGAGATCCATGAGGTCACAGGGTAGAGCTGGGGCGGGGGGGAGGCTGGGGAGGGCTCGGCTCGTTTAGAAGCGCAGGGAAATGGAATTCATCAATCAAAATTCTTTCATCAGCGACGAGAATTAATTTTAAGCACCATTTGATTTTAAAGAGCTGGAGTCTGCAGCCACCAGAGACTCCGAATTGAGTGCAAATGCGGCTTTTAAAAGCAAGTGATTGAGAGTTAAGAGTCTGTTAGGAGGCTGCCTGTCCCTCCCCTCCGCCGCTTCCTTCCAGGCTACATTCCCGGGCAGTGCTGCCCAGGCTGGCTGGGCACCCTGCATGCGAGCCGCCTCCCTCTCCGCAGGTCCTGGTCGCACCCGGGAGCAATTCCTGCTGCTGGCCCTGGGCAGTAATACAGGAGACACCGCGAGGCGGGAGCACAAGCTGCCACCCTGGGGGGAGCAAATGACGGAGACCGGGCCAGCTCCGGGCAGCTCCTCCCAGGGAACCCCACTGTAGCTGCAGGCCAATGGCCTGTTCTCTGCTGGCCACCCCGAAAGGGGGCCTCCTGCGGTCCCCTCTACACCTGCGCCGAACGGCCCGTCCTCCCCTCTCAGCACCGTGCCTGGCTTCCCGGCTGCCCCCAGCCCTCCTGGGACGTTCGCTGCCTTTCGTTACCGAGCTAGCGTAATCTGAGCGGGGGGTCAGGCCTCCCCGCCGAGCCCCGTGGCGCGGGGGCAGACGTGTTCAAAGCTGAGCCGTATGGACAGGGCTGGGAGGGGGTTTGCTTGCCTCTGACTCGGGGGCCAGCCAGTGTTACCAGGCACAGGCCCTGCCTGCGAGTTCCCACCCGTCTGGCTGCTGCCCGGGGCAGGCTGTGAGCAGACGGGAGCCCTCTGCTCCGGAGAGCCGTTCTGCAGGGCCCGCGGGGGGCTCCCCCGCCCAGCCAGCTGTGACGCTGCCGGACCCCGGGGGAGCGAAGGAGAGCCGAGCGCAGGGCTCCCGTGCAGGGTTGCCATACCAACCGGGTCCTTCAGCGGAGCCGCGCGGGGGAGTGCCTGACGGCTCCCCAGAGCCCCCGACTGCCCGGCCGGCCCCAGCCCCCTTCCAGCTCCCTGGGGCAGCCGTGGGGCGGGGCCTGCCATCTGGCCACGCTCCGGCGCGGTGTGACCAGGGCCAGGCTCCCAGCGCCGGTCCCCGGGCAGTTGCCTAGCAACCGGTGCTCCTGCGTCTGGCCGTTTGAAACGGGAGCAATTAGCTGTCAGCACCAGGGCTGGGCCCCAGCAGGCCGCTGACCGTGGGGCCCCGGCGCTCGCCAGGCCGAGCAGGCAGCTGGAGGGGTGGGGAGGGAGCTGCCCAGAGGCACCTTTTGCAGGGTGCGGGAGCCGGCTTCCCGAAATGCTGCAGCCAGTCAGCTGGGAAAGTGGGTGCTCTGACTCACTCAGGCAGTGGCCTGTGCTGGAGCAGAGAGGACCCAGGGTGTGGGCTGAGCAAGCCCGAAGGAGGAGGGGGACGTCTGAGGTGCCCTTTGTTTTCTGGATGGTTCTGTCCCCGGGCCCAGGGATAGGCTGTGTCCAAGCAGAGTCCTGCTCCCAGTGCCGGGGCAGCCGCTTCTGTGGCGCGCCCTCTTGGCAGAGCCAGTCGTGCTGACAGCGCCATTAGGCGAGCAACGAGCTGAGCGGAAACCAAACCCTCCGAAACCCTGCAAGGCCCCTGGCTGGGCGCCATGTCGCACTCCTGGCGGGGCACTCTGCCTCTGCGTGCCATGCCCACAGGCCTGTCCCCGCCATGCCAGGCTGCCTCTCCAGTGCATCCTTCAGTGCGACATTCCTGTCCCCTTGGGCCCGCAGCCAGCCCTCGAGCACGTCCGTACAGCTGGCCTCGTCTGGCCAGACTGGCCTGAGCACTCCAGCCATGGCCACGTGCCGGCAGAGCTCGCTGGGGGGCCAGAGGGTGCTGGCAGAGGGAGAGGAGGAAAGGCTGGGGCGCCCGGCACAGGCGCGCGGGCTGGACGCAAACCAGCGCTGGAGGATGAATGGAAACAGAAGAGCAATGGAGAAGCCAAGCGCCCATTTCAGTTCTCCTCCCGTCCTGTGCTGCACCCGCTGCCCGCCAGGCCCCCACCCCGCTGGCTGCCACCTGCAGTCTGGTGCCACGGCGGCTGGAGAGGTTCTCAGGGGCCCTGCTGCAGGTGTGCGCACAGGCACGCTGGCAGGAATTTGCTCTGGGGGCTTCAGATGCTTGGGATGCCTCAGCGCAGAGGCTGTTTGCATAACTCTGCTTATCGGGCCCTGCCTCTTGTGGCGGCCGCGCACCGGGTGGGTCTGCTGCCCAACCCCCCTGCGCCTGGTCTCGCCCGTCTCTGGAGCCAGACACGGGCAGGCTGAGGAAGAAGCACAGAGCCTGGCGGGCTGGCCCCTGTTTCTTGGCTTCTGACTGGGAGTGCCAGGCCCCTGCACGGAGTGGGGCGCTGGACTCCTCCCAAGCCCCCCCCGTCCTGTTCTGGCGCAGGAGACTCCGGGACAGGGGAGCCCTGGAACTAGCAGGAGGTGCCTGGTCCCGTTCGTGACGGGCACTAGGCAGCCTGGCTGCTGGGAGGCGCAGCGAGCAGACCGAAGGGGACGCCCTGGGGCCCCTGCCCAAGGACAGCTGGCAGTGTGCCACCCCGCTGCCTGTAGGCCCTGGCTGCCAGCCACCTGCAGTGAGGCTGGGGGTGGCTGTGCTGTCTGGGAGGGGTCCCGTGTGGCTGCAGGCAGGCAGGAGCGAGTGCTGCTCCCAGACTTGCAGAGCCATTCATGGGCATCACTGCAGCGCTGGGAGAGGGAGCCAGAGTCATAGAACCATAGAACACTAGGACTGGAAGGGACCTCGAGAGTCATCGAGTCCAGCCCCTGCCCTCATGGCAGGACCAAATACTGTCTAGACCAGCCCTGCTAGACATCTGTCTAACCGGCTCTTCAATATCCCCAGAGATGGGGATTCCACAACCCCCCGGGCAATTTATTCCAGTGTTTAACCACCCTGACAGGCAGGAAGTTTTTCCTAATGTCCAACGTAAACCTCCCTTGCTGCAGTTTAAGCCCATTGCTTCTTGTTCTGTTCTCAGAGGCCAAGATGAACAAGTTTTCTCCCTCCTCCTTATGACACCCTTTTAGATACCTGAAAACTGCTATCATGCCCCCTCTTAGTCTTCTCCTTTCCAAACTAAACAAACCCAATTCCTGCCTTCCCTCGTAGCTCATGTTCTCTAGACCTTTCATCATTCTTGTTGCTCTTCTCTGGACTCTCTCCAATTTCTCCACATCTTCCTTGAAATGCGGTGCCCAGAACTGGACACAATACTCCAACTGAGGCCTAATCAGCACAGAGCAGAGCGGAAGAATGACTTCTCTTGTCTTGCTCACAACACTCCTGTTAATTCAGCCCAGAATCGTGTTTGCTTTCTTTGCAACAGTGTCACACTGTTGACTCGTATTTAGCTTGTGGTCCACTCTGACCCCTAGATCCCTTTCTGCCGTACTCCTTCCTAGACAGTCGCTTCCCATTCTGTATGTGTGAAACTGATTGTTCCTAAGTGGAGCACTTTGCATTTGTCTTTATTAAACTTCATCCTGTTTCCCTCAGACCATTTCTCCAGTTTGTCCAGAACATTTTGAATTATGTCCCTATCCTCCAGAGCAGCTGCAACCCCTCCCAGCTTGGAGTCAGGGCACCGCAGCCTCTGTGCCAGGCTTGGCCTGGGCCCTCTGCCTATCCGGACCCTCCTGGTACCTGTGCAGCCCCAGCCCTACCCGCCATCTGCACGAACCTGGGCTGTCTCTGTGCCAGCTGGCACCTGGGCAGGGCTGTGTGTGTCAGAGCCTGGGGAAGCTCCAACCCCTCTCCCTGGCCCTGCAGGATTCCTCCCTGCAGTGTCCTAGGGGCAGGGACCTGCGGCCCCCAGCCCTGAGCCAGACTGTGGTTGCCCTGTGCCAGCTCTTTTCAGCAGGACACCCCCTGGGCACAGCCCGGAGCAGAAGAGGGCCGGCCTGCTGCCAAGGGGCTGGCTGGCACCAGGGGCTGCAGGGGTGGTGCTGGCTGCACCCTTGCTGGGCCCAGAAGTGTGTTGGGCGCCCCGTGCACCCAGCTGCTTTGCACAGCCCTGTACTGAGCCTGGGTCTGTGATTGGCGGGGTGACACTGTGGGCCCCACCCGGACATAACACACCTGGGCTGCCCCCCTTGGTTCCAGTTCTGCTGATGGGCCCAGGTGTGGGGAGCGACCTGGAGCTGGTGCTGCCCAATTCCTGCTGCCAGTAGGGCTGCCAGATGGTTGAAACAAAAATACCGAACACGCCCCCCCAAAAAAAACACTGGGGAAAAATTCTGTTGAAGGGAAAAAAAAGGGGGGAGACCAAAGTTGTTGAGCAAAAAAAAAAAGGACCCCTGGGGCTTATTAAGCCAAAAATTAATTAATTAATTAATTAAAATAAAACAGCATTAAAACATGTCCCCTTTAAGAGTGAGTGCGGGGAGAGAAACGGGAGAGGCTGAGCACTAAGACCCAAGGGAGCATTGCTTCTCCTAGGTCTTTTGGCCGGCAGCCATGTTGTGCCAGCAGCCTGGGGGAACCAGGTAAGCGTGGGGGTAGGGTCTGGGGGCGTTGGGGACCAGGGGGCACGCGGGGAGGCTGGGCGCTGAGTGTTTGGAGGGTTGCCAGGTGCCCGGCATTTTTGCCTCCTGGCTGGGGAAAAATTCAGAAGATACCGGACAGCTCAGGACAGCCCTGGTGCCTGGTATTCTTGGAATTTTTTACCGGACAGGAGGCGAAAATACCAGAGCGTCTGGGTGAATACCGGACACCTGGCAGCCCTCGCTGCCAGCCCCATTTAACCAGCAGCCCCCACAAGTGCCAGGGGCTGGAGGCAGGCCTGCCTCTAGCTGGGTTCCAGAGTCTCGCGGCTGCAATGGAGCTCGCCCCTCGCCGGCTGATCCAGGCAGGGTGCGCTGGGTAGATCCCGCCTGTCCCGCTGCATCCGACGGCCACACGCACCGGCACGGCCCGTCTGACACCCCCGGGTGCACCTGCTGCATCAGGACATGGGGCCCTCTCGGCTGGGCCTCGCCTTTGCCAGAGGAACCCCGGCCCTGTGTGCAGCCTTGGGGCTGGCTGCCTCTGTGCCGGGCTGCAGGTGAGTGGCACCCTGCCGCTCCCCTCTGCACAGGGCGCTAAAGACTCAAAGGCGTCGTCCAGACCGTTCCTGGGGCCTGCGCCAAACGCCCCCGGCCAGCGCAGCCCCCGACGCCGGGCCAGGCCACTGTGGCCGCTAGCAGCTGGGTGGGCAGCAGGGCTCCCTGCCTGCTTGGCCTCCGCGCTCCTCACCCCAGGCAGGGGACAGGGACCTCCCTCGCTGCCCTCGCCCTGGGGGCCACCGTGCAGCTCCCGCTGGCCGGCAGCCACCTGGCACTGCCCGGCCAGAGCCAGCAGCCTTCCCCCCGGCCCTGGCCTTAGCCCCGCCCCCAGCCACCGCCCTGCACCCCTCCCTCCACACCCAGCCCCTGCCTTAGCACCGCCCCCAGCCACCGCCCTGCACCCCTCCCTCCGCACCCAGCCCCTGCCTTAGCCCCGCCCCCAGCCACCGCCCTGCACCCCTCCCTCCGCACCCAGCCCCTGCCTTAGCCCCGCCCCCAGCCACCGCCCTGCACCCCTCCCACACCCAGCCCCTGCCTTAGCCCCGCCCCCAGCCACCGCCCTGCACCCCTCCCTCTGCACCCAGCCCCTGCCTTAGCCCCGCCCCCAGCCACCGCCCTGCACCCCTCCCTCTGCACCCAGCCCCTGCCTTAGCCCCGCCCCCAGCCACCGCCCTGCACCCCTCCCTCCACACCCAGCCCCTGCCTTAGCCCCGCCCCCAGCCACCGCCCTGCACCCCTCCCTCCGCACCCAGCCCCTGCCTTAGCCCCGCCCCCAGCCACCGCCCTGCACCCCTCCCACACCCAGCCCCTGCCTTAGCCCCGCCCCCAGCCACCGCCCTGCACCCCTCCCTCCGCACCCGGCCCTGCCTTAGCCCCGCCCCCAACCACCACCCTGCACCCCTCCCTCCGCACCCAGCCCCTGCCTTAGCCCCGCCCCCAGCCACCGCCCTGCACCCCTCCCTCCACACCCAGCCCCTGCCTTAGCCCCGCCCCCAACCACCACCCTGCACCTCTCCCTCCGCACCCAGCCCCTGCCTTAGTCCCGCCCCCAGCCACCGCCCTGCACCCCTCCCTCCGCACCCAGCCCCTGCCTTAGCCCCGCCCCCAGCCACCACCCTGTCCCCCCTCACCGGGCCAGGCCCTAGCTCTCCCCAGAGCAGGAGGGAGGAGTCCCAGCTGACCTGGGGGCCAGGCACCTTTCCCAGGGGCCGGAGCCATGGCCTAGACGCGGGCTGGCGCAGCGCGGCCGGGACGCAGGGTTCAGAGCCAGCAGGGCGCCGGGGGCCCGTGGCGTCGGCGTGAGACTGGGACGCCCTGAGCCAGGCCTGCGGGCAGACGGCCTGGAACCAGCCTCATTGAGAATCCCCGATTTGTTTGCTGCTTAATATATTTTTCATTTCCCAGTGTGTTTTCTCAGGCTCCACAGCGTGTGCAGCTTGTACCAATTAAGGCAGCTGCACAGTGAGCAGTCCAGCCCGCTAATTAACTGGACAGGAGAGACGAATGCGCCTGCATCCTCCCTGGCAGCTCTCGTCAGCCACCAAGCCAGCTGGCTGGGGCAACGAGGGCAGAGCGCGGTGTCTTCCTGCAACACGCCTACACCGGCCCTCAGACAGCCCCCAAGCCCACCCCGCAGGCACCCCAGTAAACACACCCACAAACACACTCCACATGCACTGTGCAAATCCACCCAGACCCCCACATACCGCTGTAAACTCACCCGCAACCACAAACACCCCCCCCTACACCCAGTAAACTCACCGCTCCCACAAACACCCCCCCACACCCAGTAAACTCACCGCTCCCACAAACACCTCCCCCACACACCTGTAAACTCACCCACAACCACAAACACCCCCCCCCACACACCTGTAAACCCACCCGCTCCCACAAACACACCTCACACACACCCAGTGAACCCACCCACAAACACACCTCACGTACACCCAGTAAACCCACCGCACCCACAAACACACACCCCCCACACACACAGTAAACCCACCTGCACCCACAAACACACCTGTAAACCCACTCACCCACAAACACCCCCGGAAACCCACCCACATCCACAAACAAACCCCACAAATACCCTTCAGTAAACCCACCGACACCCATAAACACTCCCCTCACACCGCCAGTAAATCCACCGTCTCCCATAAGAACAGCAATACTGGGTCAGACCAAAGGTCCATCTAGCTCAGTGGCCAATACCAGATGCCCCAGAGGGATGGATCACAATAGGTAATCTTCACATGATTCCTTCCCTGTTACCCACCTCCAGAGAAACAGAGGCTAGGGACAGTGTTCTTACCCACACTGGCTAATAGCCATTGATGGACCTAACCTCCATGGATCTATCTAGGTTTTTTTTTAACCCTGATAAAGTTCTAGCCTTCCCCACATCCTGTGGCAAGGCGTTCCACAGGTTGACTCCAAGATCTCTCTCTTGAGTAGTTGTAGCCAAATTAGTCCCCAGGGTGTGTCTAAACTACATGGCTCCATCGATGAGCCATGTACATTAGGCTGATCGGCAGAGGGAAATGAAGCCGGCAGATCGGGGCAGTCTGGATGCGCCGCGGTCGACAAGAAGCCTTTGTCGACCGGCACAGGTAAACCTAGTTTCACGAGGCATACCTGCGCCGTCGCCAAAGGCTTCCTTGTTGACCATGGCGCATCCAGACTGTCCCCATCTGCCGACAAACAGCTGATCATCAGCTGGACGGCAGAATGCGGCAGCCATATAAATTTAAATGAAGCCTCAATTATTTAAATCACGGCTTCATTTCCCTTTGCCTATCAGCCTAATCTACATGGCTCCGTCGATGGAGCCATGTAGTTTAGACACACCCCATGATATTGTATGTCTAGTTGGGATTATGTTTTCCAACGTGCATTACTTTACATTTATCCACATTACATTTCATTTGCCATTTTGTTGCCCAATCACTTAGATTGGTGAGATCTCTTTGAAGCTCTTCACAGTCTGCTTTGGTCTTAACCATCTTGAGCAGTTTGGTACCATCTGCAAATTTTGCCACCTCCCTGTTTTACCCCTTTTTCTGGACCATTTATGAATAAGTTGAATAGGATTGGTCCTAGGACTGACCCTTGGGGGACACCGCTAGTTACCTCTTTCCACTCGGAAAACTGACCATTTATTCCTGCCCTTTGTTTCCTGTCTTTTAACAAGTTCTCAGTCCATGAAAGGACCTTCCCTCTTATCCCATGACAACTTACTTTACTTAAGAACCTTTGGTGAGGATCCTTGTCAAAGGCTTTCTGGAAATCTAAGTTCACTACATCCACTGAATCCCCCTTGTCCACATGTTTGTTGACCCCCTCAAAGAACTCTAGCAGATTAGTAAGGCAGGATTTCCCTTTACAGAAACCATGTTGACTTCCCCAAACAAATTATGTTCATCCATGTGTCTGATGATTTTATTCTTTGTTATAGTTTCAACTAATTTGCTGGGTACTGATATTAGACTTACCGGTCTGTAATTGTCAGGATCGCCTCTGGCAATTAAAATATTTAAATATTGGTGTCACGTTAGCGATCTTCTAGTCAGTAGGTACAGAAGCTGATTTAAAGGATCAGTTACACACCACAGTTAACAGTTCCGCAATTTCCCATTTGAGTTCTCTCAGAACTCTTGGGTGAATGCCATCTGGTCCCGGTGACTCGTTACTGTTCAGTTTATCATGTAATCACCCCCTCAAACACACCCAGTAAATCCGCACCCACAAACACCCGCAGTAAACCCACCCGCACCACAAACACACCCCACAAATACCCCCAGTAAATCCACAAACACTCCCACAAACACCCCAAATAAACCTTCCCACAGCCACAAACACCCCTGCACTCCCCACTAGATTCTTCCACTAGCCTATCTGCTGCTGGCACCATTTCCTCCCTTCATCTGGGCCGCCTGCGCCATATGCTGCCACCGGCCCGTCCGACCCTTCCCCACCTGGGCCTCTTGCCCTCAGTCAGGTGCTGCTGACTGAATCAGAGCTTGCTGAGGGTTTGCTGGAGCTTAGTGCAGTGGAGAGGGTAGAGGTGCCCACGGGGTGGTTGCGTGGCACGGCGAGTGGCTGCTGTGGGTGGGGAGAGGGTAGAGGTGCCCACGGGGTGGTTGCGTGGTGCGGCGAGTGGCTGCTGTGGGTGGGGAGAGGGTAGAGGTGCCCACGGGGTGGTTGCGTGGCACGGCAAGTGGCTGCTGTGGGTGGGGAGAGGGCAGAGGTGCCCACGGGGTGTTTGCGTGGCACAGCGAGTGGCTGCTGTGGATGGGGTAGAGGTGCCCATGGGGTGTTTGCGTGGCACGGCAAGTGGCTGCTGTGCAGGGAGGGGGCAGAGGGTAGAGGTGCCCATGGGGTGTTTGCGTGGCACGGTGAGTGGCTGCTGTGGGTGGGGAGAGGGTAGAGGTGCCCACGGGGTGTTTGCGTGGCGCGGTGAGTGGCTGCTGTGGGTGGGGAGATGGTAGAGGTGCCCATGGGGTGTTTGCGTGGCGCGGTGAGTGGTTGCTGTGGGTGGGGAGATGGTAGAGGTGCCCACGGGGTGTTTGCATGGTGCGGCGAGTGGCTGCTGTGGGTGGGGAGAGGGGAGAGGTGCCCACGAGGTGTTTGCGTGGCACGGCGAGTGGCTGCTGTGGGTGGGGAGATGGTAGAGGTGCCCACGGGGTGTTTGCGTGGCACAGCGAGTGGCTGCTGTGGGTGGGGAGATGGTAGAGGTGCCCACGGGGTGTTTGCGTGGTGCGGCGAGTGGCTGCTGTGGGTGGGGAGAGGGGAGAGGTGCCCACGAGGTGTTTGCGTGGCACGGCGAGTGGCTGCTGTGGGTGGGGAGATGGTAGAGGTGCCCACGGGGTGTTTGCGTGGCGCGGTGAGTGGCTGCTGTGGGTGGGGAGATGGTAGAGGTGCCCACGGGGTGTTTGCGTGGTGCGGCGAGTGGCTGCTGTGGGTGGGGAGAGGGTAGAGGTGCCCACGGGGTGTTTGCATGGCACGGCGAGTGGCTGCTGTGGGTGGGGAGATGGTAGAGGTGCCCACGGGGTGTTTGCATGGCACGGCGAGTGGCTGCTGTGGGTGGGGAGATGGTAGAGGTGCCCACGGGGTGTTTGCGTGGTGCGGCGAGTGGCTGCTGTGGGTGGGGAGATGGTAGAGGTGCCCACGGGGTGGTTTTGTGGTGTGGCGAGTGGCTGCTGGGGGGGGCAGATGGCAGAGGCCCCTGTGGGATGTTTGCGTGGCATGGCGAGTGGCTCCTGTGGTTGGCATGCGAACCAGCCTGCAGGCGCCTTGGGGGCACGGCCCCTCCCCTCCAGAGCCAGCGCTTTCCTGTCTTGTTGCCTCTGATTTAGTGCTCGTGCCGTAAATTAGGAGTTACAGTTTCGGGAGCATCTGCATTCTAATTAGTAATTACCGTGGCTCCTACCCAGCTGCTGCCGCCTTCCTCCCCGTCTGCCACTGCAGGGCTTTTGGGGCTGGGCCTGGGTGCCGGCAGTGAGCCGAGCCCAGAGCCCACGGCAAGGTGCTCTGCTCCGGGCCCCTGCCCCCAGCCAGGCCGCCCCCTCGCCCTCAGCGTGGCCCTGGGGGCACAAAGGATGATCCGCCCCCAGCCTGGCGGGGGCTCTGCCCTGGCGCTCCCGGGGCGCACAGAGAAGGGGTGAGGGGAGGCCGAGTGTGCGGGAGCAGCGGGGGCGCTCGCTCGGGGCTGCGTGGCCTGTGGCTCTGGGGCAATGGAGCAGAGTGGCCTCTCCTGGCCCAGAAAGGCAGAAACTGGTTTGTGGGTCACGTGACCAGCCCACTTGGGGGCACCAGCCCCCAGAACAACGGCTTTCCTGCCGCTCAGGCAAGAGGAGCCAAGGATCCTGCGGGCGCCTCCAGCCCCCGCTCCAGGGGCAGCCCTGCTGTGGACACAGGCGGGAAGGCGGCGTGGCCCACCCTGCCACGGGAGGGACCCGGAGACCTGTCAGCCGGCACCTCGTTCCCCCGGCCACGAGCCGCCCCAAGGCCGTGCGCTTCCGCTGACAGCCCGGCTCTCAGCCGCCTTCCTCTGGCTTAACGAACCTGCCCTGCCAAAGGGGGACCCGCCTCGCGTGGGGGCTGGGGCTTTGGGACCCAGAGGACCTGTTGGGGGGGAGGGGTTTTCACCTCTCCCCTGTGTAAGGGGGGGCTGGGGGGCACAGGGAGCACTGGGGTGTGTGAGGGGAGGTGGGGGATGGGTTATAACCTCTCCCCTGTGTGAGGGGGGCTGGGGGGCACTGGGGTGTCTGAGGGGAGGTGGGGGAGGGGTTATAACCTCTCCCCTGTGTGAGGGGGGCTGGGGGGCACAGGGAGCACTGGGGTGCGTGAGGGGGGTGGGGGATGGGTTATAACCTCTCCCCTGTGTGAGGGGGGCTGGGGGGCACAGGGAGCACTGGGGTGCGTGAGGGGGGTGGGGGATGGGTTATAACCTCTCCCCTGTGTGAGGGGGGGCTGGGGAGCACTGGGGTGTGTGAGGGGAGGTGGGGGATGGGTTATAACCTCTCCCCTGTGTGAGGGAGGCTGGGGGGCACAGGGGGCACTGGGGTGTGTGAGGGGAGGTGGGGGATGGGTTATAACCTCTCCCCTGTGTGAGTGGGGGCTGGGGGGCACAGGGAGCACTGGGGTGTCTGAGGTGAGGTGGGGGATGGGTTATAACCTCTCCCCTGTGTGAGTGGGGGCTGGGGGGCACAGGGAGCACTGGGGTGTCTGAGGGGAGGTGGGGGATGGGTTATAACCTCTCCCCTGTGTGAGGGAGGCTGGGGGGCACAGGGGGCACTGGGGTGTGTGAGGGGAGGTGGGGGATGGGTTATAACCTCTCCCCTGTGTGAGTGGGGGCTGGGGGGCACAGGGAGCACTGGGGTGTGTGAGGGGAGGTGGGGGAGGGGTTATACCCTCTCCCCTGTGTGAGGGGGGCTGGGGGGCACAGGGAGCACTGGGGTGTGTGAGGGGAGGTGGGGGATGGGTTTAACCTCTCTCCTGTGTGAGGGGGGCTGGGGGGGCACAGGGAGCACTGGGGTGTCTGAGGGGAGGTGGGGGATGGGTTATAACCTCTCCCCTGTGTAAGGGGGGCTGGGGGGCACAGGGAGCACTGGGGTGTGTGAGGGGAGGTGGGGGATGGGTTATAACCTCTCCCCTGTGTAAGGGGGGCTGGGGGGCACAGGGAGCACTGGGGTGTCTGAGGGGAGGTGGGGGATGGGTTATACCCTCTCCCCTGTGTGAGGGGGGCTGGGGGGCACAGGGAGCACTGGGGTGTGTGAGGGGAGGTGGGGGATGGGTTATAACCTCTCCCCTGTGTAAGGGGGGCTGGGGGGCACAGGGAGCACTGGGGTGTGTGAGGGGAGGTGGGGGATGGGTTATAACCTCTCCCCTGTGTGAGGGGCCTGGGGGCACAGGGAGCACTGGGGTGTCTGAGGGGAGGTGGGGGATGGGTTATACCCTCTCCCCTGTGTGAGGGGGGCTGGGGGGCACAGGGAGCACTGGGGTGTCTGAGGGGAGGTGGGGGATGGGTTATAACCTCTCCCCTGTGTGAGGGGAGCTGGGGGGGCACAGGGAGCACTGGGGTGTCTGAGGGGAGGTGGGGGATGGGTTATACCCTCTCCCCTGTGTGAGGGGCCTGGGGGCACAGGGAGCACTGGGGTGTCTGAGGGGAGGTGGGGGAGGGGTTATACCCTCTCCCCTGTGTGAGGGGGGCTGGGGGCACAGGGAGCACTGGGGTGTGTGAGGGGATTTTCTTGGGCAGCTGCTTGCTGGCCAGGGTGGCAGCTGAGGGTCCGTCTGGCTGGTTGGTGGCTCGTAGGGGCCCTCAGTGTGGGCTTGTGAGTAGCCCCGGTTCCGAGCAGTTTGCCCTGATGTGACCCTCGCGGGGTCCGAGCCCAAGCTGTTCTGTTTCCCTGGGCTCTTCCCCGCAGCCCCATGGGGGCGTCCTGCCTGCCCGGCCTGGCACCAGGCCACCCTGCTCCTCAGGGCCGGGGCTGGGGGGCTTGGCGCAGGGTCCCTGGCTGGCCCCGTGACCGCACTGCCACACGCTTGCTGAGCTCACCGCCTCCGGCCCAAACGTGGCGCTGCCTGGTTTCGTGGCTGGGACCTCGGGCCAGGCTTGGGGCCAGGAGCCGGGAGTCCGGGCTGTGGGCAGGGGTCTCTGCCTGGAAGGTCCCTTTTGACTCCCCAGCTTTGCAGCATGGAGCCAGGCCCAGCCCCCAGCCTCCTGCCAGGAACATGCGGCTCTGCAGGCCGAGGGGTCCCCACGTTTAACACCCCTGGGGCAGGAGCCCTTGGCTGGTTCCCAGGAACCGCATCCCCCCTCCGCCCTGGCTGGGGCGGCTCCATTTCACGAGGCTTTTAGGCCTAAGTGCTGCTTGGCTGCCTGGGAGGAATTGATATTCGGAGCAGACATTGCAGGGCCTCGTGAATAATTCACCCCGGGGCCAGCCAGGGACAGTCCCAGAACCAGGCTGAAGAGCCTCCGTACAAGGAAACATTCTCCCAGTGCAGAGCCCCGGCCCCCTGCTGCCACGCAACCCGCATCCTGCGCATGGGTCCTGCAAACCGCGCCATGAGCTGAGGAGCAAGGCACCCGCCCGGCGCCGGAGCCCTGCGGCCTGCACCCGCCACTCTGCACCCAGGGAGACTGCGGGCGCCCCCCTCGTCTCTCTCCCGCGGGCACCCCCCTCGTCTCTGTCCTGCGGGCACCCCCCTCGTCTCTGTCCTGCGGGCGCCCCCCTCGTCTCTCTCCCGCGGGCACCCCCCTCGTCTCTGTCCTGGGGGCGCCCCCCTCGTCTCTCTCCCGCGGGCGCCCCCCTCGTCTCTGTCCTGCGGGCGCCCCCTTCGTCTCTCTCCCGCGGGCACCCCCCTCGTCTCTGTCCTGCGGGCGCTCCCCTCGTCTCTGTCCCGCGGGCGCCCCCCTCGTCTCTGTCCCGCGGGCGCCCCCCTCGTCTCTCTCCCGCGGGCACCCCCCTCGTCTCTCTCCCGCGGGCTCCCCCTCGTCTCTCTCCCGCGGGCACCCCCCTCGTCTCTGTCCTGCGGGCGCCCCCCTCGTCTCTGTCCCGCGGGCGCCCCCCTCGTCTCTGTCCCGCGGGCGCCCCCCTCGTCTCTGTCCTGCGGGCACCCCCCTCGTCTCTGTCCTGCGGGCCCCCCCTCGTCTCTGTCCCGCGGGCGCCCCCCTCGTCTCTCTCCCGCGGGCGCCCCCCTCGTCTCTGTCCTGCGGGCGCCCCCCTCGTCTCTCTCCCGCGGGCGCCCCCCTCGTCTCTGTCCCGCGGGCGCCCCCCTCGTCTCTCTCCCGCGGGCGCCCCCCTCGTCTCTGTCCCGCGGGCACCCCCCTCGTCTCTCTCCCGCGGGCGCCCCCCTCGTCTCTCTCCCGCGGGCACCCCCCTCGTCTCTGTCCTGCGGGCGCCCCCCTCGTCTCTCTCCCGCGGGCGCCCCCCTCGTCTCTCTCCCGCGGGCGCCCCCTCGTCTCTCTCCCGCGGGCGCCCCCCTCGTCTCTCTCCCGCGGGCGCCCCCCTCATCTCTGTCCCGCGGGCACCCCCCTCATCTCTGTCCCGCGGGCGCCCCCCTCGTCTCTCTCCCGCGGGCACCCCCCTCGTCTCTGTCCCGCGGGCCCCCCCTCGTCTCTGTCCTGCGGGCGCCCCCCTCGTCTCTGTCCCGCGGGCGCCCCCCTCGTCTCTGTCCTGCGGGCGCCCCCCTCGTCTCTGTCCTGCGGGCGCCCCCCTCGTCTCTGTCCCGCGGGCGCCCCCCTCGTCTCTGTCCTGCGGGCGCTCCCCTCGTCTCTCTCCCGCGGGCGCCCCCCTCGTCTCTCTCCCGCGGGCGCCCCCCTCGTCTCTGTCCCGCGGGCGCCCCCCTCGTCTCTGACCCGCGGGCGCCCCCCTCGTCTCTGACCCGCGGGCGCCCCCCTCGTCTCTCTCCCGCGGGCGCCCCCCTCGTCTCTCTCCCGCGGGCGCCCCCCTCGTCTCTGACCCGCGGGCGCCCCCTCGTCTCTGTCCCGCGGGCCCCCCCTCGTCTCTCTCCCGCGGGCGCCCCCCTCGTCTCTGTCCCGCGGGCCCCCCTCGTCTCTGTCCCGCGGGCGCCCCCCTCGTCTCTCTCCCGCGGGCGCCCCCTCGTCTCTGTCCCGCGGGCGCCCCCCTCGTCTCTCTCCCGCGGGCGCCCCCCTCGTCTCTCTCCCGCGGGCGCCCCCTCGTCTCTGTCCCGCGGGCGCCCCCCTCGTCTCTGTCCCGCGGGCCCCCCCTCGTCTCTCTCCCGCGGGCCCCCCCTCGTCTCTGTCCCGCGGGCCCCCCCTCGTCTCTGTCCCGCGGGCGCCCCCCTCGTCTCTCTCCCGTGGGCCCCCCCTCGTCTCTCTCCCGCGGGCGCCCCCCTCGTCTCTCTCCCGCGGGCGCCCCCCTCGTCTCTGTCCCGCGGGCGCCCCCCTCGTCTCTGTCCCGCGGGCCCCCCCTTGTCTCTCTCCCGCGGGCGCCCCCCTCGTCTCTGACCCACGGGCGCCCCCCTCGTGTCTGACCCGCGGGCGCCCCCCTCGTCTCTGTCCCGCGGGCCCCCCCTCGTCTCTGTCCCGCGGGCGCCCCCCTCGTCTCTGTCCCGCGGGCGCCCCCCTCGTCTCTGTCCCGCGGGCGCCCCCCCTCGTCTCTGTCCCGCGGGCGCCCCCCTCGTCTCTCTCCCGCGGGCCCCCCCTCGTCTCTGTCCCGCGGGCGCTCCCCTCGTCTCTGTCCCGCGGGCGCCCCCCTCGTCTCTGTCCTGCGGGCGCCCCCCTCGTCTCTGTCCCGCGGGCACCCCCTCGTCTCTGTCCTGCGGGCGCCCCCCTCGTCTCTCTCCCGCGGGCGCCCCCCTCGTCTCTCTCCCGCGGGCGCCCCCCTCGTCTCTGACCCGCGGGCGCCCCCCTCGTCTCTGACCCGCGGGCGCCCCCCTCGTCTCTCTCCCGCGGGCGCCCCCCTCGTCTCTGTCCCGCGGGCCCCCCCTCGTCTCTGTCCCGCGGGCGCCCCCCTCGTCTCTGTCCCGCGGGCGCCCCCCCTCGTCTCTGTCCCGCGGGCGCCCCCCTCGTCTCTCTCCCGCGGGCGCCCCCCTCGGAGTGGGGGCCGGGCATGCGGCTGAGCAGGGAGTGAGGGCCGGGCACGCCGGCGAGCGGGGAGCAAGGGCCGGGCACGCGGGCGTGCGGAGAGTGGAGAGTGAGGGCCGGGCACGCGAGGAGCGGGGGCCGGGCGTGCGGAGAGCGGGGAGTGAGGGCCGGGCACGCGAGGAGTGAGGGCCGGGCACGCGGGGAGCGGGGAGTGGGGGCCGGGCGTGCGGAGAGTGGGGAGTGAGGGCCGGGCGTGCGGAGAGTGGGGAGTGAGGGCCGGGCACACGAGGAGCGGGGGCCGGGCGTGCGGGGAGCGGGGAGTGAGGGCCGGGCGTGCGGGGAGCGGGGAGTGAGGGCCGGGCACACGAGGAGTGAGGGCCGGGCACGCGGGGAGCGGGGAGTGGGGGCCGGGCGTGCGGAGAGTGGGGAGTGAGGGCCGGGCACACGAGGAGCGGGGGCCGGGCGTGCGGGGAGCGGGGAGTGAGGGCCGGGCGTGCGGGGAGCGGGGGCTGGGCGTGCGGAGAGTGGGGAGTGAGGGCCGGGCACGCGAGGAGCGGGGGCCGGGCGTGCGGGGAGCGGGGAGTGAGGGCCGGGCACGCGAGGAGTGAGGGCCGGGCACGCGGGGAGCGGGGAGTGGGGGCCGGGCGTGCGGAGAGTGGGGAGTGAGGGCCGGGCACACGAGGAGCGGGGGCCGGGCGTGCGGGGAGCGGGGAGTGAGGGCCGGGCGTGCGGGGAGCGGGGGCTGGGCGTGCGGAGAGTGGGGAGTGAGGGCCGGGCACGCGAGGAGCGGGGGCCGGGCGTGCGGGGAGCGGGGAGTGAGGGCCGGGCGCGCGGGGAGCGGGGAGTGAGGGCCGGGCGCGCGGGGAGCGGGGAGTGAGGGCCGGGCGTGCGGGGAGCGGGGGCTGGGCATGCGGGGAGCGGGGAGTGAGGGCCGGGCGCGCGGGGAGCGGGGAGTGAGGGCCGGGCGCGCGGGGAGCGGGGAGTGAGGGCCGGGCGCGCGGGGAGCGGGGAGTGAGGGCCGGGCACGCGAGGAGCGGGGGCTGGGCGTGCGGGGAGCGGGGAGTGAGGGCCGGGCGCGCGGGGAGCGGGGAGTGAGGGCCGGGCGCGCGGGGAGCGGGGAGTGAGGGCCGGGCGTGCGGGGAGCGGGGGCTGGGCATGCGGGGAGCGGGGAGTGAGGGCCGGGCGTGCGGGGAGTGGGGTCCGGGCGCGCGGGGAGCGGGGAGTGAGGGCCGGGCGCGCGGGGAGCGGGGAGTGAGGGCCGGGCGTGCGGGGAGCGGGGAGTGAGGGCCGGGCGCGCGGGGAGCGGGGAGTGAGGGCCGGGCGTGCGGGGAGCGGGGAGTGAGGGCCGGGCGCGCGGGGAGCGGGGAGTGAGGGCCGGGCGTGCGGGGAGCAGGGAGTGAGGGCCGGGCGTGCGGGGAGCAGGGAGTGAGGGCCGGGCGTGGGGGGGAGCTTCCAGCTGTTACCTGAGCAGTGGCACCAGAGCCACAGGTCTCATCTCTGGCCCAGCATGGAGCCAGGCCTGGCTGGGAGCCAAGTCTCCCAGGGCTGCTCCAGCGAGAACAGCCTGTGGTGCCTGCATCTCTGCCTGGCCTGCCCATGCTGGGTGTGTCTGCCCGTCTCTGGGCCTGCCTGTGTGGGCTAGTTGTCGGCATGAAGATGTCTGTCAGGGTGTGTGGGCACGCGTGGCCCAGCATACGTCTGCATGAGTGTGTGTATGTGAGTGTGCAGGCCTGTGCACGTGGCCCGTGCCGATGCGCGTGCAGGCCTGTGCACGTGGCCCGTGCCGATGCGCGTGCAGGCCTGTGCACGTGGCCCGTGCATTTGCACGGACAGGCCAAGCCGCACTGTCTCCCTCCACGGCTGCTCCTTACAGGAGGGGGATGCGACTGAGGGATTCAGGTTCCTAGGGCGGGGCTGGGGACAGGATCTCGGAGCGCTCACCCCGAGTCCTCCTCTTCCCACAGGCCACGCCCCTCCCCCACACGTCCTCTTGCAACCAGTGTCTCTCTGCCAGGTGCCAGCCTGGCAGCTCCAGGGCCAAGACTGTGATTCATCATCCCGACTGGTCCCCTGCACACGTGCTGGCAATTAGATAATAATTGTAATATTTGCATATTCATAACAGCTGAAATTAATCACATTTGCATAATGGTAATGAAAAGGACTTCATTAATTACCGCTTTTTCCTGGAGATTTTGCATATAAATGGGATCCATTAAGCTGTCGTAAGGCGTGTGGCTGGTGTGTGGGAGGGGCTGTTCCACAAAGGCAGGGGGAGCGGGACTGTACGGTGCCGGCGGGGGGAGCGGGACTGTACGGTGCCGGCGGAGGGAGCGGGACTGTACGGTGCCAGCAGGGGGAGCAGGACTGTACGGTGCCGGCAGGAGGAGCGGGGCAGCACGGTGCCGGCGGGGGGAGCGGGACTGTACGGTGCCGGCGGAGGGAGCGGAACTGTACGGTGCCGGCGGAGGGAGCAGGACTGTACGGTGCCGGCAGGGGGAGCGGGACTGTACGGTGACGGCGGAGGGAGCAGGACTGTACGGTGCCGGCAGGGGGAGCGGGACTGTACGGTGCCGGCAGGGGGAGCGGGACTGTACGGTGCCGGCAGGGGGAGCGGGACTGTACGGTGCCGGCGGGGGGAGCAGGACTGTACGGTGCCGGCAGGGGGAGCGGGACTGTACGGTGCCGGCGGGGGGAGCGGGACTGTACGGTGCCAGCGGAGGGAGCGGGACTGTACGGTGCCGGCAGGGGGAGCGGGACTGTACGGTGCCGGCGGGGGGAGCGGGACTGTACGGTGCCGGCGGAGGGAGCGGGACTGTACGGTGCCGGCGGGGGGAGCGGGACTGTACGGTGCCGGCGGAGGGAGCGGGACTGTACGGTGCCGGCAGAGGGAGCGGGACTGTACGGTGCCGGCGGAGGGAGCGGGACTGTTCGGTGCCAGCAGGGGGAGCGGGACTGTACGGTGCCGGCGGAGGGAGCGGGACTGTACGGTGCCGGCGGAGGGAGCGGGACTGTACGGTGCCGGCGGGGGGAGCGGGACTGTACGGTGCCGGCGGGGGGAGCGGGACTGTACGGTGCCGGCGGAGGGAGCGGGACTGTACGGTGCCGGCGGAGGGAGCGGGACTGTACGGTGCCGGCAGAGGGAGCGGGACTGTACGGTGCCTGCGGAGGGAGCGGGACTGTTCGGTGCCAGCAGGGGGAGCGGGACTGTACGGTGCCGGCGGAGGGAGCGGGACTGTTCGGTTCCAGCAGGGGGAGCGGGACTGTACGGTGCCGGCGGAGGGAGCGGGACTGTTCGGTGCCAGCAGGGGGAGCGGGACTGTACGGTGCCGGCGGAGGGAGCGGGACTGTTCGGTGCCAGCAGGGGGAGCGGGACTGTACGGTGCCGGCAGAGGGAGCGGGACTGTACGGTGCCAGCAGGGGGAGCGGGACTGTACGGTGCCTGCGGAGGGAGCGGGACTGTTCGGTGCCAGCAGGGGGAGCGGGACTGTACGGTGCCGGCGGAGGGAGCGGGACTGTTCGGTTCCAGCAGGGGGAGCGGGACTGTACGGTGCCGGCGGAGGGAGCGGGACTGTACGGTGCCGGCAAGGGGAACGGGGGCGGCACGGTGTCAGCAGGGGGAGCGGGGCGGCACAGTGCTGGCAGGGGGAGCAGGATTGTACGGTGCCAGCAAGGGGAGCGGGGGCGGCATGGTGCCAGCAGGGGGAGCGGGGGCGGCACGCAGCTGGTGTGGGGAGCAGGGCGGCACGGTATCGGCAGGAGGAGCCACTGGCACCGTGCCACCCCGCTCCTCCCACCAGCATTGTGCCGGCTCTGTTCCCCCCGCTGGCACCATTCACACAGACACACATACAGAAACCCCATTGACACACCCACAAACCCCATTGACACACCCACACACATATCCCATTCACCCCCCCATCCATGGGGCAGGGCATATTGGGGGGTTAACCGTTCCTGTAATAAGCCATGAATCCAGCGTTTCTGTTCACTCCACAGTTGTAGGGCCTAGTCACACTACGAATTCAGGCTCCCAGGCCCCTGGTGGCTGGGGCCTGGGAGGTCGGATACAGAAACAGCTTGTTCCCTGCGAGAGCCTTGTCCTGCGTGAGCTGGTTGCTAGCCGGGCACAGAGCGCTCGGGATGACACACGTACGTTGTGTTAGACTGGGGAGGGCCCATGGGTCTTGAAAGGTGTGTCGGGGGTGTTGGTTAGTGCCGCACTGGAGATGTGTCTGCAGGGCAGGCTTGGCTCTGGTACTGCTGGAGCTGGTCTGTTTTGGTGTGTGGGGACATGCGTGTTAATTACTTGTGCTAACCCATCTGTTCTGCTTTGGAGGCAGCTGTGACACTGAGCACCTTTCCCAGACCTGAAGAGCTCTGAGTAAGCATAAAAAGTTCTCCCTCCTAGTCAGAAAAAAAAGGCTTCATGACCTTGTAGTCCCAGACGGCAATACCTCCAACATGGTGCTTTAAAAGGGTTCATTTGCCAACGTGAAAAAAAATCCTAAACAAAACTAAGGGGAAGGAAATGTATTAATATGAAACTGTGACTATTTCAAGATGTTTAGGAAAGTTTCAAAAATCCAGTTCTGCACATGTAAGGGGTAATGAGAGGTGGTAGAAAAAGCAATAAAATAAATATTTCAAAATGGAAAAGCTGATAGCAATCATTACAAATTAGCATCTATGAAACCCAGACAATTGATAAGGGAAGCTAAAGGCATTGGTGCACGATTAAGGACAATACAAATGAATTATTTTAAACATACCAAGAACAAACCAAATCCTAGCAATGGTTCACATCTGATTTCTAGACAGGGATGGTAAAATTGTCAATCATGCTGCAGAAAGGCAAAAGTTTTCGGTATATATTTTAGTTCTGTATGTGGAAAGAAGTGGGTGATGACGAATTCCTGTCTTTGTGGTAATGACATGCTTTCTGTTCTGTCAGTTCCTAGAGAGAATGTTAAACAGCAGCTAGTAAAGGGACACAATCAGTAAAGCAGTAAGGGATGGTAGCGTAATTAATGCCAATCAACATCGTTTCATGGAAAACGCGTCTTGTCAATTAAATTTGATATTTTTAAATGAGCTTGTAAGTTTGGCTGCGGCTGATCCCACTGACAAAAGTGACTGCCGGGCTGGGGCCGGTAATGGCCGTAGATCGATCAGTCCAAGGGCGTCCTTCAGGCCTGCCGGGAGGAGCGGAGATGCCCCTTGGTGTGGGGCGGTGAGCGGCTGTGCCAAGCTGTGGCGTGGGAGCCCCTGGCAGGCCAGGCGGGAGGGGGAGAGGTGGGAGCAGGGCCTGGGCCTGGCATGGCAGAGCCGGCTTTGGGAGCAAGGGCCCTGCCCACAGAGCTCAGGGCCCAGGCTGTGACTGTGTGTGTGGGAACAGGGCCCCGGGGGGCGAGCCCAGGCATGCGGCTGCCTGCTCGGGGAGGGGCAGCACTTTGGCTGGGCAGCCGCTGCCTCGGGGGCCCGGAAGAAGGGGTCAAACCCCTTTGGCTGACAGAGCTCAGAGAGTGGCGGGGGGGGGGGCCGTTTCCTGCGGGGCCCTCGGGCCAGGGCTGCTGTGGGCATGGCCCGGTGCCGGGGGCTGCAAAGAACCCGCCCTGTGGAGAGGATGCAGGCGCTGGCGGTGGGCCCGCTCCCCGGCAGGGAATGTCGGGGGGCCCTCGTCGGCTCCAGCAGCCCTGAGACCCCCCATCCCCCAATGGACACCAGGGAACGGTCGGAAGGCTGAGCCCTGCCAGGCAGTGAGCCAAAAGGAGTTCTGTCTGTCTGCCTGCTGAGGTCTGTCTGTCTGTCTGCCTGCTGGGGTCTGTCTGTCTGCCTGCTGGGGTGGGGGGGGTCTCTGTCTGTCTGTCTGCCTGCTGAGGTCTGTCTGTCTGCCTGCCTGCTGGGGTCTGTCTGTCTGCCTGCTGGGGTGAGGGGGTCTCTGTCTGTCTGTCTGCCTGCTGAGGTCTGTCTGTCTGTCTGCCTGCTGGGGTCTGTCTGTCTGCCTGCTGGGGTGAGGGGGTCTCTGTCTGTCTGTCTGCCTGCTGAGGTCTGTCTGTCTGTCTGCCTGCTGGGGTCTGTCTGTCTGCCTGCTGGGGTGGGGGGGTCTCTGTCTGTCTGTCTGCCTGCTGGGGTCTGTCTGTCTGTCTGCCTGCTGGGGTCTGTCTGTCTGCCTGCTGGGGTGAGGGGGTCTCTGTCTGTCTGTCTGTCTGCCTGCTGGGGTCTGTCTGTCTGCCTGCTGGGGTGAGGGGGTCTCTGTCTGTCTGTCTGCCTGCTGGGGTCTGTCTGTCTGCCTGCTGGGGTGGGGGGGTCTCTGTCTGTCTGTCTGCCTGCCTGCTGAGGTCTGTCTGTCTGTCTGCCTGCTGGGGTCTGTCTGTCTGCCTGCTGGGGTGGGGGGGTCTCTGTCTGTCTGTCTGCCTGCTGAGGTCTGTCTGTCTGTCTGCCTGCTGGGGTGGGGGGGTCTCTGTCTGTCTGTCTGCCTGCTGAGGTCTGTCTGTCTGTCTGCCTGCTGGGGTCTGTCTGTCTGTCTGCCTGCTGGGGTGGGGGGGTCTCTGTCTGTCTGTCTGCCTGCTGGGGTCTGTCTGTCTGTCTGCCTGCTGGGGTGGGGGGGGTCTCTGTCTGTCTGTCTGCCTGCTGGGGTCTGTCTGTCTGCCTGCTGGGGTGGGGGGGTCTCTGTCTGTCTGTCTGCCTGCTGAGGTCTGTCTGTCTGTCTGCCTGCTGGGGTCTGTCTGTCTGCCTGCTGGGGTGGGGGGGTCTCTGTCTGTCTGTCTGCCTGCTGGGGTCTGTCTGTCTGTCTGCCTGCTGGGGTGGGGGGGTCTCTGTCTGTCTGTCTGCCTGCTGAGGTCTGTCTGTCTGCCTGCTGGGGTCTGTCTGCCTGTCTGCCTGCTGGGGTGGGGGGGGTCTCTGTCTGCTGCCTGCCTGCTGGGGTCTGTCTGTCTGTCTGCCTGCTGAGGTCTGTCTGTCTGCTTGCTGGGTGGGGGGTCTCTGTCTGTCTGTCTGCCTGCTGGGGTCTGTCTGTCTGCTTGCTGGGGTGGGGGGGTCTCTGTCTGTCTGTCTGCCTGCTGGGGTCTGTCTGTCTGTCTGCCTGCTGGGGTGGGAGGGTCTCTGTCTGTCTGTCTGCCTGCTGAGGTCTGTCTGTCTGCCTGCTGGGGGTCTGTCTGTCTGCCTGCTGGGTGGGGGTCTCTGTCTGTCTGTCTGTCTGCCTGCTGGGGTCTGTCTGTCTGCCTGCTGGGGTGGGGGGGGGTCTCTGTCTGTCTGTCTGCCTGCTGGGGTCTGTCTGTCTGTCTGCCTGCTGGGTCTGTCTGTCTGCCTGCTGGGTGGGGGGGTCTCTGTCTGTCGTCTGCCTGCTGAGGTCTGTCTGTCTGTCTGCCTGCTGGGGTGGGGGGTCTCTGTCTGTCTGTCTGCCTGCTGAGGTCTGTCTGTCTGCCTGCTGGGGTGGGGGGGGTCTCTGTCTGTCTGTCTGCCTGCTGAGGTCTGTCTGTCTGTCTGCCTGCTGAGGTCTGTCTGTCTGCCTGCTGGGGTGGGGGGGGTCTCTGTCTGTCTGTCTGTCTGCCTGCTGGGGTCTGTCTGTCTGCCTGCGGGTGGGGGGTCTCTGTCTGTCTCTGTCTGCCTGCTGGGGTCTGTCTGTCTGCCTGCTGGGGTGGGGGGGTCTCTGTCTGTCTGTCTGCCTGCTGGGGTCTGTCTGTCTGCCTGCCTGCTGGGGTCTGTCTGTCTGCCTGCTGGGGGTGGGGGGGTCTCTGTCTGTCTGTCTGTCTGCCTGCTGGGGTCTGTCTGTCTGCCTGCCTGCTGGGGTCTGTCTGTCTGCCTGCTGGGGTGGGGGGGGTCTCTGTCTGTCTGTCTGCCTGCTGGGGTCTGTCTGTCTGTCTGCCTGCTGGGGGTGGGGGGGGTCTCTGTCTGTCTGTCTGCCTGCTGAGGTCTGTCTGTCTGTCTGCCTGCTGGGGTGGGGGGGTCTCTGTCTGTCTGTCTGCCTGCTGAGGTCTGTCTGTCTGTCTGCCCTGCTGGGGTGGGGGGGTCTCTGTCTGTCTGTCTGCCTGCTGGGGTCTGTCTGTCTGCCTGCTGGGGTGGGGGGCCTCTGTCTGTCTGTCTGCCTGCTGAGGTCTGTCTGTCTGCCTGCTGGGGTCTGTCTGTCTGTCTGCTGGGTCTGTCTGTCTGCCTGCTGGGGTGGGGGGGTCTCTGTCTGTCTGTCTGTCTGCCTGCTGAGGTCTGTCTGTCTGTCTGCCTGCTGAGGTCTGTCTGTCTGCCTGCTGGGGTGGGGGGGTCTCTGTCTGTCTGTCTGCCTGCTGAGGTCTGTCTGTCTGTCTGCCTGCTGAGGTCTGTCTGTCTGCCTGCTGGGGTGGGGGGGGTCTCTGTCTGTCTGTCTGTCTGCCTGCTGGGGTCTGTCTGTCTGCCTGCTGGGGTGGGGGGGTCTCTGTCTGTCTGTCTGTCTGCCTGCTGGGGTCTGTCTGTCTGCCTGCTGGGGTGGGGGGGGTCTCTGTCTGTCTGTCTGCCTGCTGGGGTCTGTCTGTCTGCCTGCCTGCTGGGGTCTGTCTGTCTGCCTGCTGGGGTGGGGGGGTCTCTGTCTGTCTGTCTGTCTGCCTGCTGGGGTCTGTCTGTCTGCCTGCTGGGGTGGGGGGGTCTCTGTCTGTCTGTCCTGTCTGCCTGCTGGGGTCTGTCTGTCTGTCTTGGTTGCTGGGGGTGGGGAGGGGGGTCTCTGGGGTGTGAGGCATGGGGCTGGGGGGGTGTGGGGCTGTGTGTGGGGTGGGGTGTGAGGCGTGGGGCTGGGGGGGTGTGGGGCTGTGTGGGGGGTGGGGTGTGAGGCATGAGGTCGGGGGGTTGTGGGGCTGTGTGTGGGGTGGGGTGTGAGGCGTGGGGCTGGAGGGGTGTGGGGCTGTGTGTGGGGGTGGGGTGTGAGGCGTGGGGCTGGGGGGTGTGGGGCTGTGTGTGGGTGGGGTTTGAGGCATGGGGCTGGGGGGTGTGGGGCTGTGTGTGGGGTGGGGTGTGAGGCGTGGGGCTGGGGGGTGTGGGGCTGTGTGTGGGGTGGGGTGTGAGGCGTGGGGCTGGGGGGGTGTGGGCTGTGTGTGCGGGTGGGGTGTGAGGCGTGGGGCTGGGGGGTGTGGGGCTGTGTGTGGGGTGGGGTGTGAGGCGTGGGGCTGGGAGGGTGTGGGGCTGTGTGTGGGGTGGGGTGTGAGGCGTGGGGCTGGGGGGTGTGGGGCTGTGTGTGGGGTGGGGTGTGAGGGCGTGGGGCTGGGGGGTGTGGGGCTGTGTGTGGGGTGGGGTGTGAGGCGTGGGGCTGGGGGGTGTGGGGCTGTGTGGGGTGGGGTTTGAGGCGTGGGGCTGGGGGGTGTGGGGCTGTGTGTGGGGTGGGGTGTGAGGCATGGGGCTGGGGGGGTGTGGGGCTGTGTGTGGGGTGGGGTTTGAGGCGTGGGGCTGGGGGGTGTGGGGCTGTGTGTGGGGTGGGGTGTGAGGCGGGCTGGGGGGGTGTGGGGCTGTGTGTGGGGTGGTGTGAGGCGTGGGGCTGGGGGGTGGGGCTGTGTGTGGGGTGGGGTGTGAGGCGTGGGGCTGGGGGGTGTGGGGCTGTGTGTGGGGTGGGGTGTGAGGCGTGGGGCTGGGGGGGTGTGGGGCTGTGTGTGGGGTGGGGTTTGAGGCGTGGGGCTGGGGGGTGTGGGGCTGTGTGTGGGTGGGGTGTGAGGCGTGGGCTGGGGGGGTGTGGGGCTGTGTGTGGGTGGGGTGTGAGGCGTGGGGCTGGGTGTGTGGGGCTGTGTGTGGGGTGGGGTGTGAGGCGTGGGGCTGGGGGGTGTGGGGCTGTGTGTGGGGTGGGGTGTGAGGCGTGGGGCTGGGGGGTGTGGGGCTGTGTGTGGGTGGGGTGTGAGGCGTGGGGCTGGGGGGTGTGGGGCTGTGTGTGGGGTGGGGTGTGAGGCGTGGGGTTGGGGGGTGTGGGGCTGTGTGTGGGGTGGGGTGTGAGGCGTGGGGCTGGGGGGGTGTGGGCTGTGTGGGGTGGGTGTGAGGCATGGGCTGGGGGTGTGGGGCTGTGTGTGGGGTGGGGTGTGAGGCGTGGGGCTGGGGGGGTGTGGGGCTGTGTGTGGGGTGGGGTGTGAGGCGTGGGGCTGGGGGGTGTGGGGCTGTGTGTGGGGTGGGGTGTGAGGCGTGGGGCTGGGGGTGTGGGGCTGTGTGTGGGGTGGGGTGTGAGGCAGGGGGCTGGGAGGTGTGGGGCTGTGTGGGGTGGGGTGTGAGGCGTGGGCTGGGAGGTGTGGGGCTGTGTGTGGGGTGGGGTGTGAGGCGTGGGGCTGGGGGGTGTGGGGCTGTGTGTGGGGTGGGGTGTGAGGCGTGGGGCTGGGAGGTGTGGGGCTGTGTGTGGGGTGGGGTGTGAGGCGTTGGGCCTGGGGAGGTGTGGGGCTGTGTGTGGGGTGGGGTGTGAGGCGTGGGGCTGGGGGGGTGTGGGGCTGTGTGTGGGGTGGGGTGTGAGGCGTGGGGCTGGGGGGTGTGGGGCTGTGTGTGGGGTGGGCGGTGTGAGGCGTGGGGCTGGGGGGTGTGGGGGGCTGTGTGTGGGGGTGGGGGTGTGAGGCGTGGGGCTGGGAGGTGTGGGGCTGTGTGTGGGGTGGGGGTGTGAGGCGTGGGGCTGGGGGGTGTGGGGCTGTGTGTGGGGTGGGGTGTGAGGCTGGGCTGGGGGTGTGGGGCTGTGTGTGGGGTGGGGTGTGAGGCGTGGGGCTGGGGGGGTGTGGGGCTGTGTGTGGGGTGGGGTGTGAGGCGTGGGGCCTGGGGGGTGTGGGGCTGTGTGTGGGGTGGGGTGTGAGGCGTGGGGCTGGGGGGGTGTGGGGCTGTGTGTGGGGTGGGGTGTGAGGCGTGGGGCTGGGGGGTGTGGGGCTGTGTGTGGGGTGGGGTGTGAGGCATGGGGCTGGGGGTGTGGGGCTGTGTGTGGGGTGGGGTGTGAGGCGTGGGCCTGGGGGGTGTGGGGCTGTGTGTGGGGTGGGGTGTGAGGCATGGGGCTGGGGGGTGTGGGGCTGTGTGTGGGTGGGTGTGAGGCGTGGGGCTGGGGGGGTGTGGGGCTGTGTGTGGGGGTGGGGTGTGAGGCGTGGGGCCTGGGGGGGGTGTGGTGGGGCTGTGTGTGGGGTGGGGTGTGAGCGTGGGGCTGGGGGGTGTGGGGCTGTGTGTGGGGTGGGGTGTGAGGCGTGGGGCTGGGGGGTGTGGGGCTGTGTGTGGGGTGGGGTGTGAGGCGTGGGCCTGGGGGTGTGGGGCTGTGTGTGGGGTGGGGTGTTGGGGTGTGAGGCGTGGGCCTGGGGGGTGTGGGGCTGTGTGTGGGGGTGGGGTGTGAGGCGTGGGGCTGGGAGGTTGTGGGGCTGTGTGTGGGGTGGGGGTGTGAGGCGTGGGCCTGGGGGGTGTGGGGCTGTGTGTGGGGTGGGGTGTGAGGCGTGGGCCTGGGGGGTGTGGGGCTGTGTGTGGGGTGGGGTGTGAGGCGTGGGGCTGGGGGGTGTGGGCTGTGTGTGGGGTGGGGTGTGAGGCGTGGGGCAAGAGAGCCCCCTGGTGGCTGGCGTGGGCACTGCATGGCACAAGCCGTGTGAGTTGTGCCTAGCAGGGCGTCAGGTGGTGTCCCTGCCCCCGCCCCCGCCCCCGCCCCTGCCCCCGCCCCCGCCCCCGCCCCCGCCCCCGCCCCCGCCCCCGCCCCTGCCCTGCCCTGCCCTGCCCTGCCCTGCCCTGCCCTGCCCGCAGCATTGGCGGGTGCCCGGAGAAGGGCGCAAGGCGTGAGCCAGCCTGGCGAGTGGGCCACCCGCAAGGCCACCCGGCCGCTGCCCCTCCCCCAGGACGTTGCCCTTTGCCCGAGTGCCGAGCTGGAGCCCTCAACACGCGCGTGGCCCCTCCCGTGGGCCCGGCCTAGCGCTGTGGCCGGGGGAGCAAATGGGGCCAGGAGGCTGCCAGCTACGGCTCGGGGCCCTGCCCCGCTCTGCCCAGGCTGGCTCTGGCGGGCGTGGGCTTTTCCTCTGCGCTCTGCCCTGGGTGCAGCCGGGCGCAGGGCGCAGCTGGGCGGGCGATGGATGTCGAGGGGCCCTTTGCCAGGCTGGTCCCGGGCGCCCCTCAGCCCCGGGCGCTGGAGAGAGCCCCGGCCAGTCACTGGGGAAGCTTCCGCGGGCCTGGGTGCCCATGAGGCCAAACGCCCCCGGCCACGCCACAGCCACGTGGTCTGGGCAGCCCTTCCCCCCTCCCCACCTTGCGGCGTCCCGCTCGTGGGCTTTGCCACGCTCAGCACCGGGCACCACGGGGCTATGGCCACAGCTGCCTGCATGCGGCTGCCGCCCGGCATCCCCCGGCTCGGGGCAGCATGACCAGGCAGCTGGCGCCCCGTGGGCTGGTGAGCTCCCGCTGGTTGCCCCACTGGCCTGCAGGCACCCGGCGTGAGATCATCTCTCGCCCGGCGGGCTTGGGGCTCCCTGTCCAATTGCCCCCTCAGCCAGCTGCCCCCTCCCCCCGGGGCCCTAACCGCTCAGAGCCAGGCCCTGGCCGCGGCTCCCGGCACCAGCCGTCCTCAGGAGCCCTGGGCGGGTGTGTGCAGCGCCTAGCGCCAAGCCCTGGGTGCGGGCAGAGGGGGCAGGCGCCGGCTGCTGCCTGGGCCAGGGCCCGTTCCGGCACCGTGCTCCGGTGACGCCGGCCGGCTGCCCAGCAGGCAGCGAAGGGCCGTCCGGCCTGCCCCAGGCCACTGGGCCGGGCAGGGGCACTGCCAGGCCAGCCAGCGCCACACGGGCCTGCACAGGGCAGGCTGCTTGAGGCCCATCTCCCAGAGTCGTCATCGCAGCCTGCAGCCTGGCACGGCCCCTGGCGGCCTAGCGCCCGAGCAGCCAGGCCGACGGCAGGGGCGCCAGGCGTGTGGGTCTGTGGTGCCCGGGCTTCAGGAACACGCCTGGCCTGGGGGCCTGGCTCCAGCAACGTTCAGGGCCGGGCCTCTCCCCTGCCCCGCCTCCCCCCCCGATCTGCATCCCCACGGAGGTGGGGCTCCCAGACCGCACACAGGTGGGTATCTGGGGCTGTGGGGAGGGGTCCCTGGGTAGGGTGGCCAGGGGTCCGGCTTTGAACCGCACAGGCCGCTGGTCCTGCGTGGAACTGCCCCCACCTGCCCGCAACCCCCCCACCTGCGTGGAACTGCCCCCACCTGCGTGCAACCCCCCCCACCTGCATGGAACCCCCCCCACCTGCCTGCAACCTCCCCCACCTGCATGGAACCCCCCCACCTGCGTAGAATCCCCCACCTGCCCGCAACCCCCCTACCTGTGTGGAACCCCCCCCACCTGCCCACAACCCCCCCACCTGTGTGGAACCCCCCCCACCTGCGTAGAATCCCCCCACCTGCCCGCAACCCCCCCACCTGTGTGAAACCACCCCCACCTGCCCACAACCCCCCCCACACTTGCCCGCAACCCTCCCACCTGCATGGAACCCCCCCCACCTGTGTGGAACCACCCCCACCTGCCCACAACCCCCCACACTTGCCCACAACCCCCCCACCTGCATGGAACCCCCCCCCACCTGCGTAGAATCCCCCCACCTGCCCGCAACCCCCTACCTGTGTGGAACCACCCCCACCTGCCCACAACCCCCCCCACACTTGCCCACAACCCCCCCACCTGCATGGAACCCCCCCCACCTGCGTAGAATCCCCCCACCTGCCCGCAACCCCCCCACCTGTGTGGAACCACCCCCACCTGCCCACAACCCCCCCCACACTTGCCCGCAACCCTCCCACCTGCCAGAAACCTCCCACCTGCCAGCAACCTCCCCACCTCCCTGTAACTCCCCCACCTGCCCATATCCGTGCCCATCTGCCGCGCCTGGGGGCCTCAGAGCCACCTTTGGGGGAGCTCCCTCGCCTGTGCTCAGTGCTGGGCCCCCAGGCCTGGGCCTCCCCTCACCCTACAGTCTGAGCACGCTGCCTGCTGCGCCCGGCAGCCAGAGCCCTGGGAGCTGCCCGGAGCCAGCCCACTCAGCACTGACTTGCTTGGCATCTCTCTAAGGTCCCCCGTGCCAGGCCCGTCCCGCTCCCCAGCTCTGCCTCGGGCACCAACCCCACCCAGGGAACACGTTCTCGGCCGGCCTGGCACCCGAGCCCCCAGCACGTGGGCCGTGGCACCAGCCATGTGTGGAACACTTTTTGTTACGCGCACCGAGGCATGTGTGGTGCGCACGACCAGTCAGAACACCTGCTGCCGGCTGTGGGCACGCTGCTAATCAGCTGGCAGGGCCCATAGCTGTGGTGGGCTCCCCCAGTGTGGCCCAGTGAGCTGCTGGGGGTGGACAGGAGCAGCGCCCTCAGGCCCAGAGCCAGTTCTGGTTCTGGAGCAACAGCACCTCAGCAGCATGCGCCGCCTCCCCGTGGCACCAGGAAGCAGCCGGGCTGTGCAGTGCACGACGGGCTGTGGTGCACAGGTCGGGCTGATGGGCTGTGCAGTGCACGACGGGCTGTGGTGCACAGGTCGGGGCTGATGGGCTGTGCAGTGCACGACGGGCTGTGGTGCACAGGTCGGGCTGATGGGCTGTGCAGTGCACGACGGGCTGTGGTGCACAGGTCGGGCTGATGGGCTGTGCAGCGCACGACGGGCTGTACGCACAGGACGGGCTGTGCAGCGCATGACTGGCTGTGCAGCGCACGACGGGGCTGTGCCCCACAGGACGGGCTGTGCAGCGCACGACGGGCTGTGCCGCGCACGACGGGCTGTGCCGCACACGACGGGCTGTGCAGCGCACGACGGGCTGTGCCACACAGGACGGGCTGTGCAGCGCACGACGGGCTGTGCCACACAGGACGGGCTGTGCAGTGCACGACGGGCTGTGGTGCACAGGTCGGGCTGATGGGCTGTGCAGTGCACGACAGGCTGTGGTGCACATGGCAGGCTGTGCTGTGCGCAACAGGCTGACGGGCTGTGCAGTGCACGACGGGCTGTACCGCGAAGGATGGGCTGTGCAGCGCATGACGGGCTGTGCAGCGCACGACGGGCTGTACCGCACAGGACGGGCTGTGCAGCGCACGACGGGCTGTGCAGCGCACGACGTGCTGTACCACACAGGACGGGCTGTACCACTCAGGACGGTCTGTGCAGCGCACGACGGGCTGTGCCACACACGACGGGCTGTGCAGCGCACGATGGGCTGTGCCACACAGGACGGGCTGTGCAGCGCACGACGGGCTGTTCCCCACAGGACGGGCTGTGCAGCGCACGACGGGCTGTGCCACACACACGACGGGCTGTGCAGCGCACGACGGGCTGTGCCACACACGACGGGCTGTGCAGCGCACGACGGGCTGTGCCGCACACGACGGGCTGTGCCACACATGACGGGCTGTGCCGCACACGACGGGCTGTGCCACACACGACGGGCTGTGCAGCGCACATCGGGCTGTGCAGCGCACGACGGGCTGTGCCCCACAGGACGGGCTGTGCAGCGCACGACGGGCTGTGCCCCACAGGACGGGCTGTGCAGCGCACGACGGGCTGTGCCACACATGACGGGCTGTGCCACACACGACGGGCTGTGCAGCGCACGACGGGCTGTGCCACACACGACGGGCTGTGCCGCGCACGACGGGCTGTGCCACACACGACGGGCTGTGCAGCGCATGACGGGCTGTGCAGCGCACGACGGGCTGTGCCACACACGACGGGCTGTGCAGCGCACGACGGGCTGTGCCACACACGACGGGCTGTGCCACATACGACGGGCTGTGCAGCGCACGACGGGCTGTGCCACACAGTACGGGCTGTGCAGCGCACGACGGGCTGTGCCACACATGACGGGCTGTGCCACACACGACGGGCTGTGCAGCGCACGACGGGCTGTGCAGTGCACAACGGGCTGTGCCACACAGTACGGGCTGTGCAGCGCACGACGGGCTGTGCCACACAGGACGGGCTGTGCCATACACGACAGGCTGTGCCACCCACGACGGGCTGTGCCACACAGGACGGGCTGTGCAACGCACGACGGGCTGTGCCACACACGACGGGCTGTGCAGCGCACGACGGGCTGTGCCACACACGACGGGCTGTGCAGCGCACGACGGGCTGTGCCACCCACGACGGGCTGTGCAGCGCACGACGGGCTGTGCAACGCACGACGGGCTGTGCCACACAGGACGGGCTGTGCAACGCACGACGGGCTGTGCCACACAGGACGGGCTGTGCAACGCATGACGGGCTGTGCCACACAGGACGGGCTGTGCAACGCACGACGGGCTGTGCCACACAGGACGGGCTGTGCAGCGCACGACGGGCTGTGCCACACACGACAGGCTGTGCAGCGCACGACGGGCGAGCACGCAGGCGGGCGGGAGCTGCTGACAGCGAGATTACAGCGTCTGTTTAAATATTTGTGCGGCATGACAAAGGCCTGGGCTGGCTGGGATATCGCTTCCCGCCGAGGTAGCAGTTAAGGGGCTGACTGGCACCCAGATTATAGGGGTGCCGGGAATTGCTCAGCGCTGACAAAACTGTTGTGACAACCCCTGTTGTGTGTGCACGGGAGGGGGAGGGGGGAGGCGCCGGCGCCGGCTGGGACGTGCAAACCCTGCGCAGGCAGCCCCGCAGCAGCACGGCCTGCACGGCAGCGGTGCTGGGCTCCACAGGGGCCGTGGGACAGGCCCCTCCCACCATGGGCAGTGCCATGGGCAAGCCCTTCGCAGACAGCGCCCCTGCCCGCAGGAGGCCTCCAGGGCGCCTGGGAACAAGCGGCCAAGGCTGGGCACAGAGCGGGCAGGGCCCCATGCGCCCCACCCCAGAGCCAGCAGCTGCCCCCGACCAGCTGCTGCCTCCTCCAGGCCAGGCCACCTGCCTCGCTGTGGGGCTGCAGCTCCAAGCACCCCAGGCTGCAGGGACTAGCCCAGCAGCTCAGCGCGCCAGGGCAGGGGACCCCCGTGGGGCCCGTGGGGAGGGGGCCCCGCAGCGCGATCCAGTAGGCACGGCTGGGCCCAGCTCAGCCAGCGGCTCTTCACCAGGCGTGGGACCGGGATCCCGGCAGCGCCTCACAGCAGCCTTGCCGGGTCCCCCTCAGCCCACCCTCTGCAGCGTCTTCCCCTCCCGGGCGCGGTGCCCTGCTCGCTGCCTGCAGCATCTCCAGCGCGTGGCCTGGGGCTGCCCCTCCTCTCGGCCAGCGCCCCCGGCAGCCCCCCGAAATCCCACCCAAAACCTCGGCTCTGCCACGATGCCTGCAAAACAGCCCCGCTGCTGGCCTGGGCCCTCTGGTCCCCGCTCAGCCTGGCAGCCCCCAGGCAGCGGACCGGGCCTGGCGCCGAGGACCTGGCTGCCCTGCGAGCCGC